>NC_140029.1:31055998-31755165 GCF_963513975.1 Fringilla coelebs | reverse complement strand
AAGAAACAAATAAAGGACAACCTGAACACCCCACCTGTTGTTTGGAACACAAGCAGCACAAGGAGCAAAAGGGAAGTGCTGAATTACGTGAGCTTTGTGGCATTCAAGGCTCTCCTAGGTGGAAAACCCACCAAGGGGAGAGAATCCACACCTGAGCAGCTGAAGTCAGAATCAACAAGGGGGCTTGAATTTCAGCAGGAAGTTCACAAAAGCTTTAGAGAAGGCAAAAATAACAAAGCATGGCTCTGTAGTAATGCAGAGATGAGAAAAACAGCTGTGATATCCTGTAGGTTAGGAACAGGAGGGGAGAACAGAGAGCTGGGATCTTCTGTTTGGGTTTACAGAAAAAAAAGGCCAAGGATATCAACAACTCTCACAATTCAAGTCCTGCCAAAAAGTACCAGTGAAATAATCCAAATAGCCTCTGCCACTTGTTACCTTTGCAGCCTAACACAAAGCCATCTTAAGGTAACAAAACCCAGCTTTCAGGGTGCCTAGAGAGCAGACTTTGACAAGCCCTGTTATACTTACTGCAAAATCCCTCCACAGAAGGATCAAATGCAGCTGGTTCCTTTGCACTTAACACAGATATTATGTACCTAAATGCATACTTAAAGGCAATTGTTTAAGCAAAATTCTGACACAATCTTAAATAACAGTAATTAAGATATGAATCAGTGGAAAAATTCAGAATGTAAAGAATGTTTTATTTCTACTTTCTTGCATTTGGGAGGAGAAGGAGACTGTAACATGACAGAACTTTGTGAGTGAACAGTCCCAAACCCAACCCTAGCACTGTTTAAACTAGTTTGCATTTATAATGCTGTAGCATGAGAAATATTTAATATCAGAAACACAAGTAATAAAAATTAATCAACAAAATTTTTCCTCTGGGAGTTGGGCATCCATGACAGACATTGTTTTAAATGCTCCTCTCACACTGTAGTTTTCCAAGTTGGATGTGTCATCAGAAGTATAAAGATCCTACAAATTCACTAACAGACCTTACTTTCCATTTTATTAAGAAAACTAATCTATTATAAAAGCTAGAGTAACACCAAATCTGGTTAATTCATAACAATGAAAACACTGTCCATCAGTAAATGCTATAAACTAGCAAGCAGAAGAAGAACCTAAAGATACTGTCATTTTTAAATGCTATTACTACAGCACTACATTTCTTCCAGAGAAGATGACAGTTGTCCCTTTTATGTACATTCTACATGGAAATGAGTGGTAATTTCAAGTACCTGAAAGCAATCTAGGAAATGATCAGGTTTTGAAAAAACCCTCATTCCCTCATTCTGAAAACAAACACAAGTGATCTGGCTCCCTAATTACTGAAAGCAACTGCCAACCTCACCGTACTTCAAAAGGATACTGCTTTGCAAATACAAAATAAATGAAAAAAAAAAAGAGGAGAAAAGAAAAAAATTAATTAATAAATTTACTACTGCAGTTGAAAACCAGAATCCCTAGCTTAAAAAATCTCTTGTGGGAAATACAGCAAATGCTTGAGACTCAGAGGATTCTACATGAGCATAATAAGTGATACCACTCTAACCTTCATTAAAATTACAGGACTAAAGTGAGTAAAATAGCAGTAAAGCCACTATAAACAAATGTTATACCTACTCTGCATATGTCAACACTAACTAGAATATGTCTCATTTTTTGCATATTACTAATTGCTAGAACATGACATTTGTGCTTTTAGTGGCACAAGATGAAAATCACCCCAATATCTGGAAGGACCACTTATAGTATTTGAAGAAACTGTTTACATCCAGGCATTGCACAGATCACATGCACAGCCCCAGCCTGAACGCTGAAGGCAAAACAACACAGTGACTGTAAAGGTAAACAATTATTTTGCTCCTTCAAATACAACAGCTTTCTTTATTCTATTGACACAGAAATTCATTAAGCAAGAACTAGAGAACTGCAGCACCCTCCAAAGAACAGAGAGCTGCTTAAAAACTACTTGTTTTCCTTGCCCTACCGTCTAGCAGCACTGTTTCTTCAAAAGAGGTCTTCTGTCCTTAACATGGCTGCCATGCCTTACATAACATCAATGAATGAGAAAGTAGTTATTTTGTTTCCTAGGATGAACACTGCCCATCAGCCATATGATTCTCCATATGGCACAGCAAACAGCCCAGACAAAGCTTTGCAGCAACGCAGCTCCAAAGATCAGCATCCTCTGAGGATAACAGCAACAGTAATTCAGACTGCACAAGCTCCAAATTCCCTTCGGTACACATTTAAATAAACAGCATTCTTACCTTAAGAAAGCAATACTAACAATAATAGCAGTGCTCAGTAGAGCCTCCCCTGTTTCATCTGCGCTCGTAAAAATGAATCTTGGTGCAACTGTCTGCTGCAGCAGGTAATCAATAATATAACCTGCTTCTTCTGCTGCCAGAGCTGCTCCATCTGAACGCTAGCTAACGTGAACACTGTCAGTGTGAGTCATACCAGTGACTCAGAGCAGATGCAGAGCTGCAGGAGGAGTTTAAGTTTCAAGGCTTCCTCTCGCTCGAGCTCCCTGTCACACAGGCACTCGCTGCCTGCCTGTGTGTCTGTGTGTGCCTGCAGACTGCCCCAGAAGTTGGATTTTATCCTCTGCATAATCTTGGAGAGTTTGCTTTGGGGTTTGGGTTTTCCCCCCAGTATAGCAATTCTGCTTCTTCACCACAAATATATTTATTAGCAATGCAAAAGCTTGCTCTGCAGACCAAGTTAATACCACGGTATGGCAGGTGATGCACCCCTACAAGATACGTGTGGGCTCACGTATCTCATCAAGAGCCTCAAAAAAAAACAGGAAGGACTGTAAAATGAAAGTATTGAGTCTGGGCAATATACATTTATTCATGACAACTTCATAGAAAAGTGTCTGATTTCATTAAGTACTCTGGGCACGGCAAATTTGGTCTCAAATGCAGTGAGATGAAAGAACTGTAGGAAGGACTGTTAGAAGGGATGCACAAGAGCAGAAATGCTGCGTGCCTGACACCAGTTTAGCAGGGAAAAGAGCCTATAGGAAAATAGAATAGCTGCATTATAAACTGGAACAGTGCATCTGGGTTTAGGGTTGAGTTCTGGCAGCTACCCCCACAGGTATCCATCTCACCAGGCACTGATAAGCTAGTCAAAGAAGCATTTTGAACATGTATTTATTTCCCAGGCCTGCCAGACTCCCCACCACGAACAAGCAAGAACAGGCATCATGAAGCCAAAGTTAATGTTGGACTTCATGTTGGACACTTGATATGCATTGCTGTACTGATCCCACTTATTTCTGAAAGGCACATTGTACTAAGCAGTTGCAGTATTTAACAGATTCAGCCTTCAAGAGAGATGAAGCCATCTAGTACTGAGCTATCAGGTTTGGTACATGAAAACAAATTACAGTGGGATGAATCAAGCAAGTATTGTCAAAAGAAGAGGCTGGCTGAAGGAACAATGCCACTAAAATGCATAGATCTGCTAAACAGTCACTCATATAAACATCCCAGATAGTCTGTGGAAAAAACACTTGGTTTATGTCAAAGCATTTACAGCTGAACAATTTCCCTCATACTTAGCAAATGTCCAGTTGGCTATCACCCAGCTAAACAGATTTGTGTTGAGATTTCTCATGGAAAGGCTAATATCAAAGCATGACTTTCTTGGGTCTGTGTGTTTTGTCATTTTAAAGAATTCCTTCTTTTTCAAAGCCCAGTAAAATGAAAGGTACCCATCCCCATTCAATCCAAGTATGTGTGCAGCACTCTCCAGGACTGTATCTGGCTGTTAAAACTGCTGAACAAACCTCGTACTGCTGATGGCGAATGTTTACTCCATGTCTCTCAAAGCAGCCAAGAACACTGCCTTGGCAGGGATCAAGAGATGAGAAGGAATCAAGCTGAGCAAAACAATTCTTGAAGCATGGTCATAGAGACAGCATAAACAAGGGGGATATAGAATAGCTGGTATCAGTGAAGATACCCTGAATTAAATTCTTTCCCCTAAAACCATTAGTATTCTATCGCTTGGAAAATCTTCTGTTGAATCCCATCCTTTCCCCCAGTTTACTAAGGACAGTGAATATTTGCTCCTGTTAAGCTTCCAAGGCTTTATTTTCATGTTTTAATTGCTTGAACAGGCAAGACAATGCTAAGAACCACAGCGCATCAGGGAAAAAACCAAAACACAAAAAAACACAACAGCAGCAACAAAAAACCAAACCAAGACCCCTGGGATTTTAATCAGGAAAACTAACATGTTCCAAATGGCATCTATGACACAGGCAGAGAAGAAGACAAAACTGGATGATACTTCACATGTCTGGGAGTTTGGAGGATGGTATGTTTTCTTTTTGGAGGTGGGGAGTTGTGGGTTTTGTCTCCTTTAAAATATATGGCATGCAATTGTCTATCTACATTCAATTTTGTGCTGCTGTCCAGCTAAGAGCCAAGATTTGGATCAAAGCTGATTCAAAGAAAAGAGCTGTTAAAGGCCTCAAAGGGATAAAGCACACCAAGAGCGAGCACCCACTGTGAAAAATGCATGTACTTGCCTCAGCTGCAAATGACCTCATCTACAAATCAGATGTGATTTAGCTGCTGTAGGCAGCAGTTTCCTGTTGTTTAATTGATCAGTCTTTTTTGCTGGACCTTCTGCAGCAGAAAGGGGTTGGGTCAGGGATTGAAAAGTGGGAAAACCTGAATCTTCTTACCCCCCAAAAAAGTGAATGTACACAGATGTGGATGAAATCTTGACCAGAAATTTAGTACAGCCTTCTGAACTAAACACTGCTGCAAGAGATTCAGTATCAAGAGGCTGTGTAGACTATTATACACTCTTTACAGTCTACAGATAATGTTTTTTCCTTCTTCACCTTTAGGTAGCAAGCAAGCAAAGACTTTTCTATGGCACCTATTCAACATGGTACCAGGCTCAAGAATCTTGTTCTTCCTTATCACCTCCCTGTCTCTAGGAATTAGTTTGTTTGGAATTATTTTTAAAGTCATCATTAAGCCAGTGATGGTGGAAATGGTTTCCCACAGCCTATTCCAGATTGTCAGATTTCTTATTAACCTGCTTTCTCATGAAAGCTCAGATTGTCCTTACTGAGAACACAAACCTCTAATCCTGTTTCTGAGCCTCATTCTCGGTCTGGGGGTGGGGAGGGAATGAAAATATTGTAAAAAGCATTCATTTTCTTCAAGGACAGACATGGCTCATGATGCAGTAGGGCAACAGGAGCAGACTGAGGACCACTGCCAATACCCACAGTGCCTCCTTCCACCCTCACCCTCCTAGCTTTCCAGTCATCTTTCCAACAGCTACACTCTCTGCTGCATCCTAGTGTTTTGTAATCTTGTTTTTCTGAGCCCTATGTAAAGGTAAGAGTTCGGAGACACTAATTTTTGAGAAGCACTGATACACATTTTCAAAAGGAAAAGAAGAGCTATTTTCCTGAACAGACTTTTACTCTTTTATCATTGACATGGGCATTAAAATACTTTCCAAAGTACCAGTGAGCAGCCACACATGGAAATGAGCACCATGCACACACACAGTAGAAGATACCCACTGCAAAAGGAGCATGTATTTTGAAAATACATACAGGCAATAAGTTGGAAAGAGAAATATTTTTTGCATTATATTACAAACACAGCTAACTGCCTTGACATATGTCCACAGAAAAGAAAAATGCAGAAACTAGATCTCAGTGTCTTGCTCATTAGACTATCAGACTTCCCTTTCGATGCATCTCACTAGCTGGCCCCTTTCTTCCATCTAATTACCTTTCATGGCTATTTTGATATGCCATGACAAAAGCACTGTTTGCTTCTCAGGAAAATTAAGACTCCTGCTGGGAAAAGTGTCTGAACCAGAATCTTTACCCTGCACAATGAACAGAGGAAGCCACACATGAAAGCAGATCTTTAGTGATTGGGTATGGGGGCAGGGAAGAGGATGATGCACTTACCACAGTTATCTCAAGGTTTCTGAAGATAAATAGCAGGACACACTGCAGCAGTTGAACTTTTTACCTTCACTACATCATCCACCACTCAGCAGCATCTTGCAGTCCTCTCTAAAAAGCAGTTAGCAAAGCAACCCACAAGAGGCTGTGGGAAACCATTTCCTGCACACAAGTACATCTCTTCACTGAGACCACCTCCTCAAGCTACTGCTATAGTTGTGACCCACGTAAAATGTATTTTTTATAACTCCCTAACAATCCAAAGCCACATAGGCTGCAATGGGAAGAGACAACAAAGTTACAAGCTGTCAGTAACAACTGCATGCAGATCTCAGAGGGAAGTACTTCTGCAATCCAGTGAAAATGCAAAAGACAACCTAAATGTCCATTTCCTCTTAATTGTCTTTTCTCATCAGATGCAACAACAAACTGCAGAGACTAAGATCAGAGAAATCAGCCAAAACAAGACAAGGACAACACATCTCATAGCAACAAAGATGTACTGACCAGATGAGAGACTGGCTTACAGACACTGCTGTGGTTCCTGCATATACAGAGAACCATACATTGCAAAGGCTTGCTTGGGTAAGGACTCTCCAGATTGCTCTTGATGTCAGCACAGAGTCAGCTGATCTTTTGGCAGCAGGCCTGCTCACATCTATCCACTTCTGCTCTCTTTTTCTCTCTAATGCTAACATCTGCCCATGTTTTGCATCCACAGAAAAGGTCAGCAAGACCCTAATGACACATTAAACCTGATAATCAAGCAATGCACCATTTGCAATTACTGTGTGCCCGCTCTCATTCCCCTGATATTCAGAACTCAGTTTTTGCCTAAAAAAAATCCCAACATAGGGCAAGTGCAGAAGAATCTGTAATCTCAAATCTTACATATGTACATAAATTCATTTTGGATAACAGAGAAAGTATGTCAGAACACACCCAGTCTCCCCAGGCTTCCAAGAACATTACATTTTGTACTATCAACATAGCCACAAATTCCTTATTCCAAACAATCTTTATTTTTCTATACAATGCACAACTACCCCTCTGTTGCAAAGCAGCATGCTCATTTTCTGCACTTATACAATCAAGTCAATTGAATATTGACCTGTGAATTCCAAGAAAAGAGACACCCAAACAAACCAGGCATAAATTCATTTTGAGGCAAGCCTGTCTGACTTAAACATGAGAGTTCTTCACATTGTCTAACAAAATTCTATACTCTGATGGATATTCTCTAAATCCACTCATTTTGCTCATCCAATAAACATTTTCAAACTGAAGTTCCTCCTGTTGTCTCCACAATGCAGGACTTGCAGATCTCATGCTGGTGACCTGTGACTGGTAGATTCTTCAAATGCCTCAGAAAGAACAATTGTCAGTGCTGGAGAAAGTGGATGCAAAGACTTATTGTTTTCCCAGTACCATCTGCTGCACTGGGGAAAACAAATCAAACCCTGTAAGACTGAATGCAAAGCTGGACATTTTTGATGACTATTCCTGAAATATTTGTTATAAAATTTACTCCTCATTTCCGCAAACAAAGAGCAGCTGCAATGAGAGATTTCTGTGGTTGCACAACAGATTTCCAATGCTTTGTGCTGTCTTCCCAACTCATCTGTAGTCTTTTGCAAGTTAACCAGTCCCAATTTTCAACAGGGAAATAATCTTTCAATAGGTTCCTAATTAGTAAGGCCATGGAAAGTAACTGCCTATCTAGACATGCTTACGGGCCTCATTCTCTTATTCCTATTTTTGTCATTCTCTGCCTCCATTGTGCAAAAAAAGTCCTGCTCTTAGTACAGTGTAATACCAGCACTTCACAAAATGTTAAGAGGATCCCCAAATGTAAGTTGATCAGTAAAAAAAAATAAAATTAAAGACCACAGGGTTAAACATTTTTCTTCCTTTTCAAAATTCTTCATTTCTCCTTTCAAAAGAAGAAATTATTAGAAACATTAGAAAACAATCCAATCATAAAGAGTTATCTGCAAGCTCACAACTTTGAAGTCATTATGTATTTGTGGTACACAGGAAATTATTCTCCAGATTAATGCCACCAAATAATCAACGGGACCACTCAAAGACAGAGGTACTGTACACGTTGTGCATCCAGCGGGGAGCCCAAGGTGGAAAAGCTTATTAAAAGTGTTGATAATGGAAGCATTTCTTTCATTATTAATTTAAATTTTGACATTCAGAACTTAATTGATTTGAGATCATTTGGGATTTTTCCTAAAATTAGGTCACAGAAAAAGCTCACTAAAAGTAGCACTGTGGTGTTCCTAATGGGATTTCAAAAAATCTTTATGTCAAAGGCTACATGTCTTATTCTAAGAACAGTCAATTCCAAACCAGCAAACCTACAGAGACAGTAAAAGTAGGCAAGTAATAATCATTTTAAAAAATAATTGATTCAGAACCTTCTTATTAAATGAACCTTTTTTTTTTCTGGCAGGTACATAAAAATACAGATCCCAAAGAGACCCACCAGTTATGACATCTTTTTCCATGTATCTGTTGGAAGAGCAGGTGATTTATCAGTGCTGTGATGGATTTCTGCTTTTCTTTCCAATGAGCTTCACTTGTTTATGTATGATCCATAAGCGTGCATTAATATATTGCTGTATGTTTAGAATATTTTCACTTTCTATTAGAGTAAAAGGTCTCTGGCATGGGATGGCTTGGTGACTAAGATGAGATCAGAGATTACAGATCTTTGCATCATACGATATTTCGGGAAAAGACCAAGTCCTTGAATTTTATTTTAACATACAACCTCCTGTTTATACTTAAACTGCACCAATCTAAACAGGTAAGATTTTTGGCATCATCTTTTTATATTACAAAGACAATAAAACAAGTATTTTCTATCAACCTGCTCTCCCCCACTTCCACCTCCTTCTAATTCTGTATTTCAGCTCTTTGAAATTGCTGGCTGCTCCTGCACCTGCCTGATGATGGTCACAGCCCACAGGTCCTGCCACTCTGCACCCCTGGGAGCTGCAGCTGTCCTTTCCAGCCTGGCTGGGCCACAGAACCAAGGCTTCCTTCACACACAGATTAGTTTGGTGAAAAGGACAGGTCTGCTGGCATGCATTTTGCATCTGAGACAACTGGGGATACAGAAAAAGCATGCACCTGGAGATGAGGTCATGTTATCCTCATTACTTGTTCTCTAGATTACCACACTGATTTTAACCCAAACCAGAGGAAGGCTTGTTTTCCTTCTCCCAGCTAATTTTAGGTTTTTCTGGGGGACAAGGTGTGGGACTGGATGGCAATGTCTTGTTTTATTTTTTTCAAATGGAAGAATGAAGCAGGTTGAGTCGGAGGCTCAGAGGTACAAGTTTCTAGGCCCACCTCACTGAGCTGGTAATGATTTTATTCATTACTTGCCTGACATTTTGCAAAAAGTCCTGGGAACTGAATCTTAAGCTCTAATTAGTGCATTTAATATTGGAGAAGCTCTCTTTAGGATATTATTAAGTAATTCTGGGATAATGTTTAGTTTTGGAAGGAAGACATCCATTTATCTCCCATCCACATCTTGTGAAGTTGACTCTAGTCAATGCAGAACACTTCAAAGAACTATTTAATAAATGGCAGCCACATTCCTAGAAAGGTGCACTCCAAACTACATTCACTAGGATTTCAAAAATTTGTTAAGTCATTTTAGAGACAAAGAAGACTAACAGAAAAAACCTGGCTATAAATCCAAAATCACCAGTACAAGTCAGCAAAAGCCACAAAGACAGGTAGAAGGAAAATACTTCATCAATTGCTATATTCCAAAATAGCATTAATTCTCGGTTAATTTCTCTTGGGAAAAACAATTCTAATAACCCTCCATGCAAGGCCTTCTGAAACAGACTGCAGTAAATTAACATTTGCTGATTATATGAAAGGTGAACAGAGACAGCAAGCTGAGCAAAGAGGAAGAACTATATGATCCACACCCATAACTGTGAAAGGACTCTTAAAATACACAGGCAGTAATTCAATGTTACACCCGTAGTTAGGATGGAAAAGGAAACAGAAACATTAAAATGAAAGACAAGTAAAAGCTATCCTCACATTAAACCAGTTTCAAAAGTATGGGTGTCTTTTTTTTTTTTTTTTTACAGTGGGTCTAAAATAGGGTAAGATTTAAGCAGCACCTATTTTGGGCAGAGTTTCTAAATAATCTGCCTTTTTTAGGAATTCATATAATAGACTGAAACCACACAAATACTGGCTAAACACTATTTCAAAGGAACTTGATGCTTTGTCAGCTTCATATAAACAAGCTAAAAATTTATTTTTATAGACTATAATAGGTAGTCAACACAAGTCTTTTTCGTCTATAAAAACAGACCATATTTCTTCAACCTGCTCCCTGCCCCCAAGAGAGAAACTGAAGCAACCAGCATGAAACTGGTAGCAATCAGCACCTATATAAGAAAGGGAAAAGGAAATAATAATTTTTTACTTGCCTAGAAAAGAAATCCATACAGGAAAGCAACATATTTTTAGTACCTTACTTCTGATCTTTTAGTTTGTTTGCTTTTAAGAGAGGGATTTTCAGGTCTATTACTCCAATGTGCAAACTCCTGTAATTTAGATACTAAAAAGATGAAATAGTTAGAGTTGAGTTTTTCATTGAAAAATGTTCCATTAAGGAAAAAAAAAAAAAAAAGGAAAAGAAAAAGTGGGAACTCAAAACGCTTCATTAAAGAAACAAATCTATTTATTCCTCCTACAGATGCAACCTGCTAAACAGAAATAAAGGAGTAAGTACAGAGGCTAAAAAGTCATGCCTTAAAATTCTGCAATGCCTTTCGTCACTTCAATAGGTTGAAAATTACTACAATTCATGCTACCCCTTATATGCAATGTGGAGGATGAATAGACTGCATTATCAACAATGTCCAGGAGAGTCAGAAAATGCACTTTATGCTCTACTTTCTCAGCAAGAAGACAGGCAGAGTGCAATTCAGAGCACCTAAGCTAGGCAGGAGCTATGTTGCTAACTTAGATTCTGTCAGGAATCCCCTCTATAAAGGCAATTGCTTCCCTCTAAAACCACAGAGGGAACAAAGTCTGCTGCTGCTAATATGCCCCCAATCAGACCTACCAACAAATAAAAATTCTACAGAAGATCCACAGAAATGTTGCAGTGGATTAAGTCAAATAGCTATCCAGTAGAAGCAGAGCTCAAAATAGAACATAGATGGGAAGAATCTCTGATGAGATTTTGTACAAGATAATATAAGAAATCAAGGAAATGTCAGAGCAGGGGAATGAAGACTCTCAGCAAGGCAAAGATCAATGTTACCATCAACAGGATACACACCAATCTGAGAGCAGTTCTTAGCATATGGCCTTGAAAGGAGAGAAGTCAAGAGCACTGTGGTGGCTCACTAATCAGCCAAACTGGTTTAGAGAGCAGGAAATAGCAAAGTGATGGCAAAAGTGCACAGCAAGTCATCTTAGGGGAAAGTGTGGCTGGGCAGGAAAAACAGCACAGTTAACTCTGATGGAGAAAGATGCAAAGAGGTGGATTCAGGACAGGAGGAGCTCAGGCAGAGACAGGCACACATTTCCCCAGGCAAGAGTGAGCTGACTGATTGACAGGCTGTTCAGAATAAAGAGAGATGCTTGGGGAAGCTGTGACAGTAAAGGGAGAGAGAGGAGACAAAAGGACCTAGGAAGAGATCACCAGGAAAGCATCACAGAAGTATTATTTGGCAACAAAAACAATGTTTGCTAATTCTCTATGGAAAAAGACCCAAACATTTTCAGGTCTGTCTCTTGTTTTGAATTTAGGCAGAAGTTAACTATATGAATTTAGGCTGTAGTTAACTATGCTACTTGACAGCATCAAGGCCTCTTCCACTGACACAGCTGCATAGAGAGCTTTTCACCATGAAGAGCTCAACAGGCTTCAGTCTGAAAAAGGTCCAATTACAATTTCTGATGAACATAACACTCCCTGGAAGTTTGGGTCTGACTGTCAGGAAACCAAGTGAGACACTAAACCCATAAAGCTTTATTTAGTCAGAGGCTTCAAAAGTAACTCCCTTCCTTGTTCAAGGGGACTAACCATTTACCATGAGGCAACAATTTACACCAAAGCAGTGCTACTTCACATTAAATATTTAAGGTCTGCTTAGCCTCTTTTATGCAATAAAGGCAATGATACTGAATGAAGGGAAAGAAATACCATGCAAGTTTGCAGTGCTTCAATCAGAAACTCCTGGCTGGGCATTAAGCAATCATCAAAGGTTTGGCTCCTGAAGCTGCAATTATGCAAGTCCCCCAGGATTTCTGAGCATGCTGGAGCACAGTTACATAAACCACATGACAGGTTGAGCTTGGATGCTGTTTTGGACCACCCATCCCTGAAACTCCTGGCCTTTTGGCTCGTGACAGAAATACTCCTTTAGTGTCAGCACAGCTTTCACCAAGTGTCGCTTCGCAGATTGGCACCAGTGCCATTTTTCAGAATTGTGTGGTACCAACAAAAAAAGCCAACAAGAAGAAAAATATCAGTTACTCTAGAAGAACTGCTGTGCAGAGACTCCACATGATATTCTACTGCATGGGCTTCAGGCCTGGAAAGGCACTGTAGCAGGCGTGGCCTCTAATACTGCAGAAGACACATAGGAAAAATGGTACTGCAAGTTAAACCTTTCTATGATACTCTGTTATCAACACCCTGAAATCTATAACAAACCCACCTGAAGTAGTTACCTTTTATTGTCCTCCTTAAGTCCACACACTAGTTTTTGTACTTTGAGCAGCTAGTTGGTACAGGGTCTTCTTGAAGAGCTGGATGTCAAATATAGGAGGAAAGGTAACTAACAGGATTGCTTTTATACCTCTTGGAAGTTGTAGGGGCTGCTCATCCTTTTTCCTCCAAAAACTGCTGTCATCAGTTTTCATCACTACCTCTGCTACTCATCACTTTTCTCTTAGTACAAAGAACACTGCAGGAAAGTGTTAAAAAGGTAGATACATAGTAATACAGGCAGTAGTACTATGGTACTCCAGTCTTAGCCTAGTTTCTAGAAACTAAGGACATTAACAGCTGAACTACGGGACAAACCTGGCTTAAATGCAGCACGGTGGAGAATAACAGCACCAGCAGAACGAAATACCGTCTTTAGCTCACATAACACTCAACATACCTCAATTTGTGTACCAAAGCAGACCAACCCTAGTTTTTCAAAACAGCATAAAATTAATCCCAGCAAGACCTAGGGGATGGCATCCTTAGTATTCAATTTGGGAGAGCAACTAAGAGTAGCTGGTGCAGAGCAGCATGTCTTCAAGCTAATCTCTAAACTGTTATCAAGTCCCAGAGTTCTCCTACTATCATCTGCAAGCATAAAAATGGGACAATTCAGGAAATTGCTGTTAGTCCTTTTTCTCTTTCATCAGTCTTTTAAGCCTGAGAGCTAACAACTCTAATAAGAATGAAACAGAAAAAAAAATTCATATAAATAATTAGGCTAGTAGGTCTTATTTTAGACAGAGATTACCCAGTTAAACATCCAAAAAATTTTCCAACTTCTAGGTATTTTTTATCCCATTGCCTATTTGAACAAACACAATATAATCTATTTTTGCACTATACAATCGCCATGGGTGCTAAAGGATGAGACTTGTACACTTGGGGCTAATTAAAGGTAATGTTAGCACTTTTGCACACATGCACCATAATCAAGCACTTACCTTTCTTTGCAGGTGAAAACACGAAATTAATCAGCTAGTTTTTGTAGTAATTTTGTTCTATTTCCTCAAGTCTATCTGCTTTGTCACCCTTCAAATTATTAAAACAGTCCTGCCACAAAATCATTCAGAGTGAACTATCTGCTTGAAAAATAACCCTACAGACAGGTGTAATTTTTAAAGTAGGAATAGTTTTCTCCTGGCATTCTTTTAAGCAACATAAAATTTGTAACTCCTGCAACTGTTGTATCTAAACAAAATAAAAGAAGTAACTCTTGTATTTATGAGAAATCCTTTAATGTATTTCTCAAAAAATGTCACTTAGAACATGAAGCTACATGGATAATAAAACTTGAATCTCTTTAGGATAAGTTCAGCAAATATTTTAAGAGGACAGTACAGAGGTACAGGCCTACCCATCTTACTGCACATACTCATCCACATCTGGCTCAATGCTGCATGGAGAGATTGAAGATCAAACCAAAGAAAGGCAAGTTTTGCAAAGAAAATTAAGGCAAAAAACACCTTGGGATGAAAATACTGTGAGAAGCATAAGGTAGACAAGATACATCCTCTATTATTATGTTGCCTCAAGGCTGGGACAGAGTCAGAAGTTTTAAAGCACCTATGGATGTACATAGTGTATCAGGAATTATAAACTTTCTGACATTCAATGTTTTCCTCAAATTCCCAATTTCTAACATTGCAAGACTAGGCAAAAGTCTCAGATCTGACTCTTAAAATTAAGTAACAATCACTGCAAATCTCTACTCTTTTGTGTTTTAGCAGAGGGAATTTCGAAGACCTGAACCTCCAAAGTTGAAGTGTAAGAGCACTATTACAAGGACTTCCACCTCAGGGTTATTTGAAACCTCATCAATGTTTACAACTAGCTTGAATAATGAGTTTTGACCACTGGCAAGGTAGCTGCACCCAATTACAGTCGCTTGGACTGGAATACTGCAGAAATATTTAGACCAGGTTCAAGGAGCAAAAAGAAGGATGCATGTCAGCACAAAAGACAAAAAAAAAGTAAGCTGGTTCCCTCCATATGGATAGTACTTTTCTCTCAAAAGAACAACACGAAGTGAGACTTTCCTCTAAAAAGACAAAGGCATTTTCTGTCCATTGCTACATTACAGGGTACTCTTTACTCAATTATACCTTCCCTATGCCTCTGTAGCCATACATCCACAAGCAAAGCAGCAAAGCCACTTCCCCTTCTCCCTCTAGTAACTCCTTTCAATTTGCATTTTAAAAAGGCTCAAGGACAAAGTAGTTTTGCCTATGGTTATAGGTAATTTCTTTAACAGAAGTTATTTAATACACCGACTCCAGTCAGATATCTAACTTCCTGTTCAGCAAGTAACTTCACCAATGCCAGTGCAACTTACTCAGCACAAGAAAGACACCAAGGCTCCACTTCAAGCTGCTTTCAATATGCAGGATTGGGTGACAAACAGGAAGAAGTCAGTTTCCCAAGGCGTGAGTTTTGTGCCTCTGAGCACAGGAAGAGCAGAAAGCCAACACGTTATCAGTCATGAGTGTCTCAGATGTCTTGTGCAAACCTGTCCCCGTTAGAACTAAAACTGCTGGGAAGCACTGATCAATAACTACACGTAACTCTGAATTGCTTCCCTTCATGTAAGGCTGAAGCGATCCATCTAGAGTGAACAAAAAAAATTCAGGGAATCTTTGGGGACATAAGCACACCCAAAGGAGAGACAGCAAAACCTAACACATCTGGGATCCACATTTCTGGGGGTACTTCATAGATATAAGCAGAAGTGACAGCAAAACATCTACTCTAAAATATAAACTACTTGAGAAACCCTTCTTAGCAACCGTTTCCTTGTTTCATACTTAATACAGAAAACCACTCTAAGTATTCTAGTGATACAATTAAAAGCTCCAAGAAAATGAAAGTATTAAACTTTGCAGAGACCTCAGGTTCCTCTGACTAAATCTGTTGCCTTCAAATAGCAATCCCCAAGTCCCTAAATTAAATCTGTTGGTGCTTTAGACCTCATCTTGCCTCTGGCTCTCAACTGTTATCCCCGTAACCCTTCAGCAGAATGAACTAATAGATCATGTAATTTTTCACCTCTTTGCTACAAGACATTCTAACATGCCTACCTGTAGAGGCCCCAGCAAGTCAGTTCAACCTAGACTGGTGTTAGTTAACACCAGTAAAACCCACAGAAAAAGCAATCTGAGCCAGCCCTTCACTCCCATCCTACTTCCAACAGCAGGCTCATGTCTCTCAGCATGCAGACAACTGGGATGAAGCCCAGACAAATATAAGTGCACTTACAAAAGCCTTGACAAAAACACTAGTGCTGATGCAAACAAGCACATCCTGTTTCAGCTCATTTCCACCAGTCACCTACAAAACTCTTAACTTTGCTCGAAGTATGCTTAATTACATTAATTAGTCATTTCTCAGCTCCAAAGGTTTGCAAAGTAGCAAGGAGACGGCAGTTAAAGCTGTGCTTTTCTGGTCCTCAAAGAAGCAACAGGCAGCCACCTGAACTCACATTTGTAAGAGCTAAACCTTTCATGATTTGTTGATGAACCTGAACATGTCACCATTCATTTAAAAGGAATTAATTTTTTCATCTAAAACTATTAGATACTATTAGAGCTAAGTAGTAGTTCTGTTTTCTGTATATTGCTTACTACCTTCCCTCATGTCAGCCCTATTTCTCCTGCTACAAAAATGTACAGATGTTTTGCTTTCTAGGATTCTATGATCTATCTCCAGTCTGTATGACTTCCACAGAAATAAAAGTTTGATCCAACACCCACTGATGTCAGAGGAAGAGACAAGTCAGACCATAAAGAGAGGAAAATAGCCAGAATGTAAAAGGTCTGTTCTGACCAATTTAGTGTCTGGCTTTCACAGTTTTTAATGACACCAAGTGCCAAGAACAAAGACTTCCTCAGCTGGAGTCCTGGCAGGTATTATAAGCAAATATGATGAATTTGTGTAGTCTTCATTCTTAGTGCACTTATCATCATGGACTCCATTTACATATTGCAATCTATTTATTCTCCTGCAACAGAACAGAACTTGAAATTATTTTTTTAAAGGGAAAAAAACCCCCCAAACCTTAGAAAAATATTACATCTTTTCATCCTATCTTCCATTACCTACAAAAGTTTCTGTTGACCATAGTTACCTGAATACACACCCTGTGCAGCCAAATTTAAGAGTTGCTGTGTATATGGAACTGACATGTATATGTAAGTTTTCATATTTGCAGATATTTCTAACCTACAGATATGACAACATTTTTCTGAGCAGAAAAACATCTACAGATGTCTCACATCTCTGTGCCCATGGCCAAAAAAAAAAAAAAATATGTCCAAATAATTTTATCTTTAAAATCTGTCATTAGGTCAAATTGAAAGAGGAAAGTAGCCAATATGGCAAAAACAAACACCTAATATTTTCATTGGCCTTTTCATTGTTTTTGGAGAGCTCCTGGATAACATACTATGTAAGAGACAGCTACCAAAGGTATTCTGTTTTAAAAGCCAATTTCAAGGGTAGCAACAACTCTGTCCAGTAAAATAATTTACCATCACGAGTTGTTTCTGTTTTTAGACTTTGTTTTCCTTGAGCAATAAGTAAGCACTGATTTTAATTTCTCAAGCATTAAGAAAATTCTTCATCTCAAAGCCTACATTCACCCTGCCTGGGAAAGAACACGTACTTTTTTCCAAAGCAACATCATTGTTGATTGCACTGTAACAACCAGCAACTGCATCACACTTCACATCTCTCTGGGTTCTGTCCACCCACGGCCACTCACCCCTTCTACCGCAATTCCTTGGACAAAACCAATGACAACAAAGCAAAAAAGCCTGCAGATTCTAAACCAGGTGGTGACTTGTACCAAAACATAAACAAAACCACCCCAAAACCCAAAGAATTATTTGTGAAGTTTCTGCTTATACTGTTTCTCAGGATATTCTAAAAGGACTGAACTCTCAGCAGGCAACAGCCACATTTAGCCTTCTATGTCACCCTCCGTGAGTCGTGTTGCATTTTTCCCCCACGATGCAAGTAGCCATAAATAGATGTGGGAATGCAAAAATATTGAATTAGTTTTGCGGGATTTGTTTTCTTTACTTAAAAAGGGATGATGGTTGAAAGAAAGGAAGAAAAAAATCACATCATACAGTGCAATACATTTAATTACATTTAGAATTCTCTAGTGAAAAGAAAGATCTGAGCAAACTCACCATCTGAAATGAAGCCCAGAGTTTTACAGCACACCAAAATAAAAACACACAGAAATACAGAACTTTCCCAAAGTCAAAGCACAGGATGTATGTTTACTTTAGGCAGCAGCAATCATTGCACACAATAGACATTACTGTCATGTCTGATTAGTAGATATCATAGCATGGCAGTCCAGATCCCAGCTACAAAGTACTATGGGAAACAAAATACATGAGAAGTTTCTTTTTCTGCATGTCCAAAAAATAAAAATGTCTCTACCTAAGCTACACCACAGCAGTTCCCTTGTCACCCCGCCCTGCCCCATTTGTGTTGGTAAAAACTATCTTCTGCAATCACATCTAGATAACCACTGCTAATGACTCACAGAAGCACATTAGTAAAGTGGGATTTATGCCATCTTTTTTTTTCAGTCAAGACTAATTAAAATGATTTGGCAATACTGCAAACACAATTCAGCATCCCTGGCACTGTTTAGAAAACTGTGATCGCAGCTTCACATGTATTAAGACAGGTGGTCATCTGCAAAATTTCATGCTGATGCATCCAAAGAACAGATATCCAGCCAGCCATGTGAACTATGGGTAAAAAGGATGGGTGGGAAAAGAAGATAAGATCCAACGGGGTATGATTAAGCAAATACCCTGTTTCTGAGAGGATAAAATTCCAGCATTAAAAATAGACACTGTGTAATGCCATCTCAAGTGTTGCCTTTTACATTAACAACAAATTAAAAACTAAGACTTCAACAAAAATATAGAAGACAACTGATTTTGATACAAAAATACCTTCTGACAACTATAATTATTATATAAAAATAATTATTTAAATATGTTATCAAACTGCAACAGTGTTTCTCCCCCACCCTCCTCTCTCCTTTCAACTTTGCCTGAAATCAGTTCTCCAATGACAGCAGCAAATCCACTTTGCTTCAGGCATTTCTCTGGCACCAAGAAATGGAGGCAGGGTATCAAGTTAATTAGGAGCATGATATTAAAAGCTGTGTTATCAGCAAATGGAAGGTGCAGACAGCAGCAGATTTTCTGTGACTCTTTATGACAGAACTTGTCTCCACTTCCATCTGAAAGTCAACATCCAGGGCTCTGAATATGGAAATTCAGTTAAAGCCTGGAGGTCAAACAGCAAGAGATTTCAGATTCAAGCAGTTATAAGGGAGAAGTTCCAGCTCCAACAGGTAGACTACTGCTGCTACATGGGGCTATGCCTTCATTTGTTAGATTTTCACACAGTTGTTAGCAAATCCTTTCCAGAGGAACAATAGGTCAGTCAGCCTGACAGTGCAAACAAATGACAGTATCTTATTTCCAAAGCCTTCCAGCGTGTTGCATGTCCATCTCATCACCCACCATCAAGTTTTCTAGTAAAAATCATCTTCATGGGGACATCACAGAGCTCCCACTTCAGCTTAATGCCCTTCCTGTTCAGAAAGAAGACTGCTTACCTACTACTCATCTTACCACATTTGCTCATTATGTCTGTCATGTCAAGGATTTCCAAACTGATCATTACTGCCAGGAACACCCCTCTTGAGCCTAAACCCTGCCTTCATTTCCACCCCTCCTAGCACCCAATGCTGAGTATTGCAGAGGAGTTCAATATCTGATAAATGCAATGTCGTACACACTCATCAGTACCAAAATATCACTTTCAAGCGTGAACACTACAGGAGGTCTCTGGGAAGGGACTTTTTTTAGCATCTCAACCACACAGACACAGAGTAGCAGGTCTAAACAGCATATGGTAGAGTTTCTTTGTGTAAAAATCAGATAGAAAAGAGCAGAATGTGCCTGAAAGGTAACATGGAAAATGGCATTAGCTGGGCTGCCAGGAAAAGACAAGAGTTTTCAACTCTGCTGGTATTTTGGTAAATACAAGCACATTCTACATACACATAGAAGTGCAGTTGCTTTTTCTCCCAGAAAACGTTACTAAATCTTATTGAAGAGTATTCAAGTAAATTCCCAAAAAAATGTAAAACAACCCAACAAAACTATGCAATGTAGGAAGGAAACATGTAGCTTTATCTTCCTTTTCAACCTATCCACCCATTATCTTACTCACAGTGCCTGGTCTCAGCCATGTTCAACACAACTTTTAGGAGAAAACCAGGTCTACACCCGGATTATTGCCAGCCACACACAGCACAACAGGAGAGCACAAATATATCCTGTACCATTCTATCATTCCACTCTTGTCAGCAAACAATAATTTCAGATAAATGCAAGACACCATTAGAAAGTACCTCCACTAAACAAAGCAAACTAAAAAAAAAAAAAAGAAAATAAGCTTTTTTTTAAGTTACCCACCTGCCCACTGCATTTAAACACTGTTAACCAAACCCTTCCTACACACACACACTCATTCACCTTGTAAAAGGGTACAACAACTGTTCAAAGGCAAACAGGGAGACAGGTGATGGGATGGGGAAGGGGACTGACTTCCACTTGGCAGCTTGGGAAGGCTTAGCCTTTGGGAAGGTCAGCAAGCAGCTCTTCAGAGACAGAGGCTGACTAGAACCCCCTCTCATGCTGCCCAGTCTCCAGGAGGACAGAATTGCTTATTTCCTGCGGGATGTTACTCCACTTTGCTTCAGTAGGAAGCAAAAAACCCTTTATATCCCATATGCCATGGTACTCAGAACTACCTGACAGGAAGGATTACAAGCCAACATTTTAGTAATGAATCAAACTTCCAGCTTCAACACAAACTTCCAGCCACAAGTGTTTCACCTTGACAAGCAGCCTAACAAAGCACCCTGTCAGAAGTAAAAAGCTGTTCATCTAGACCAAAAGAGTAGATAGTGGTATGTATCTTGCAACTGATGGAAACAGCAAAGATGAGATCCAGAATGCAGAGTTGCTGACAATATAACAAACCATTTCCTTGATGTCAATGTCTCATTGAAGACATAGTCAACTATCAACTATAGCTTTATTTTTAAGTCATCTTTCTTCCTCTCTGGAAATTAATTACATTTGCATACTTCCTTCTACCCACAGGGCAGCCATTAAAGAAGTTTTCATATTAGCAATCATCGTCACTAAAATCAAAGTAGCTGAGAATATCTTTGGATAACCATGTAAACTGAAATATTATTTTTATACACATCAGCTAAAATTAATGGTTTTCTTTGATTTAAGTATCTATAGTAGTCAGCGTGGGAACCTCATTCTTCACTTCTAAGTTTTCTTTCTTCCTTTTATGCTTTAGTGTGCTGGTTTTGAAAGTAGAGCAAATTCTTATCACTTAAAAATTCTACACAGCCTCTGTACTGGACCTTCTAATTTGCACAGTACCTTGAAGGTACTCTTTTAAAGCATTATTTCAGTATTTTTAAAATTTATTGTGCAGAAAGCTGCTTCTCCTTTCATTTTCTTTCTGAGAAATGCAATTCTCCCAACTTCTAAACTTTTGTGTACTTTCACTTTCTGACTGCTAATTCTGTTAATTCCTAGTACCAAAATTCTCTCAGAGTTCATAGTTCCCCTTCCTTTATTTTTCTTTTTTTAATCTTCTTTAGAGGGTTGTTTTGGTAATTTTTTTCTTTTTCAAGTCTTCCTTCTTGCAACTCTTTACGTTCTCCTGATCTTCAATCACAATTCTAGAGCATCTTCCATTATCTCCTTCCCAACAATATCATCAAAATGACAGATAAATGATATTTCCCCTATATTATCCATAAACTAACATCGAGGTCTTTTAAAGTCTGTGAGCCTAGAACTGATATATAATCCTGCCAAACTTTCACAGGCAGACCATGCCTCTCAACTTGTGCTCTGCAAGTACCCTTGCATATGTTCAGGCATATATCTCTTGCCACCTTCACAGCTTCCCTGTTTCAACTGATCCAAATTCTAGTCTAATCCCAATGTGGAATCATGACTGTAGCAATGATGAAAAAGGGGTCATTGAAAAAAAAAATCCCCTTTTCCTTCTACTTATAGAAGTAACATTTTTCCCTTCTACTTATAGAAGTAAAACTTTTCTTTTCTTTTTTTATTCCCAAGCTCTTGCAACATTTTAGGTAAACTGAAGCTTGCCTCCTTCCAGAGCCACACAACATTACTCTCCCTAGAGGAATAAATCTTCAAGGGCTCTCTAACCAGGATGCTAAAAAATAAACAAGCAAACAAAACAAACAACAAAAAAGGCAAGAAAATAGATGGTTTTTTAGCTCTTCTTGGTTCCTCTAATCTTCAGATCTCACCATTTATTTTTAATTATTATTAGTTATACCAACTGTTCACACACTCTAATTTATAAATCTCAGCAGCAGGTCTCAGATGGGAAGTATCAGACCAAGGGGAGCACGGCACTGCCACAACACTGCTCCCTCCTCATAATTTTCCTTGGCACTCCCCATGTGCTGGGAACCTTAGCCTCAGCAAAAGGCTGCATTTACTGTTCCACTTAGGGTTAGGGTAACCCTTAGGGTTATGGTTGAGAAAACCACAAAGCCTACAGATCCAGGAACAGAGGAATTACAAAAGGCATCCCAAGTGGAGCTTTCCATTAAAAACAGTAAAATAGCATGCTGTGCGTCACCTGAAATTCTGCTATTCCTGAAACTCCTCTCGACTGACTGGATTTTGCTGTGTTTTCTTTTTATAGAGTATACAATCTTCTGGTCATAAAAGATTGATTGTTTCCAGCTTGAAAGCCTCTTGGGAACACAGACTGTAACCTGCCATTCATATATTAAGTACAGAACCTTTCAAAACACCATGACACAGCAATAGCAAAGTGAGAACTTGAGATCAATTTAACAAGGCTTTTCTCCATATCTATGTCTAGATCAAGTGAAGCTGTAAATCCATAGCTCGTGCTGGATGTCTGTGTCTCTAGCACTGCTACCAGAGCCACTAGTATTTCTAGCAGAAATACAGCTCTTACTGATACTTCTTGGAAAGGGTAATTTCACTAAAATATAGACTAGGTCAAACTAACAGGAACACGTATTCTTGGGTAATCTGTTCTTGCCAAAAGAAACATATTGTAGAAAAGATTCAATCAGAGCATATGTAGTTTTCTCAAGTCTTACAAACTTTGTAAGATGAAGACTGTCTATTACTAGAAATAAAACACTCTAAGTAATGCTGACAACTTTGATGGCAGCAACCATACATTTTGGGTTATTGCTCAACAAACGTTTTCTCATGGTTGTTTGAGAAAAGGTACATTGCTTGGGAAGAGAAAGGGTTTTGCTAGACAACAAAGCAAAGGTGCACTTCAACATTTCCACTGTTCTTACCTAAAGGGGAAGAAAAGGAAAATCTCTGTTTACAGTGAAAGCAGTTCCTCCTTAACACAAGATTTCCCCTATTTTTCTAATGGCCAAGTCACCTAAATGCCATCACTAGTCCCACACTGTTCTAAAAACCTCTTATATGCAACTGCATGTCAAACATCACACTGCCATGCCACTGAACAACAGCTGGGATACACAGGCTCCTATGAAGTGAATGAGCAGTTTGTAAAGCTCTTTCTAATTGTTCAGCACAAGAGGGCAATCAGAAGGTGGGACTAGTAGCATCTCTGCCTGTAATTACGCCTGCTCAACACCACTTCTTAAAAGACTATTCTTTTCACTTGCTTACATTTTTCCAAAATGTGTGCTCGGAAATTTTTCATGCTGAGTGTTTGTCTCAGACTCTTTCTAAAGAACAATCATCAGTTTCAGCTCAAACAGTTCAGTTGCTACCAAGAGTAAGGTCTAAAGAAAAAACATTTTGCATAATATGAAAAGAAACCAAAACCAATCAACTATAAGTCTTTCCTTTCTATTGTAATCCTTTAAAAAGTCACAGTAAACACAGATATGGTAGAGGTTAATTCACAACTAAAATCTCCAAAGATGCCAAAAGAATGAGCACTCTTGATTTCCACAGGTATCATAGCTGAACACGCAGGTTCAGAAGACAGTTTCTTGTAATAATCATTCAACATTTGGCTAAATGTTGAACTTGGCCAACAGAACCTATATTTCTACAACAAGCCTCCAGGGATAAGAAAGAAATATCAAATTCAAAAACACAGGTAAAACTGGCCAAACCAAAGGAGCAGAAAAAGTAACTGAAGAGCAATACTGGCAAGTTGTCAGAAGACCAGGACTGATGTTTGGAGCCAGAAATAAAGTCAGAAAGAACTTGGCTGAGAGGAATCTTTGCAGTAAAGAGCTTGGGAAATTGCCAAAAATGGGCAGACCAAAGAGATGGGACAAGTAGCATAAGGAGAATAACCAAAGGGAACAGTCTAAACTAGTGCAAGGAGGCTGGGCGCCATCTCTGAGAATGAGAGAGATACTGGACGCAGATTTCAAGGGAGAACCAGCCAGCTTCTGCAGAAAGAATAAAGTATCAACTAGATTGGGTGTCCAACTCAAGACGCCCATGATTCAATACTGGAAGTATACAGACTCTTACATAATATATGCAGTAATAGATGGGAGGGCTTAGATGTTCTATGAAACTGAAACCAGATCTTAAATCAAGCACACAAAACCTGAGAAATATTGTACTGACCAATGACAAAAGGAAAATTTTCAGACTTGCCTTGCACCACACAGAAACTCTGAGGAGTGGTAGAGTTGTGTCACAGGCCTCTGGAAGGATGCAGCTCTCAATTAAAAAAACAATTTTGTCCTCCTCTTCCTTTAATCTTCTGCTTTGATGGCTGTACAACTTCCAATTTCTGCAACAAATAAAGCTGCTACACTCACTGATAGTCACAGTGAGTTCATCCCCATGAGAACAGTTCATCCTCAGATTAGACCCCTCCTGTGCACTAAATACAACAAGAGAAAAGTAGATCATCTAACTAAAGATTTAGCATAATTGGAATCCACAAGGCTAAACTGTGGCTACACAGATTGCTCTTTCAAGACAGCTCTTTTGACAGCAGTATGGGTCATTTGCAGTTTAAAATGCTGTATTCATGCCTCTGAACTGTCACGTTTATATGGAGCAGCATTGCTTTCCATTTGGCAGGGAAGCAGTTCCAAACACTTCTCCCAGTCTCAGAAATAATGAGGGGTGGTCCGCCCACACTTTGGGAGGAGAAGTTATGATCACTGAAAAACCTCAAGGACCATGTTCATAGAAATATGTGACTGGACAACAAAGCAAGTTCATGATCTACAGGGAGTTAAGTGCCACAGGCCAAATGCTTTCAGCTTCTATCTGTGACACCATCTTTCAAACATACATATATTTTAAAAAAATATATAGAAGGCTTTTCTACTGAAATTATTATCTACTGGTATCACATTAATTGTTGCTGTAACTGTCTGTGTGATACTGTATAATTCTGAACTTTAAAAAGTGACTCGTAAAACCTGTAAGCCATGAGATAATTCTCCTGCACAGATAATGTCCATTCTCAAAAATGGAAATGCTGAGAAATGCTCCACAGGCTTCTGGACTTGGACAGGAAGACTTATGCCAGATTTTACATTTTATGTGTAGCATCTTCTACAAGACAACATGTGAGAACCTTTTAAAAAAGAGATTATGCAACGTACAGTATGTTTTAATATTTACAGAAGTGTTATCAGAATTAACAGTGCACTAGCACTTAGCACTTTAAGGTAAAAAATATAACAGAAAAATGGCACTAGGAGCATGGCAAGCAGCTCTGGTGACTGAACATATTACCACGCTGCTGTTCAAGTTTACAGCCTCCCAAGCAAAGTCAATGGACCAGATCTAGTGAACACTCTTCAGAAATGTCAAGCCAACAGTTTAAATTAAGCTGCTGAACTTCGCACTAAAGTTGCTGAAGCGTAGGGACACATTTCGTTCCACCTGCCCTGCTGTGGGAGGCAGTAGTTTCCAGCCTAATGAATGTAAAAAGTAGTTACATGATTGAAAGAATTGTTAATGGCAAGACAAAATGTAGGTGGGTAAGGGGGAAAAGTAAAAATATTCAATCTTTAGACATTTTTAGAGATCAATAGCTGCTCTATTCAGCACAACACAAATGCCACCCCCATTCCCCAGGTTGGTTTTTGAAAGAGCACTGTGAAAAATTAGAGGCTTAGCAAACTATGAAAAATTATTCTCTTAACACTGGTCATCACAAAGAAAAAGTAGAGAAAGAGCTGGAAAAAGAAGAGACTCCAAACAGGCCAAGTATTTTTAAAATACCTGATATAAAGCCATTTCCTTCTGAAGTCTTATTATAACTCTTAAAGATTGGACAATCATTTAAAAATTCTTCTTAAGTTTGAATCTAAGCTTCAGACTGCCAAGGTTTAAGACTTGAAGCAAACACAAACAGGAATTATAGAAAGCTCCAGTGTCTAATCTTAGCAGTAAACTCAGCAAGGCATTTCAACACAATAGATTTAACAACAGAGAAGGAGTAGAAAATCAAATTCTCATCAAATCTCTGTTTCCACTCCTAGCTGTAATTTCTACCTTAGAGATTTGTTCTACTCATGGCAAGGAGAAAATCCAGGTATTAGAAATTCTTCCTAATCACATTTCATTTTGCCGGAAGGAAGTTAGAGAAAACTCAGTGATACAACAGAGTAGAGCCAGGTAAAACAGTTTTTCAAGCACAGAATTAATCTGGGCTTCTCAGGCCTTGCATAAAAGGTGGGAACTGAGCATGTGCAGAGGCATTCACAGGAACTGGTTATAGTTGCAGGATTCTGCACAGTTTGCTACATTGCCTTAAGTAAGGGCACCTAAACTATAAACTCCCCCAAGGAATTGAAGCGTGCTGTTTCCAAAGATTTGCAACATCTGTACATACCTGCTTCCTATAATTAGTCATACTGTGGGAAGAATAATTATTCTTTTAAAATTTTAGATGCATGGTAACTAACACATATTATTTTGTTAAGGAAGATTAAAATACCCGTGGTTTTGAGAGCTGATGGTCCCAACAGCTCTAAAACATCTTACCTAGCAGTGGGAGTTAGCAGCACACAAACCTTGTAGCAGGTCTCTGTCTGCAGGTTCTCACTCAGAATGACACAGCCCCACTTGCTTCCCATATGCTCAGATTCAGGATGCATTTGCCAGGGAAGCCCAGCTGTAAAGCCCAGCCCCTGCTGTTGCATTTCCCCCCAAGCACACCCCAGCTACACCTACAGGTTTGGGATACTTCCAGATTATTTTCAGAAATTATAGCTCCAAAGTGCTCCACTGGAAAATGCTACAAAACCATGATGAGAAACATGAAGGAACATGAATTTTTTCTATCGCTATCTATCCTCCTTCCTGTACTGTCTCACCCTCTACACTCCCTTCCCTTCACATCCCTCCTCTATATCCCCACTCCTTTTCTCCTATGCTATTCCCTTTCACCTCACTTGGTTACCTCCTTCACAACAGAGTAATCTGCTCTGTCTGCAGCAAACTGGAAGAGCACAGCTGTTTAGAGAGAAGCAACTCACACACAACAGGCTTCTCTGTCAGCACACCACAGCAGCAGATGCACAAACAAGATGCAGGCATTTGTGAGATATACAAGAGCTTTGAAGGGCACAAGTGGGCCAGGTCTAAATGTAACAGCTCAAGAATGTCAATGTTTTTTTGAAAATATCCTGCTGGTTTCATACAAGGTCTTAGCAGTATCTCACTGCTGCACATAATGAGTACTTTTAGTGAATACTGGTGCACATTTACAAACCTCTGTTGCAGAAAAATCCTTGGTCACATTCTACAAGCTGGACAGAAAGTCTCCCCCACCTAAGGTCAGAATCTCAACTTGCCTGGAAATTCAGGGAAAAACTATGTTACTCTCTCATATATCATCAAGATGGTTTTAGCTAAGTTAGGATGCACCTTGGTACTTGAATTTCCCAGTTCACTATTTATTGCATATTTGGTAAAATCATCATAAATTCAAGAATTTCACACTCAGTGGAAGTCCAAACAGCCCTCTAGCTGAGTGAATACACTTTACTGAAAGCTTCAAATGCTGTTTTCAGGAAGTGCTAACATATTTCTGTAGTACTGGCACCTGCCTTTCCTCTGTGAGAGACCAAAGTAGCTGGATTGATGTGCTGACAGAAGCACAATGTCCAGCTGTGTTGGCTCAGGAAACGTCATTACTTTACAGTACAGGGAAAAGAGAGCAGTAACTGCCAGGAAAGCCTGGAGTGTTTGCCTTATCTCCTGGATACCTCCCTTACCATGTACAACACAAACCACAGACTATGACCCTACCACTCCCCTGTGCAGTCAAGACACATGCCCTCCTCTCAGTCATGGCCTGAATTTACAATGTTCCTGTCACTTTCTGCACTTCAATTGATTTGCTCCTCATTGTCAACCTGCATTGTCTTGATTGTGGCATGGTTTTGTCTCACATGCCACCAGCCTGTGGTGACACTTCTCACAGCAAGCAAAGCACTGCAGAGAACAGAGCATGGGAAGTAAAGGAAGGAAGGCAGCAGTAGCAGGAGGTGCCTGTGAAGCTGAAAAGGGAAATGCCTCCTTCTATCTGAGAGCCAGAAGAATCAACTTCATCTATAGAAAAGAGTTGATTGTATTAGATAAAGCAGCAATAGGTGTGATTTAAATACTTTTGAGGCTGTGCCTATCTGCCTGACAGATGTGCATGAAGTAGATACAACCTAAAGCTTTCTTCATCAAAGGTCGACAACATTTTCCAACAATGCTTCTGCAAAGGATGTCTGTTTGAGATTTAGGTAGATAATCCAACAATGGAGAGGAAATTCAGTTTATCAGACAAGAAACAGGAAGGGAAGTGGCAAGCAGAAGCAAAGAACATGTAAGATAGAGCTCTGAGCTGTGCTGCCTGTATCACTTGATCTCCCATCTCTCTTCAAATACAACAGGTAGAGGTTTCAAACTTCATCTCCAAGCAAGGCAATTGCTCTTCATATCCAGTCAAGAAATGGGGGTTTTTCCAACAGAGATATCTACAAAGAGGGTCCTAAAGTATTATATTCTAACAGTGCAACTTACACACTTGCAGTTGGGCAATTAAAATTTGCTGTAGCAGAGCACAGCTCAGAAGCCTGAATTAAATCTTAACAAGGAAACAAGAACCGAAAGGGGATCCTTGGCCTCCTCATTTTCCTTCCTAATTCTAGTAAAACAATACAGAGACTAAGGAACCAGAACATATAGGAAACAAAGCAGTCATTTCTCCTAGCAGTCAGTTCACAGGGACAACCTCCATTTAATACAGCATCTGTACAATCATACTGGACTTGTACAGGTCTAAGAGATGATTAATGACATGCAACCCTCAATATATCTGAGATCTTAAGACTGAAAATTCTCCTACCTGAGAAGGGGTACAGCCTTCAGTCACAACTGACAGCAAATTAGACAGATGTAAAATAAGCAAGTTTCTGCAGAGGTGTCATCACTGTTTTCAGTAAGAAAGCCCAACACCCTCTGAAGATCACATGGTTCTTTTGCCACACTTTGGCAGGGTTCTTTGTTTCTCCATGGCTCCCTGCAAGCTACCACCCCCTACAGATTAAGTTAAAATTAGCTCATTAAAAATAAATTAAATCAGAAGCAAATTTGTCATGTATCTAGCAAAATACATACAGCCTGGATACAGATACTTGAAAACAGCCCTGAAATCATGATTTGCTATCAACTTAGTACTGCAGCAGGGAACAGTGAGTAAAAGAGGTCACATCCACCTCAAAGTTTGAAAGTGCCAGAACTTCTAAATTTAAGAACACTAAATGTCAAGTTCCTGCCAAAAATACACATGCACCCCCCGCCATTTGCTCCCACCTAACATTTGCATAAGAGAGTCAGAGCTACTTGTGAAAAAATTGGCAAGATATTGCATTCTCTGAGTTCCTAGAAGAGAACCAAGAGGACCAAGGCGGTCCACTGAATTAAGATCTTCAGAAGCAGGAAGAAAAACTTAGTAAGCTTTTAATTAAGAGCTTTTGTGAAAAGTGTTAGCAAACAGCTGTTCTGCAGTGGGAAACTGCAAAGTAATCTTGTTTTCAGCACAACAGGGTTTTCTAGAGTTTGAGGGCAGAGACAAAGATGAGTCTCTGCCTCTGTTGCTTAAGAAGTAACCCAGCAAGACCCTCCCAGCTGGTCTCTACTGCAGCCTAGACAAGCTCAGCAGCAGAGGCTTCTGCAGAAGGATGATATCGGCCTGTGGATGGAGAGCTGTCAACACCATGCTGGACCACACAGGCAAAGTACCCTCGAGTGTCTCTGCAGTCCAAACTGGGCTCTGATCAGCATATATTGACTTTACTCATGGTATGGAGGGAACGTATGCCACTGGGTAAAGCTTCAAGTTCATTCTTAGCGCTGCTCCGCCAAACCCACATAAGACGGATGATGGTGCATCAGTACTGCAAAGGCATTTCTACCATATTTCACAACCATATTCCAGCTCAATAAACAGGCAAAAATCTGAAATATGCACCAAACTAAACACACAATTTGCTTCCTTTTACGGTTTCTCAACATGGGAAAGGAATCGTGAACCCCGGCCTGTAATAAATTAGGGGAGGTTAAACATCATCCCCGCGTCCGCTGTCTCGCTCCCGCGTCCCCCCAGGAGGCGGCTGTTTACGCGCTGTACCTTCCACGCACGCTGTTCCGCGCACCGCCGCAGCCCGGCACGGCTCGGGACGAGACACGGCTCGGGCCGAGCGCGCACGGACAGAACCGGCAGCGCTGCCGGTGACAGCGCCGGCGACCGTACCGGGCGGGCAGGGCCTCCCCAAGATGGGGGCTCGGCCGTGCGCGCCCGGCGCGGAGCCGCCTCCCGCCGCGGCCGCGCGACCCCGCCGCGCTCGCTCGCCCCCCGCCCCGCACCTTCCCCCGCTGCCCCCCGCCCCGCGGCCGCCGGCCGGCGCCCATCGCTCACCTCCGCAGCCGCGGCTCGCCGGGCACCGCCCCGCGGCAGCCGCCGGCCCCGCGCCCCCAGCGGCTCCGGCGCCCGCCCGCTCTGACGGCGCCGGGAGCGGCGGCCCCGCCCCGGCCCTGGCCCGGCCCCCTGCGGCCTCAGCCGGGCCGGCATCGCCCGCCCGTCCGCCGGCGCTGGAGCGCTTCGGGCTGCCCCCGCCCGAGCCAGGGTGTCATCTCCGGCTCCGAGGATCCAAAAATAGAGAGACTAGGTTTCTCTTGTATCTTCATCTGCAGTTAAGCATTGGAGGCAGAAGAAATTCTTCCTAATGTCCAAACTAAATTTCCCCATGCCCAGTTTATCGCTACGTCCTTTTGTCCTGTTGCTGGTTGCCGGAGGGTAGAGGCGGACCCCCACCCAGCTACAGCCTCTTTTCAGGTGGCTGTAGAGAGCACTAAGGTCACCCCCGAGTCCCCTTTTCTCCAGGCTAAACAGCCCCAGCTCCCTCAGCTGCTGCTCACAGGACTTGTGCTCTGGACCCCTTCACCAGCTCCACTGCCCTTCTTTGGACGTGCTCCAGCAAGCACCTCATTGCTTTTCTTGAATTGAGGGGCCCAAAACTGGACACAGTACTCAAGGTGTGACCTCACCTGTGTGGAGTACAAGGGAAGAATTACTTCCCTAGTCTTGCTGCTCACACTGATACATTTTAGCATGTTTCCTCCATCCATCCATCCATCCATCCATCCATCCATCCATCCATCCATCCATCCATCCATCCATCCATCCATCCATCCCTTATTTTCCACACTTGAAGTTGTTTGATAGCTGTCTCACTCACAGGCACGTGTTGAAATTGCTGTGTATTTGGAGGCTGGGCTCCATTTCTTAACCAATTTCCGTACCCTGCTGCTATCAATGAGAGATTTATTGTGCTCAGGCAATGTTAAGAGTCATTTGAAAGAATGTAAGAAGAGGTTAAAGTCCAGCTCTGTCCCATTCTGTTATTTTTACATGGTGCACAAAAGCCAAGGAAAACACAGGTTACTAACAAGCTACCTTGTGGGAACTCCCAGGAGGGAGGTGAGGGGGAAACACACTGAAGTGGGGAATCAGTGAGACACAGACACACTTGTCTGGATGCCTCCAGCCAACCGGGCATGACCTGCAGAGGACTGCTGCCAAGAACCAGCTGAGTCAGTCCCAACACTGCTCTAGTGTAAGAATTTTAATTTGCCTGTTGCAGTTCCCTCATGCTGGAAGCTGCCAACTGAAGTCCCCAGTATAATCTGAATTGGAATAGAGAAGCCAGGAGAGGCAGATTGAATTTTTCATTTTTCTTTCTGCATGTCATTGGTGAAATTCCATTAAGGGCTCCTTGCTTCAAAATCACACAGAATTTATAGAGAGGAGGTGTTTTCAATGCATAGTCAAACATGCATAATTTTTCACATTTACCTTTGCCCATCATTTAGCATAAAGCTAATGAACCCTGCCACATTTTTTAGCAAAGAGACAGAAAATAAGAGTTCTTCTGCATACCATGCAAACTTAAAGCCATCCTTGCATAAAAATATTAAATATGCTTGAGAAGCTGGAAAGCAAGTAGATCTTGTCACTAAAACCTTTCAAATTAAATACAGATCCTGACAGAAAAAAAAAATCAGAGTTTATTTACAGCTGGTGACATTATTAATCATCATCAACCAAAGTACTACCTTTGTAAACAGCAGACTTGGACAGCTCCCTACCAAGGACTCTGGATGTTTACTATTGATATTAATTTAGTATTTGATTTTATTCATTTGATACTATAGATATTCATTTAGTATTAGGGAATCGAAACAGCACTAAAACCCAAGGGACCAGAAGGGCCTTACGTTGCACCAGTGTTGGAGGATGTGGAGAATCACCGTGTTATTTGTGGGCAGAGCAGTCTGAATTACCCAGGGCAAAATACAAGAAAACCCAACAGGGTAGGAATGGATATGCTAGAGAGGCTTTCCATTTACCTAATTTTTTGGTAAGATTATGTTTTCCTAATCTGAAACCTCACAAATAGAGGGGAGCTGTATTTCAGTAGAGTATCTAGAGAGCTGCTCTGGGACCATTACCAGCTTTAAGATTATTTCACATTTTCTTCAAAGGTGTGTATGTATGTGTAAACTCACTGCCAATTGTATTTGTGGACAATCCAACACCTGACACTGATGAATAAAAGAACTGGGCCATCACACAGAAGTTCTGGAACAGATGACAAAGCATGCTGTTCAAAACTTCTATTATTCTTCAATGGCCACATCTCAGGTTATAAATCCAGGAAAAGAACAAAAAGCTACACCCTGGGAAAACAAGCCATACACTGGGAAAACATCAGAGTGAAAAACTACTGACTGAAAAAGGCATCAGGGTCATAAGGGACAGGGAATTGAACACAAGATCTCAACACAGTGTGTTAAGTGACAAAATGTGACACTCACCTTGGAAGCACAATCAATAGTGTAAAAATAAAGCAGGGATTTTACCTGCACAGAGATCAATGAAAAAATCAGTAATAGAGGTTTATCTCCTTCCTAAAAGAAGATTGCAAATCCCTTCCCTGTGATGGGACTAAGGAAGGCAGGCATAACACAAGTCACAAGCTTAGGAAGTCAATTCATGCATTTCATTGCATCTTTTTCATTTTTTAACTTTCAAATTCATTCCAGGAGAAAAACATAAGACACTGCTAACCTCTTTGGAGAGCCATCCTCTCTTCTTCTCCCAGAAGTGAAAACTGAAGTCAAATTCTAGTCACAACACAGACATGCTCTTTCTACAGAGGGATTACTGGCTATTGAAATATTCTATCAAGAGAAAACATAATCAGGTTTTATGCCATTTTCAAGTGCTGATGCCTTTCTCTGGCAAAAAAAAGCTTCACAGAAGGTCAGACCAGAAGAAAGGTGTCTCTTACCTTAACTACTACTATAAAGCAGGAAGGGACCTGAATGTCCAGTCTCAGCTGATAAAGGGTGTTGTGGAGTTTTTGCCCATAAATTGAGCAATACAAATTTTTACATATCCAATAATCAATCCCCTCAGTGCACTATGTACTCTCATCTTCCTCAGCATGCCAACAATCCAACAACCTGTAACAGATTTCTTCCCACTCAGAATCCCAAAAAACATCCTGCTATGACCCTTAGTGAGGTATAGCTGCCACAGGACCAAAAGCTTGAGAAAACAGCTAATAAATATTAGACCTTTGTGACCTCAGAAAGACTTCAAAACTTTCCCCACCAAAAAAGCCTCAAAAGTTCCTGTCACAAATTGACTAGGAAAGTTCATATTCCTCTTCCTTGGAGTGGAAATGAAAGACAACACTATTTTACAGTAGCACAATTTATCATTAGAACTTATGAATTATGAGCCAATTTCTGCTTTGCTATTCTTCTGTGGCTCCTTTTAAAGCAATAGTAGCAATATTGCAGATTTTTAAAATCTTGTTCTAGGTCACAGAGATTTACTTTTATCATTTCCTCTGTTACTAAGAAATCTTTAGGGAAATTATTCCGTTCCATTTCACTGCAGCCCATTAGTACCTATAGGCCAGCCAAAAAAGAAGATTGCATATGAAAGCCTCCATCAGGACACACCAACCTCAGTTTGACATAAAAATATATTTCCAATGTTCAGCTACTAAAATACATTATTACTTGAAATATATCACCTTCTACTGACCTAATTAAGCAACTGTTAAAATGCTAACCTTTTTGCTTCTTCCACTTTCAGTGTTCAAGAACATTATAAATGAAGCTTCAGTAAATACTGAAAATAAAGCATAGTCCACTTCAAGAAGATGCTCTCTATGTTTACAGATTTTTCTTCCTACAGACTGTTAACCAAGTAATTGTGAAGTGTGCAACTTACAGAAATAACCAGCTAATGATTTTCTGAAGATATCTGCAATAAAACCATACCAGAGACAGAAAATTCATCAGGCAGATTTGGAAAAAGAAAAATAAGAAAGGATCTTAAAGTTTCTGGTTATTATTCTGTCAACTAAAACTTATGACTGGAATTAAGCTGTTGTGCTCTTCAGCTTTAGATGAGACACATATTTACAATAAATACACATATTCTAAATGACCAAATATCAAGGCAGCATAAAATTCATCATGTTAACAAAACTGCTACAGTTCTGTATTTGTAAATTTTCTAACCACAGACTTGAACAACAGATATTGCTTACCACCTACATTCTGTGGTTGCATTTTTAGATGATGACTTCATTTAATGCTGCTCTTATAAGTAGAAGGTGTCAAGTTTGTTCCAGGCTTTCATTGAAAACATATAATTTTAAATGTTTTCTTTGAAAAAAAGCATCTCATCCAACCTGCTACTCTCCAGAAACTTGAAGAAGAGAGACTGGACAACCAATTCCTTGTGCCACCCAGTGAATAATGAAGCCCTTTAAAATACAAATGCACCCAGTTTTCGTGCAGAAAATATTTCAAAAGTGAGGGCTTTATAAAGATATTTTGTCTTTCCTTCTGAGAGGCACATCTTACATACCAGATGTGTAATACTTTTTAAACACCAACCCCTTTCTCTCACTTTTCAAGGTATGTACATGTGGGCCTTTATTATACAGACTAATATGCTTATCACTCTGTACTGACTTGAAAGAACAGTTAACAGCCTGAAGAATTTTTAGAGTAAATGACCACAGCCTATTTTTTATCATCATAAACATGTGAGCAGTTCTGCAATACATGTTTACAGCTCTGTAAATAGAACCGTGTTTGCAGGATTGGACCACAGAGAGAACATTTTAATTGCTGAAACAGAATGTTGTAACACAGACAGGCCCTAACACTGACAGAGCCACAGCCTGCGACGTCAGTCTTGACAGCATTTAGCACCCTCTGACTCTCCATCATGGAAAATGAATGAGAGGAGCAGTGAGGGTCTTTGCAAACTCTCTTCTTTACTTATTCAACACAAATTAGCAGAACTGCTTAAATTCGGGATTCTGAAACTAGTATTAACCTTTTGGCACCGTGCCAACCATTGGTCCTCAACAACTCAATTTCATAGATCCCATCTTGCAAAATCTACCAAAGAATAGAAACATTTTTTAGTAAAAGTCAGTAATGTAGCACAAAGCACACGACAAAAACAGCAATACAGTTAAATAAAAACATTTTGAGCATGAGGGAAAAAGCTGTAATCAAATGCATAGGACTTAGGGCATTAATGAAATGAATTATTTTTCTCAAAGGAGCATTAATACCTCTCAAGTAGGACAGTGCTCAAAGTCCCAAGACAATTATATAATTACTTATCTTTAGACAGAGTATTATGTTACACAATATTGGAATTGAATAAGTCTCTTGAGCAAATGAGTATTTTGACTCCTGACAGTATTTTCATACTGTCCTAGGTAGTTTAGTGAACCATTAGGAAGTTTTGACACTAACTTTCTATTGGATCAAATGACACATGTGTTCTGTTAATTATTAAATCCATAAATATCTAATAGATTTAACACATGATCTCCACTGGATCAATCTGATTACCAGAAATAACTATGTGTCTGTCTATGATGTAGCAATGTTTCTGCTCCCTTCCAAAAGGAGTTGCTGCAGCACCATTAGGAGAGCCTTAGTGATTATGGCTGAGAAAGGAATAAAGATCACTTCATCAACATACAAACCTATGCATTAGGGCATACCATGAAAGAGTCCTTCACTACCAAAGTCACATACCATTCCCATTCCTCTCTTTGACATTTAAATACCTGCCATCTGGCTTTATATTTATTTTTAGTACCTTTTTTATGTTTTTCCCCATGGAAAAGGCTTGTGAGTAATACTTTGGAATTACAGTCTTAAGATAAAAATACTCTTATAGACATAAGTTATCATCTTACTGTATGTAAAAAGATAATATGGTAAGTAGGCTGTAGAAAACAAAGGATGCTTACAGCACTTGAACAAATGAACTAGCTTCCACATGATCAACAGAACACAAAAATGTGAAATCAGAGTTGATTTAGGTGGCAAAAATAAAGTCCTACACACACAAGGAATACAAACATTCTCTGACTCATTGCAGAACAGTTGCTTAAGACAGACAAAATTAAATTGTCAACATGTGCTCATTCACTGAAGTCATCAGTTTTAGAAACAAATAGCATTGCACACATCTGTTCAGCCTGAATGTGTATCAGACACTTGGCTATAAATTCAGCCAAGAAAAGAAGTTACTATGGCTCTCTCCCCTCTCACTATTTCCTCATCTTGCTTCTAATCAGCTTATCTGATTTGAGTTTCCACATGTAAGAGTTACAACACCATTTATTTCTTAAAGGTTTGACACTTAAAGAGGTGGGGACACTGAAGGAAGAAAAAGGAAATGTTTCTCTGGAAAAGCAGGTCTTATACAGAACCTGTTAACATTTACCACAGTCATGATTTAAGCACTATTTAATGCTTTTACTCCCATAAATCCCACTTCTTAGCAGTGTGGGACTGAAACACAGCACCACTCGCATTACAGGTTTATTGGGCAGCAAATTTACTGGAGAAGGAAGCACCTTGCACACACATTTTACAATTCTGGTGAATTCCTCATCTCTGAAAATAGTTCTATTCTGAGAAACCCTCTGAGATACTCATTTACTAAGGAAACTCTTCCTCAACACATCAAAAGTGAACTCCCAGTTCCATAGCTTGTATTATTTCTAATAGTAAAATATTATCAGAATTTACAGTTGAGTCACAAATAACAACTTTACTTCAATACAGAATTACGATTTCCACAGCTTGTTCTGGATTTCATTCTTTTATTGCAAGTACATGACAGGTACTCATTTTGGCCAGAACTTGTAGCTTTATGCTTGCCTTCTTTTTAACATTTAAAGGCACATCCAGGTCAATCTGTTGGAATACTCAGGAGTAGATACCTTCCATGAAAACACTGCATGAAATGATGCAGCAGGTACCATCTTCTTATTTTAGTCTCTGTTTTGTGTAGAGTGCTGATGAACTCCAAATTTCAATGGCGAGATCTCTTGACGAGGACTTCAGTATCCCTTCCTTCCTCTGAATCTTGCCCTGGTATCCAACTGAAAATTGAAGACAATATATTAAGAGCAGGTATTTTCCAAAAGAGATATTGTAGAGTGTTTGTGCTACCCTGGCACCTTGTAACATCAGAACAAAGGCCAGAATAAAGCAGAAGAAAACTAGTGATGTAGCCAACAAGCCACAGGGGATTCCGGTGAAAGAGGCATTATATGATCTTAAACCTCACACAAAACTAAAATTATGTGCTAAGTGCCCTATGTGTTCTGAAATAAACAACATAAATGATAGAACAGCATGGTAGGATGGCAAGGAACCCATGAAAAACAAGGTAGAGTAAATCTGCTTAGATCAGTTTTGCAAATGTAACTGATAAAGTGAAGGAGAAAAATTAAGGTGTGGTTGAAGTAGGAGTCACTATAAATGTATGTGAGGAGAGGGATAACTTAAATACACCATGTTTCTGGAAAAAATATAAATAAATCAGTAAAAACAGAAATAATATTAAGCTTGTAAAATGTGCAAGTTTATTCTTGGCAATTACAGAAATAGCATTTAATGAAAGGCTAAAGAAGATGGTAAAGCTAAAATGAAAGCCATAGTGCAGCACCTACAGAAGTTAAACAGCAAGTTCTTTCCCAATGAAGCAGAAAAACATACTTTGATCTTAGGAGAATTATTCTGAACTTAGCCAATCTTGAAGATGGCAATGACAGATGGCAACTCAGCCACATTCTGATATTAGACTGAGGAGGTTGCTTTCACCACCACTAACTAACCCTCTTCCAGAATTCAGAACTGCAGCAAAATTTGTAAAGAGCTAGAGTCATGATGACACAGCTTGTCCAGTAACCAAGCAGCTTTCACTTTAAACCTTGGCCCTACTTCAACATTTCTGATAAGACTGTTTCCTTGAAAAAAAAACCAGCATTGAGGCAAAACCCCTGATGATTTTAGCATACTGCATTTAGTGTCTAACTTGGTTTTGGACACTCTTTAAGTTTCATTATTATAACAAATAACAAGTTTCACTGAGCATGATTATTGAAATTTAAAGAATTAACAGGACAAGAAGATATTCACTCATCAGCCTTAAAATGTGGGAGAGTTAAAAATAATAATTTAAGAGCCAGGACTCTTCCTGCATGACTGGAGGCATTTAGCTAGAAACTTAGTTTCATCAGGCTCCCTTAACAATCCACAGACAGAAAAATACTTGGAAAAATACATCACTTGGAGACACATATGTTGCTACTGCAGTTTTATACAGGCATTTCAAACTTCAAATACACAACATCTTCCCATACACAGAAATAATAATTTGTCCCTTTATGGATTAATGTGGTTCAGACAGAAGAGGTACAAAAAGCTGCTACAACAAATACAAAATGGAAGAAAAAATTAAACTACCATTTCAGCTGTACACTCTTCATCAGATAAAAATACAAATGAGCCCTGCACTTCTCATGTTTGGAAAGTTTTAATACCATCTTTACCACATCTTAAATATGTTTTAAATGTTATGGAAACACAAGCAAAAAAATTCTGGACAAGGAACTCCTATCAAAAGACGGAAAACTTTATCTAATTTACATTTTAAAAAATGACTAGTCACTTCCATATGGGATAGTTCATTATGTTAAAAAACAGTTATTTATCATGAATTCTAGTATTCCAAGAAAACTAATGACTCAACATTAATTCAGTGCAAGGCCTGCTTTAACAGTGAAAGTCTTACTTCACTTCATTTAAATGTTCTCTATATAGATGTTTTTCAAAGATCTTAGAGGCAAAAGATATCTTGCTGATATTTTTTCTTATAATTACCTGATCTACTAATCTTTTTTACCCCAAAAACTTTACAAAAAACAATAGTGAAAATAGCTGCATCACTATCTGCAACATTCTAAGCCTAACCCAATTTAAACACGTTTTTCCAATTTTTCCTACTCTTTAGCTTCTTCTTCATTAGAACTGAGTACAACACCCATTGTTTAATCAGGATTCAAAGGCAAGAGCCTGCTTAATGACACCCACCTTACTGAATAATGTTTTTCTTAAAAAGAGAGAGAAAAGGACAGGAAAGATACAGGCCAGTAGCAGAAGACACACCACACTTACCATTGATCTTTTGCATGCAAAGAATGTCACTTGCAAACTCCTACAGTGTCCTTCCCTCAAGCATTGTTTAGGGCTTTTGTTTTCCTAGTTGATGAAAAAAGAAAGATTAAAAATTTGATTTCTACAGCTCATCAAATAGACATCAAAATACCTGACAGAATCATAGAACAGAAACACTGACTATTCTGAGTAGGAAAGCACCCACAAGGATCATCCAGTCCAACTCTTACGGGAAGGCCAATACAGGGATCGGACCCACGTTATTAGCACCACGCTCTGGCCGACTGAGTAATTTGAGTTGGAAGGGGCCTTTGAGGATGATTTACTTCCAACTTCAGAAAAGTTCACTGGGGATTTTGCTTCGCTACGGTGACCTGCGCTCTCCTCTGGAGCTGTAATTCCCTAAACTGCTGCGAACAAGCGGTAAGAGGCCCAAAAAGGGCGGCCTGCGGGTCTGTGGCCCGGAAGGGCAGCGGCGCTCACCTGCAGGACGCAGGGGCTCTCCAGCAGGCACTGCCGCAGGTCCTCCCTCACGCCGCTGCAGGCGCGCCCGTCCTCCTCCTTATCCTCGTAGTACTTGGGCATGGCGGCGAGCCCCGCGCTACGCCCCGCTGCCACCCGCCCCGCGGCCACCGCCGGCCGCCGCCGCCATCCCGGGCCCTGCGGCCGCTTCCGGCGGGGGCAGGAAGGGACGGGGCGGCTCCGGGAAGGATCCCGAGCGCCTGCGCTGCGGACGGTGCCGGAAGGCTGCGGGAGGCGGCCGCGGTGGCGGCGGCGGGCAGGGCGGGGGTCGCGCCGCGGGCCGGGGCAGCAGGTGAGACCCTGAGCGCGGGGCGGGGCTCGGGGGGCGCGGCGCTGCCCGGCCCGGAGCTGAGCGCGAGCCCCGCTGAGGGGGGCGGGTGTCGTCAGCAACGGCGGCCGGGCCGCTCCTAAGTCATGGAACCGTACACTGTCAAGGGCTGGAAAAGACCGTGAAGATCATATGGTTCCAACCCCCCACCCGCCGTGGGCAGAGGTACCTGCCACTAGACCAGGTTATTCTAAGCCACATCCAACCTGGCCTTGAACGCTGCCAGGATTGGCCTTTCCACAGCCTCCCTGGGCAACCTGTGCCAGTGCCTCATCCCCTCCACAGTAATTTCTTCCTTGTATCTAAGCTAAATTTCCCCTATTTCAGTTTGTACCCGTTACTCCTTGTCCTATCACTGCAGTTCCTGTTTTCCCCCTTCAGTTATTGGGGAGGTGCTGGGAGGTCTCCACACAACCTTCTCTTCTTCAGGCTGAACTGCCCCATCTTTCTCAGCCTGTTTTCATAAGGGAGGTTCTCCAGCCCTCTCACCAACTCCACGGCCTCCTCTGGACTTGCTCCAAGCAATGTCATTATTTACTCTTGCGCTCAGTTTTAGTCACTTCAGCGTTGCAGCCGTGGCCTGCACCGCGTTATTTTATTTGTACCCCATATTGTGTGCAAAATCAAATACATCTTTTCCAATTCTTTCTTTAGGAAAATGCTGCCAACCACGCTGGTTAATTCTGGGAGCCAGGGCAATGGTGTGCTGAGCCGCAGAGATGCTGCGAGGCACACGGCTGGAGCAAAACGCTACAAGTACCTCCGGAGGCTCTTCCACTTCCGACAGATGGACTTCGAGTTTGCGCTTTGGCAGATGCTTTACCTGTTCACTTCACCACAGAGGGTTTACAGGAACTTTCACTACAGAAAACAGACAAAGGACCAATGGGCAAGAGATGATCCCGCTTTCCTTGTGCTACTCAGTATCTGGCTCTGCGGTGAGTGCGGGAGAACAGACAGCATAAGGAGCAGGGAGGGAAAGTTTCGGGATGAACGTTTATTTTTCTTCTAATAACACACACAAAAGGATCAGTCTGTATGGAGCAGAAGAAAAAGGCCTAGCCCTTTTGAAGTTAAGGTGGGAAATAGAAATCGGAGTAGGCTTAAGTAGTACTCTGTAGTCTTGAATTGATCTCTCCATTGCAACTCATTTTTTGTTGCATTTTGAGCTACATAGTTAACTGTAACTTTACAGACAGTAAGAAAACCCTATGCCACATGGCAGTGTTTTTGTTTAAAAATACTGAATATTTGGTTTACTTGAATATTATGGGTAAAACATTGTTTTTACCATAAAGGCCCTGGTGAGGTTCTGTATATTGCATGATTAAGCTATAACAAAGTGGCTAATATAAATGACTGAACTGCAAATTCAGTATTGTCTCAGTTGCCTTCTATTAAATAGTGTATTCCTGTTCATAATAGAAAAACTCTACTGAGATACAATTACACATGTTGTTTTGGTTAACAAGGAGCTTTTATAAAACAAAGAATGTCCTATTGTAGCATTGTCTGAATTTTTTTAAAAATAGTTTGGGTGGAGCATTACAATTAGACCCAAGTAGAGATGAGTGTTCATATTATGAATAAACTACATTATATCTATTTTTTCCGGGGAAAAAACCTGAGCTGTTGGACTGAATATCTTGGGGGAAAAATAAAAAGGAAACTGGAGATTTCATAACAGGATACAGTAAACAAATCCATCAGTTTAAGATTTCATGCTTTCATTTTCACATCTGACTTTAATGATTCTCTCTGCTTTCAGTGTCTACTGTAGGATTTGGATTTGTGTTGGACATGGGTTTTTTTGAAACAATAAAACTGCTGCTTTGGGTTGTATTCATAGACTGCGTAGGCGTGGGGCTCCTGATTGCAACTCTGATGTGGTAAGTAGTGATTTCTGAAGCCAAGTTCAGTATTGCTGTTCAGACACAGAATCCTCTGCTGTTTGTGAGAAACTTAGTTCTTTGTTTTGAGTAAACTTAGACTCAAGTATTGTCTATAGGTTTTATGCTGTTGTAGTAATTGTTTCTAAATCATACCTTAAAAAAGAATATATCTCTATTTCCTACAAGGTTAAATGGTCAGAAGGTCTGTATTTTGATGAACATTCCAGCTTTTTTTTTCTTTCTTCTTGAGCTGGTTAATGTTCAGCAGTATGCCAAATTTAAAAAAAAAAAAAGGTGATTAAAAAAAGAAAAAGCTGTTCAATCAAAATAACAAATGAAGAAGTCAAGTAGTGTGAGCCTGAGGATGATTCTGTTTAAGCAGGGCCATATACACTTGGCCTGTGCTTCTTGCTGAAGATTGTAGCTAGTGTGACCACAGCCCCATCTGTTCTGTCTTGTGCTTGGCACCTTTTTGCTTTGTTGGTAGATGCTGTCAGTTTTATCCTCTTTTGTCCAGAGACTTGAAGAAGTAGAGAGGCAGGAGCAGGTCATTTTACAATCCAGGCCTAATCAGCACCATAAATGGGTCCTGCAGCAGTGAGGGAACCATGAAATTACAGGAAGCCACTGCACCTGTACTGCAGCAAGGGGAGGGCACCAAAAAAAATTTTTTTATTTTACAAGGAACTTAAGAAAGCAAGGGCATTTAAGAGCTTTTAGGGATGGAGTTGACATCTTTAAGTGATGGTGGTTGGAAAAGGGATAAATCCTGACAGTGGCCTCAGGAACTCCTGCTTGTAGTTGCAAAATTGAGAATGAAGTACATAAAAGAAACATAGCGGATAGATGAAAGGTCCACTTGACCTATGCTCCTGTCTGGGACAGCAACCCATAAATTGCTTGGGGAAGAGCTTATAGTAATGCTCCCTGCCCCCGTCGTCCAGCAATTTCTGCTTCAGGATGCAGTCTCCTAAGCCAGGAAGACTTCAGCATCTGTCCTTTAGTCAGCTTCCTGCAGGCATCAATACCAGTCACTTGGTGGCTCGAGTTTGATTCAAGTCCCTTCTTCCACTGCAAGCTCACCTTTTTTCCCAAAAGCTCCCCCCATTCCGAATCAGTCTAAACTCCTTGCCTTGCCTCTCCTCACCTTGCACCCAGGCTCTGCCTCTTTGCAACCCCACCCTTGGCACAGAGGAAGCTTGCATGAAAGATCTGATCTCTTATTTCTGAGCATGTATTGACTTCTTGTTCCTCCTCTATATATTTTGATGTCAGCAGAACTTAAGCTGAAGGAAAGAGCCTTGAGGCTCATTCAGTAGCCTGTAATACCGGGCAGTGCACATTGCATTTGTAGATCTTTTCAGTAATAATAGGCACATGTTATGAGCACTCTCCTGCCCGCCTCCTGTCCTTGCAGTGCATCAGTTCTGTAGCGATCAGATAAATCATCTCTGTGTGAGGTGTGCTGATCCTGTAAGAGCACTTCACTGAAGTCATCTCCCTGTGTGTACAAAGAGAAGAGGCAGCTTGTGACTGATAAATTGTAGCACTGATCTCTTCTTTATAAAGAAGTTTTGTTTCTGTATTACCCACGGGGTATTTCAGCTGCCTGTAGCATGCAAGGGATGTGATGATAGTTTTAACAAAACCATTTTAAAAATAGTCTGGTCTGCATGATTCTTGCCAGACAGCAGAAGCTTTGTGGTGGAGAGTTGGGATCACATATGACTTACTGTGTTTTGTCAGTCAGCTTTATAGAGTCATATTAACAACAGTCTCAAATATCTTTTCATGTAGGTTCATTTCAAATAAGTACTTAGTGAAGCAGCAGAACAGAGATTATGATGTGGAGTGGGGATATGCCTTTGATGTACATCTGAATGCTTTCTACCCTCTTCTAGTCATTCTGCATTTTATCCAGCTGTTCTTCATCAACTGTAAGTAGAATACTTTGAGCTCTCTGCTTCAAAATTGTGCACTATCAAAACAGCTGAGAGCAGTTATCTCTTGCAGATGTCATCATATCTGATTCTGTCATTGGGTATTTTGTTGGGAATACCTTATGGCTGATTGCAATCGGCTATTACATCTACGTGACATTCCTAGGATACAGTGGTGAGTAACATCAGCTTCTTTTCTATTTGTTTGACTAAAAAGAAGAGCATGTTTTCAGGCTATTAATTTGATCTTAGCATATTATTTGTAAAGCAGAGGCTTAGCTGCATTTTGAAGTAACTTTCTTTATTGTAAATGAAGTATGATAGAAATGTACCAATCCATGGTTTCAGCTGCATGGACATCTTAACCAAAGAATTTATATTCTCCACCTCACCAAACTCCCTTCTTCTATTAGACCTGTGCACCACAATTTAGTTTTCTTGTTCCTCTGTAAATCTATTTGAAGATGTTTGCATTAGATAAAAATTCTGTAATGAGTTTAATACCACAGTTTTAGGTAAAACAGTTCCCCAAGGCATTTTGAGATAACTGTAGGGCTAGTAGGGCAGGGATGTCTGAGGAGGACAGCAGAGTAGAGCTATTTTTTATTGCTACCTTGCCCCAAAGCTAGTCTACATGAAGCACTTTTTTAAAGAGCACTACTTTATACTTGCTTCAATATTGCTTCTGTTTCAGCATTGCCCTTTTTGAAGAACACAGCTATTCTTTTGTATCCATTTGCACTTCTCATCATGCTCTATTTGATCTCATTAGCATGTGGATGGAACTTCACCAAGATGCTTTGTTCCTTTTATAAATACAGAGTGAAATAAAACCAGGACTTCATGTATCTAATGTTTATTTTGTTTCTACCTTCGCCATTTTGACAGTAAAGAAAAAATTAAGAACATTTTGTATGTAAATGCTTGTAAATTTCTCTTTATTGTAGATAATTGTGTAAAAAAGTTTGAAGTGTCCTTTTTTATTAAAATATTTACAACAGTAAACATGTTAGCAATTTTGTTCAAATACTTTCGCAGTACATTCCTAAAAACAAGTTACTTGTACATTTCTGTAGCTTAAATTTAACTGCAACAAGTCTATGTAGCATAACTCTTACTGCAGATACTATGCACATACTGGCATAAGCTCTACATTATGAGGGGTTCAAGTGACACCAAAAAGCAGTTTTATTGAAGAGTAATATTGGAATACCTTGCCTTGGGACTGTGTGAAAGTACAGATCAATAGTGTTGCGATGATAAAGCAACAACTGTCTCTAGATACAGATCTGTCCTCTCCTTGTATGAGAGATTGTGAGAACAGATTTACTGCAGTGACTACTTCAAATATACATGGACAACTCTGGCACACAGAAGAAACAGTGATGAAAGGCACAATTAACATGACCCATATCAGGTTTCCAAAGATAGCAGCAAGTTTTAAACCCAATCTCTAGCAGTCCAGTGGGTATTACTACATCCACCATTCTGAGTGGCAGGTCAATCAATGAACATGGAAGGGAAAGTACAAGTTGGTTTGGCTACAGGGGTGGGCTCATGGCAATGCTTGCAGCTGTGAAGTCCACAAGGCAGAAGTAGAAACTGACCATCACAAACAATTCCTTATGGAAAGTGAAAATGACAGCTTTCCAATGCAGTGTTCAGCATGAAATATGACCACTGGGATTCAGGTTCCAAAACAACACAAGAGTAAACTGGTTACAGTAAGACAATTTCAGTACTAGAATTGGATCTCTAAGGAAAAACTATAATTTATCTTAAAATACCAAATATGCTGGCAGTGCATCTTACAGTACTGTGTGTTTCAGCCACTGTTAAGGCTTGAAGAGATTCATGTTTCCCTCTCAGCAGATGCTGAGCAACGTTCTCCTTTAAACAAGGAAAGCAGTGAACCGTGATCCATGGAAGGTGAAGGATTCCAGTCAGGATCTGCTCCCTTTCATGCTGACAGCACAAGTTCCTGTCCTGCAGGCAGCTGCAGCCTAACTGTACACCTTTTTCCTAACAGGAATCCTACATCACTGATCATCCACTTCAGTTCAATAGTAAAAGTACTTCATATTTAGTGCCCTGTGGTTTGATACCATTGGAGGACTCAGGGCCTTTTAGAGATATTAACGGTTTTGCCCTTGAAACAAGGCTTCATCATTCTCAAAATTAAGCTACTTCAACTTCCAGCAGTTCACTGTTTACAGCAGAACTTAGCAAAACCCTTTAGAGACCTCTTAAGGTCAGAAAGGTGACACTCAAGGACTAATTCACCAGGTCTCCCTGGGCTGTGTGTTGTACGTCAGCAATCAATGCTAGCCTGAAAACACCAGTTGTTTAATAGCTTTTCAGCCTTATGCTGGTGATTGTAAAGATGATTTAAAAACAAGGACTTTTTTCCCCCCCTTTCTACCTAGAGTTACTTGTTCTAGCTTTTCCAGAATATATCCTTCCTAGAAAGAACAAATGTAGAAGCTTGGGTTCATATATTCTAGGGGAGCAAGGCTTGAGAGGATTTCATTTTTCTTTTCCCCTATGAGACCACAATAATACTTTTCCAAGTTGAAGGTGAGCTACAAACTACTATGATACTTCATCTGGAGCAAGTACTTCCAACAAAATACAGAGATTACTGAAATTATAATATATCTGGGGAAAAAAAAGAAAACTGGCACACAGTTTCCAAATTTTTCCAAAGACAAATCACACTTCAGCTCATTCAAGGAACTGTGTTTCACACAGGCAAAGTATAAATTGCTTTGCTCTGAACTGACTCAAGGTATTTAAAAACTGCTTCAAAACAGCTAGACAAGCAGTGATACAACAGGGGACTCCAGTCTTTTCTTGGTCCATGAATCACATCTATCTGAATTTTTCTAATCCATCTTTAAGTACAAAAAAAGAAGAATATATCCATAGGAATTTTTTCCATCAATGAAAACACACGATTGAGATGCCTGCAAAAGCTCAAAGCCTTATACAGTGCTTTAGAAACACTCTATCACATCCTGTTCACATTATTTACAAAGTGTTCAGTAACATGACCCACTGAATGAGCAAAGCAAGATTATACTGGCAGTCTTGTGTTTTCTTGGTCCCAAGAAATCCTGATCAGCTCAAAAAAGCAAATGTTCACATCAGCCAGTCTGTTAGGCTTCCAGTATAAGAAGTTCATTTGCCCAGGTAATGAAGATTTCTGACTATGCCTTTGGTTTCACAAAAATTTGCTTTTCTGGAGCTTTAACAGCATCAGAAGGGGCTAACAGGAATATAGGATAGTGCAGGTTTTTTTCAAACAATCTCCATTATTGGATAACTCTAAGATTCAGTGGCCTCAAGGGGATTTTTAAGGTGACAACAAAAGTAACTTGAATACATGTAGGGAAAAACTCCCTCAAAACAGGTAATAGGTTTAAGATGCTGTTTAAGATCTCTTGTGATAATATTGTCCTTTACAATGGAGATGGGCAGGAGACACCAGCCCACTAGTGCAGACCCAGTCACAAACAGTACCCAAGCTAAAGGCCGATGAGCCTAACAGCACAGGTGTTCTTACTTCACCATACTTCCAGGAAGGAGTCTTGCACCACTTTAGCCTGATTAGGAATTTAAAAGTACAAAGCCAAAAACAGCTGTCTGCAGAAATAATCTACCTGATTACACCAGCTCTGAATTTACCTGGATCTACGAAATATAATTTGTATTGATAATGTGGCACATTTATCTAGAGAGCGTGTAAGCTCAGGAACATTGAAAGTATTGAAGCAGCACAGAGTATTTTCAACTCCTGCTACTACAATGTAATAAAAAATGCATCAATCTTTAGAAAACAACCTACATTTTACCACACACTAGTTTAATTTGTTGTCTTGGATAAATTTCTTCTCAACATTTTTGAAAACTAAATATACTACTAACCAGTCTTGCAATCAATGTGGCATGGGTTCTTTGTATTTAAATATATTAGCAGTGATTCATCTTAACTACTGTGAAATGTCAGGAACAGTGATGCTTTTAGAATAAGCACACAGGTTTCTTACATAAATAGTACCAATAAACTTCCAGACTCACGGAAAAAATGGAAAAGGTCACTGTCAACAAAACTAATTATATTAAGAAACTGCAATATCTAATGTATTTCTGCAGTCTGGATTGTAATAAATAACCCTAGTTTAAATAACTTGCATCATTCATTCACAGACACAGCTGAGAAGAAAACCTAAATACTTTCTCAGACTTTTGCTAGCTGATGTGTGATTAAAAAAAAAGCCATCGTGTGTCAGTAATTTGATGGCAGGACATTATACAGGAAACAAACAGGGCTGTAGCACCACAATAGGCTCGAGTCACATGGGATTCAGAGCCTAGTCACCCACATTCCTAAATCCAAGAATAAACTCCATTGATGTGACCAGTGTTTAGCTTATGCCCACAGCATCCATGGGCAACACAAGCTTTCCAAGTAACATTTTATTTACACCACCTGATGCAATCAGGAAAAGTAAACAAGGTCCACTCAGTATCTAATTTTTCTTGAACTTATACCAGTCAGTCTAAACAGAAGGTCTTGGTCTGTGTACAAAGCTTGTCTTCCCTGTGTCCCCAGACAACATAGCTAAACCAAAATGACAATAGTCTGTAGAAGTAGTTAAATTCTTCAACTTGAATATTGCTGAATTGTCAAAACTATGGCACAGTTCTCCAAGGCAGAAGAGAAGACAGGTTGACACTATAATCCAGTGGTGTTTGCAGTGCTAGCAAGGCAGCTTTAGGCTCCTGCTCCTTACAAGCCTATGTGAAAGGGAGCCCAAATCTATCAGCTGAACTTTAATAGGGAAGTACAAATTCAAGACCCCTGCTCTAGATCAGGGAACCTGCAACAGGTTTTGTGCATCTGTGCCCTGATCACAAAGACAATAAAGGTCTTTTCCAACTTAAGTTCTATGATTCTGTGTTGGGGGTAGCAGAGTGTGGTTTTTTCCACAGGGAAAGCTGGCCAGCTTTTGAGATGTCAGTTCCAGGAGGCTGGTTCACAGCACAACTGACAATACCCAAGCCAGCGTGGATGCCTCCCTCCAATGTCAATCAGGCACTTCATTCCTATTAAAAGGGAGGAATTCCTGCCTCTCTTTTTCCTGGCCATTTCTGACTAACTGAAATCTTCCCATGCCTGAATCCTTACACATAAGCACCTAAGCAGGACTTTTCAGAAAAGCAGCAGCATTAGTACTGCAACAGTTCCACTCTGATTGTAATCCAGACCATGTTCTGTTCCTGACCGAATTTCTGATTCATTTGAGATCACTGTTGTTTCCCTTAACACAAAAAGGCAGGCTACTAACTTGAGGCCAGATTCAGTTCCTACCATAAAGTTAGTGTGAGTTACCATACTGATCCATAAAGGAGTCAAACTAATACCTTGTTCTTAAACAAAGGAAGAAAATAAACTGTGACTACTTGCTAATGTATCCAAAATAAACGCTGCAATAACAGAACTTTTTAAAAGGAGACCTCTGTAAATCAAATGTATCTACTGTTCATTCTTTTGATAAAAGGTAACCTCTTGTCACTCCAAAGCAAAGCTGGAGAATGATTTTCTTTAGTACAGAAAATGAATTTGTTCAGCCTAGGAAATGTTTACAAATATTTTTAGAAACAACTGTTTTGGAGTAAAAAAAATTCTTCTAAAATGCAATGGATTAAATCTAAAATTACTGCAGATTTAGTACATAATATGAAACAAGACATTTCAACATGCTTTTTATGTGGCAACAAACTGTACATAGTGGAATTTCATAGCCCCAAAGAATAATGCTCTTCAGAACTCTGTTTATGCCTCTGAACATTATTCAGATTCCGTGTATAAAACTACATAATTTAGAAACTTAATCTTGTTTTTTTTTTTTAAACATGGCAGTATATTTGAAATATGGTATTAATTTATGTTTGCATCTCCAAAGAAAAATGTAGAAAGATAACTTAAACTAGAGAATTCATAAAAAAACTATATCAATTTAAAATTTTACTGCATAAAAATATGTACTTTTCAAATTATTTTAATAAATTAAATATCCCTAGCATTTTTCATATATATCCCTGACAGTCTATAAAAGAGGGTTCTTGTTATAGAAAATAAATGGAACTCCGAAAGTACCCCCTTCATAAAACTTATTTAACAATAATTATATTTTTGTTTTTCTTCAAGGAATGTAACAATATGTACAACTCTATATTACTATACTATCAAAATAGTACAGGTTAAGCGTAGCAGGGTTCTGCAACCATAAGATGGCAAAGTCACATTACAGTGGAGGACAACTTGGGCCTCAGACGAACGTTATCAGTGTGGAGCATCAGTTTCTGGATGGATCAGATAAGAAGGGGTAAATACAATCTTCTCATCTACAGTAGATTTCACAAGAGGTAGAGTTCAAGTGAAAAAGAATGACATTTGGAATAAGGTGCATGCTCAGTATTTTCAATTTGTGACTTGCTAAGGATGTCAGATTTTATAGGAAGAATTTTCAAGAATTCTTTCTTTTTCCTCTAAAGCAGATTTCCATGATCAGTTTGTAATCTTTTTAATATGAATCTGAAATAGAGAATCAGAAGAAATAAGTCATGGTTTAGTGTATTACATTTCTCAGTAATAGGAGGTACTTATTTTCAGTGTTAGCCAAAAGTCTGAGCTTCAAAACAGAATGAAGATATTTCCCATTCACTGGTTATGTTTTTCAATGTTCTACCACACTTACCTCATTCAGAATTGCCCAAACAGCTGAATTTTGTATCACTGAAAGCCGGAATGATGAAATAGGATTTAGGCTGGGGTCAACTGTTCCTTCAGCTACACCATTTTCAAACTTCCCTGCAAAAGTACATCATTAAGTCCTGTTCAACAAACTGAAGTACAAAATCCAGAAGTTGTATCTGCAGTATCACAATTCACAGTATCATTGTGACAGAATCTCACAGTGAAACCAGTATCATTCCCAAAATAAAAGGCAGTGAGTGATTTTGACATCAGATCCAGTTTCGCAGCAGCAAACAATATGGGGCACATCATCAGCCCACACCAATCTGAACAGGATTACACATAAGAATAAAAATTTGAAACTATCTAAAGGCATTAACACCTCAAACTCTGTGAAGATTTTAGCACAGGCACTCATTTAATATCACAGAACTAATATGATGCCTTTGGCTTACCTGTTTTCAAATAGGATTAAGGACAAGGGATATCATTTATGCATAACATATTCCTATTTAAAGCATCTTCAATTATATTAGGATGAGTAAGAATTACATTTAAAAGCCCAGTTAGACTTTACTGTTAAGCCATATAGACAACAACTGTAATTTATTATGACAAAAAAAGGTTATAACAGGATTGCCCAAACTGTGTCCAGCAGCTAATTAAATTCCATGTGTAAAATTTCTCTTCCTTGATAACATTTATCCAAGCACCTTCCTCAACAGCCACTTGGCTGTTGCAATGCCAATCTCATCCTTGACGAGACAGCTGATTGTCTATAGGCTGGGTTCAAATCCAGGCCAAGCACACAACTCAAACATAAGCACTTGCTCAGTCACAGGACAGAGGAGGTGATCTTACAAAACCTGGAAATGCCTCTATTATAATCCAGGTGATCAATCCTGGCAGAAAAGCTGGATGTAGGTGCACTACAGCTCAGAGTCACAAGAGATCTCTGTTCAGTACATAAGTCTCTGAAAAGAGTTAGTGGACACAATATTAAGTAAAGCCTACGGGGTCATGTACCCAAAAATGAATGATAAAAGCTCAGGTTTAGGTTTGTTTTGGTTTTAATAAAGATGTCTTTGAGAGTTGCAATAGTAAGAATACACTTTTTTTTCCACTGTTACATACCTATCCTGAAGTAACCATCCTCTAAGCGTTTGTCTTTGGTTTCTTTGCTTAATACCAGTTCTTCACTCTTGAACAAAAAAGCACAAATGAAATTATTTATTTTGACATATGGCTTTGCCAGAGAAAGACAAATGTGTGTGCAGTCTTTTTATATATTCAGCATCCATTTTTTCAAAACAATTAAGAACAAGCTTAGGATATAGTTATTTATAGGCTTATAGAAGCCAACATTAAAAAAAAGAAAAAAAAAAGAAAAAAAAAGAAAAGAAAGGAAAAAAAGAAGAAAAAAAAAGAAAGAAAAAAAAGAGCAGCAGTGTTCCAGAACTGAACAATACTTGGCTTCAAAGGAGAAAAATCAAGTACTCTAAGTGCCCCATGAAACTCGCACGGTAACTGCCACGTGAACAGAATACTTAGCACATACTGGCATACACAGTGGGAGACGAGCAAAGGCAGGACCTGCCTTCTTTTTCAATGGCTTAACAAGAGCTTTCTCCCTTGGACAAATGAAAACTTACAGTTTACTTTTTGATCTAAGACTTTGGGTGAGATGGAAAGCCATCAGACCAGTGAGGGAAGCAGCACAATCATCACTGCCTCACTATATGGATGGTAATCAGTCAGTTTTATTTCATAAGCACCAAAAAAAAAAAAAATTGTAGAAGAGATCTTGAAAAACAGCTTGCAAAGTACAACCATGACCCGATACTGAAAGACCCACTCTAAGAATTTCCCAGGAATTAATTAAAAATGCTTGGCAAAATAGAGATTAAATTGATCAGCTTCTTTATTTTTAATTCCTATTTTGAACTAAAGCTGCTGAAAAAGTGGTGGCAATGTTTTTTGTTATTTATTTGGGGGACAGGTGTTTCGGTTTTCTTTGTTCTTGTTGGGGTGTTTGGGGCAGGTTTTTTGTTTATAGATTGTCTTGAGGGGTTTTTTAGTATGTTGCTTGAATCGCAGACAAATCCAGTCTGGGGGTACTCTGGTTTCTAAGGGATTTTTGTTTTCCTGAATTCTACGAAAGGAAGATCAGGGTTAAAATACTTGAATGAGTTTCTAGCTCTATTGAAGTCCAGGGTGGAGAAACAGGGCCCTGAGGAGCTGCTGTCCTCAGCTGACATTATTTTACTGACAATATTTTCTTCTGACACCAGGCTTAGGAACAGGCCAGATGCAGAATTTCCTGTTTACCTTTTCCACAAATTGCATCAATAGCACCTCTGTATCATTACTTCCTTAAAGGATGCTCCAGTGAGGGACATTCCACAGCCAAGTAAAGCCAAAAAAGAGATGCCTGATGCACATGTTTGCTTGGTATCTTGTACATTCTTGTATTTTGGGCTTAGATGAAATGAGGGCTGCTGCTGTTTTTTTGTGGTTGAATGTATTTCCACAGGTCTCGAGAAACAAACCCCTCAGATCTTATGATATAATATCCCACATCATGTTTTATAATTAGAACCAAACTAACAATTTTCTTTTTAAGGATGGGAATAGTAAGAATTTCCTAATTTTGCCTGCTCTAATGAAGGTAGACTAGGAAAATGAAGATGTGAACTCCTCCATGATTACTTACTTAAAAAAGAGATAAAAAGAAAGTTAAAAAAACATTCAACTTACAGCAATTTCAGCCTAGATTTCAAGATTCCTACACCAGGTATATGGGGGAAGGCAGAGATATTTTGCCATTTTAATACTACATAAAATAAATTTGTCTGAAGTAACATCTTAATTCTCTCAGTCTTTGTGATATAGTTAGCTGTAGTATCTAGTAGAAGAAAAAGAACCCATACCATCTGACTTTAAACAAGAATATACTTTAGATAGTGTAGTACTCTCCTGTGGTAAAACTGGCTCATTTATGGGGGAAAAACATCAGAAATCAAGAGAAAGGTACGCATTCTGTTTTAAGAATATTTATTTCAGTATCTAGTGGGTTTGGATGTGTGTCAATCCCTGAACTAAGACTTTTTTACTAAGTCAAACAGCAGATTGACTTAGGTTTCCCATTTCCCAAAATACACAGGAGAGGGAAGACTGTTCAGTTTTTGTTTTAAATAGTAGCAATGAACTGGAAGAAAACCTTTGAGGTGAACCTTGTTCACCTCAAAATTTCCAACAGCACTTGTATCAGACTAGACCCTGAATGAACATTTAAATAGTTACAATAGTCTTCTGTGAACATATTCAGTTAAAAGAAGGAAAAGTATCAGAACATCAAGTTCATGCAGTTCAAAGAAGCATTTATGTCTCCTCACTGTTAAAAAAGTCAAAAAAGAGGCTGTGCTTTTATCCTGCAATGGAGAAGATACAAATCAAAAATTTCATACCTGAAAAGGCAAAACTTCTACAGTTGTGTTTAGAAGTATGTCTCCTGGATGCTCTGGATTGCCACTGTGAAACAAGTACCTATAAATGAAAAGGAAAACAAAAGACAGTCTATACATCAGTCAGAATCAGCTGTGTTACTGTCTTACATGTTAATTGTCACATATAGATGTTAAAAGGAAAAACATCATTTTTATCCTGAGCCTACATCAGCTGGGGATAAGATTGCTTTCACATATTACTGTAATGGGAAGGGGTCAAGGTTTTCAGTTGCTAAAGAGCAGTTGTGTGGTATTTTACACAGGAAGGGAGTTTGCATCATGTGCTGTTGCCAGACTGCATTACACAAGGCTGTAGTCATTACTGCCAGGTACACACTGCTATCACCTCCAGAAGCAGGAGCCCTGCCTTCCTTCAGCCTCTCCCTGTGCCCACAGGATGAACTCTGCAGGTCCATTCTGAAACAGTTCTGGGAATTTAGCCAAGTCAATACTTTGCCAGGTGAGTGCTCCCCAAGTCCATCTCTCCACTGTGGTTCATTGCAAAATCTCATTGATTATTGTGCCAGGAATTCCCAACCCACATCCGCACCATTCCTGTTACCTGAATTCCAACTTCTATTTCAAAGACAGATTTATTTAAGGGAAAAAAAAATCCCTCAAAAAAAAAACCCAAACCAAAAAAGCCTGGTTTTGACATGTATATACACATAAAAAAACCTGTACCTTTTTAAACCTGTACAAAGTCGCCATTACTCTCACTAAGTTGTGCAATTTACTTTCTTTTTTAACTGGACAGAGTAAATATGCTTGAAACATTATCTAAGCCATCCCTATCAGTATCAATGAGTGAAGTGTTCAGATTCTAGCTGCCTGCTCTGAACAGCTTTTGCAGTACTGCACATGTGTAGATTATGTTACAAAAGAGACAGTTAATTCCTCTTTATATACGACAGGAACTTCATGTTATTCTGAGTATGTATTATGTAAACCAGTAATAATATTTTTTTACCACTAGGTGGAATCAATGATTGAAAATTGTTCACTACTTGCCATTTTTTCTAGTGGACTGGAGTTAATTCAGATTACTGTCATAAACTAATTAGATCCTACACCTACTCAGATACCACTTTTAGGAAGACTATTTTACTTTTATTAGGTTTAAATGAATATGTAAAAATCTATCAACACATTTCAAATCTTTCTTCAATTGGAACTTAGATGGTACTTACTGTTAAATTTCCCTTTGACATTAAATATGTCACCAGCCAGAGATAAAATTAATTCAGAAATTATCACTTGATTAAAATTAAAAACATTATCTCAATTTGCAATTTATTAAGGTGCAGTAAGAAATTCCAGTAAATTCCAGCTTGTCTTTATCCACTATATCTGAAGCCAGGTTGAATACCTGCCATCATAGCTACAAGACAAGTAGAAGGAAACAGTGCTCTGACCCCAGCTCAGAAATGTCTGTGACCCCAAAAGGATAGAAGTATTTTAAGAAAATGCACACACATTTAGAACATTTCTTTTATCAAGGCTCAGAAAAGGAGTAAAACCTCGAGTAGAACTTGTAATACAAGAAAGCCACAATGATTTCTATTCCATTGCTTTCAGCAGAACTGAACAGTTTTACTGGAAAACAGAACTGGACTAAATAAGCCTCACTACTGTGTCTCAAGAAAAATAATTTCTGTACTTTAACATAAAGGTTAGTCAATTCCAAAGTATACAAGCTACCTAAAACATCCACAGTTCTTCCAAAACAAATCTTGTGACTTTTTCTAGATATTAATGACAACCAAAAAACCCCAACAAGTAATAGTAATTTTTTTCTAGGAAGATGCCTTCATTGGACATCTTAATAGTAACCAAAACCAAACTGTCAGAAAAGCTGACCAGAAAACTAAAAGTACATTCTGCTGTCTTCTGACCTAATAGATCTAATTTAGTCAGTGAGACATCCTAAGCTGTACTGGCCATGTTTTCTCTTGAAAACACTGAAAATTCTAAGGAGACTTAATTTAAAATGGAACTGGCCATCAAAGGTATTGCCATCAAAGGCTCCACCCAAACCACAGACACGCTGCTTTTCCTTAGCACAGTTCTGAGAAGGCACACCTAAAACTCCACAAAGAAACTCCCTGTGATCTGGGATCACTGTGCTCTCAATCAACAGTGATTGGCTTAGGAGGTTTGGATGGGTTTTTTGGGGGAAGCAGTAGCAGTGAGGGCTTTGTTTGTTTGTGAAAGATTGTCGCTTATTTATTTGGGTTTGTTTGCTTGTTTTAAAAACAGCCCTGCAAGCACACAGCCACAGCCAACCATCTCTCCTACTGTGCCATCAGCTTTGAGACTGAGCTGCAGCTTCCCCTCCTCAGCAGTTGTCACTCCATTAGAGCAATGCACTCCCGAGCTGGCACAGTGCCAGAACAATTTACAGCACTAATTAATCAAACCTGATTTCCATGTAATCAAACCTGCTATTTTAGTATATTTTCTATAACTATCTGTTAATCCATATGCACACACAAATGTAACACATGCTCATGTCACATTTTAAATTATGTTTAGAAAGGAAGGGATATTTTTGTATCTGAGCCTTGCTTCAACACTTGACAGATAACACCTACTTAGACATTAAAAGTTACACGGATTGAAAACAGAAGCCTAAATACACATACACAGTTAATCCATATCTATAATATTTTGTTAAGAACTAAAATTTACCAATTAGAAAATTTTATTTGAAATAAAATTTAATTTATGAACAAACAGATGTTCTACAGCTCCTAAAATAAGTGTCATTAGCTATTCTTCTGTAAAACTTGCTTTTCTGACAGGGGAGATTTTCCAACGGAGATTCCTTGGAAATGGGTTGAGAGAGTAAAACTAATTTCAAAATAAAGGTCAGTTAAACCTCCCTTTCAAAAACCCTTGAAATGGCTTTTAAGGAACCTATCTTTACCTCCCCAAACCTTTTGGATTTGCACTCTTTATATGCCAAGACCTTTTTTACAAACTTGCTGTTACATTGCTAGATATTTAACTGGATGAGAGAGAATTATCGGTTTCTCCCTCCCAGGTGGAGAGAAGACTCTCATGTCCCCTAACTAATGAACTGATTTATTCATCTGATATTTCTTAAGTAAAACAGACATTTCTAAAAACCACAGAGACATTTGCAGGATATTTAGGGTCCTCATTAAATCACTAATGTAGAGTAATCCAGCTGATACCCATAGGATTACGAGGTTGTTTGCTTTTATTTAATTCCTACACGAGTAGTAAGATGTCTGGGCCAGTCCTTTTTTCTTTCAAGAGAAACACTGGTTTATAACTGGATTGAATGACCTTAAATGTCTTTTCCAACCTAAGTGATTCTATAACTCTATGGTTTTCAGACTATGGTAGGTATTTCTCACTACAGATAGTGAAGAACCTGGGAATAGCTATGCTTTCAATTGCTAAATTATTTTGATACCTGTCCTGGGATTTATACATGACAGGCCATGGAAACAGTAAAAACATGTGCTTTGTCCCCCTAATTACTTAACATTTTTCTTAGGGTAGAATCACTAAGATTTCTTTGTCAACCTGCTGCTTAAACCCGACACCTTCTGAAGCATTCCTTCAAATAAAAATTCTGAAAGTGATGGATCTGTAAATACAGTGATTCCAACCAAACACAAATTCACCTGAAGTAAAAAAAAACAAACCCTACTATTGCCTTATGGAATATTACTTCACTACTTTCTTAATTACAATATACAAACATGAACACAATTGAACCTTGTTGATCAAAGTCATCAGAGAAAAGTAACTCTAACTTACAATTGCTAAGTATAGTACTAATGTATCTGAATCTAAGAGAACCTTTTCTGCTGGCAGTGTTTTTAAAGAGTCACAGGTCAAAGATAATGACCAGCTACTCTAGATATTCAAACACAGAGAAAAACCTCATCTTTACCAAAAATAATTAAATCTATGAACTCACTTACATACATTCTGCTCATGACCTCAATGTGGTATGAGAATAAGAGGAGGCTGTGTGTTAATATTTCCTGTAGCATTAAAAAATACACAGAATTTCAAGAGCACTGAAGGTTTAAAAAACAAACACAAACAGAAAAATCCAACACCAATCACCAAACTAAATGGAGCAAAGTCAAAGCTGCAAAGAAAAACTTCTGTTTTCATATTCAGTGACTTCAGTATTTACCCGATTTGAGGGGTTGAGTTGTTGCCATGGAGCTAGATACGCATCTAAAATCAAGAGAAATAGAGGGAAAACTCCCCCCCAGCCAATAAGCTGAAACAAATATTCAAACACATCCTAACACACAAAGGGAGGGGAAGGTAGAAGTGTGATTATCATTTGAACACTGACAAAAGATACCATTAGTCTGCCAATGCAGTAAACTATTTAGGGTATTTAAAAGCCCACATTCAGGTTCAGAACCCCTCAGATAGTGAGCACCCAGAAATATTATCACCTTTTTTAACATTCCCCATAAAATGGATTAATCAATATTACTAATCTGAACTGCTGACTTTAATATTCTTTTAATAGCTAAATTTTTTCATCACCTGTGCTTTCAAAAAAACCCCCGAAACAACCATGCACACATCTACCCACCCCCATCTTGCTTATAAAGGGGCAAATCTCTCTTCTTTCAAGCATTTCCAAGCATATTTATGTCCAAAAAAGGATTATTCTTTCTATTATCAAATTTGATTTCTTTTAGGTGTTAAAAAATCTTCTTTATTTTATTTAAATAAAGTGCCAATTATTTTTTCATCTATAGAAAGTGTAGTGACTACATGTTCTAATTAAAATAGAACTGAATACACAACAATTTTATTAGTAAATTATGGCAGTTTTATAAAAGGAAACAGTATACAAAAATACTTTAAACAGCACAATTCAGATCCACTGTCAATCTATCTGGATTTTGTTTTGAAGGAAACAAGTTATTTGATCTGATACTAAACCTGATTCTAAGAATATAAGAATACAGGCCTTTATGCTCTGTAAGCATCAGGAATCAAATCTTTTCCTTCACATATCCTCCTTATGTCTCTTTTTAGCAGTCTGATGTATTTTATATCCCATTTTCAGAAAAGGAAAATAGGTAGGACGGCAGAGAGGAAACGTTTCCTTCCATGTTTGAACAAATTATCCATAGCAACATGCAGCCTTAGAGTTTTTAATTCTGCACAACATGAATTTCTGTAAAAGCAATATTCAGTCAGCAATTTTTTGGCTTTCTACAGATGCCATCATCCACTGCAAGAGTCATTATTCACCAATTCTATCCAGCATTTTTGATCACTGGATGCAAATGTGGTAAAAGAAAACTAATCTACCTCCTTTGTGTCACTTTCTCAGAATCCTAATTAGGAAGTGTTATTCTACTGTCACTGGAAACCAGTATTAACCATGCACTATTTCCTCATGCAAAACACAAACAGAAGATGAATAATTTCTTTTCCTTCTCTCAAGCTCAATTTATTCTCCTAGTCTTCATGCCTCTTGCTAAGTCATTTGAAAAAAATTGCTTATACTTCCAAAAAAAAAGTGCAGTTCCTCCAGTCTATATATATGCATCTGCAAAGTACTCACAATAGGTAAGCACTGTACTGGAAGTTTTTGTTTTATATATGCTATATTTATATATAACATCTTGTTGTTATAATTCCAAATTTGGAAAAAAACTCTCCACAAACAAAGAAGAAATGTCCTAGCTTCCCCAAACAACACAAAACAGAAAATACCCCCACCCTATTACCTTCTATGCAAAATGCCTGGTAAGATTTCCACTTCCTCTGACAAAATGAGCCCATCTAAATGTCTTTATATAAATGGGGTTGCATGGTTGAGAACTGCAAGGGTTGAATTCCCCATTTTCACAGAAGTGTCAACCCAGTGCACCAAAAGGACTGAGCATTCTCATGCTTGTCAATGTAGCCTGACTGAAGAGGTGATGGAAGGATTCTGGGGAGTGGTCTGTTTTATCTATCACATGCCTAAGAAATTTTCTCACACCACTTCAAAACTCAATCTGAATCAATGAAACCTGCACCATTTCCTAACCCTCTTCACTTGTGCAGTATGTGTAGGAGGTATTTAGCTGTGTAAGAGAATCTCATTCTCTGGTCTATTCTTCTACTGTTTCCCAGACAAGACTGCAACATCCACTTTCTAAAGCTGCACTGTCTCTCTGGAGTGGGCTCACATCAACTGTGATAAAAATGTCTGGCATTAAATTATTCTTAAATTTTTCATTTCGGAGGTGGTTTGGAGTTTTTTTTCTATTTCATTGATATGGGTTTTTTGTTTGTTTGCATTTTTTGCTGGGGGTGATTGTTCTTTTACAAGGTTATTTCTGCTGAATTTTTAATCCAGTGAGATGTAGAAAGGCTTTGTTGGGGGTTTGAGTTTAGTATGTGTGTGTATATGTGGGTGTATGCACATAAACATTTTTTACCCCTCCAGCTTGGCTGGGGAAGCACAGATAACTCCTTTCAGGTTTTCTATACACAGGCATTTGCCACCATTTGGGATTGCACTTGGGTATGTGACCTCATCAAGATGCAAAGATACAATTATGACATCTCAGAGACTCCAGTCCTTCTGGAAATCACGTGAAGTATCCTAGAGTATCTCAAGTGGCATTAGACATCTTACATTTTGGCAACAGCATTAAGCCTCCAAGATTTCTGACTAAGAACTATAAATCCAGGAACACTGCCAAGTACACAAATCTTGGATATTAGTACCATTAAGGAAGAAGCAGCATGTCCTTGGCTTAGGCAGCTCTTTTCTTCTGTCTCTGATCCATACTTTAAGGTTTTTTTCCCTTTTCATATGAAGTCCTGGCCTCATTGTTATGGGCAGAATTCCATGCCCAGAGCAAACAGCATCAGTGCCTGGGAGCCTGCCTGCCAAATCCCTGCTGTCAGTGCATCCATTTGAGGATGTTCTACTCATTAGTACAGAAGCTTATGCAAACAGAAAAACCAAAGTTCTCAAATTCTCTTTTATGCACAATAAAAGTATTATCCCACCTGAAATGTACTGACAAACACCAAAACATTTAAAATAATGAACTCAAGAGATTTTCAAATATTTCCTATCAGCTGACATGACCATTACAAGCTTCATAAAATGGTGCTGCACTTTAATAGCATACATCTTTAGAATCAGAATTAAAGATTACTTCTAAATTATACACTATGTTTATGCACTTACATGGTTCTTGAGCTAAAACTGCCCATAAAAGGTTTGATGTATTGGGCTGAAGGGGAGGTTCTACATTGAACAGTGATTATGAACAAACAACAGCTTATACATCAGGCAAGTCACTGCTGTACTCATCTAAAACCAGAACAATTTTGCAGGTCTCTAGGTTTTGAGTGGTTGGTAATGCAAAAGCGAATGAAGAGGAAGTTCCATTTCCAGTTTTGGAAAGCTGTTAGGAAGTTTTTTTTTCTGATGTAATGCATTTGATCTTGTATCTCTCTAGCCACAGGAGGACTTGCATCCCTGTAGGATGGATAATTAATTACATTTTGGATACATACAAGACTGACTGCTATGATGATTTTTTTTTTTAAATACAAAAAAGTTACCAAAAAAGTATTTTATTTTTTACTGCTAGAGAACTTGTTTTAAAAGCTGCCTTTATTTTCCTTTACAAAATATCACACACCCATCTGTCATGTTTTATGCAGGTATTTTTCAGCACTGTCACAATAATTTCAAAGCAGACAAAATAATGTATATCTTTAGTTACCAGGAGTCCAACAAGATACTATTCACACTCAATACATTGATTTTTCTAGCTTAAATAATCAAATATGTATTTTCTTGCATGACAATTAATTCTGTGCTTGAGAAGATGCCATGGGAAATAAAAGTGAGGTTAGCATCATGTGTTCCCTGTGATTCCAATGGCCAGGATCCAGAAAATGAGATGAATAGTCTCAAATACTGCACATCCAGTATCTATGCCAATATCAGAGCACAAGATGGCAAATGTAATCTACAAGATGGTTTGTCAAGGTATTAAGACTCCACTTTAAAACTGAAATCCCAGTCAGCAAGTTGTACCTCATAAAGTCACTTTATTAAAAGTTAATGTCAAATTAGGATGACTACTCAGTCACGTGGTAAAAGGAGAGGTCAACCAGCTACAGGGCAGCTATAGAGTTCAAAGCAGTGATGGGGGGGAAAGGGAAGGAAAAGAACCCAACACTACAAGCAAAACCACATTACCCCTCCCCTAAAAAAAGTAAGCAGCTAATCCTTTTGAAAATATTCCAAGTAACACTATGAAGCAGTATTGCAGAGGAGTCTGGAGCACAAGTCCTATGGTTGGAGCCAGGTGAGGGTCAGTCTCTTCTACCATGTCTCAGTGGAAATGGCCTTAAGTTGCATCAGGAGAGGTTCAGATTAGATTCTAGAACTATTTTCTGCACTGAAAGAGCAGTCAAGCATTGGAATAATGTCCAGGGAGGTGATGGAGTCACTATCTCAAGAAGTTTCCAAGAGGCAACAGTATGTGGCACTTAGAGATAGGGGTGCTGGGTTGATGGTTGCACTAGATGACCTTGAAGGTCTCTCCTAACCTTGATGATTCTGTGAAGCAGTTACATACAAGAAAAAATGAGCCTCATATTTTAAAACTATAAAGCAAATTTATACATGTATACGAGTGAGGTTGGGGTGAGTATCAGTTTTCAGTGTTTCTTTCTTTTACCCACAGTTTAAAATACATACTTGTCTTTTCCTGCAGCTTTTTTGTTTTAAAATAAAGGTCAGCATTTAAAATGCTTTTATACTGAGGCAGACTTGAAGCCCCTTTCTAAAAATTTCCATTCTTAATTCCTACTGCAGAACAGCCATAAGTTATGCACTTTCAAGGGCTTTCTCAAAGTAATTAGTGCATATGTTCTTTGAAAACAACATCTGATTTGTGTCAATCACACCTATAGGGAGGACTCTGAAACTTAGTCAAAAAAGAAAAGGTGGTGATGATGATGGGCACCAGCATCACCTAAGTGCTGCAATGGAATGTCTTTCTCAGATGTGTTTTGACTGGTTCATAAAGAAACTCTTAAATATAATTGTCAGATTTAATAAATAAATCTGTGCTTGGAACAGCAATGTACATGCCAAAACAGCAAAGTGGATTTCAATAATTATGCAAAAACCTGAGGGAACATTCAATATTATTTATCTTTACAATGTAGGCTGTTTTGAGCATTTAAAGAACAGTCCATCCCTTTATTAAAAAAAAAAAAAAAACAAACCAACCACTCAAAACCAAACATATCTTCAACACTGTTAAGCAATTTGTTTTTAAGAGGAACCTCCTTCAATCTACTTTTTCCTTCTCAAGGATTTTCTGAAAGAAATGTATCTATTTTCCTATTGCAAAGGATGAGACCCTAGATTACTCTTAAGGGTCTTTAGTGTTTTGGCTGGAGAACTTTTGCTTGGAAAGAACCTAGAAAGCTTCAGTACAAGAGCTGTGACTAAAGTAAGCATTAGAATGTTTCAATTTACATGTCCCTGATCTCCAGGTGTGGTTTAGAACAAGCACCATCTATTGGACTGCTTAATATTCAGCAGAAATCTGCCAGCCAAGTCTTGCATAAAATAGGCACAAATGCTACTTTCTGCTCAGTGAAGTGAGCTCAGTTCTCACTTTAAGTTAAGAGATCCTTGACAGTGTTATCCCTGACAATATTCTCAGATCTCAAAAATTAAATATTTAAAGACTTAATGAAAGCTAATTACTGAACTGCAGAAAACTCAAATTCAGTTCAGCAAAACATTTGGTGTGGAAAAATAAACTACAAGTTTACAAGGAACAAGTTGGTGCTCTGTCACAGTGCAATAGATGTGCTATTTATTCAGTCAGAGCTGTGGTCAGTATTTCCATTAAAAAACTTCATCACAAATTTATTATGGCAGTTACTAAGCAGTTACCTCAAACTGACTTGGCAGACAAAATTTCCTTTAAACTCAAAGAGCTCTTCTAATACTTGAAAGAGAAAAAGAAAAAAAGAAAAAGCCTGTTGCATCTTTTCACAGACACAAGATTGCTATCAAAAGTGTTTTTTCTACTCTTAATTCCCACCATCAGATGTATTTCCCCACCAGTTAAGTCTTCCTAATGTTTGGTCCATTTTCCCTTTTCTGTGTTTCAATCTGCCAGTCACACCTTTATTTTTGACTGCCTCAGTAAGCATCCTTGAAATATCAGGAAACTCCACTGCTCTACTAGACCTGCACTTGCCAAATTCTGCAGCTGCTGCTCAAGTTACACAGACAAACAAATCCCCAGTAATTTGAAATTATAACATCTGTAAATCTAATTAGCCACTGACTTCAGAAAGGTAAAATACTGTATCTTTGAGGACACTGTGGCAATAAAAGCTAAAAGTTAGAGTAAACTTTGAAATGGCTTACAATGATAGCTGAATAGGTAGCATCATTCAAAATTGTGAAGCTCCTTTGAGGAAGCAACAGAATGCAAGATGGTTCCTTTCTTCTACAACTAAAATGCATTTCTTCAATAAATAAAAATAACAAAACAAAACAAACAAGGAAAAACCAAAACCAACAACTACCAAATCATGCAACCAAACAAAAAAGCAAACCAACCAACACAAAAATCCCCAAACAAATCCTACAACCCAATAAACCTCCACAAAAAACACACAACCGCAAAACCCCCAAGGAACAATGACAAAAAAAACCAAACAAAAAAAAAAAAAATCCAAAAAACACCATCCCCCCCCAAAAACAAGCCCCCACAAACAAAATAAACCCCAAACCAAACAAAACAAGACCCTGAAAAACCCCACTTCTTCCCCCCAAAAAACAAAACATATAATCCTCTACAGCTAAGACTATTCTTAACACAGCAGGTGGACATAACTACCTTAGGCCTGGCTACAATTTTCCAGGACACAAAAATGAACATTATTTTCCCACCTTTTACAGAGATAATTAGTACTTTCTCATTCCCCTAGCTCCCTTCAGGATTAAGGCAGCAGGTATAAAAAAATACATTTTTCAACTGTTGGCACAGAAAAAATATTTTGCCTTTAATCCAAGGAGGTGTGGCAGTTTTGCTCCTCCACACATGCACCTTGGACAGCTAACCAGGGAAGTCTTTCAAAGCATAGCAATCAACTGAGACAGGAATCTGACATCTCAAACAACCTTGAGTTTCACAGGTCAGACTGGTTTGGAACAACATAGTCACAAGGAACTACTGATCTTCACTGTTGTGCTAAGCCAAGGTGAAGACTCAGCCTTTGATTATGTACCAAGGTACACAAGTTGACTAATTGGATTCAGTTCAGGACAGCAGAAATGTCTCACTCACAAGAAAAACATCCAGTCAAATTGATTCAAAGAAACTTTGTTCTACCAGGCTGTAGGTATTAGTCTAAAAAAAACCCACATAAGGTGTGTGAAGTAAGGAGAAAAGGAATCCCCTAACATAGCAATACTTAACTGGACATTAAATAAACCAAGTATTTTATAAATCTTGAATTACTATGTTGGTGAGACAGTAGCCAGCAAAGCAGCAAATGAGTCTCAAGAAAACTAAAGGATGACTAATCTCTACAGTGCTAATTAGCCTGGATTATCCTTAATTCATCTGACCAGTAGTTAAAAAGAAGTTGCCTTTAGTCCCCCATCAAATCTCAGATATTTGCATTTTGGAAGCACACGCCCCCCCCCCTTTCTTTTTTGTTGCATTTTAATATTTTTTAAACAGGTCAACTTGGAATCTTAGCACAGTGACTTGTTTCAAGCCCTAAAGCTACATCTTAAAAAAATATTGCCTTTCAGAGTCCCCAGCTTTCAGGTCTGGGGACATCCTTAGATGCTCCAGCAAGATTTCTGATCTGGACAACCAAGAGACCAAGGCCACAGGGCACAACACACTGTACCACACACCATGCTGCACAATTGCTCTGTAATTAGAAACAGACTAACCAAATACAAATAGGACCAAATTGGCTTCTTTTAAATTCTCTGCATCAGAGAAGCACTGGCTTTGCATTGCATTTTTCATAAAGGCTCTAGATTAAAGGAAAAAGAAAATTTAAAAGCAAGACAAAATTTACCATAGTAAGAGGGAAGATAGTGATGACCACTGTTTCAGCTGAACTCCAAATATCCTACACCATTTCACTTCAGGTTATAATGACAGCCTTAAAGCATTCTTGGCACAAGCAACTTCATATAAGAGACCAGCAGCAAGTAATTACTAACCTTTCTACATTGACTGGCTTGTCAAATTTAAAGAGAATATAATCTCCAGCAACTGGTGTGACAGCCCAGAAAAAATCTTCCCCTACGTAGGTTTTTTCTAGTGTATGCCCCTGGTAGACTTTTAAAGATGTCGAAACCTCTGCAGGTGGATTCACGTGGATTTTGTGCAGTAATGGTTTCAGGAAGTCTTTATCCTAATTAAAAGACAGACAAACATCATGCTGGTCAGTCAACCTTGTTTATTATGTTCCTTTCCCAAGTGGTTACACTTAAAACAAACATTGGCATAAAATGGAAAATGAATGCATTACTCGTTTTGGGTGCATCAGTTCTTGTACTGCTCAATAATATGGACATTCCATTAAAGTAAAAAAAATAAAGTAAGAAAAAATATCCCCTAGCAAAAATCCACATAAATAAACTGGACTAGCACTTCTATTTAATAGTAACCAGTCTGTATCAGATTTAATTCCAGATGGAGCAATATACATCATGCTTGAAAATGCAAGACAATAAGAAAAGGCCTTTTTTTCTCCACAATGTTTTTAATTTAATCAGTCTGCTCTGTAAAGGAAGGGAAATATTTTCTACTAACTGTGAGTTTCTGGATCTTTCCTGCTAGAGAAGAGTGGAGGCCAACATGCTGGAAAAGAGAGGGCCTGAAGCGTATCCGTAGGTTAGATTTCTGTCGATCACAATGTTTCTGAAATGGTGGGGGGAAAAGGTAAGGGTGGGATAAAAAACAAAAACAAAACAACACATTAGTAAAAACCAACACAAGGTAAGAACCTAGGCCCATTTATCCAGTTTTTCTTGTTTTCATTCCAGAAATCTACCAAGACTGCTGTGCAAATGTAATACTGTTCAAGGTCCTTGCACAGAACCTGTTTATTCAGCAAGGGAGTCTCTTGAGAAATGGAGGACCAAAATATGAAGTTTATTCCCCTTTTGTAACTTTCTGCAAGACTGCTATCTGAGCAGTGACATCCTGCAGAGCTTCTCAGATGGTTACATGTATAAGTTTATTTTAGGTCTCTTACACATAGAATCTTACTAGACTTTTGCTTTTTATCCTACTGCACCCATCTCCAAAATCTGAAGCAATAACAGCTATGATGCCCCTGAGAACTTCCCTCTAAAGTTCTTTTTGAGATAAAAATCTTGGCAGGAAGAAAGACTCTTCCAGAGCATGCAGTAACCATAAGGTACACTATGCTGTCTTTCAGCTCACAAAAATTAACTCATTCATCATCATAAAAACATTTTTGAAGCCTTATAATAAAAACAAACTTACAGCATCTTTCTCAGGGTTACACACTTTCACCCAGAGGATATGGTCCAGGAGCCAATCAATAGGTTTCTCCTTATAAAACATAAATATGAACTCTACAATAAGAGTGATATCTGGAGACTGGAACATTTTACCTGTGGGTGACATTAAGAATAACTGGAGTTACTTTAGATTAGAGATAACACTGTCTTTTGAAATAAATGAGATAGCAGATGATAATATTTGTGCCAAGACAAGAAATATTAGCACTGAACAACTTGAAATTTCAATGTTATTAGAAGTTCCATGCCTTTCAACTAAATAAAACAGCTATTCAAACAATAACTTGTCATAAATCTTGGTGCTATCAAAATATCAGTGTCTATTCAATGTACCACAACAGTCTCCTTAAGAATAGAAACTGTCAGTTTGAAACTCTAAGAGAAAGAAGAGTTATGGATTGGCATCTTTTATTGCCCACGTCACATGTAAGTTCAAGCACCTGAGATGAGGAGTATTGCAAGTGTTATCTGCCCAGTCCCACAGTTTCGGCTACTGCAGGTACAGAAAGCAGAGATGCAACACCTACCACAAACTTCAGAACCTTCTGGGCAGGAAATCAAAGGGAAAGAAGGAAGCTACCAGAACATATCCAGAGACAATGCAACTCAAAAAGAGACATCCCACAGTGACCAGAGTTTTCTTCTGCAGTGCATAGGCCATCAGCAGGACTTCTGGGTGGTACCGTGCAAAAGGATTCTTGGGAATCCTGCAGACTGTGAGGCTTAAAGGAAGCCTTTGCAAAAGAAGGTAACTCACTGTTGATGAAGAAATTCCATCTAATATCATATGAACAATCACCTACATGGTTGTGGAATACACTCCTCTGCAGTAGAGGTGTCGGAAGAGAAAGGTGGCCAGTGCGTGGGGCTACTGTGTCAGTCTGAATGCAGCACTTGAAAAAGGCACCTTGCATGAAAACACTGCTACCAGGAGCAACACAACTGGCAGGGGGGCAATCCAAGGCTGAAGGCAGACTGACAAGTGCTTGTACCAGGGACTGCACTGAAGCATTGGAACAGGGGCTGAGGAGAATGCTTAAGGCACCATCCCTGGAGGTATTAAAAGACGTACAGATGTGGCACTTGGGGACATGGTTTAGTGGTAGATTTGGCAGTGCTGAGTTAGCGGTTTGACTCCATGATCTTTCAGGTCTTTTCCAACCAAAATGATTCTATGACCATGTGCCAGCTAAAATCCCAAAGGCAGCTCCAGATTTCAAGGCAGATTCAGAAAACATCACAGGTTTGCAGATGAAGTCTGAAGTCTTTGCCAGGTTACAACAGAGAAGGCAGGAAAGAAAGACATCAGCTGAAGTGATTCAGTTCTGCAGATGTTGCTGAGATGTGGACAGTGCTGGACTAAACAGGGATGGGCTGTTGGGACATGTATGTATCTATGGATCAGAGTCCAGCAGAAGCTGTTTTCCAATGCAAGTCTTCTGTCTATCCACATTTGGAGTCCTGTACAGCACACTAACACACAGCACTCAGGCACGGGAAATGTTTTGAGGGGTTTTTTCCCACTTGTGAAGAGGCCTCCACAGACTTTCTAAATGACAAGTTCCACCAGTGGTAGAGGTTCTAATATTTTCTCTACTCTTAGGAAAACCAGGTGGAGTAGACATAAAGAGGAGATCACAGGAAGAGCCTTCCCCCTTTCAGAAAGCAGGTCTGATGCAATCTCTTTTCTTTATGACTTGTGTGAAATCAGATCAGAGCAAAACCAATGCAAGAATACTCAATGGAAATTCTGAGAGGAGTTTGGAGTTGTCTGAGTAAGACTACATCATCATGCCATGCAACAAATATGGAAGAAGCATCTGACTAAAGTACCAACTATTTCACCTGTTAGAATGATGCTATACTCATTATAGTAGACAATTTACACACTGGGGTGGAAAAGTAAATGTGATAAAACATTAATTGATTTGACATTGCTATATGAACATTGTCCCTTACAGAAACTTTTCATTCAGGTCTTTACAAAGCAAAATATTGCCATCACTTTTAAGTTGCTTCTGTAATGAGGTCCTCAAATAGGTATCTCCACATGAAAATACTCTGTAACTAAAATTAGAAACTCCCACTACACAAGGGACAACACCTACTAAGCTAGGTACAATTGCAAAGCTTTATTCTTAAAAGACTTCAGAAAGATGTTATTATTTTTATTAGTACATTGTTTAACATTATTTGTAGAAGTAAATATTTAAAAATGGGTAGGAAACAATCATATGATTAGTTAAATGTTGTGTAAAATAGTCATGCAGAATAACAGCTTTCAGCTTGTCACACTTCCAACTAAACAGACCCCAATTTTCCTGGTGATTCATCTCTGCCTACTGCTTTCAATGGCAAAGGGCAGGAGAGGAGAAAAATACTGCAAGCCCTGATAAAACACCAGCTAAAAAATGGGACTAATCAGATGTTTCTGGGATTTTTATAGGACTGAAACTATCATTTCTAGGTGACAGCTGCTGAGGCAGTCTGTCAGTCACATCTGTTTCCATAGGAAGCACACATTTCTATGTAGTGTCAGAGAGATGCACAATACCATGAGAGTCAGAAGACAGAAATATCCCCACATATTGCCCTAATCTCAATGCCTCTTCCAGGATCTATACACAGCCATGATGCTCCAGAATCCTTTTATTATTCTACCCAAGGACAGAGCAGAAGAATCACACTGACATTTTTTCCTTTGACTAGCTCATCTTCTGAAGAACATAAGGATTATTGTCTTGTCCTCACTCACAGACCATGTCACTGAGAACTTGGCATGAAGGTACAGGATCCTACAATTAAGCAAACTGAGAACAAGACTGAAGATAAGAGTAGGAATTACTCTTATACCTAATTTAAATTATCCTAATTTTACATAAAATAGAAGCAGGATATCTATGTATTATTTACCTCACCATTATGGCAAACTTATCTAGGCTCAGAAGCAGTTTCCTTTAGGCTGGCACTCTACTGTCCACCATGAGTCAACCACCCCAGACTTGGGGAATAATCTAATTGCCATGGTGATGTCACGGGGCACAGCAGGGAAAAACAAAGCAAACAAAACCCAACCAACCAACCACAAAAAACCAAACCAACCAAGCCACTGTGACACATCCAACTGCAGCTAGTCAGAATAAGAGAGGTGTGCCAGCTGTACCTGCACTGGCATCTTTAGACCCAAGTGACCTCTCTGCATTACACTCACAGCACCATGGAAGTGTTCAGCGGTGGAGACAAAGTCTTCTCATGTTAATTCCTTATGAACACTGGAGCAAAGATGAACAGGACACACCCTGGTCCCAAGACAAGCCCTTGTCTTCCTTCAGTAACCAAGGACAGACATCCCCATACCACTTTCTGAAATGCTGTCACCACCTTCCACACACGGCTTGGTCCAAGCCCCTCGTCCCTCTGTATAACATTGCCTCACTCAACGGTTGTTTCTGTCTCAGGACACCTCCTGCACAGCAGTTCTGCCATGGATCCATGTCCCCTTTTTTCCATCAAAACAGTCTCTGTACAGCAGCTCAAAACCAGAGCTCTGCAGTGAAGCCTCTGGCTAAACAGGTCTTCAAAACTCTGGATCCCTAGCTGGCCACAGGAAATGGAAACTAGCCCAATACAAATCCTGCTGCACAGATCCAACACCCAATCCCTCCAAATCCAAATCAACCAAGCCCTTGCCTAGTGTCTCCTAGCCAAGAGCAGCAGCAGCAGCACCAGCCTGGCCTCCCTATGGCACAGCCACAGCCCAAGAACAAGCGGAAACATTTCCCGAGGTCCTTCTGCCCTGCAGCTCCCATGCTGCTGCACATGAGGAAAGTGCTGTGAGCCACAGAACCACTGAGACACCACCCAAATCCAACTGGTCATCCCCAATATGCAGTCAGAAATCATCAAGCCAAAGAGACCTAAGCAAAACACTGCAGTGAACACACACTGCCTCTAACTGCAGACTCCGTGAAAGAATTGAAGCAATGGCTCATCCTGCACCATGTAAATGCACTTGGTACAGTACATGGGAACAGACATAAATCCAGGACACTGCTGACAAAACTTCAGAGCTTTTGGATTCTGGGCACATACAACCTACCATCATGAAGAAACTCCAAAATCTGAAAGAACTAAGAGACAAAGGTAAAATTTTACTCATAAAATTCTAGAGATACAAAATACAGGCTTTCTCCAATTTATTTATCTATACTGATAAAAATGACAATCAGGACTGAAAAAAAGACCAAACTGTGAACACTTTCTGATTTACTGTGTCCTGACAAGACTTCTATTCCTTTTCCAGTCCTTTTAAAGGCCATCCTTAGTGAATTATTCTGGCTATCTCAGTATTTTGCTGGCAAATACAAGGCACACACAAAATGAAACACTTTGTTTTCTAGTTCTCTGAATTGCCAATATCTAAATCATTTTAATTCTTCCACATGAGCATCACTAACATTTAGTCTACACCAACAATAATTTTACACCTGCAAGCACATAGCCTAGCTGATGTTTTCAGTGCTTTCCCTCATAATGATATGCAAATTGCTGGCATTAAAACCAGAATCTCTTTGAAGTTATTTAAAGCTCAAATGTTTGACTTGCTCTGCTCTTTCCCAAACTTCAACTATGTGCACAGCTTGAGCAAAACTGCAATCAGAACAACTTAAAATAATCAGAACAACAGGCCTTAAAACATCAGGGCACAATAAGACTCAGAGGAACTGTAGTATAAGACAACCAAAAGGACATTTCAGACCACTCCACGAAATGTTTGTGACAGCTGGCATTATAGGTACAGTGCAAAGATTGCAGTTCCTCTGGAAAACACTTCAGCTCGCAGGCAGTTGGAAGACAAATCATTATTCCTCATAAAAAGCTAGTAGGACTTCCCTACATTATGTCACAGGTCTCGCCGTGCAAACAAGAATCCAGGAGAGTAAAAGATAGATCTCCTTCCACAGAGCTTCTTAAGGAAACAGCATACATCTCACCCATTATTTATTAGATACTTGACAGCACTTAAGACTATGCTTTCAGGATTAAAAAAAACCAAAGGAAGCAACGTCTGTTCTGTGGCAGAGGTGACAGAATTCTATAATCCTGCTGTCAGCCTAAATAGCTACATTTGCCACTTCCTCATGTAGCACTTGCATAAATTAGATTTTCAGTTCAGAAATACACTATGACAAAAAAATCCCACATTTTTACCTCGCAAACTTGCAAGCTAAACAAGGTTTCCAACAGCTAACAGTGAATCAACCACACCTCTCTTTTTGAGAGACTATTTCTAAATCAGTAGCACCTAGACAACAGTTGCCCAGAGAAGCTGTGGACAGTCCATCCCTGGAAGTGTTCAAAGCCAGGCTGGATGGAGCTCGGAGCAACTAGGTCTGGGGACAGGCATCCTTGTCCTTGGCAGGGGGTTGGAACTGGATGACTTCAAGGTCCTTTCCACACCAGGCCATTCTATGATTCTGTGAATTCAGTGCTCTACATTCTTTCTTGGACATATACACATAGAGCTGATCCCCAGTTACAAACTACTGCTGCTCTTCCCAAAGGTATCTGCATTACCAAATTGCCACAGTATCAGTCCGCAACAAGATCCATAAAGGGATAACAGAGATGAGAAAAATCTACATTACTTGCATAAAATTTCGAAGCAATATATGGTTATAGCACACCAATTTGTACCAGAGCCAAAAGCTTTAGTTGCTCTTTTGAATACTAATTTTTGTCTCAAAGCTAAAAAACAATGAGTAGCTATATTGCAAGAAGAAGAAAAAAAAAATCTAATTTAATTTTCTAGGTAGAAAAGCAACATTAAGATCTGTAGCCATAGCTAAATGCACCTGAAATTCTACTGATATCATCTAGTTAAAAGGAGGCAAACAAATATGATACAAGGAACAAAGAACAGGGATGCAAGCAGCAGGAGCTAACAACTAAATTTAACTACAGCTACTTTCAGAGCCCACACTGCCCAGAAGTATACAGACAGTACAGAAAACAATCAGTTGTGCTTTTGATTAAGCCAAGTCTCAGTATTAAGAACTGTCTACCTACCCCACCAGGCTTAAACACTGTGCCCTGTACAACAGAGAACAGGAAGGGGCGAGGTGGGGGAGGTGTGAAATACACAATACTGAGCAAGTTAAGTGACCTGAAAAACAACTGCATGGGGCAGACAGCACACATCCTAAAGTGTAAGTTGGTTTTATGCACATTTGATGTGTCATTCTTGCATAGTGGCAATTTGTAAGCGAGCACACTCTACTACTAAATCAGGCAAATGTAGAATAGATGTAAATTCTATAGCCCAGGAACACCATACAGAATTTACACTTAAAGTCCAATTAGACTGGAGCTCAAACTCAAATTGTGGGCTGAGTCTGGGTTAGTGTTTAAGTGTTCAACAGTAGAAAGAAAGTCTTATCAAATGCTGTATTCAGCCCCTGCTAACAGAAAACAATGTTGCAAAGAGTTCCCCAACCAAGGAGATGATTATTTAGGGCAAGATGTCAGTAATCTACTTCTTATTTTTCCATGCTAGGCAGCATAATTTCCTATTTCTCCCACCTCTAAGGCCACAGAACCAATTCCATAATTATTTCCTCAACAGTGTATCTCTGATGGTAGCCCAAAGCACTTAGGTGATGGCCAGGTGTATAAGGGGGCTTCACTCTGCCCATTTCCTTTCCTCCTCCCCACTGTTTCTGTAGGTTGAACTGGCAGGCAAATCTACAAAGTCTACATTCTGTAGCCTAACATGGCATGAAGGAGGGATAATTATGGGATAATTACTGTTTTCCTTTCTACTCCAGGAACCTCTGAGACCTCCAAAGTCAGGGAACTATTGCCCACCTGGTGCTGAGCTGGAAACAGGACGGCACATATTCAAGTAGCACCGATATTCCCAGTTCATGTACAACCATTGTGGGTCACTGAGCTAAAAATGAAGCCATTCTCTGGCAAGTAGATCCAAAGGACCGAGAACAACAAGAATTTCTAAGAGAATGACAGAACTCAGGGCTGCACTTTTATCTGTTACACACAGGACTTTCTTTCTGTTCTGAACTCAACTTACAGCCTTCATATTGGAACCATTTGTGTTGACCACAGGAATCTCCAAAGTCTGCCCCAGCTTTTGATTTTTCCTTGCATATCTCCAGCTTGCTGCTTTTAAAAAGATCATGACACATCAATGTAGTGATGAAATAACCTTTTGATTTCTAAAATCTCTTCCAAACTTCTCTATCATTGCTTTTCTGTTAAGTCTAGTATCTCTCCATGAAAAGATGTTAGTGTAAGAGCAAAGAACCATAATTTCCAGAGCACCCCGACAGCTGACCGACAATCTAAGATCCTGCATTAACTCCTCTCACTGTTGCTTATTGCAAATGACAGACTCTGCATCTAGGAAGGAACACATTGTCATAACTTCTCCTTCATGAAGTAGAAAGATGGAGATAGAACAGGCTTTGCAACAAACTGATGCCTGCTAATTCTTGGAAATTTTGGCACAAACAGCAATGAAGTTATTTTAGGTGGAGCTAATTTTCATTATTTTTCTTTATTTCAGTCAGTTATGTTTTAATTACATTTTCATTTTAACAGCAGCTAAATTAAAAATAAATCATGCCTTGCAGTTTGATTGTTAGTATTTTTATAAAATAATTTTTGGTTATAAAAATGCCCTCTTTTCCAACAGTTTGACTTTGCCTCTGTCATACAAAAGTATATGAAACAAATGAGGGGCAAAAGCAACAACCATGAGTTAAACCAGAGTTCCAAAAAAAGGCAATGAATTTCTACTTCTTGGTCTATTTCCAGTACAAAGAGGATAGCTTTGAAGTCAGATCACTATTAATTCACAGTTTGAGTATGAATGTGTTCTTTCAAACTGCAAAAGGGAACATTTTCTTACCAATGAAACCCAGCTGAGAAAATTCTAGAATCATCCAATCTTCAGAAGCAAGCTGAAGTGCAAAATTTTTTATTGTGCTGAAATAATTCTGCTTGACAACAATGTCATCTTCAAGCTAGAGGAAGGTAGAAGCAATATCAACATTAAAAAAAAAACACTAGCAAAGCAATAGAAAAAAGTACAGCTAGGAAATACTTGCAATAGATGACTAGAGGAATGACTTATAATAGATTGTTAACATATAGCCATGTATTTCTAATGCTAGCACTGATATAAAACAGAGATGCCATAGCCTGGAATAACTATTGTAGGGATCAGTCTGTCTGTTTGTGGAGAACTAATACAGAATCCTTGTGGAAAAGTAATACAGAAACTAGTAAGAATCCACTAGTAAGAATCCAAACATATCTCAACTTCTTACTTTAGAACACTGCTTTTCCAGCTTCGTTCTTCAAAAGAAAAACATCCATGAAATAATGTTAGTCTAAGTGGCATCATCAGAACAAGTTTAATATCTGTATTATTTGTACACAAATGTGACTGTTGACTCACAAATGTAAGAGCACTGAAAGAGTTCCTCCTCTGAGACAAGAGGCTAAGAGACACAACATCTGCAGAGGTAGGATTCATTTCACCTGTCCAACAGAAGCACAGGTGCATAGCCCAGAACCACCCAGTTCAGGCTGCAGAACTGCCAGCATGGGGTGCCACAGTGCCTTTAATCCACAGCAAGAGCAGGCCATTGCTGCATTAGGGATCCTGCTTCTCCCGTCCTTTCTCACACTGCAGTCGTGCCCTCCCCCTTGTGCTGGCACTAGTATTTGCGCAACTTCTCAGGATCAAACCAGTCTGTCACATGCTATTGGCTCTGCAGCTTCCCAGAGAGCTGAGACTCCAACAGCTCTCAGAGAGGAGTCAGCATAGCTTTGTGAAAACTAGATGAGATGTGTGGGACTTTACACCCCAAGGACACAGGCACAACATCTAAATAAAGATCATTAGTGCAGTTACTAAATCTGCAATACCTGTAGGTAAGATGTCTACTTCAAAACAGAAACACATGATAGGAACAATTCTGAGCTAAAGTGGAGAAGAACTACTTAACTCTGTTGTTAGAAACATCTTAAGAAAGAAAAATTCCATGTCTATACACAACAGTCATATTAAAGCGACACTGCACTTTCAAAAGACAATAAATATAGATTTTAGCTTCATTCCCACTAAAAAGCTATGCTGGCCTTTTTTGTAGGTTATGTGGGGTGTTTTTGTTTTGTTTTGGTAGGGTTTTTTGTTGGTTTGTTGGTTTTTGGGGTTTTTTTTGCCCAGGCAACTCAACAATAATTCATTTCAGGGACAAGGAAAAAACAGTTAAGCTAAGCTGCTTGGATTCCTTCACCTTTTTTTGCTAGGCCTCTTAAGAGAAGTGACATAGGACAAATTACTTTCTACTTCAGTATCCTCCTCAAATTATTTTCCCAAATACCCTAACCACCATACTTAATGCCCTCTTTAAATGATGGGATCAAGTTGTCTGTTCTGTGTAGGTCCTTCTGATACACAACAACATAATTTCCAGAGATTCATTTGAAAACTTGTCTCAAAATAAAGAAGAAAAATTTACCTGAATATAATAAACCCCTTTTTTCTGGGCATACATCATAAGAAAACAATAATCCAAGTTTTGTTTTGTTCTCCACCTGAAATTAAATTGAAAGCTTAAGGTTTAGGAAAAAATTTTATTTCAATACAAGCTGGCAATATAAAATAAATTTCATTATGAAAAATGACACATATTAGTGAAATGTTAGGACAGCTGCTTTTGGCATTGTTCCCTCGGGAAATCCACTGTCTGAAAAAAAAAAGGAACAAAGCTTCACCTTATGCTTTAATACAGATATCAAACTGGTTTAATTTCAACCTGACTTTGTGACAACTACCTGACATTTCACTAAAAACATATGTGCATTTAAAATGGTAATTCAACAAGTACTACTGGGTTTTACCCCGTATTTCATGAAGAAAAACAGCAAATGAAAGAGTCCACGTACAGGAATAAAAGTGTATCAAAAGTCTCAGTTCTCCTCCCAGATTTTACCACTAAATGGATTCAACCAAGCATAGGCTCTGATCATGCACAGAGCAGCATGTAGCTAAGAATGAGATGCATTCACAGAGCACTTTTAGCATCCCCACACTTGCAAGAATTACAGTAAGAAAACATTTCAAGAATTCACATCCCACTTGCCGTTTTATAAACAAGTGTGGGTGTGGAAGGAGATGGGAAAAGATCTGGGGGAATAAACCTACCTCACTCTCTCTTTTGAGTCTCCAAATGTTTCTTTCAAGTTTGTCAAGTCAGGATAGTATGTTGCAGGAGGGGCTATTACTTCCACCAAGCCAGAATTGATCTCTGTAGAAAACCTGCCAATAGAAACACCCTGAAGTCACACGAGAGATTCTGAGTCCGGCAGTTCCTGCTCGCTCTCTGTTGGAGCAGTTGTGTCTGGGTATGAGGACTTGCTCAAATGAGCCATATATAGAAGAACAGTAGGATAGAAAAAAGTATTGTTTTCCTTAGCACATCCTTCAGAGCACGATCACCTTCTGCCAATCAGAATCAAACACACTCTAAACATTTTATTGGTGCTTTTTCAGAAACTAGTGATTTTTTTCCTACAGTTCTCTTTGAACATACAGAATACAAGGCCCTAACACAGATGTCACAAATTTCTGTTCATGTTTAAACAATCCCATCTGTTTATGGTACATCAAACAATTTAATCCCACTTCATGGTTTACAGTTTACTTGACTGAATCACTGCCCCTTAATTTGTCTTACTTTTTCATTCAAAAGTCCAAAGCTCTACAAAACAAAAAGGCATGACCTCTTATTTCCAGAATATTTTTAACTACTTATTACAACCTGATTCATTTTATCATCAATAAACTAAGAAATCCCCAATTAAAACTACAACTTACTCTCTTTCCAGGCTTGCAACAACACTGTTAACATAATCAAGATCAGTCTGGGGAAAAAACCAAACAAAAAAATTATTAGATTACTTGATAGTTCTAGAGTTACATGTCAAAAGAACGAAGTAAAATAAACATTGCAGGTGGCTGTCCTTGAAAACCACTTTCACTGTGTAAGATATTGGAGCAATAAAAGAACACAACACACATGTAACTATGTCTTACCTCTAATATGAGATTTCTTTTGTAAACAGAGGGGAATAATTATCTCATACCTGCACTTAACAGAAAAGTGTTAAAACTCACGCTCTTGATGATGAAATGATTGCTGAGTGTTTGTGTAGGAAGAACTTTATATTATTATTATTATTATACAACAATAACAATAATATATAAGAAAATAATACCAAAGAAATCTTTCTGGAAAACAGTGCATTGAACACACACAGACACACTCCTCTTTCAAAAGTACATCTCCTAAGCTTTGCATTTAAAGCAAATGCCCTAACCACAGAGAGCAGTGAGCCTGCTGCCTTTGTGACTAGGGTTGCTTTTTTGCATCAGAGACTAAATCTGAGGGATAACCAATCCCATCAATCACTCACTTCTCATAGATGCAACAATTCTAAAAATTACTCGGTGGTGAAAATACAGATCGTGACATTCTGGAAAAGTCTACATCATCTAAATTCCCAGCACTGGGCAATTATTCAACCTGGCTGTACACATGCATTCCAATAAAAGAGAATTTGTGAACTCATAAATGTGACTGAAAACCCTGGTCTTTGTTACACTTACTAATCTAATGATTTGACATATTGTTTAAATTTTTGAAAAGAATAGTCTATAAATCAACCCAGATTCTGGCTCATGGGGATTCTGGAGAAAGAGTTGTCTTTGAAATGCCAGAAACAAAGGAACAGTTCAAATTTTTTCTGATGAATTTGTAACACAGGATATCATTAAAGGATTATACACAGAGAATAAATTCCTCCCAAGCCTTTCTATAGAACTGTTAATCTTGTTCGATAAAGGTGCTCCCCCTTTGATCTTAAAAAAAAAAATCACCATTTCTATTTTTTAAAGATTTATTTTTATGAAATCAAACATAATGCCAGTGACGCACGCCTTTCAAAACGGATAACAACAGCGGTGGATTTCTTCCAAAAGCAGATTTTAAATACCACAAGAACATGTGAGTAAAAAGTATTTCTTGTAATTTTGCCGCAGGTATTTTCTTTTAAGTGCAATGCCTAATGCTGGGCAGAGGTTTTAGTAAGCTGGCAAGGTGATCACAATTTAAAACTCATCTCACACTGTGTTCCACACAAGGAGACTCACAAGTCCATATGGACCTTTATAAATCACTGTTTAAATACTTGTATGGATTGTTTATACACAATTAATAGAATGGAGTTACACATAACTTTTTCTGTTTCGTGTGACAGCTGCAAATCAGAGTAACCTAGTGACTACCTAAAGATAATTTTAGTATATCCATCTTTAACTGAAGCATTTCTTTTTCTCTCTTTTCAAAACCTTTTAAACATTACAAATACAGGCATTGCAGTTCAATCATCACGTGAAAAGACAAAAATTTGCACTTTAGTTGGCATGCCAAATTTCAATTATTCAGTCCAGCATTAAGAACTCCAACACATGTAATACAGTCCATACTGAAATTACATAGAAAAATATAGGATTTATATATCTACATGCACACCCTCAGCAGAAACACAGCTAGTTCCTATTCAGTTTTCCAGAGATTAAAATAAATGCCAAACTTCATGCCAACTGGAATCATCTATTTGATCACAAGCTTGTGCCTTAGTGCACATTTCCTTAGAACACAGGTTTGACCTATTTTCCAGACTACCATGAAGCCTTGCTACTGCTTGTAAAACCCTACACCCTTGTACAGAAAACAACACAATCAGAAAAAAAAAGTCTGGAATAAGAGAGTTTTCTCCCTACTTCCCACTATTTGTTTGTGTGCTTCATGTGAAAGGCTGGCAGTTCCCCCAGTCAGAGCTGCAATCACAATAGGATCACATCAAAAAGATGCAGCTTGAAGTCTTCCAACCTCATACGGTACTTTGGCTGTCACAAAAAGTCAAGAAGGTCTGGTCTAGCTGCTATGAACATGAGATACAGAAAATACCACTACTGGCTTAGTAGGCAACTTTTCCTTCTCAATCAGCAATCACTGTATCACTGCAGTGCAAAAGCAGATGACACTTTAAGAAAGGAAAAAAACATGTAGATCAGAAGAGGTTGATGTCATTTTTCACATGATCAAATGCATTAAAACACTGTATTTTGCCATCGTTTTAAAAGAAGCAGTTGTATTTATATCTACCAGCTCCATATGAGATTCAGAGCCAGGATTTCAACACAAAACATCTTTCTACATCAGAACTTCAAGAGACAATCGAGTCCTCTCACTGCCCAGTCTAACACTAAGTAGGATCTTTGCCAATACCCTTTGACATGGACATGTCCCAAGAAGGTGGCACTTGGATGTTAATTCATACAACATCATGAAGTGAGAATACACAACAAATTTGATCAAGCTGTTACTAGACCAAGGAAAGAGTTAAGTAGACGGAAGACTTTGCAGGGTAGCAATGGAAGGAAACTTGGAATAGCTAAATTAAATCTAAGGATCTTTCAAGCAATATCAGTAAATTCAATCAGCAACTTAAAAGCAACAGAAAAAAAAAATCCATTATTAATCAAAATCTATTCCCCATTTTCAAGGAATGAAGTGTTTACTGCTTTGACAAAATAAGATCCAAGGTCCCCTTATCAACCCGAAGGACACAAGACTGCTCATCTCCAATCATCTTAAACAGGACAAGACTAATCCAGATTTATAAAAACAAGTCACCAAGAAAGAAAATGTGTAACTGTTCTTTAGGCTTCCAGCGAAAATCATCGGGTGGAATTTGGAGTAGACCTGATGAACTTAAAATTGTTTCATGGTATCAGTGCTGCTTGTGACTATTGGAATGAATGTTGCTGGTGATCATGACAATACAGCTAAAAATGCTTTTGTCTATCAAATCCAAAGGCATTACTAAACCTATCATTTTCTTACTAAAACTCCTAAGGCTGAAGATTAAAAGAAATCCCTAGGAATTCTGGACCCATAAAAAAGAAGCACAAATGAATATTTAAGAATAAATTCCTTTAAAGCAATTAAATGCAAAATTGTGTTAGGCCACAACCAAAGAGTTTAATTTCCAGCCACAAGGATGCATCTTATCAATGAATCACGTGAAGCCTTACAAAGAACTTCATCCTGGTGAGTGGATCTCAAAGAACTTCATAATGAAAGGCATAAGTAGGGATGGTTATTTTAGTATCAGCAGTTCAAATCATTTGGGCTGTTCTTTCTTCCTAGTCATATGAAATTCTTCAAGACAATGCAAAACACTTGAAGTAGGATCTCTTCCTTTATTCACACCAGACCAAGGATTGATTCCCATCAGCACCCTGCTTCCATCAAAGGCAGCCATGAAATGATACATAGCAAAGAATAAGAACAAGACAAGAACACACAACACCCCCTCCTGCTATCATCCAGGCTCCAACTACTTTCAGTTCAGGTTACTTCCTGAGACAGATGTGATGATTTTGTGTATTAAATATTCCTCAGTAGACTCATCTTCAAGGTACCTCATTAGCATCCCCTTGAGCCTATCTAAACTTCCAGCAAGAAAAGAAGATTCTAGTTTATGAATGTGGAGTTTCCTAAGCCAGTGAACATGGCTGTATCTAAGGTTTAACTGTTTACATGAACAATTTTGATGACAAATGCATGTAGAATGCTTTGATGAATCTCTCTTTTAAAAAAGCCTCAGAGTCTGTTGTAGAGCAAACTGAAGTTGCAGACTGTCGGTGAGATAAGTTTTAAACTTTCCTCTGTTTTTGCAAAATGCGGTACTCCAATTCTCTAAAGCACTTTTCTGAAGTGCTGGCAAGGCTGCACATCAAATTTGTGATTACTCTAACATTTATCTGAACAGACATCATAATTCTCAACAAACGCAGAAAGAGCCAGAGCAGCAGCAAACTTTCCGAACTTCTTTATTGATTTTTATGAGTGAGTGTGTGCACAGCAAAGCAGAAGAACACATTAGCTAGCAGACAAAATGAGAGGTTAGAAAATTCTGATGAACAGCTAGCCAGATGTCCTACAAAACCAAGATTTCTTCTTTTAAGAATCAACCCTTTCATACTGTTAAATCCTGACTGCATACCCTCAAGAACAGCAGAAGGTAGACTGTTTCTAAAAATGTAAGAAAAACCATGGCATTTATGACCAATATTTTATTTACTGTCCTAAGTGGCAGATGCATAGAAAAAAAAATGCAATCATAGAATCTCTCAGGCTAAAAAGGACCCAAAAGGATCATCAAGACCAACACCCAGTTCCTCAAATGACTACCTAAAACTAAACTATATGACTAAAGGCATCTTTAAATGCTTCTTGAGCTCTGACAACCATGGCACCATGCCCACTTCCACCAGAAGCCTATTCCCATGACTGACTACTCAGTGAAGAACCTTTTCCTGGTGGCCAGTCTGAACTTCCCCTGATGCAGCTTCACACCATTTCCATGTGTCTTGACACTGGTCACCAGAGAAAGCACATTAGCATCTCCCTCTCCACTGACCACCTCAGGGAAGCTGCAGACTGTGATGAAGTCACCTCTCAGTCTTCTCTTCAAAGTTTAACAAATCAAGAGACCTCAGCTATTCCTCCAAAGTCTTGCCCTTGAGGAGTTTCACCATCTGGGAAATTTATCTAGACTAGATTATCTAGATTATCCAGATCTCAATTCTTAAATGAAATCTACTAGAAGCAAGACTTATATTATTCAAGAACACCTTTCAAGAATACCCTGAGAAACAAGCATGCTCATCTGCATAGTGTGGTCATTTCATTGCTTACTAATTACAATTTTGTTTGATCTTTCATCATCCCATAGCACAGGAGTGGGATAATTTTACCAGGTATTTCATATAATGACGAGCAATAAGAAATTACAGCCTTCAGAAAAGGCAAACTACACTTTTATTTGCCCTGAAATAGTAAAAGTACATATAAGTATCATTACCTATACACGAGGCATAAAATTTTCATAGGAAAAATCAGCCACTAATGTGGCATTTGACCTATTTGGGATATACATGCAGTAAAGACAAAGCCCTAAGGAATAAACATGCAGCAGTGGCTTCCAGTGGTTGCAGTGGTGTATGTATATAAACAAAGACTGTGGAAAAAGGTAGTATCATCTTTTAGAGTTCAACAAATGCAGCTGAAAAATAATTATATTCAGAAATACTGTGTCCTTTGAATCTGAAGCAGTGAGTTCAAATTAAATACATGGAACGTGAGACCAAGTAGCAAGGCAAGAAACAGGAATGAGAACACTGTCATAACATAACCAGCTAATGTTACATAAGCAAAATGCAGCCTGTGTCCTACATGAGCTAATGACTTCATCTCTCCCTTAAATTCCCCCCTCCACCACATAGGCAAGACATTTCTTTCTGTCTCCAGTCATTTCTATGATTAACCCTATGCAGTTCAGGACAGGGTTTCATAATGCAAAAGCCTTTGGCAGCAACAGCAGGAATACAAGTATACTCTTGTACCACTCCACTCTTGTTACTCCCTAGCTTGTGCCCTGCCTGTCAGATCCTCAATCATGAGAGCAAATATCCATATGGATTGTGCTGTGAACCACAACAGCGTGTCAAAGAACAAGCTGAGTTTTTAAGAAGGCCAGCCAGAGCAAAAAGTATCACATTACATGCAATACCAGACTTTCAGATGCAAGTTATGCCAGTGTCATACAGCCACTAGCAGTTTTGTGGAGTCTGAAAGAAAGTAGCACATATTGCCTTGCAGCATGGGAAACCTTTTGTTCTCCTTGGGGAAGCCATTGTTGAAATGGTCTAGACAGTTTGTCTTCCAGAAGATAGGCAGCTTCTGTGTAGTCTAAAGTACCCTTCTACAATTTGTGCTCTTTATTTGGAGAACAGAAGGAATTTTTAGGTCAAGACAGACCACTGTAGCAAAACCTGATAGTGTTGTCCAAAAATTCAGTGCCAATTCACTCCACCATACAAGTATGAAGTCATCTGCTGCAATGCTTCTGAAATAAGATTATTACTGCTACTTCCCACCTCACAAATACCCTAGATGTCACCAGAGATATTAGACAACTCTGGCTATCAATAGTGATGCTCCCTTACCAGAAGCATCAAGTAGTTATTGTGGTCCAGGTGCAACTCAGCAAGCATCTCAGAGAAGCTTTTCAGTCATACAAGACTAGGGCTTGGGGAAAGAGCAAAGTCCTGGATTTTATCTTTGTGCTGAGATCGCAAATTTTTCTCAGGTACATTGAAGTTTTCAAATCCTGTCAAGGATCTTCTCTTAGATCTAAGAAAGATTTTATCACTGGTTTAATTCCTTATTGAAAATTTGCTAGTCACTGACATGAAAAGAGAAGCATAAAATCCTATGTTGGTGCCCAGTATCAGCAGTCCATACACCTGTGTACCAAAGCTTAGGTGACAAAGGAGAGGGACTGCAAAAACAGCATAAATATCTCAAATTCTCACAGACAGGTAAAGCTACCTCATCAGATACAAGAGCTGGCAGTGTATAATGAAGGCGTATTCATCCTGATCAACTTTGAGTGAGATGTCCAAAACAAAGATTCCCATCTCTGTAGACCTTTAATGTTATTTGGTGTAGATAATGTATCTTGACATAACAGCTTTGATTAGCTTGGATTTTTTTAAAAATATATGTACATTGCACACATACACATATTTATGTACACACTAAGGTCTATAAGACTTTCCAATTCAAGATGCACTGTCAGATCTTTCAGGGACTGGGAATACACTCTCCAGAGCAGTTCCAAGAAGGGGCAGCTCACAAACAATTAGCAGAAAGCATGAACATCTCTGTAGCTGGGATGATGTTAATAGATCCAGGTTGAGAGCAGGACAATCAAAATACTCGTTTGTTTTCTATCAAAAGAGCTGCCGATCAGAGAGAACTATAATTCAGGCCCAGACCAAGAGGTGAAAATACAGCCTTGTTTATTTTGTGGAGAAGGTTTACATATTGCACTGCAGTGTCAGTACCTACAAAACAGGTTCAGCAAGATTTGACCCAGTACATGCACCCAGTCCTTAATTTGTTAAGCCTTTGTTCATATCCATGCCCAGGATGGTACCTTGCTGGGTGCTTGTGTCACACTGACCTAACCAGGACAGAAACTTTTCCAAAAAAAACGATAAATAAAAAAATTTTCTCTCCAGAAGGAGTACAGAGAAAACACTACTAAAGATCAACATCTCTTAATTTAGTAGCCACTGTTTACATAAAGAGATAACACAATGACAGTAAAAGATAATCAAGATATGCAAATTTTTCCAGCTTAAATGAACTGTACATACATGAAACAACAGAGTAAGATTTAAACCAGGAATATGTAAGAAAGTAAAACTTGTGGTCTAATGCTCCAAGAACAAATGGCTGGTCAATTACTACCTACTCAGATGTAATCAGCAGCACACAGAAATAGCAAAATGCTCTTGCATACCTGTAGTGGCTTCCAATTCCTCCTGAAATGATTTGTCCTTCTGATATTTTTGGTCAAATCAAGGGCTTATAGTCTTTCCAGCAAGCACTGATTACTGTTTGTACAAAAGACTGTGCTAAGTGCAGTCTCTGATTAATGAAGTGGACTGGCAATTTCTGATATATTTAGAACTAGTTTGATGCATTTTCTTCATTGCATATGAGACCTCACCACAGAAAAAAAGAAACAACATTTTGTTTAGCTACCAGGAAAGTATTCTAATTTCTCTCATATTCAGCTGTGAGTGTCTATATATATCTGTTGTTCCACTATGTTCATTTAAAGTACTTCAAAGCCATGTCTCCCATGTTAATTTTAATTAACCCTAATAAAACCCTAAAAAACCCTAATAAATAAAAATACTAGACAACAATTTTAACTCAGAGTTCATGATTTCTTAAACCTAGCATCTATGGCTTATTCTGAAAACAAGTTCTTGTACAAAGCAGGTTAATGAGATTTAAATAATTTGTTTTCAACTCATATGAACTAGGAACTAGCTACATAGTGAGGGGGAACAAAAAGATTTTGAAGTATTAAGGAATAATGAATCATACCTATTTATTAGTCATCCTAATGAATACCTGCAAATTATTCTGCCATAAAGTGATTTTAACAAATTGGAGAACACAGACATATGTCAGTAACTAGGACAATTGAACAGTTTACTGTCAAGCAATTCTAGTAATTATTTAAATTGGTGATTAGTTGTCACATCAGCTGAGATATTTCAGAGTTTCTTGAACTTCCAGTATGGAAATTTACTATGTACAATTATATTACTGAGAAATATCCATACAGTAAATGAATATGCAGATCTCTTTATTTAGTAACCATAATGCATCTATATTTACTAGCTCCTCTGTTTACACTGTTGATGCTGTTTGCAGAAGGCCATTAGCCTTCTAATTTGTTTTCTAGTAAAAAATGAAATTACAAGAAATGAGTGAGATTGAACTACCAAAAAAAAGCAGTATTAGAAGAGTTTTGTAGCGTGCTTAGCACACAGATTAGAGTCCATGACTATGGCTCCCAGCAATGCTTCTTAAACACTGTAAATTTGATTTCTAAATAAAGATAGCAAGAAAAATACTAAAATCCTTTTAAAATGCTATTTTTTCCTGTAATTTTCTTCTAAAACCACTTTTGTAGCCTTGTGCTCCCTTTTTTTGCTGTTGCTACAAGCTATAGACAAGGCACAGATAGTAATTTTAAGCTTATTAGCAAAATTACATAATCTCACCCCATGACCATTTCTTGCTGTACTTAAACTGCACATATGTTTGAGCAGAGGCCATACCTTTTTTTAGAAACTTTTGACATAATTTTTAAAATAAGCATAGTTGGTCAAAGCTCTAATGTATTTTTAAATAAGCCCTTATTATTGCACATGTTAATGACAGCAATAGTCTAATGCATTTCAGACCAGGATATGCCACAGACAAGGCTATTTTAAAAGACACAGCCCTTCTTATCTAAGGAGAAACAGAATCTACCAGAGGAGTAGGACTTCCTTCAAACAGCCAGAGAAAATGCTTAATAAACCTACAGTTTTCATCTTGCAGAAGGAAACTGAAATGTACAGAGTAAGTCAGAAAAAGCACAGCATAATTCAGGATGAAGTATTTAATGCACCGTATTAATCACGTAGAGAGTTCCCTGTAGCAACTGCAAAGCAAACTGTAAGATATTGTGCTTAAGAAAATAAAAACATGGCCCAAGAATAAAGAAGGAAAGATAAAAAATTGGATGGAGTAAAGAAAAAGAAATGTAAATCTAGCAAGTGGTTACAAGAGAACAAAAATGTAAACTTTGGTTCTTCAGATGTTCACCACACATTCCTGACTTGCAGTGCCCAAAACAGGTGCCTGAATAAGCACACAGAACTGCTCTCAAAGTGCAATAAAGAGGTAAAACACAGGGGGTGACTGCTGTGTAACCACACAACTCTCCACGGCCACAGGAGCAGTAGCTCCCGTGTTGAAATGTTCCGTTCACTGCTGGTCATTTCTGTAGAAACACTCCCAAGGTGAGACTATCCCACAGCACCTCAAAGGAAGGAAGTTTCCAGCTCTGGAAAACCCAGGTACAGCAATATGGCTTGTCTAAGGCAACAAAAGATGGGGCACTGGGGACACTTCACTCCTATTCCAAATTTTGCACAAGACAGAGAATCCAATGATAACAGACAGACCTCATAGCTCAAACTTCCGTAAGCAAAACAAAAGAAACTTCAGTTTTAAACCTCAAAAAGAAGCCACACTCACAGACAATAAAATTTCTCCAATTAATACAGTGAAGAAAAACACAGCATTCCAGTAATTCAGAAAGAATTCTGTTCCCTGATACTCTCAACCAAGAAATTTTTAAAAGCATTTTTTTCCCAGAAAAACAGTATCTATCTAGATAGATAGTTTTTGACTGGCTGTCAAAAAAAAGGAAAACAGTATTTTCTAATGCAAATTGCTCTAAGAAACAATTCTCAGATAAAAGCAAAATGTTTATGAACTTTCCAATGAAAGTTTTAAAACATGTTGATAATAGAAGTATTAAAATGCCTGATTTTCCACTGATTCATCCCTGAATGGACACTGGCTCACTAAATTAAAATCATTTCCAGTTATAATTGGTGATTTGAATTCTCATCTGTGGGACTGATAAAAGACTGTTTCAGCAGAGCACTCCACTTAGATGGATGAAGGTCAAACATAAATATAAATTTCCCACATCTGTCCAAGTCAGACTTCTGAGAAAGGCATAGAGAACAAAATAGGTACATGCAATTCCCAGCATCCAACAGAATTATTTCTGAAAGTACTCTATCATTTTCCTAAATTTGATTTCCACTAAATCAGAGCCAAAGTGAATAAACAGTCCAACTGAACACTGAATCAATCCATTAAAAAGGTCTGGGCTTCAAATATCCACATTGTCCAGAAAATTAATTCAATAACAATCTGTGCCTCACATCTCCAACTGCAGCACTCATTTGACAGAGGACTAAGCAGCAGCACAAAGAAAATGGGAGGAATCCTCCCCTACAACAGAGTTCCTTAGCTGTTATTCTTATGTTGAAGGAATAACACATCTTTGCCACTAAATATAAACATAAGAAGATTTACAAAATAACCACTCCACTGAATCCATTCCCCTGATAAATAGAAAAAAGCTGGGATCTTCAGGATTGTATGTCCGAAACCCAAGACTGACACTTTGCTTTTCCTGGAAGGAGAGGGTCATCTGTCTGCATCTTGAAGAAAAAGCAGATCCTCATCAATTCCTGAAAGGAGCGTTACTTGTGATTAAAGGCAGGTTAGAAATTGTATAAAAAAATTTGAGCAATTTTACCTCTCCTATAAAGACAACCATAACACAATCCAGTTTTTCTTCAGGGGACAGCTTATCAATAAGGGAGTGGAGAGTTTCTGTAAGGTAAGACTTGACTTTTCTTTTCACTGTAGGTATTCCCATTACAATGGAAACTGAAATCAAACAAACCAGAAAGGTACTTTCAGTGATTGCATACACAAGATAGAAAATAAAAATCTTGCAACAAGGCATTGCTTAATGAATACAAAGGTTTAAAAGGTGGAGATTGCAGTAATTAAAAGGAGTTTAAAAATATGCCACCCAGCATCAGGAGCATGACTAACAGTTAACACCAATTCTCAGAACAAACACAGAAGACAAAAAAAAACCCAACCCTAGACATGCCAGACTATTGTGTAGGAGTGATGGGCTGATCCTGACTGGACACCAGGTACCCACCAAAGCTGCTCTATCACTCACTTCCTCAGCTGGACAGGGAGAAATATAACAAAAGGCTTGTGGGTAGAAATAAGGGCAGGGAGAGACCCCTCGTTACTGTCACAGTCAAAGCAGAGTTGAGGAAGTTAATTTATTACTGAGCAAATGAACAGACTGTAATGAGAAATAAACCCAAATCTTAAAACACCTTTCCCTCACCCTTCCCTTCTTCCTGGGCTCAATTTCAGACCTGATTTCTCTACCTCCTCCCTACCAGGAGGCACAGGGGCACAGGGAATGGAGCCTGGAATTCAGTTAATCACACATGATCTCCACCACTTTTTTCTCCTCAGTAGAAGGACTCCTCAGACTCTTTCCCTAATCCAGCATGGGGTCCCTACTATGGCAGATGGTTCTCCATGAACATCTCCAATGGAAGTTCTTTTCCCAGGCTGCAGTTCTTCATAAACTGCTCCAGCATGAGTCCCTTCCACAGGCTGCAGTCCTTCAGGAACAGGCTACTCCACTGTGCATTCTCCACAGGGTTACAGGTCCTGCCAGTAAGGCTGCTCCAGCGTGGGCTCCTCTCTCCACGGGTCCACAGGTCCTGCCAAGGAGGCTGCTCCTGTGTGGGCTTCCCACGGGGTCACAGCCTCCTCCAGCTGTGACATGGGACCCTCCAGAGAGTGCAGGTGGATCTCTGCTCCATGGGCTGCAGGGACACAGCTGCCTCTCCGTGCTCTTCACCACAGGCTGCAGGGGACTCTGCCCTGCAGCACCTCCTCCCCCTCCTTCTGCACTGACCTTGCATGTTCTCACTCCTCTCTCCAGCTGCAATTGCCCTTGAGCAGTTTCCCCCCCCACTTCAATCTGTTACTCCAGTGGTGCTGGTCTGGCCATTGGTTCCACTGGAGGCAGGGAAAGCTGCTGGCCCCTCTTAGAGAAGTACCCCTGTAGCCTCCCTGCTACCCAAATGTTGTCACACAAACCCAATGCAATGGGAAATTATCAACAACCATGATATTACTCAGACAAGGTGCACCAAGAGTGATTAAATTCCCTAACTGAAGTTTAAAATTAAAACTACTATAACCATTCTTCAGCACTCAAGTATTTCACTTCTCAGAAGTCATCTTTTAAAATAAAACTGCTGAAAGCCTCTATTACTTTCCTTGCAACTGGTTTTGGTTCTTCTAAATAAACAAGTCCAGGACAACAGAACTGCATGGAAGGTCCTCAACAAAATTCCTTTTCTCTGATAAAAGCACCACAAATGCAAACCAATACATCCCCAGCTACAAAGTGGTTAACACAGTCTTTCATCAAGCCATTTGAGTCCTGTGTTGCTTAACCTTTCCATAGTTTTTCTTCTGCATTGTACCTAGGGCTGGTTACCTTCTGGGAACACTGCAGATAGCAGCAGGAATGCAGTGAAAGGATAAGGCAGACTTCATCAAAACCTAAAACCCTGAATTTCCTCCCTCTGTTTAATTAAACAAATCTGATTCCAATTCCTATTTTTTAATTCCAAATTTCTGCCATATATTCCCAGGGTGATATAATACAGACTTCACTTAAAACAATAACGAATGTTTAGATTTTTCCTCCTTGAACAACAACAACAACCACAACATTGAAATGAAAGGTATTTATAGTCAGAAAAATAAGCCTGTAGCCTGACCCCACATATTTGTCATACAGGTATACCTTCTGCTAAAAGAAGGAGCAATCAAACTCACTGAAGTAATGAAAAAATACAAGCCAGGATTAACTACAACACTGTCCAGATTTTATTGATGCAATTATATCTGGTTATCTTAGTTCTCTCAATTTTTAATTTATATATTGAAATATACTGTTCAGAACAAGAGAAACATCAATGCTAAAATAATTATGACCATGCATGGTTGCTCTGCAAATCTGAAAAGCCAAGGGATATATCCATTAGCAATTCAGAATCTGAAATGCTTGAGTTTGTTTCCCTTTAGCTACAAAAAAATTCATCCAAACTAAATGCTTCTTAATGTGTACCTTAACATGGCATAGGGTGTGACTGAGATTATGCAGAAAAGAGCAAAGCTGAAACCAAGCTTCTTTCATCTCAGATTCAGTGTGAATTCAAAGGATGTCAATATCACACAAGTTAAATGAGATGTCCTTCATCTACCAAAAAATGCAGTAAATTCTTTTCCTAAAACTAGAAGGTCCTCCAGATATAAAACATGAAATAAACACCATATCAGCATACCTCCTGTCCTTCCAAGGCCAACCTGTACAGAAGGTTGAAGGCTTCCTTCATTTTTCAACAAATGAGGCAAATGGTAATAGATATTTGGCACTTGAAGAGATTTTCTACTTGTTAGCTCTTTTAACAGCTTCAGCGTCTCATCTGCAAACATACATGAAATCAGAAATGCAGAAAACAAATCATATGAAATGTTAAGCAATCGTAAACAGTACAAAATTCCAAGCTTGGTCCTAACTGAAAGCCAGAATAAATTGTGCACTTTTTTGAGTCATCATATTTTGTCTACAAAGAAGTCTTTTCTTATTTCGATTTTCTTAATGAAAAATGGCCAAGACTATTTTGCACCTATAATCTTGTTACAGATACAGTTAATATTTATTTGATCACATAAGACTTAGTGTGGAATTACAGAAGTATAGAATGCTCCATTTATTTGGGGGGGTTGGGGATTTAGTTGGGTTTTTTCCCCAATTAATCAAATGGAGGCTTATTTCCCAAAATAATTTTTCACTTTTGCTTACAGAGGTCATTACCATCCAGCAAACACTACTGCAAATAACTTTTCAGAGCTATGAATACATATTGGAATATACTGCACATAGGGATACAAAATAAAATAGCATTAAACATACAGTTGATATTTTGAGCATTCCTGCAAAAAAAAAAAAAAAAATTAATGCAAACTTAATTTAGTCCATTAGCACAGAATTATCCTATTAGATTCCATTAGAATAATTATTGCTCTTTCTACTGCAACTGCCTTTCAGTATGTCCAGGTGGCTCTCAAAGTTGCAAATAACAGTTTTTAAAATTACCCTGCTGGGTGTGTTGATTTTCTTGCATCAAGTGTGAAAACAACTCATTTCAAATGAAAAATATGATAGCATATGGATCTTTGAAAACTTATGGGCTTTATAATATCAAGTTAAGCAAAAAACTGTAGTCAAGGTTTCCTGAGATAAAATTGAGAAGCAAGAAAAATAAAGCCATAAGTGTAATTCCTCTCAGATTCTTAGCACAGCTTCTACAAAGACAGATGGGTTTTGTTATGGATTTTGGTTCTGCGTGTTTGGGGATTTTTAAAGTATTTATTTTTAGGTGAAAAAATTTGTAACCACGTCAAACCTCGCAAAAAGCTTTGTAAATAGATGCCATAAGTATGTATGTCTATTTTGATAAACTCCAATACAGGAACATTTTACTTTTCCTGCTAACATTTCTTTAACTTCAACTGCAAAACCTGGACTAAATTCTGTACAAGTATGACAGCTCTTGTCTGAATGAATAAGGATCTACACAAAACAATCTGGAATCCTTTCAGCTTCAAAGACAGCAAAGAGTATTATGTATACTTAAGTGTATTAAGCTTAATAAAAACCTATCTAATACTATGTTCTGAGCACAAAAGCTCAGTAACTCAGATGACTTCCCATTATGGCTCTACATGAAAAAAGTGCATGTCCATCCCAGCTAGGATCCAGACATGGCAGAATGTTAAATGAATTAGTACTTTCAGCTGCATCAGAAGAGAATAACTCCTTATAAGCATATTGCCTAAAAGCAAGCTAAGTCAATTTTAGAAACAAATGTGGTAATAACTTAATCCTAAATCCAGAATCAAAATTATTTGACCTCCTCCACGCTTTACTTTAAAAGCAAAACCACACACATAAAATAGGAAGCCAAGATTTATAGACCATGCTAAATGTAACCTTTATCTGTGCAATTCCTGGAGATCCAGGGAACTCCTGAGATCAGGCCATTAATCTCAGACAGCAATCCATGAGTGGCATCAACATTGGAGCCTATAATTATAACCATTTTCCAACCAAAAAAAAAATCTATTGAAAATAGTAAACCACAGCACAAATGCAAATAGACAACAAATTCAAAAATCTTGTTCCAGGCTTTTGAATTGCAAAACCCTTCAGGTTTCAACACCTTATTAGACCAATACAGAGAAATTTGTCCAACCTACCAAGTCAGACCTCTTGACAAAAAATTTGTACTTGTGATTCATCTTCCATCCATAAAAATCAGAGCAATGAAACAGTAACAGTGTGATTTTAGAAGTCAACATCAATAGCCTGGTGAGTATTGCAGTGTTTTTCTCTAATATTGCCAAACAGCTTTTTGTAAATCTGACCATCAGTCTCCAAAATGGGTAAAAACTTACGGAAGATTTTACCAGTTTAATCACTAGTTATTAAAAAGGCCATTTTCTGTACTTCTTACAAATCATAAGCAATACTTTATTCCATATTTTTTAATACTTTCAGTTGACTTTTAAGCGTATTTTAACTGCTTCAAGTTCATCAATTTCTTCTGTTTGCTCACTTTTCCCCTCTGCCTCAATTTCAAAAGTGATGTAAATTAATTGTCAAAATATATTCAACCTAATAGATAAGTAGCCATAAGTTCCAAACTTTGGGAGCTAGGTGTGGAGTAAGAATTCTTATGACTTTAGGGACTGAATGAGGGTGGGTGAATCATTAAGGACAACAACTGGAAAAAACAAACCAAAACACCCACATGAGATGCAACTTTATTCACACTGCTGAACAGTTTCATTCACCTCTCTTGGGAGCAAATTCTTATTCTAGAATAATAACAAGAAATATTGGCATTGCAGAGTTATAAAAAAAATATTTTGGAGCATGTACCTGAAAAATTATTCATGGCATTCTTACTGCCATTGGTCTCTGCCACGGCCCTCCTGAACTGCTCCAGGATGGCGTTGAGCTCGGAGGAGCGCTGCAGCGTGCGGTGCTCGGCGATGCGCAGGCGTTCCTTCAGCGCGTGAAACTCCCGCTGATAGGCAATCAGCTTTTCTGGGGAGAAAAGCCACGAGCCGGGTTACTTGTGGAAACAAACACCAACTGACAGATCTGACCAGCAGCTAACACTGCTTGGCTTTGCAGCACCTGGAATGCACCAGGAAGGAAGAGCCTGGCACAGCCCCACCTGAAGAGCTAGGTGCCAGCACCCAATGCGAGAGGTGGATGGTGGACACTGCTGCCTATTATCTGTTTCCAACGAGCACCTCCTGTGGAAGAGCCAGCTGGATTAGCATTCAGACAGTGCAGTCAGACACACACCACACACACCACAGCTGGCTCAGCCAGAGAGGCAAGAAGGCTCTTTCTGCAGGAGTTAATTCCAGTGAGATTTATTGCGTGGAAGCCGAAGGGAACCCAGGCGAAAAACAAGGGCTACCATGGGCTCTGGACAGCTTCAGAATGGGAAGGGATGGGGGGCAGAGCTAAGGGCAAGACAAGGGGGATTGGTCTCCAGGGGAGAGGGGACCGCCACCAGGGGTACCCAACCCCTGGGGAAAGGAGAAACCAGGGTCGGGTGTGAAACATGGGCAGAGGTCCATGAGGGAGACTCGTCTGTCCCACAGGAGGAATGGACTCTATGGTAAGTCTTTCCAAGGCAATGTCCTTTGGAATTGGCCGAGGGGAGGGAGTTCATGGGATGCTACAATAGGCAATCAACTTTTCTAGGGAGAAAACCATGATCTGGATTATTTGTGGAAACAAACACATCTGACCAGTGGCTAATGCTGCTCAGCTTGGCAGCAGCTGGAATGCTCCCAGGAAGGCAGAGCCTGGCACGGCCCCATCTGAGCAGCTGGGTGCCAGCACCCACCCAGCACAGCGAGGGGAGAGCTGCACACACTGGGATGGGGGCAGGCATTGAGGGGGGATGCCCCTCACCACAGCCACAGACCAGGGACACCCTGAGTACCCAGCACTCAGCACAAGGCAGCTCTGAACCATTTCTTGGAACAGATGCCCACAAACCATTTCTTTTAAGAAGCCACAGAGCAGTGGCCCCTTACAAAAGCACAGGTTACATCTTGTGAAAGACCCCTCTGAATACTTTGTAAGAATGAGTGGAATTTGACAGTATTTCAGACATATCAATTTTAAACCCAACTTTTAACTTAATATTATGGTCAGTGCCTGAGAACTGAAGAAAATTTTTTACCAAAATTCTTTTGATGTTGATACATACACATACACTTGAAAGGGGAGATCTCCCAAAAGGGAGATGATTTGCTGATATATTCCCTTTTCCCTTGACACCCAGTAAAGTAGGTTTTGTATCCTTCCTTCTTGCCATTGGTAATTTCCTCAAATCTTCTGCTCACTATCATCACTATCACCCTCCTTCAACCAATACACAGATACTGACTAGAGTATTTTAAGTGAATTTGTAACTCAATCAATATTCCAGCCACTCAGCTGACATCCACAGACATATCTCTTTTGTTATTTACCTATCCATTCCCAGTTTTTTCATACTGCAACAGCAGGGAAGCAGAAGTTTAGCCAGCAACTGAAACCTTCCTGTTGCTATATTACATAACACACAGGGCAAAGAAGGAATTAGAGTCAACTTCCCTTGTTAATAAGGCTGCTTTTCCTCCAAATTCTTTCAATTTACATTTATTTTCCTCTTTTTTTTTTTTGGTAGTTGGGATGTACTGCTCCAATTATGTTTAGAAAACTTAATTAACTAAATGCCCTCTGTTTTGAAGATGGAAAAATAAAAACATAGTTCACTACCTCTTAAAAACATCTCCTTAGCCAGCTTTATTTTGCTTCTTTCATTAAAGCCAAATGGTTATTGCTTTTGTGCCCACAAACCCAGAAGACAGATGCTGGCCCACACCACAGTGCTAGGCACACTATACACCGCTGACTGAATCCAGGCTGCTATTTGAAATAGGAATTGATGCTTTAGTCAGCAGCACTTAGAAGATTGGGAAAATTTTTTTGAAGTTTCTGGCAGGAAGGCCATTCTTATTTGCCAATGATAACTAACAAAGTAGTTCAGTTCTGATGCTTCCAGTGTACTGTGCTGGTATTGCATTCACAGTACTGGAGACCTCAAAAGCATCAATTCCTTTGAGAAATACTAGACAAGTATTTGTTGCTTCAACAGTTGCTTCAACCAGACATATCTAGGTTAAGGAGGCTGCTCTAAAAGATACATAAACTCTGGGCACCTATCCTTCACAAATATACAGCGTTTTTTTTCAATTAGGTGCAATATTATTCACTGAAATGTAACTAAAAAATCCTAAGATTACAAGTACAACTTCTAGGTCTATTACCCTATGAGGATTTTTCTAGTTATTTATGCAAAATGAAAGTAAAAAATAATTCTTTGTTTATGTGAACTTACATGACCTAAAACATTCACATCTCTAACATTAGTAGAGCACTTTTCATGTTTTTTGGAGATTAATGTGTAGTTTGGCATTTTGGTACTTGTTTTATAATATGGCTGCCTATACTTTTAAATTAAACAAATGAAATTTAAATGCCTAAGACTCATATCTTTAGCATACTTTCAGTACTTCAAAGATCAACTGCTCAGACACTTATTACTTACAAACAAGCAAAAAAACCACAACAAATTTGATCTCATACTGAAAGGCACTTGCCAAGAAGAAAATACTTCTTAGACTTTTACAGTACCGCCATTAGCAGTGACCACATGTCCCAGGCTTTAGAAAAGCATCCCTTAAGCCATCAGCAGTTTATAAATATTCTAATTTGACTTTTTAGAGTTCCTGACTGAGTACATGAGAATGAGCCTACAAGATTAAATTTAAGAACCTATTTTTATTTAAACTTTGACTGAGCTCAAGTTTAGTAGAGAAAGTCCTATTTAACTATTTTGGTATCATTCTGTGACAAAATCACCCTCCTCATGGATGAAGGCAAGATGAAGGAAAGGCAGTGGTTGGTGCAGTCTCACCTAGAATGCTGTGTGCAGTTCCCCACAGTTTAAAAAGGATGGGGAGTTCTCTGAATGCATCCAGAGGAGGGGAACACAGCTGGGTGGCAGGGCTGGAAGGTCTGTCCTGGGGAAGTGGCTGGGGACTTTGGGTCAGTCTAGCTTGGAGAAAAGGAGGTTGGAGGGGTGACCTCATTGCTCTGTGCAGCTCTTCTCCCTGGTGTTTAGTGACAGGACTCATGGGAATGGCCCTAAGCTATGCCAAGGGATGTTCAGATTGGACATCAGAAAGCATTTCTGTTCTGAGACACTGGTAAAACACTGCAACAGGTTTCCTGGAGAGCATAAAGTATTTAGGAGGCATCTGGACAATGCACTTAATAATATGCTTTGGCTTTTGGTAAGCCCTGAAGTGGTCAGGCAGTTGGACTAAATGACTGTTGGTAGGTCCCTTCCAACTGCGACATCCCATTCTATGACAAGCTGACTTGTAAGCATTGTATATACAAAATAGCCAATAGTGCACCTGATATTTCCAAAATACATTTGACCATTTAGTGTTTTATTGTTCAGTGATTTCTCCAAAACCAAAAGAAATTGAATTGATTTCTTGTCCAGAAGTATGAAAACACTTTTTTTGATTGCTATTATGGTAAAAAGAAGAGTAGTGAGCCTAAAACCACAGAAAAAACAGAGGTCAGTGATCACCACCATAAAAAAGGATTCTTTTTCTACAGGATTATGGATTCTGTTCTTATTCTCATACTGAAATCTAGAGTTATTTAAGAAAATAGAAGAAGGAATTCAGACAGTAAGTTATTGGCCTTACAACGCTGATGGAAGAACCCCAAACATATCTGTCTGTTCTCTGAGAAACAAAACATCCCTCTAACAGCAGCTGTAGCCAATATTGAAGACATCTGGTCTCCAATAATTTCAGCATACAAGCCTATTTTTATTTAAGAAGAGTGTACTATTTTACATTGAAATGAGAAGATTTTTCACACTTTTCTCTGGAAGCCAGAAAGATCAAATAAAACAAATACCTTGTTAAGAAATTACTTGAGAAATGAAAGCATTATTTGTTCATAATTTTTCTCTTAAATTCTAGTTGGTTCAGAAACAACTCCAGAAGCTAAAGACTAAATATTTTAGCTGGCCAGATGCTATGCAGTTGTCCCAACACTATGTCAACTGAATCAGTACTTTGTCAACTTTTTTCCTTTGTTGCAATACGTTCTCTTAAATATGCAGAACTTGGAATTTAGACAAGCTCACTTGAAAGTTGATGCAGTCTTTCAAAAGTGAAAATTCAAATGAAACCCGGCTGGTTTGCCAGTTTTTAACCAGAGATGAATCTCAGCTCTCAGCCTCCTATGGGTTATTTACAGTTCTTCTACTACATAACTGTTAAAAAAAAAAATATTCCAAAAAGACACCACTAACCCAAAATTTCAAACTCAGTCCACTTTCCTCTTAGCCATAAACAATATTGACTACATAGATTGCTAAAGAGTTGTCTAAATTTGAAGAAAAATTCAAAGTTTTAAAACATGGAGTTTCTAACATCTTACCACGCAAATAATTTCTTAGTTTGGGCGTCTGTACTTGTTGAAAAATCTCTTCGTGTACTTTCACCCCTGCTTTTTGTAACAGCAAAGAGTTTTCCCTTGAGACAAAAAGGGACATCCAGTAAAGGAATGAGAAAATAGGCTGTGGTTTGAATTTAGAAAAGCATTTTGCAGAGTATTTCAGCTCAACTGAAACAGCATAAATCTGAATTGCAGGTAAATTACCAACACTGTCAGAACACCTGCTGAATTCTAATTCCAAATGAAATACTACTGAAGAACAAAACAGAAAACATACTGTGGAAACTCAATCAAAGCAATTTTAAGGCTACAGAGTTTCAAAGTCAATTAAAATCATCAACAGCTTAGTTTTTTGTTCATGTTACTTTTTTAGCCAAGTTAGATTTTTTAATGCCCCAGGCCTGTCAGTGTCTAAGAGGCATTTGGACAATGACTCTAACAACATGCTTTAGCATCTGGTCAGCCCTGAGGTGGTCAGGCAGCTGCACTAGATGACCACTGTAGTTCCCTTCCAACTGAAACAGCCTATTCTATTCTAACATGAAAACTTCATGAAGAAACTATTTGAGCGCACTTCCAAACTGAGTGGAGTGCACACTTGTAAAAGGAAACAGAATTGCCTGAAAACCCTTTCACAACTGAAGAATATTTTGGCGATTCTCAGTATTGCCATTATTCCTCAAGGAAAGCCTTGGCTGTCTGCTAAAAGAACTACAGTCTACAGGACAAAAAGCAGTATGAAAGCTTTGCAAGCTGTTATTTATCTTATCAATCAAGCAGGTTACCAAACATGTTAAATCACAGGCCATTTTCACAACTGAAAATTGAACATATTGAATTAAAATTGTTGAACTAAGGTGGCTGCATTCACATAAATAAATAATTAAATAAATAAGAGACAAGCTATAATTTACTCAAGAGCTCTGTTTTAGTATGGGTGGTTGTACCAAAGACAGATGCATCAGACAAGATCAGGAAGAGCTTTATGACCTTCCCATATCACAAGCAGACAGCTGAGCTTTCCTTCAAACTCCAAACCAGCTAAACACCCAAAGTGATGGATCTGCCACACAGACAAAAAGGTAATCAGCAATAGACTTGGCACTCAAAAAAGACAGCAAGCCAAGCACAGAGGGCTTAGCTTTGCCAATTAATTGTAGGCCTGATTTATATTTTTTGCCCTTGCCCAACTGAACCATACCTCACCCCCTTTTTTCATTAAAGAACAAGAGGACACACAGACAAAAGCCTCTGGTTGGCAACAAGCATTGTACACAAATACTCAATAAGTAAAACACCTAGAGAAGGAACAGATACCTGACACAACAGAACTTTTGCTTTATCCAAGTGGGGAGACTTTAAACCATTTTTCAAATCAACAGTGTATCACAGGCAACAGTCCTACACTCACCAATGTAACAGTTTGTGGCCCACCCTACTGACAACCCTTCCAGCTTTCACAAGTTAAAGGTTCTGCAGCAAAAGCCTCATTTTTCTGTACACCCTGTTGAAGAGTTATTAAAATGCCATTAAATAAATGTTTGAATCTGTGAGAACACACTGTAGTTAGTGCTAATTCAGGTATTTCTGTGATTAGTTATTCTACAACTCATTTACTCCCATTATAAAAAGCCTACAGTAGTTACCATCATGCCACGGGTCAGAGGCTCTAACAAGCTCCATGTATTAATTCATTACACTCCCATCAAGGATTTTGATCAGTTTACAGGTTGATGGAGAGTAGAGGTCTTAGCTGGCAGCAAGCTTCCACACTGAGTTTCATACAGAGACAGTGGTGAGGCAAGAGGAGGTTACTCTTCAGTGAATTAGGGATTTGTCAACATGCCAGCCAATTCAATCTGGCATGGCTCTTACAGGAACATTTCTTTGTTTGAGCTACATGAGGTATAAAAATTAAGTTCTGCACTTCCCGTAAAATCAGTTCAGATGTTTTATGTGATCCATGAAGTTGTAGTATCAAGTAAATCAGTATCCAGTAAGTCATGATGATACCTGCATGGACCTGCACTTCATTCCCACAGATGTAAGCAACAAGAATTTTTTAGATCATGCTTGGTTCATAATATCCAAGTACCTTGCAAGCCATGACATTTGTAGTATTAGTGATAAAATACTCGTCCTCATCTCTTAAAAGCAGATATCCTTTTAAATTAAAATCCTGCTATGTTAATACGTGGCAGACATATCTGTCAGCCAAAAAAAGTTAATTTCTCTAATATATAAAAGAAAATTCTTACCATGCTAGCACTTAAGTAATTCTAAATTTCATCTTAAAACTGACATTCTTTTTGACAAAGGCTACACTTTCTCTTTAGCACAGGTTTTGCAAAATGTAACTGCAAATACAATTACCCAATATTGTGATATGAAATTCTGTTCTTACTGCACTATACAGTCATCCAGTATCCACAATAAAGATGCACAGACAAAATACACACACTGGCATTTACTGAGATAGCATGCACATTGCTTCCATTGCCCTTTGGAAGTGACTCCAGAGCTCAGAAGATATTCACAAGGCACAGACGACGCACCGCATTCTCAAATGTCCGGCCGAGGGGAGGCAAGCCAGAGGAATTGTCAAACCAATCACACAGGCACAGACAAAAAGCTATGTCCACACAAGAGAGATATTAAAGATGTTCCAGAATCCTCCTGTGACATCTAGACTTACAAAAACAGCAAAACACTGTAGCAAGCTGAGCTAATTATCAAGTGTCAAAACCTGCACACAGGCACAAATCATATTTATAAATCAGCAATGTCAAACAGTGAAGAGTAAAGAAGGTGTTAACAAAATTTGTCCCCAAAGTTTAAACCTCAAGGGTGCTCACAAATCAGATTCTGACTGGTCTCAAAACTAGCTAAAAACTGATACATAGTGTCCTTGAAATGTTACAATGTATTACCATGGATGACTACTCAACAAAAGCTAATTAGCCTCCCTGCTCTTAAAGTGAAATTAAAACCTTTTATAAACAAGCTATGATGAGTTATAAAATCCAAAGCAGTAAAGCAATCAACCATGCAAATACAAATAAAGCAGTATACTGTAAAGGCTAACAACAAGACATGCTATAAATAAAAGCTCTTAAGAAAACTGCTCAAGGTCAAATTTTATCAGTCCTCTTTGAACACTTGATTCTGTAGGCCTTTTTAGTTACAGAGTTTGTAGCTATGCCTATTCATAAAACTATCTTATTATTTTGAAGGGATTAGAGAATATGCAAATTTTTGTAAGTATAATACTCTGTGAAATTAAAGACAGAAAAATATGGCAGCTGATTTACAAAAAAATGCATCCTACTAATCATGACAAAACATTTTCTACATCAGGAAACAAACAAACAAAATCAAGACGCAGGAAAACAATTGGGCAAGTCATTTCTTTATCCCTGATCGTGTTATTCAAATTGATAGGTCATTTCAGCAATTCACTAGTTCAATCTACCAAAACAATCCATCAGAACTACTCTTTATTGCCCTTGTTTTCCACATAGAAATGTACTTATCAGGACTGCAAGTATTTTTAAAAGTGCTCATTCAAGTAGCTTTCATTGTGAAGAACAACTTGTTTTTGAGGGAAGGTTCTGCAGGTTTTCCTAACCTTGGTAAAAAAAAAAAACTCAATAATTCTAATTTACTTCATTTCTAATTTACTTCATTTTTCACGTTTCGCACTTCAAGGATCTCTATAAACAAATAATGTTTTTTGTTCTTTCCAATTTTAGTGCACTAGCACAAGTGTGAAGTGCTTGCTTTGAAATTTTCAGGGCCTGATCCAATCTCAATTTACATACTTTTGTTTAAACATTCCTTTGCAGCAGGAGCTGAAGTTGTTGTCTCTAAAATTTTTTAAGCAATCTGAATATGATCCTTTGTCATATCAACTGGTAAAACCAGTTTGAACTGTAAATTTCAAAATCAATTTTGAATTTTTTTTCTACTTCCTACTTTGAACTGTAAATTTCAAAATCAATTTTCTTATAAATAGTTCTTTGATATGAGAATCTGCTTTCCCTCAATTTTTTTCAATCTTTAATATAAATAAACTAAAAATTATGTAGCTTACCAATCAAAATAGAAGCAGGAAATGGTACATCATGTTTGTTTGATTTTTTTTCTAAAAATCCACAAAATTTAACATTTTTCTAGAGGAAAAACAATCCTAAGAAATTAAAAAGCCAAAGAATCCAAACTAGAGTTGTGACAACTGATGAATGATTTACTTAAGGAGTATTTTCATAGCTGAATAGAACAGCCAGGAACAGTTTTAAATGTCTCCAGATGCAATTGCACACCTTTGCTTCCAGATATAATTTGTTTAATAAAGAAAGGTCACAATTAAGAAGATTCATAAATCAATTATAAAATCCAGTATGACACCACATTCAAACCTCCCCTGATGAGGGCTGACAGCGAATCTGAATGTTCCTTTGGACATAAGGAATAAAAAGAATAATATATCAGAAAATCCAGACAGCCACAAATAAGGAGGTCAAGTCAACAGAAGCATATGGTCCTCTGTCTGTGCACTTGCTTCAGACAATAAGGATAATTAAACACATGATTTGTTTGAGAAGAGTTATTGGCAGCACTTGAGCTGAAGGTCTTCTTTCAAAGCAGAGAAAAGCAAGCTACAGTGATGGGGGAAAAGCAAACAAACAAACAACAACAACAACCAAAAAAAACCCCAAAAAAACAAAACCAAAAACCCAAAACTCCCCAATTCCCCTCTCCAAAAAACCCCAAACAAATAAAAAAAAGAACTCAAAAAAAAAAATTGCACAATGATACATTTGCAAATTATTTGTCCTGATCTGACGGTTAACTTTACTAGGATTCACATTTCTCTGACTAATAAACTACACTACCCAACACACTGTGGATGAATATAAACCTCAGGGCTTTTTAGGTTCCAGCTACTTGGTTCTTATTTTATCCCCAGTACTAAGTAAAGCCACCTCTACTGGCATTTCTTCTTTAAGGGGACAGTGATATAAAAACATCACTGAAATCATGTGCTTAATCTGTCCCACAATAAGCAATCAGTATTTAACACACCTCTATCCCTGAACAGAAACACTAAGGGATGTGATCATACATCCCTTCATACATTCTATTCCCAAGAAGCAAAGCAGAACAACAAAAATTATTGTAACTTCTGCTGTAGACATTCATTGCACAGAGAGTTCAGTTAAGGAAATTGATAAAAGAAAAGTTCAGCTTTGTACACAAAGCACTGAATTCATGTAACCTGGACAGTAACTCTTTACAGTGAAGAAAATTACCTTCAAGTAACTGTCACTAAAACATCCCACTTTGACATTTCTTACATGTCTTGAACAAGATTTAAAGCATACAGCAGTGTAAAAGAAACTAGGAAACCTTCAACAACATCACAGTATTACCTCAAAAACACAATTTACAGTGACAGCTGTTACAAAGATCATCATGTCACAATTATTTTTTCAAACTAAGTGCCAAATAAAAAGGAAGACTGTAACTATGCTGCTCAAGCAAGCACAAAGCTCCAGTTTAAGCAAGCATTACAACCATAACGTTGAAACATACTTAAGATACAGGACAGGTCAATGTCTAGCCCGCCTTCTTGGCAACACTAAAAGATTGAAGCATATTAGGTGAAAGAAAGCATTTCTATTGCTTTTTTAATACACTAAAATGAAACAATCCCTTCTACATTTCTGCAGAAATGTGTATTAAGCATACATATTGCATTCATTTATTATGTTTGCTTCCATCATTTAGGTTAGATGTATGTATATACAAACATTTTATTGCTACCAATGAACTGCAGTATCTTCCAAAAACCCCGTAACAGCTAATTACACTCATTCCTAACAGGACATATCAAAGAAGCCATAACCATGGATCTGATCTGAGCAGCATGTGGCTTTAGAATCAGCATCTCTGCCTGGTATCATAATTTCAACATTAAAAATAACAACAAAACCTAACCTTGATAGGTTATGTTACACATTTCTTTCACATTTGTTAAAAGTGCACAAGAAACAACCCTTCACTTGAAATACTTACAGATTTGCTGACCATGTAAACAAATGTAATTACCCCATAGGTAATCTGACCTCTTAGAGTCAGTTTGACTACAAGTCATCTGTGACATCTCATGTTTCTCCTCAGATCTCAATCAGACAACAATACTTCAGCTACCTTTTACAAACAAGCACATATACCTGTATTAAGACATCATGCTATCTAGTGGCCTCAAATTCCTGGGGAGCTCTTTTGTGGGGTTTTTATTTTTATTTTAAGGAAAACTATTTCTCTGCATACCACTTTTTATAACCTACTGAACTTCTAATTCCATTTACTAACATAACATTCTCTGCTGTTACAGAATTTAGGGAAATAGGGGGTTTGATTCTCCTTGTTACTGACTTGGTAAGTTAAAACTGGAAAAGGGATTTAAAAGAGAAAAGAAGTTTCCATAAAATTACAAATTTGGTAATCATTCATGCTTCTTCTAATCCTCTAACCCTCACCTCTTGCAAAGAGCCAGACTTGTGCAAATTATTAGACACTGTCCTGCACAACATCCCTGTCTCCAAACTGCAGAGACATGGATTTGACAGATGACTCAGTGGGTAAGGAATTAGCTGGATGGCTGCAGTAGAGTTGCAGTCAATGTCTCAATGTCCAAGTGGAGACCAGTGATGTGTGGCACCCTCAGGGGTCACCATGGGGACTGGCACTTTTTAACATCTCTCTTGGTGACAAGGGCAGTGGGACTGACTGTACCTTCAGCAAGTTTGCCAACACGTTCATCAAGCTGTGTGGTGTCTGATACCCTGGAGGGAAGAGATGCCATCCAAAGGGACCTGGACAGCCTTGAGACATGGAACCAAGGGGACCTCATGAAGTACAAGGCCAAGTGCAAGGTCCTGCTCCTGGGTAAGGGCAATCCCAAGTTCAAGCACAGGCTGGGTGGAGAATGGATTGAGAGCAGCCCTGCAGAGAAGGACTTGGGGCCATTGGTTGACAAGAAGTTCACCAGGACTCATCAATGAGCACATGCAGTCCCTAAAGCCAGCTGTGTCCTGGCCTGCACCAAAAGCAATGTGGCCAGCAGGGTGAGGGAGGTGAGCCTGCCCCTCTCCTCTGCTCTCATGAGACCCCACCAGCAGTGCTGCATCCAGCTCTGGGGTCCCCAGCACAGGAAGGACACAGATGTGTTGGAAAGAGTCCAGAGAAGGGTCATAAAGATGGCCAGAGGAGTGCCTCTCCTATGAAGACAAGGCTGAGAAAGTTGGGAGTTGTTCAGCCTGGAAGGGAAACCTTACAGCACTTCCTACTTAAAGGGAGCCAACAAGAGAGCTGGGGAGGGACCACTTACAGTGGTATGAAGTTACAGGAAAGGGGAAATGGCCTCAAACTGAAAAAAAAAAATAGGTAGGTTTAGATCAGATGCAAGGTAGAAATGCTTTACTGTGAGGGTGTGAAGCACTGGAACAAGTTGCCTAGAGCAGTTGTGGATGCACCATTTCAGGAAATGCTTAAGGCCAGGCTGGATAGGGTGTTATTTGCACCAAGCTCTGATCAACTGAGCTGATCTCAGTTGCCTCATAAACAGGAAAACAATGGTCTTGAAACACTAAGAAATATGATTGCACAAGGTTAGAGAAAGCTTCTACTACTGAGCTTCTAGTTAGCCTTAACTAAGGCCATTAGAATGTATGTGCCACCAAGTATAGGAAGGTGAAATTTTAAATGATTTTGGTGACAAGTAGAGTCTCCAAAATACTCAGTGAAGAAAATTAGTATTTTGGTTAAAATTTTCCAAATCACTGTGCTAATTACATATTTTAAATTATTTTTCCACTATAGTACTCTTCATCAGTATTACTGAACATTGTGATGCTACAACACTGAGAAATGTGGCGCCATTTGTATTGCAAATGGGTTAACATTTCTGAAAAGAATTATAATTTTCATATTGATCCTTTCTGCAACAAGGAAACAAGGATTTTGTAGAAGAAATAGCACAGTGTAGTAATTACTCCTACAGAAGAAGAGATCCAAGAAGCATCATTTTAATTAACTGAAAAAAAAGTTTTTATTTTCCTTACAGGAAGGACTTTGTGTTTTGCTAAAGATTTGTACCCAAAAACTTTTGCATTGCCAAAATTGGATGGAAAATTCAGTTTTTAATTTTGAAAGATGCAAATCAATAAAGCTATAGAAGTTTTTATTAAGTGTCCTAGTCCTTTTATACCATTATTGTGGTATATAAATCAATTTGCTATAAAGTTGGTGGTTTTTTTTTTTTGGTTTTTTTTTTGTTTTTGAGAATGAAGGGTAGGGTCAACTGCATCAGCCACACACCCTGCAGTTCCACCTAAACAACATAAATGGCAACACTCCCCTTTGGTATAAAACCCTAACCTAACAACGAACTCCTATACCCAACTTCCATTTGAAAAATGCATCTATAATGTCTCAATAATCAACAAAGCCACATAGCCTTTAATGCCTTTTTCTTCAATGGCAGATTTAACAATAGCAACAACATGGACAAGAAGTACCACAACACCAGGTATAGATAAAAGCAAAAAGCTGAAGCATAGGTTCTTGCCAGGCTTTGAGAGCTATTCTCCACTAATTAAAAAAATTACCAAGTACAAAAATAAGACTGTGAACACTAACACAAGCATTTGTCTCACACTTTGAAGGGCTGAACCAGCAGGATCATGAAAAATCCAAAACTAAGGCATACAATTTACATGTAAATTCCTGCTTGAGTTTTAAATAAGTCATCTCTCTCACCTGGCACTCTGGTAAGTTTGTGTGCCTAGAGAGCGCCAAAACTGTGAGGTGGGGAGGGTACCCCCAAACTCAAACACAGCACTCACACAAGCTTCACAGATTTGATTTCCAGCAGTTTCCACCCCTCCTCACTTACAGGAGGTTCTGTCAGAGCAGCCCCTGCTCTTTCCCAAGACTCTGTTCCACACCCCAAGACCCTCTGTTCCTCTGCCCCAGCCCTCGAAACCAGCATTCAGGCCAAGCACACACCAGCCCTAATGTTGTTCCCCGTGTATGTCCTCCCATACCCCTGACCAGCACCAACCCTTAACCCCCTGCAGCAGCAGTGCTGCAGCAGCTCTGCACCCACAGCAGAACATGAGCAGTGGCAGCACAGAGTATTCCTCCAAACTCACAGGAATACAATGTTAATTGTTATTCCGCAGTAAATTTGAAACAAGCCAGAATCAAACAGTATTATGAAGGAGTGACAGAGGGAAAAAGAAGATACAGTAGCATGTTTTAAATGCAATTTTTGAAAAAAGCCATCCTACATTCATTATCCAAGATATTAGGTTATCTTATGACTGCACTGAAAACAACTTAAAGCCCTTAACTAAACAATCTTTGAATGTCCTGGCATCAGTTGTTGTCCTGCATAAGAATAAATTCTCAGCTTCACTCAATTCAAACCTTTGATCGCTTTAATCTACACGTAGCTAAAATACCACAAAACCCAATTCAATTAATTGCTGGATCCCAAAATACAACAAGAGAAGTCTTCCATTCAGTTACAGCTCGTTCCAAGTTAAACACTTTCCTCAAACTGAGTTAAATACAGTTAGGTCTAAAGCAACATACTACAAACACAGAGTCAAGCATTAGTCCCTTTTCCAGGGTCTTTGTGTAACATAAAATAGCATTCTATACAACTCAGTAAAGCAATGTGGAGGAGGAGAGCAAGGGAAAATGAGCCCTGACCTGAGGGAGTCTACCTATGAGAAAGCAGTTATTCTACCAGCACGTGTGTACACACGTGAATTCCAGAAAAGTCTCCCCTATTTCTTCCAGAGCCCCTCTAATCAACAGAGAGTGCAAACAACCTTTGTGCAAAGCAAAGATGTTTAACTCTGATGCTTCCAGGCAAACAAACTCTACAATACATGCACCTCCACACATCCTCCAGAATGTGACTCACACCAACCAACTGTGCAGTAACTGAGTGGCTGACCCCTCTCAGACATCCCAAGCATATGGACTTGAGCACTATTGTGTAATTGCTCAGCAACTACTTATCACAAATATGCACTTACACAAAGCTTCCCAAAGGTGTCACTTACTGTGCACGCTCAGTCTGTGTGTACGGGATTGGAGTTTCTGGTCATGCAGTAACCTCATCAGCAACAGGATGCCCGTGCAGCAGCACCCACCCATCCAGGCTGCAGGCTCTGCATCTGAAGGGATTTCTGTCCATGTGTAATGCCACTGGGCTGTTTCTAGCCGGATAGTGAGATCTATACAGGACCAGGGTTCCTCAGGTGAGCAGTCTCGGGCCGGGCAGCTCAGCCTTCCGCAGGCCGGGTGTCCGAGCCCTAAGCGCCCTATAGCCTGGCACCTTAGCAAGCACAGTGATTATCAGCTCTCGGTGATTTTCAGCTCCTTTATAGTTTCAGCTCTTAGCTTGCTAAGGTGCTGGCCACAGTGGCTTCCACATAAGCAGACGGAGAGAGAGGAGAAGGCAGCCTCGGAGATTCCATGATGGTTTATTTGCAGGGAGTTCGCAAAGGGTTCCGACGGCAGCTCTTCTAACCAGAATGGGCCAGGGTGGCTTCTTATATAGGGTTAGGGGGGCTCAGGAACTGACCAAGTATAAGGGTTAGGGCAAATAACCTATAGGGTCACAGAGAGATAAGCTAGGCCAGAGGACCTAAGTGAAGACTTAGCTACTCTGACTCAGCATTCTCTTATCTCTAAGCCTCCATCCTCCATGGGGCCCTAGCCATCTCAGTGTCTGCTACATGCCCAGGAAAAATTTCCATGAAGAAACTGAAGTCTTGTTCAGGAAGACCCGTGTGTATGTGTCTCAAATCTTGTCCAAAAATTATCACATTAATATGCTCACATATTCTTGAACATTCAGAGCTCAACATTTTTGAAGGTTAAGATGCTGAATATTCTCAGTAGAGTTAACTTAAAGTCCAATGTGGCAAGGAAACAAAGTACACAGCAAAGTGGAACACAGTAGAACACGGAAAAAGCAACCACTTCTGATAACCTGAAAGCTTCCAAACACTTTAACATGATTTGTTTCTACTGACAGAACTGTCAGGAACTCAGTGAGTTTCTGTACATGTAAATCAAGATGCTCTTACTTGAAACCATTCCTTTCCCTCCTCTCAGAAACAAACATATACATACAAGGCAGGAACTACATCAAGAAAACCCAGCTTCCTAAAAAGAGATTAATGCTTGATCTACAGCCAAATGTCTAACACAGTAATACATTAGAAGAAAATTCATCTAGCAAAAATAACTGCTCAGAGGAGTGAGTACTACAATCTCAAAATTACCAGCACTATTTTAAGAGCTGAAACTTTTAGAAATTCTTAATAGCCTGGGCACAAAACTCAAGTCATTGCAGAAGTCTGGTTATTGTTTCCACACACGCTAGTGGGCTGAGGTTGCTAACGCTCCTAGTTTCTTTGTGCCTTGACAACTGTGTTGAACAAACTGTTTCTGAGAACATATTCTTTCTAACTTGTCCTGGTTCAGGGCAAATTTGAGAGAGAACCCCGCAAAGGGGCTCCTCTAGGAAAGCAGATTCAATCGGCCCCTTCCCCAACTGGTTCGGGAGAAAATGCCTCCTTGGAGAAAAGTGGAAAAAACCTGTTTATTAAACAATAAAACCTAAACAATATTAAACAACAAAACCTCTTGCTGCTCCAAAAGAGAAGACAAACTCAGGAAGTCCCCTCCCCGGCTGCAGTTCAGCTCAGTCTCTGATCAGTCCCTCCGGCGCTGGAAACGCCGCGGGCCCGGCCCGGCCCGGCGGGCCCCAGGTGGGAGCTGCCGGCGCTCTGCTCGGTGTTCCGTCCAGAGCAGGTTTAAACAGGTCCAAAGAAAAGGGAAAAAAATCCCCACAGTCCCGGGAACTTCTTTGCCTCAGTTAAACTAACTAAAACCAAGGAGAGCTCTGTCCCGCTGTCTGTCCATCCGCAGACAACACAGTCCAGGAGCGGGAATGTGGCGGAGTGAGGGCAGTGTCTGGAAACAAACTGCGCGCTTCCTCCTCCCCCCTTCGCTCTCTGGAACAAGTCTTAAAGGTGCAAAACTTATCATTCAGCAGAAACAGAACAAGACGACTGGGGAGAAAAGCATCATATAGTCAACCTAGGGCACTTGTCCTCCTTGCAAGCAACTCAGGATCAAAGCTTCATCATGCTCACACATTGCTGCAAATTAACAACAACCTTGTAAGTCAAATGTAATCCCATCACATTTGTTTCATTCAAATCTCTCTCTAACAGCAGCTCTACAGTTCGTCTCCAGGGGCTGTGCAACCAAGTATGAGAGCTGTTTCTTGGCACAAGTACTACACTAGTAATTTGTAATGGCAAAAAAGATTGAGTTCAGCCCATCTCTGAACTGTCTGAGGAAACTTACACATCCATGGCATTGATTTGTAAGACCACAATGGATCTGCAGGCGACTATAGCAAAATTTAGGCTTGATAGGTACTGAAAAGTTTTAAGTTATTTTTGAGCATTTTATAGTAAAATTACATACTGTCACAAGCGAAAAAGAAGGGTTCTGTTGTTTACAGTTATATGGATGGGTGGCACATCTGTGGGAAGCATCCACAGGAATAGGCAGAAATCTGCATGAAAGCTGAGGAGACAACCAGAAAAACAGCTGGAAGCACAGCTTTAAAATACTGCAGAGCAATTGCTTTTTAGGCAGAGACTAGCTGGAATAAAGCCTTTCACTGTGAGCAAGGAAACTGCTTTCTATTCACTTTCTACCATGCTTTGGAAAACAAAATATAGTGCATTATAAACAAAACTAAATTATAGACTTATCAGTGTATCATCTAAAAAAAAAAAAAAAACAACACAACTTTCAGGATTCTAGTCCTAAAGATTGTATCAATAATGAAAAAAGCTTTTTTGTCATCCCAGCAGCAAATAAAGTCATAATTACACAGCAGGAAAAAGGTTACTGAGTATGATACTACTCCAAACTGTGAGAGGGAGGGGAAAAAAAACAAGGGGGGGGGAAAAAAAAAATCACACTTGAAAATAAAAGTAAGTAATTTTTTGATGTTTTTCTAACACAGTATGTTCATGGCTCCTAGCTATAGAAGTGGTTGTTTATTGTTAATAACAGTAAGAGACTAAAATAAACAGATAAAGGAATCTGATAAATACAAGCAAATATTTAATGTATTTTAAGGGATCAAATTATATTATAAGAAATGGCAACTCTCACATATCTCATGCAAACATCAATATTATTTAGTAATGAAACACACTGTCATGTTGCTCTTGGCATAAGGAGAGATAAACCTTGCAAATGCCAAGAATAACTAATAAAATTTAGGTTAGAAGGGACTTCTGGAGGTCATCTAGTGAATCCCCTGCTCAAAATTAATTTCATCACAATTGCTACTTCAAAGCTGGGCTGTAGGTCTTCCCTAGCTAAGATTTATTTTGGAAGTGTCATACTGACTTTAAAAATCAGTTTAACTCATTCTTTTTCTGCTAGCTCAAATCTCTATTGGTACCAATTACGGTATCATTTATTTGTCGTTGCTGATTTAACTATTCTTGAAACTACCTACATAAAAAATTCTTCACCAACACTTCCTCCCCAATAATCTACTCTAATACGTAACTATACTTGCCACTACAAAAACCATCCACTATCAAACCTTCCTCTCCCATTCAATTTCAGTCCCTTAGATCCTGTTATTCACTATGGCCACAAACAATAGATTATGTATTTTTTTTTCCTTTTTTTGACAAGAACTTTTAAAATATTTGAAAACTACCTTCCTGTCTCTCACCTCACACCTCTCCTTTAAGGTAAGGAATGTCAAGACACTGACCCTTCCCTTATAGGGTAGACTTTCTGGATCTTTGATCACTTGTTGCTTCTTTGAACCCCATCTAATACATCTATTTTCTTTCCAGTGCACCCTCACAAAGCAGACACAGTACAAAGCAGAGCAAAAAGATTTCCTGTGTCTTGCTAGAGCAGTAGACTTTATACATATTTCCTTAAACCTCTTTTTTGTTCAACTCCTATTGTTTTCTTCAATAATGATGAGTCATATGTAGCATGACTGCCATTCCTACCTATAATAAAACATAAAACTTCTTCCCAATTCTTCATGTACACTTTTGATTTTCTTTTTCTTTACTGCACCCCATGTTTTGACTGGGGCACTTTCACCCATCTTCAACCCACCATTCACCACACTTCCTGACTCAGTCTCCAGGTTGCCTAATCAATTTTAAATTTCATTCTCTTTGTCTACCTTTGTTGCCCCTCCCATCATGGTGTTGTTTGAAATCCAGTAAGAACTCTCTGCCTCTAATCATCTAGATTCACTAAGGAAAATATCAATTGTCATCAAAAAAGGACAGATCATTGCAAAGCCCCTTTTACTCACTTAAAAATGTTACAGTAAGGTAGGAGCAGCTGTATCACATGCAACTGTCTTTCCTGGCTTGGCTAAATTACACCTGTGATAATCTCAATAGTCTCTGGATGTGAGCAGGAACCAGCATTTTGGACGAGTTGTTACCAAAAATTGGTAAAAATAAAACTCCTTAACACTAATGTAGCATTTGGAAGCAGGCACTCTTTTTTTGGCTGGATACAAGAGGGGCTATGTCATGGAAGACTCAGGCTGAAGAAGAATTACAAGAAGCTGCACTGAGCAGAAGTAAGGGCTTTCCCCAACTCTAACAGTAGGCTGTAATCAAGAGCAGTACCTCAAGATGTTGGCTAAGCCAGATCCCATTAAATACTCTGGTAGCAACAAGTTTTATAATCCCATAAACAGATGAGCTAACCTAGCTAGCAGGTTCCAAAAAATGCCAGGAGCAAGGCAGTGCTGCAAAACCCCTTTGGTAGCAATCCTTTTCACTGCAGTTCTCCAAAAATCACTGCTGCCAGAGGAGTTCTCCTGCAGCAGTCATAAGACAGAGACAAAGATGCTGCAGACCCAAACACTGCCCCACCTGAACAGCTATACAGCTATTCTATATTATTCACCCAGGACAGGGTGCTCTCTACCAGTAACCAAGCCTACATTCCTGATTAGCTTTAATGAAATACAACTATTTTTAGTATCAGTAAGCTATAGGCCAATTTCTTGTTGAAAACAAGCTTGAAATTTATTTTAGATAAAGAACAGGACAACATTCCTGTGCTGGTGTTAAAAAGAAAAAGGAAATTCTTATTTCCTTTAATTTCAGCTCCTGGAGGATATGCAACAGAATTTTCAAAGAATTTTCCTTCTATTTAACAGAAATGAAAGAGCCCCCTCTTCTTCAAACTGGCATAAATTGTTAAAAGCACTTTCTACTTTAGCATCCCAGCCCATCCCTTCCCTTCCCCTGCCTTCACTCCTCCTAGTCTGTAGTCCATTTAACTTTTTTGGTTGGTTGGTCTTAACTCACATACCAGTGGGAAATGAGTGTCTAACTCTGAAGATCAGAACATGCAGACAGAAGGCTGCAGCAGCATTTACCTGAACAACAGCTTCTCCTAGGATCCATGCAGAAACTAAGGTGGCTTATAGCTGCAAAATACATGTATCTCTCAGATTTCTCATCTTTTCTTAATGAGAATATTGCATAACTAGTGCCAAGGGGGAAGATTAGATAGATAGATAGATAGATAGATAGATAGATAGATAGAACTGATTCTGTCCTCCTTGCCTTGTTTCCTCTGTGGTTCTTCCTGTAGGACTCTTCTTCCTCCGGGGAAAAATATTGCTGCTTCTTACTCCAAAATTAGCCACCCCTGGCTGAGGTTTTTTGTTTTAGTCACAGTTAGGTTTTGTTATCCTTGCTAAGTTTAGATGTTTTTGAACACTTATGACTATTGTGGCTGAGAACCAGCACTGCGATTCTAATTTTGTGAAAACAGACAGAGGAGAGAGAAGATGACACTTTTATAATAAAGCCTAGGCCATTTTCTCTTCAAATGAGAGAAAACTTAATGCTTAAAAGAAAACACATTCAACCTTCATTACTTAAGCATGAGTGACTGTTCAGTGAACCAGGAAGCTAGATAAATATCTCAAAAGTTTTCCTGGAGGTCTTCACATGGGATTTGTATTAGTAAAAGACATCCCCATGTAGTGAGGAAATCCTGCAGTTATGACAACACCCCTGGATGAATTGAAAAACAGAAGTTCTTCAACCAATTCTTCATCATTAAAGAAGAATGATTAACTACACTAATGGTTGCAGGGTGCTGTGACAACTATATAGTTTAACCAATTCTGAAGGACTAAATTGCATCAGATTTTGACAATAGATATTGCAGTACCTGTTCTCAACACTTCAAGTAGCCAAACATCTAGAAGTGATGCAAGATGCTGCCAACAACTGTCTTTGACCAAGAATAAAAGTCACATACTTGAAATGCAAAAATACTTGAATTCCATCCCACCATGCCTGCACTAATTCTGCACTAGTTATTTACCTTCCTTCCCAATTTCCACAACCATCAGGAAGTTTGTTGATCTAAGAAGGGGAGGTTATTTAGCATTATGGAGCATAGGGCTCTTCCTGGAACATTATGTACTCAGACCAAAAGTCACAATAAAGAGAAAAGCATTGAAGTTACACATTTTACATAGCACACAACTGCTCTGATGTAAATTTTGTGATTGGTCTAATAGGTATGCAGTACTGTTCTGTACTGGTTAGATCTTAAGAGCAGTGCCCTCAGGGTAAAAAACCCACCACATTTCTAGAGCTCACAAATGAGGTGGTGAAGACCAGTGACCCTGAGCAGGTCAGTAGTACCAGAAAACACAATTCAGTCAGAAGAGATAGTATTAAGCATAAAGTTATTCCTTGCATAAGGGCTCAGTTTTAGGAGGAACTCAAGGACGTCTTACTCTGAACTAACTGTGAATGTGAAGTGACTGCAGATTCTTTAAAAGTGTTTCTTCTGTGCACCACAGTAATGAGCATTTTTTAGATTCCATTTCCAGCATGTACTTCATTCATGCTAACCATAGCACATTTTAAACCCTAGAAAGTGGTCTATCAACTGATTTGCAAGAATTCCCCAGGAGAGGTCTTTCCCAGGTGCATTCAGCACATGTACTGCTTCCTTACAACATCAGTGCTTCTACACATTCAGTGAAGTCCAGAAAGCAACAAAGAGCTTGGACTAATTTTGAAGACTCTCTCCAATGACCAAAGATATTTCAGTCAACCTTCTTCAAACACAGTTATTTTAAAAGCAAAATCATATAATTGGCCATTTCATGCAAACAGCAATACATGACTTGTGAAATGTTATTCACATTATCAAATCTCTGGGTAAGATACAGCCATGCTCTTTCCAGCAATGGCACTTCAAACAGAATATTTCCTTCAGCTCCTGACAACTTCTCAGCATATCTTAGAATTTGTAAAGCATTGTTCTGCCAAGACAAACTTTAGTGCTTTAGAAGTCTGCATCACTTAGAAGCATCTAAATTACCTATCCTGTATAGACTAAGTCTACATATATTTACTAGAGGAAGGTATGATCTACAAAAATATCAGATCATCTCAGTCTAATTGGTATTCTACAAATGATGCTGCATTTTAAGTGACAATCATCCAAGATCTTAGTTCCTAAATTAAAATTAATCACTTGAAAACTGATTAGGGTAGTTAAAAAAAAAAAGCATTATGCTTCTCCTTTAAAAAGCAGAATTTGTTTTAGTTATCATTGAGTGATTTGAGGGAGGTAGCTTTTTCTTTAAGAAAGCATAAAACACCATTTTCTCACTGTACATTTAACTTGCAATCCAGAGATTGACAAATACCTATAGGAATCTAAATGTAATGAAAAACAAAATATGATAATCAAAGAATGTGACACCCCACAGCCTTTCAGTGAATGGGAACAGCAAGCTATGTTTGTTTCTAACTTAGCCACTCCAAAATTTGTAATGAAAGCATTATCAATGAATTAAAATACCATCCCACAAGGCTATAAAATTACATTGAACTGGAAAAAATAACTTTTGCAATCATCTGTCATCAGTTTCTGAAACCTTTCTATGGAACATTGATTGAAAATATGGTACTGAATTAACTCAAATCTGTTTGGATTTTGAATAACCTGTGAAAAAATTAAAAAACAATGTTCTATATATAAACTTTTGAACAATATTATTTACATTTTAGTTTCATAACTGTGATTTATGATTAACAAATTACTGATGTCCTGTTACACTGATTTTTATTTCACAAACTATTATCTTAATGCTCAACTGCAAGATCTTGAAGAAGACAAATGCAGAACTTTCATACCAGCATTAAGACAGTATTGATTTTAAGCATTCAGATGGAAAACAAAAGTATTAAAAAAAGAGAAGTCTAACTAACAAAATCTTAAATTGTTACAAAGTGCCATATATGGTATACTCTCCAAATAGCAGGTTTTTGTTGATTTAGCAGAGACTTTTCTTTGTGCCATGCTTTGACAAAAGAGAACAAGACTTGCAAGTTATATTTCAGGTAAGAAAGAAAAAAAACATTTGGAAGAATTTCATAAAAACATATCTTTGTTGAAGCAAGAGCCAAATTCTTACAAGTTTCTTATGCAAGAAATTAGTAAAAATATAACTACTGAATTGGTTAGTAGTCAAAATGAAGAAAGTACTACTTCCAGTGCTATTCAGACACCCTTTCCTTGTCTTGGCCACATCTCAGCTTTTGTTGTCTAATTTAAAATTCTATACATTACCATAACCTTGAGAACCTGACATTTTTCCTGCTGCTTGCATTCAGAAGGGTAGCCTACCAACCAACTGCTACAGCAGAGATCACAAAGCATCTGCTTCTTCCACAAGTGTCCAATGGGGGAAAAAAAAAAATCAGCATGCCACAGAACTCATCTGCCTCTTTTTTCTTTTATAGTTGGCCATTTCCAGACAGTATTCCTGGAAAAGCTCAGCTTCCTCTAATTGGACTTGAGGCACAACTGAAAATAATATTTTCTGCAGAACAATCAGAACAAACAATCACTGAAGATGATTATTAGTTTTAAAATTACTTGATCTTTGAAGGACATAGTCTACTATTTTTCAAGAGATCAGATGTTTATAAAATAAAAACAATCCTTTCTTCCTTCTAGAAAACATTGCTGAACAAGTTTATTTGCTTTACTGAAGGACAAAACTAAATCACCTTTCTTTCATAAACAATCCCAACCCTCAGAAAAACTGAATTTTTCAGGGTTCACAGGGAGTGCAGTAAGATCAGAGATATATGAACAGATAAAAGTCTACTATACAAAACAGTTACTTAAGTATTTTATAAAATTGCTTGTTATTTTAATAGATGCATTTCCTGTTACCAAGTGGATTTCATAATTGTATTTCACTTCTTACATGATACTTTAACAAAAAGTATTTTAAAATTTTTTTCAAAGACAGCAAGAAAAGTCTTCCAACAGTGTTGATTGGCAGTTTGCCACTGCCATCAGTAAATCACCAGGGAAGACAGAAAGCAAAACCAAAAATAACATTCTCTAGTTGGGTCCATTGGCCATATGTTACACACGAAAAAAAATAAATAAACCACCAACCAAAAACAAACATATGTTTCTCCAACAACCATAAACCAGGAAACAAAAAAATAATAAAATCGAACCACAACTGCTCAGCCTTGACCAACCCATTCCTCCAAGAGCAGCACTTGTTTTTGTTAAGGTATCTTTTTTTTTTTTCCTTTTTAAATGAGGACCACTCAAAGTTAATTTTCCTTAACTTATTAGCAAGTGTTTATTTCTCACCAAGGCAGTACCTTCTGTAGCAGAGCTAGTCAACAAGCAATTTCAGATTGCCAGCATACAGCAGCAGCACACAGAAATGCAGCCACGTGAAGGTGACTGGGTTTTGGAGCTTTTTCCTTACCTTTCCCATTTTGCCATGCAGTATACCAGGACAAACTGAGGAAAGTAGTGATGAAAACTAACACGGTGGCCACAGTTCCATTTCGGAGCCTCATCTCATTTCAGCATCACACTTGCTTACGTTCTGCTAGTGGTGAGGACTGATCACTTGGGCTTGCTGCAGTGGAGTCAGCTCAAGTACTCCAGCAGCCCCGGGAAAGCAGCAACACGAAGTGTAGCTCTCACATATCAGATGTATCATAAATCAATCCATTCCAAAGTGCTGTACGCTTTTTTATAGTTCTCGTCAATCCAGCTTCTCTTTATTCTTCTAGTCCTGTTTAAAGGAAACAAAATTTTAACAGATTATGCCAAAAATACTTAGAAGAGTCCCCCAAGAACTGAAATACACTACATCTTCTTTGCTGTGTCTTAGGTGCACTGCCCTCTCACTGCCTCAGTCTTGGCTCAGAGAATAGAACTTGTTAGATTAATGTGTGCCTTTTCTAAGACTATTTGCATCTGGGGGAGCTGTATTTCACAGGAATTTGGTCACTGAAGGACAAACACTCACACCATCAACATTACAATTTGACTTTCAACTCAAGGGAAGGTCATGTGTCACCTGGCAGGTGTCAAACTGATACAACAGCTGCTTTCAGGATGCAGTAACTTTCAGGAGGCCCCACTCCTAAGACCTCACTTCAACAAAACCTTCTGAAATCAGTGGGTCTCAGGTAACTGCAGGAGCAGAACTGTCTCCAGTGAGTTGAGAGACCAGAGCTTTTAACGCTGTGTACAAACAGACGTCTCTCATCTTTGCTCGGTGCAAGAGGATTTGATCCATCCACAACCTTTTTTTTCCTATCTCAGCTGCAGCTAAAGCACAGACTACAGCCCCACATGCAGAGACTGCTCAATCCATACCAACTGGCATCAATCCAGAACACCCCAAAAAGCCATGGTTTGTTCCTCTATACCACACAGGCATAAAGACAAAACGTAAGTTACCTACAGTTCAGTTTTATCTCTCAGGAAGGTTCCATATCCTGGTATTAAAAAATCATCAACTGGCCAAACCCAGCCAGTCGTGCTAATCACACTATCCTAAGCAAGACAAAGAGAGTAGAGGGCAATAAATAAACCAACTTTAAAAGAGAGGGGAAAGGTTTTCAAAGTATTAAATCATCTCTACAGTAGTCAAACATTACCAGTCAACATTCTTTCAAGGCACTGCCAAGTTTTGTCTCCCACTATAAACTATATCTGAAACAAGTATGTTACTCAGCAATAAATAACTTGCTCTGCATTTTCTTTGGAAGCAGTCTCTGTCACCTTCTTGCCTTGCTGCATTCAGAAGAGGGGAAAAAACACTCTCTATTATTACGGTACCAAGAGATTCCAGTCCAATTTGAACTATTCTTCCCAAGCTTATATCACAGCACATATTACCTCTACCAAAGGGCCCACAAAACAAAGCGTAACCAACAAGCATGGTTAACAAAAGAATGGAAACAATCAATAAAGTTGAACATGCTCTTGTGTTCAAATTTCAGTCACATCATCTAGGTTACTGGAAGTGTTTACCTTTGGACCACAGTTACCTCACCTATAATTCCAGTAACGTGCTCTGTTTGAAGAACTTCATGCACAGATAGGTTTGTGGCTTTAAACATTAACTCAGAAAGCCCACAGTACCTATGAGGAGGGGAACAAATGCAAGTACATGAGAAGCAGATACAGTGGATGATAAAATTCAGTGAGAAACAAAATAATGAACTGGAATAGAAAGAACTGCAAAAACACCTTACGGTATGAGAAACCCAAGCTCAACACAATGTAAAAGACAACTGGGACACCTATAAAGAGCTAACACAGAGAGCACAGAATGCCAGGAAATATCATCAGTATCAAAATGGGAGATGGACATAATAAAAGCCAGAAGTATGGGTAATGATAATTGTCTTGATGAACTGTAATAGCAAGGAGAGGCAAAGATTCCAAGTCCTAAAGTTTTATAAGGACTGTCTATGTGAATTTAGGAAGTTCATGTGATTCCCAAACTACCAGAGTAAGCCACTAGGATACTGAGACTAACAGTTCAACTCAGAAGTGTCTCAGAAGCAAGGATATTGTTATCCTGTTTCAGTATTCTGAAACTGTAACTTAGCTTCCCCGTTATTTTAGCATCAGACAGATCTCTCCGGAGCAGCTCAGGTGTGCACAAAGGACCAGGCTGCAAGCTGGAGGGATTATCCCAGGGAGGGCAACGGGCAGCTGGTCCAATGTGCAAACAAGAGAGGGCAACCAGGCGAGTAGAAATATTATCCAATAATGCAAGGAACCGTCTGCCTTTCCAGAAAACACAGGCGTAATTTTTACATTTGCTGCAACAAAACCAAGATGCTGCGATCAGGGCCTCTCATTGTGCTATCTGAATCCTCAAAAACAGAGTCAGAAAAAATTCAGAAAACAAAAATTTAAAAGGAACAGTAGTAACCCGATTTAACCAGCAGTCAGTATGCACAACATTGTGTCAAATCAATAACTATCATGAGTTCGAGTTGGCTGGTTCTGCTTTCATCCTTCTCTTTGGGTGCCTCTTAGCACAGGCACCAGCAGCTCAGCTAGAGCTCAGCAGCAGTTAGATGATTATTTAAGCATTTCACTATATCAAACTGCATACACCAAGGCCATGCATAAACCAGACATGTTCCAGCTTTAAAAAATGTGTATAGCTAAACCAGCAAAACATGTGTAGTTGCAAATAAATTATTTAAGTCCCAGGTGGTCACTTTAGGTTTGTTCAATAATTTACAGCACAATCTAAACAAATTTAACTGAGGGGTAATCCAGTTTGAGATGACAGTATGATAGGGTATAACTAGACAGATGAAGCCTATGAAATTTGCCAGTGTCATTATGACCTGAACCTTTCCCACTGCAGATCAAAGGGAATGACCCGGCTGGATGCTGAAGGCCAAGGGTGCTGAAGGTGCTGGCACATCTTGAATGGCTGAACAGAACCCTACTGAATCACATCTTAAAAAAAGCAAGAAGTTTCTGCTTGTATCCAGACACTCCCAAAATACATACAAAGCATATTCCCAACCGCAAACCATAAAAACTGATACACTCCAGTGCGCCTGCAAAGGCTCTTCATATAGCTGCTGAAGGGTTGGATGGTGCGGGATCACAGCACGAAGCGTGCCAGACTTCCGAGAGGATGAGCCAGACCCCATCCTGCCGGGAGGGTGCGAAATCTCCTACCGCGGTAGCACTGCTGCACTGAAAAGAGTGCTATTGAAGGCACAGAAGAACGGCCCGTGAGGAAACGGCAGCTAAAAGGCGAAGGCGGCGGGGACCTGCTAAACAGGGGTTTTCCGCCGTATTTCCACTGACACGCTACCCCGCAGCCCGCGGTGCGCAGCCCGCCGCCGCCACCGCCGCCCTGGCATCCCGCAGCCCCCCAACACGGGGAAGAGGGATCGGCTGCCTCCGCGGAAACCGTCCGAGTTAGTCAGGACCTTCCCCGCTGTCCCCTCCGCCCCGGTCGCAGCTATCTCGTCGGGGAAGCGAAAAATTGGGGGGGTGACGGGCACCGGGAGCCGCCAGCTCTGCCGGGCGGCAGAGGGCGAGAGCTGACGGGGACTGAGGGAGGGAGGGAGGCGGGGAGGGTGAGCGCCGGTCCGGGGAGCTGCGCGGCGCCCGGGGCATCGCGGCGAGGCTGCGGGGGAAGGAGCAGACACAGGAAACTGCAAACTCTGCCGAACGCCCCTGCGATGCCAGCGCGCGGCGAGGAGGAAGAAGGGTGGGAAGCGGGGTATCCCCCAGGCACCCCAGCAGGAGAGGGAGAGGACGCAGCGGCGCTCTGCCCCGGAGCCCCGCGGGCACCCCCGAGCAGCGGGCGAAGGGAGAGGGCGGCAGCAAGTCCTGCGGAGGAGCGGCCGGCGCTCCCCGCACCGCCACGCAGGTGCACGGGAGCGCAGAGGAGAGCTGGCGGGCAGATGGCGGAGCAGGACGGCCCCCAGCCTCCCTCCGGCGACACCGCAGAGACCCGCGGGGAGGGGAAGCGCCTCCGCCGTGCTGCCACTCCAGAGGGTGAGGAGAGCCGCCCGTCCCCGGACCCCCCCACCCGGAGCCGAGCCGGCGGTCCGCAGGGGCGCGCAGGGGCAGCGGGACGCGCTGACCGCCGCTGCCGTCCTCACCTGTGCGCGGCGCTCCGGCACGGCGGACCCGCGGGGCGCGGGGGCTGTGCGGGCTCTGCCGGGGCTCTCACTCCCCTTCCCCGCCCGCCCCCCGCGTCAGCGGCGCGCCCAACCCCGGCGACCGCCCCCCGCCCCGAGCGCCATGGAGCGCGCGGAGCCCCACCCCGCCCACCCGCAGACACAGCGGGCAGCCAATGGGCGCCGCCGCGGATGGCGCCACTCATTGGCTGGGCCGCCTGTCACTCTCCTCGGCAGCGGCTATAAATGGCGCTGTCTCGCAAAGCCTCCCTCAGCGGCTGCGGCGGGAGCCGAGAGCGGGGGTGTTTTGGAGTGCCGCTTTAGGCAGCGTGTTCCCTTTTTTGGAGCCGCTCTTGGGGGTTTGTGGCTTTGGGAGAGCCCCAGGAAAGGCTTAGCAGCGCCACGCTTGGGTGCTCATTGCCCCCTAGTGACGTGCGCTCTGAACTTGGGTCAGGGCTGAGCACCTCGCCTACTACGTGGGTGTTTCTCCGGCTGCCTGTCAGCGCCGCACAAGCCGCACGTATCGATGTCCCTTGTGACCTGCTGGCTCACCACTCACAAGAAGTCAAAGTCATGAATTTCACCGTTGAGTTCATACCCTGCTAATAAACACCTCCAGGAGCTTGGACTGGGCGGTGTTGAAATTAAGGAGCGGCTTGTTGCTTCACGCCAGTAAAAGGAGCCCTGTGTGCTTTGTCCCGCTCTGGGCAGGGTGTTCTGGTGAGCGGCGTGTGGGCCGCCCCGGGGTGGGTACACAGGTACAGCCGTGCGGCTGGCAAAACCAGCTCGCTTTTTCTCCAGAGGCTCTGTGCGATCACTGAGAGAAGGTCAGATGCAGCTTTACTCTGTGGGTTCACTGTTTAGGGTCATGATGCTGTTGTTCTGTAAGTAAACACCTATCTTCAGTGGTTTGTTTCATGTGTTCCAGGAATTCCATGCGTCTTTTAGGGTCTGAAAACTTCAAATCAGATGGCATGCTTAGCTTAGAGTAGGGTCCAATCTACCTCCCAAGAGCTCTGCTCTTGGCATGTAATGCTAACTGGCTGGCAATGTTCAATCCTTTTCATGGACTTCATTTCTTCCCCTTCTGTGCTTGCTTTCCACCTACTTCTAAGTCCATAGTATAACTTTTTAATCTCCGTAGAATCATAGAATGGATTGTATTGGGAGGGACCTTAAAGAGTCCAAGGCCCCTTGCCATGGGCAGGGATCCCTTTCACTAGACCAAGTTTTTCAAAGTCCCATCTAACCTGGTCTTGAACTCGGCCACGGCTGGGGCATCAATGACTTCTCTGGGAAACCTGTGGAGTTTTACTCTCTATTCAGGCTCTTACGCTGGATGTAGTGGGATAGTTCCCCACTAGAACTTTAGAAACTGTGGAAAAATCTTGCAAGTTATTCTGTCTGCAGAGTGACATTTAACAAGTTTCCATATGCTTTCATGTTTTCTTAACAGTGCTTCAACACATTACAGTATTTTTACACATTTGGGTACCTGCACAGTAGCCCTCAGTGATTTTTCTGTCTTTCTCAAGGATTTCAAAGAGGGTCTAGTGGCAATTCAGGCAGATCGCAATAAAGAAGCTCAAGAGAAGTTTGTAAGGTCTTGACACCCAGGCTGTTCTGTGATTTTACTCATTGAGTGGTGAGAATTTATTATGTAAATGTGTGTTTCAATCCTCCCTTTTACAAAGAAGTGGAATGAAGTAGAATTTTTATTGAAAAACAAATTTAGCACAATAACTTTCAAACAAAAATTAGAGCATGCACATCCTCATGCACACAGACACATCTATGGCAGAATTTTCTGTAGAGATCCCAACGAGCTAGAAACATTAAAGCCACCATTGTTTGCATCTAATAGATTAGTGCTGCTTAGGGATATGAATTTTTGCATTTCTGTGCTGGAAAAAAAAAACTGGCAGAGACATTTTCAGATAAAAGTCCTTTTGTCAGGAGAGCTTAGTCTGCTGAAGACTGTTACAAGATGAGTATAATGACAGTTATTTCACAAGGACTGTCTGAACCTTCCTGCTTTTTGTCCTTTCGCTGATTGAACGTTTACATTAGGAAGGTTTACTGACTGGAGCTCGACAGTGTCCAATTAACTATTAACTTCCCCAAACAATAGAGTGCATGTAATGTAGCTGTTCTGCTGGCAATCATCCTCTTGAGTTAGCTGTGCTTCTTTCCTGAGAAAGAAGGCAAAGTTCAAAACTGGGAGGAAAGAAATCCACATTGCCCTCATCTGACCTACTACAGCAATAATCAAATGCCTCTTGGCATATTCCAGGGCTTGATGCATGGGCAAAGTGCACAGTGAAGGAAATGCTGGAGCTGCCAGTGGAAAGGAGTTGGGGCAGGCACACTGAAACATCCCTTACTTCTGGTGAAGACAGCAGCCCCCTTTTAGGCCTGAACAATATTTGATTCCAGCAAATTTCTAAATTCATCCTTCCTGCTGAGTTCTTTCATCCTACAGCCGCTGCTGTTGAACTGGAGTTATCTGTCGGAAATGGGAGATGATTAGGCAATCTGGAGCTCCCAAAATTATTTAAATGCAAGTGTAAGGTACATACACTCTAACAGCCTTAACTGGGAAGACCTGAGGGGAGAAAATAAAATTTTTAAAATATGGGAAGTTTAAATCCCTAGTATTCAAGCTTTGGTTGCTGGGGAAAAAAAAAAAAAAAGCAAAAACCAAGAAACTTGCTATTCTATACCAGCAGGAAACAACATAAGCAAGAAATGAATAATCATATTTCAAGAGAGGGAAGATTTCATGCTGGGAGATTTTTGTTAAGGACTATCAGAGTAAAGACAAATTGGTAAAAGATGCTCCAGGCCTGCCATAATTTCATATATGCAGCAGTGGCTGCACACCTGGGTAGCCAACTTCTATAGAGCAGTGTGTTTGTTGCTATTCATCAGATCTGGATCTTGTTTTATCCAAGCATTTTCCTGACTCCTTCAGAAGCACAGCAGCTGTTGTTCTTGCATTTCACTGTGTTTGTGTTCTGGCTTTCTCAGGCATTGAGAAAGATGCAAAAAAGGCAGAGGTGCTTGGCAGTGGCAGCAAAAATCTGAATGGTTGTTTGGCTGAAAAATGGCCATCTGAAAATTGTCAGCATTTCCCAACCAAAAATTGAGTTCTCTCTTAGAGACAGGATTTATTCCTAGCCTGCCACTTACCCTGTTTTTTAACAGAGCAAATTTCTCTCAGTGCTTCTACCTCCATTTAACCTCAGTTTTTCTTTTTTCAACTATAAGCCTTTCATGACCATCTCTTTTTTGCTTTATGTTAGCTGAGCACCTTCCTCAGAGAAGCTGTATTTTTGCTGGCCCTTTTCTATACTCCCATGTCAACAATGAAGAAAGAGGGGCACAAATACACCCAGTGTGGATCACAGAAGGACTGGCCATGGTTGCCCACTGCCCCTGCAACTGTTCTGTGTGCCAGGCTGGCTCCTGCTTAAGGCCACATGCCATCCAGTGCTTGGATGGGGGAAGGAAAAGCCAACTGCCCTTCAACCATGTTCTTAAACCCAGTGTGCTCAGGAGCTGGGCTTCAAGTCACGGCACAGCACAGGGAGGATCTGAGGACCTCACCTGGCACCGTGGCAGGGCAGCAGGAGGCCAGGCTCATGTGAAGGGAAGGGAGCAAGAACGGGAGCTTTCTCATCCCCTTCCTATGAGTAGGTTAAACGGCATGAGAATAGAGAAGGTTTTCCCATCTCACAGACAGATTTCATGCTTATGCAAATTCAGATCTCATCCTGGTTTTGTAGATGTAAACTGAAACAAATGAATGCCTCAGTTGCTGAGCTAGTTTGCAAAATACAGGTTTTGGTTTGTAGTATTGTAAACTTATTTTGTACACAAAGCTGCTAGATATAGAGTTCATGGCTCATGTAGCACCTGCTGTAGCATTAATACTCAGCAAGAAAAGGGACATAGAAAATCATATTGAAATACAATTATATATACAAATGCTTAGTGGCCACATTTAGGTAAATGCCACATTTAGGTAACCTTCACTCTGTCTTTTCCATTATAACATTATGAAATAATCCTCTATGTTGTCATGCTGTATCTCCACACACAGCTGTTTCGCTCAGAAATCAGGCGTGATCCTTTCCAGTAGGTAGATTGCTGTTCCACTTTGACAAGATAAAAACTGAGGAGTGAAGAGAGAGCAAGTGATCTGTCTGAGAAGTCTTTTGGGAAGGTAGGTACAGAGGTTGGTCTCCGAACTTACAGAATCATAGAATCATTTCAGTTGAGAAAGACCATTAAGATCATTGAGTCTGTGTTTCTTTACCCTCACCCCCACATCACTGTCATTCCCCTCTTTGTGGAGATTCTGTCTGAGCCACAAATGCCTCTGCCATATGTTCAAAGGTGATTAGCATTTACATTTATTCACCTCTTTCTGAAGGCAGAGGCTTTTAAATGCATTTGTACTGTTACATAAACATAAACCTGGAAACTGTGAAGTTCATAGTGTGCCAATATTGTTGATGGTAGCTGAGGTCCAGTGTCTGGGTAAAAAGAGCAGTCAAATACACTTATATTGAAGAGATAGTCCAGGTGAAAGGAAATCTCATGAAGAATTAAGGATTTTGATTGTCAACTTGTTTTCCAGTTGCCTGCTTCATGGTACTGCTCTCGTACGGTTAGAAGAAAAATGTTCAGGGGAATTTTGATAAATAGACTTCACACACTGGACATCTTCATTGTAAGCAAAACACACCGTGATGGTGGCTCCTGTGACTTCCCTCAGGGTAACTTGGGGGATGATCCACTGATGGCCAGGAAGCTGCAGTTAAAGGGAAGTCTGAATTAGGTTCTCAGCAAGTATGGTTTTCTGAAGGTCTTCTTCTAAAGGTCTGTTTCACTTTTTCCTGGAAAAACTGAATATAGGTCCAGACAGCATAGCAAGAGAATCCAAGGCAACTTGCACAGACAAAATAGAAGATATTTTAGAAGGGTCTGTCAAAATCCAGGATATTGTCTCACTGGTAGCTTTGAAAGACAGAGTCTGTGTCCCCTCTATAGCTCTTAATTATTCTGTGCAGAATTGTTATGAACTCAAATAATTTTCTAGCTCCACTCACTGCAAATGCCCAAACACCTACTTGAATATTGCACAGTTAAGGCTCTGGCTTATTTTCTAAAGATGTGAAGATTTGTAACGACTGATCTAAAACTTGCAAAAACAATGCAAATCTAAATAACTGACTGCCAAGGGGCATGAACTATAAAACTGTGTACTCCAGACTTCTGCCACAGTCTCCCCTGCCAAAGAATGGACTGGTTGCACATTGGTCTCTGCATCACTTTCTTTGTCTCATCTCTCTTCTTGTCTGACCCAGCCTGCCTCCTCTTCACCAGTCCTTCTTCCCAGAGGAAGTTGGGGTTATTCAGATCATGGTTCAACCCACTTTGTTAGAACCAGATATTAAAGAGTCAAAACCAGGCACCAGGCTCTTGGCTAAAATCTGACTCTGGGGCAAGTAGCTCCCTCCTACTCTTGCCCTGTCACTCAGGAGATGTCTGGAGAGTCAATGTCTCTTCCTTCCACTGCTGGCTGAATGGCAGATCTGGACATCTCTTGCAGACCAAACTGGAATAAAGCATTTGTTGCCATATCCCTTCACTTTATATTCTGTTTCTGATGGGGCTCAATAGCCTGAGATAAGCCTCATTAAGACAAGAGCTCTACAGATGCAGGAGCAAGGGAAAGCTTCCTGTGCTTCCTCATGCTGACCTGACCTCTTTTTTTATAGAGAGGGAGCACTAGGATGAACATTTTCTGTCACTAGAGAAAGCACAGGGCAGGGAATGAAGATTCCTTCTCACAGCAAAAGTTTAGCTGGGAGGTAGCAACAAGTTAATAATGGAATGTTTTCAAGGATGGAGCAGGCTGCATGTCCATGAATGACTCTAGCAGTGTGCAATTCATGCCTAGTGACCTAATTCCCAGTCCAAACTGTGTACTTGGAACCTGGTGCTGGAGATGGTGGCTGGGTGAAGATTTGCACTAACAGCTGTGGCCCACCAGCACCTGAGTCAGCATCACCTCAAGGGGAAAAGCAGCAGAAACCTTCCTCTTGTGCCTTTCTCACCACACCTGCTGCTGTGATCCCGTGCCACTCTCCTGTCTTCCCCAGCTGCTTTGCTTTCATAATGCTGTGCCAATATTGTGAAGAGCAGGCAGAAGTGGTTGATCCCATAAAAACTGGTATGAATGGAAGAAGAGACAGATTCATGAGGACCTTGACAAAGCATGACCCTGAAGCTTGCACTCTTCTAATCATGTCCAGCACCATCCCATCAGATATGGGTAAAATGTTCAAATCTTGTTGATCCCTAATGATTGGTTAGGAGTTTTTGGTCTCCTCATTAATCTGCCTACTCTAAATTTCGCCCTGAACAGTGTATTTACTGTGCAAGTCATTCCCCACCACAGCAGGGCCATGGATCAGTGGGGTCAAATCCAGCCTGGAGAGGATGAGGTCTGTTGCTTGAACCTGAGGTTTATGCCCAAGTGATTCTGTCAGCAGGCAATTTGTGGTGGGGGGTGAAGGAGTAGGAGAATTTATACCTTTAGAGCCCCTTGTTCAACCTGTAGTACATATCATTAACATTAACTTCTCTTCTTCCAAGACACGTCAAGTGTCAAGATAATCACTCTGAGCTGTGAACTGCAACACTGAAAACAATTATCAAAGCCACTCTCCATTTAAACTAGAAGAGCTGTGCTCTGCTGTAATGAAAACATCTCATGCTTTGCCCTATCACAGCAGGGATCCAGGCTGTATTAAGTCATTCTTACTGGCCTTAAAGGCTTTAGTGATGTTTCTTTCATTTGAGCGTTATCTTTCTGCCAATTTAGAATCCCATCTCCTCCCCATAAAGCAAACCTGTAGTTATCCAAGCAGTAGTGGAGGATGGTAGGTGGCAAGGAAAACATAGATAGCACAGGAGCATTCTTTGTGGCATTTAGAAATAATGAGTGCAATTTCCTAGGCCTTAGGATTTTTTAGACCATAATTTCAGGAAGAGGAGAAGTGAACCTCAGTCAGACAGGAGCCCTAACCATATAGCTCTAATACCACGTAAGTAGCAACAAGCTAGGCACTGCTGCAGCTCCAACAGGCACCAAAAATTACAGTAATAAACGTAAGAGCTTTGGGACTATCAGGCAGCTTCCTCCCCCAGGAAGGACAGTGAGGACATACATTTTTAAATGAAGCAGTGTATTCCCTTTCTTCATTGATTTAAAAGAAGCTTTAGATTCCCATCTCCGCTTGCAAAGTAGGTGTTCAGCCTCCTCTCAATTGCATGCAGATTGCTCTCTTGGCATACAAAGAGAAACCAGCAGTTTAAGAGCAATGTGTTGATATTGTATTTTATTCCCAAAAAGTACTTTTCATAATGACAGCTCCTAGTGTGATCCTATGTGCTGTGCAGCCATGTGGGCAAATGCTAATTCCACCCACCAAATGTGCAGGTAATGAGAGTGAACAGGACAGAGGTCAGGAGCAGACTCCAATCAAAGCTCTTGAGTACCACAGGCAGATGGAGCACACTGAGCAATTAACAAACCCTTTCTTAGGTTGGTACTATGTTGGTGATAACAAGTTTGATAACTGCAACATCTGTATCTCTAGCATATTGCTTGTCATGCTGTTATCCCTATGCTGAGAGAAACAGAGCTTTAATAAATGACAAGACTGACACATGCAGTCCTTTGTTTTTTAAGGTAATTACAGGTACAGAGTTAGGCCACATGTGTAGCAACATGTTCCAGGGATGACTCTTGTTAACGGATAATTAAACTTTAAAACCACCAAGGACTGGCTGTTTTCCCCGACTGCCAGAGTTGAAGGGGGTAAAGCAAGGACAAAACAGAGAGGTTCACATTGGGCACAGGCGAAGTGGACTTGTCTGGAGGGCAGTGGCTTTCCTCCTTTCCTCCCTGTCTCTCCCATGCTGCAGGCTGTGTCTCCTTTTCCCTCTGCATATAGATGAGGTTGCCAAGTGCAGGAGTGTGAGCCTGGGGCTGGCCTTGCTTGCCAGGGAGCCCAGCTGAGATGGTATGTGGTCTTTTGGGAAAACTCATCTGACTTTCTTCTCGCAGAGCATGGCTGCAGCCTGGCTCTCAGTCTTTCCATTGCACCCGTCCTGTTTCATTAGAACCTGCTTATATTTTTAATACCATATCTGCTGCTAATTACAGCCCAACAATACTAACTCAGTGTGCAAACAAGACCATCATCCAACTATTGTTTTGCATAACCAGAATGCTGGGGTTGCAAACATTTGCATAATGTTTAATTATTTAGGTGGAATTTGTCTTCCTCTCAAAAGCATTTTTGTGAAATGTCTCAATAATTAAACACCACTGTGTTTATTAACAGCAGGGAACATTCATGAAATGTATTAGTCAGAAAAAAGCAAGTAGCTGGATCTACGGTAATCAAAATATGCCATTCCAAAGTAGGTCCCCAAGCAAGGCAACCACCAGCATGAACTCCTATGTGCAACCAAGCAGAAGACAATTAAAAGTGTAACAGTTCAGCAGCTGTAACTTGGAGGGGTCAGGGAGCCAGAATTCAATGGCTTAATTCACTCTTTAATCGATACATAACATTTTGAGAAGACTGGATCAATTCTATTGAGCCAGCTGAAGTGAGCCTTTTGTCCATGAAAGGTAAAATTTGGAGTCAGCTGGAGGCGTACACGTGGTGCTGCAGCCTGGGAAAGGCGTCTGCAGGCTCCTGCTCCGACACGCTGCCCATTGGAAGGCACCTGGCACCATGCACCCAGGTGACAGGCACACATTTGTCCCACCCCGGTGGCACCTGGGATGGGGGGTGTTTCTTCATAGGGTTCATCTGGGCAGTTGCCTAACAGGCTGGAAGAAAGCAAAACAGGATCTAGTAAAGTAGACAGTGGCACATAATTAAAACCATCTGCCTTGATGGCATAAGAAATGCTTCTGCAGCATTTCTGCACCATTGCTTGCTGATAGGGAAGAGTGACCAGTTTGGATCTCAGTCATTTTGGTGTGTAAGTACAAACATGAAAATGAATGGTCAGAGTAGAGACTGAAGTTGACAAATATGTTGGGATACCCCAGCATCAGGCAAGATCCGGAGGTTCTTTCAAGCAAGTAAAATTTGCAGGCTGCAGAGGAAGAGAGAGACCCTGGCTGTCACCTACTGGACTCCAATTTGATCAAAATAGTTTATTTTGCCCAAGTGTAAAAGCTCCAAATTGTATTAGGTTCTTTGAAAGGAAGGCAGAATTCAGGACCAGAGATTGTTTCTCCATTAAAGGAACAATTGCCCACTAAATTAAGAGGAAGTATGTCTTGTGTCCTGGAAACAAGCATTCACCTCTAAAGTCAAATATTTAAATAATTTGAAATTATTAGCTTGCATATAAGAGAAGCATAAAATTAAAAGGTTATTTTATTTTATTTGTGTAAGATTGAGGTTTTTGTCCTCTCTTTTAAATTTAACTTTATACTTCAGTTGTATTTCAATAACGTTATGCAAGAAATTAGGCTTGTGCCCTTCTGCCCTCTCTGAAACTCATCTGCTACTTGCTAACAAGAACTCTCCATTACTTAAGCCAATTTCTGCAGCATGCATATAGTTAAGAGGTTCAATTTTTGTCCATCAATTACATAAAAGCAGCCAAGGAAACCAATTCTCCCGCTCCAAAACCATTTGTGTAATTTGCAGGGCTCAGCCTGAGCATTACTGTTTTGTGTCATGGTGCAAGGGGTCCTGTCACCCAGGATGTGGTGACGGGATGGCTGACTTTGGTAAGTGAATTTGGGGAGGCGTTTGTGCAAAAGGATAAAGCAATCAGGGAAACCAGCACAAGTCTATCTGCTGGAATAATCACCCTCTGCTTTCACCACGTGAAAACCTGGGCCCACATAAAAAGGCTCTGACAGCAAACGCTGCATTTTTCCTCAGCCAAAGCAAAACCTTCCTTCCCATCCTGCTTTAGGGCAGTAGGTCAGAAATCAAAATCTGCCTCCCCAGTCTCTTCTCCATGACCCAAGGTAAAATAAAAATATTCTCACTTTAATCGGGAAAGTTGGGGCATGAAAAGGCAATTCAAAGGCTCTCTGGTGAGCAGCTGACAGAACCATCCACCATTGAAAGTGCCCTGCACTCTGCTGCTGGACTAGGCTCAGTAGCTGGATCTGATGCTGCAGAAACACAAGGCACCCTTGGGTGGCAGGCAACTCACTCTGGGCTGCTTCAGCACACATGGAAAATAAACAGAAAATCATAGAGGAGGAAGCATCAAGGAAACCGGGCAGTCGGAATTCCCAGCTGAGGTGGAAAGGTTCCCTCTGTTATCTCTCCCTCAAACTTATTACTTTGTATGGCTTTTCTTCCTTCCAAGATTGTAGCAGCACCGTAGCCAGGCTTTGTCCAACACACTACTGTGCTGCCCAAAACCACAGGCAGCATATCAGGTGTTGGAGCACATCCTGTGAGCAATGGAGCTGCATTTACTGAAGGTGCTTTGCAGTGCCACAAGGTTGGGGGGCAGGGAGTGACTGGTGCCGTGACTTGTCTTACTTGGGACTCTCATTGTTGTGGTTCAACATAAAGGCAGAAGCCAACCTACAGGCATCATTCAGCAAAAAGCAGTCCCTTCTGTGTACTTGAGGTGAGTGCTGCAGGAAGAGGCAAAGGAGTTAAAAGAAGGCAAGTCTTGTTTCAAGGAGTGGCTAGATGGGGAAGATGATGTCTGTTTTGCCTGGACAGGCTCAGGACCTTATTCTGCTGCCTTGTCTGCAGGCAGCCTGCCCATCAAAATTATCTCCGGTGCTGAGTGCAGAGAGGATGAGCCAACAGCTTATTAAATAGGAGTCTCTGTTATTTCTGCTGAGAAAGGTGGCTTTTATTTTCCTGAAGGGTTATTAACTGAATTCTTCTCTTGTCATAACTCTGGTTGTTTTCCTCTGCTTTTTCCAGACAGTTCTCCTTGGTTCTTCAATGGAGGCAAGGACTTGGAGGGATTTACTGGTAGTCTTGTTAAATTTGGGGCAGGAGGAATAAAAATAATATGGGAATAGGATTTATTTGGGAGACACAATGACCAGAGCCTGACTTGGCTGTGCAGTTCAGCAATTGCTCATTTCCAATGGAGTGTTGAAATCTTCACAGCACAAACAGTCCCGTGACTGGAGTGGGACCCTGGAGATGTGTAAATGTTGGCCTCACCTCAGCATGTTCTGGTACCAGCTGCTGGCTGGGGAGGGCAGCCCAGATCGTGGTGGGCAAGAGGAGCGTCTTGCTGGATTCCTCTGCCTCCTCACCGTCTCTGATGGGACCACGGTTTTCTGCTGCTTGGCCCAAGAGCAGCATGGATGGCCCGTTTGCCTTGTCCCAGAGCTGCCAGCATGGGTGACAAGTGCCAGTGTAAAAGCCATGTGATGGTAATTGTTGCAGGACCCATTGGTGCAAAGTGTCATTTTTTTAGTAGACAGTGAACAGAGATTTCTTTCTTTTTCCTTTTTTTAATTAGAGGTTTCTCAGGAAGAACTGACTCTCAAAGGCAGGGTAATAATTTACATGTCAATTCTAAACCTGAGAAATCAAGCCATATTTGGGAAAAAGTGGAGACTACTGGTTACAATGAGTTAAGATACCAAAGTACTTTGCTCAGCAACCTTGAATCTGCTTCAATGGAATTATGAACCTGCAAAATACAACATTTCATACTTATTTGCATAGGTAAATGAGCAAAGCAAAAAGAAATCAACAGTGAAAGTATTCAGTGTGATGGTGAGTGAGATGGAAGGAAGGAAAATTGTCTTCAATCACTTTGCTTCAGTAATATTTATATGCTCTTAGCTACATTCCTAGCAATTCTTAAGAGAGAGATCTGGGATCCTGGAGAGGGACATAGTTCAGCATTTCCCAGAATGATCTCCATTTAAGTTGCCTTAAGTAAGTTAGAGTGGTTTTCTTCTGGGAATACAGCCAGTGTACATAGAGAGTTAGAATCTGCAGCAAAGGTGCTGCAAGATACTGCAAAGGAAGAAGATCTGAATGGTCTGTGAGTATGTCCCATCAGTCCCCAGCTTCAAAGTAAAACATGATGCAGAGCATTGTCTGGGAGTAATAATCCATTAAAAAATCTATACGTGGCTTTTATTTTGTGAAGTCAGACAATAAAAGATCCCATGCTACAAAAAACTCAGTGTTTTCTGTCACTTGTTGAGGATCTTGTCAAACATTGGGAGTATGTGACCCTGAGTGAGATCTGTGCCTCACTGGAGCTGGAATGCCTTCTCCTACAAGAGTTAATCCCAGGCAGCCCCATTGTGCAGGATCACACAGGGTTACCCTCCCCCCTGGGGTTTTTACAGACACACAGCACTGCCCAGTGTTTTTTGACTCTATAACAGTACAAAAGTTATCCTCTAACCACAAACACAAAATCCTATAATTAAACCTTTGTTACCCACAGCAAAGGGCTCATCATGTATACAAAGCAAACATTTTGGCAAGTTTATTGTGCTCCTTGAGACTGAGACAGAATTAATAGCGTTGCAAAATTGCAGCAAGCTGCTTGCTACACTGCTGCTGGATTTTTTCACTGGAACAAGGCTTTATGTTCCTCTTCATCTTGAAAACAAATGCAACAGTTTTTATTGTCAAAGGCAGCACTGTGCAAAACACCATATCAAATTAAAGATGGGATATTTTGACCTTAAAAATTGCACTTCACTGTCCATTTAATTTTTTTTTTTTTTTACATAAAATTACTAAACATTGGGAGGTAGCTGATTAGGGAAATTCAACTAGTAAACTGCATAAATCATAAAATTTAGAGCTTTTGTGCTGAAAGACTCCTGATAGATGATTTCATTTGCATTATGTACCCTTTCACTGCTGAGAAGGCACCTTGCTCATTAAACAGAAAGCCAATGATGTCTCATGCAGCACTTCTGGAAGAGGAAACTTCTATTTTTCAAGTCCATTTTGTTGTTGTTCTTTGACTGTAATTCCAACTCTGTTAGTTTATGTGCATGAGTCATGAACAAAAGATGAATTTTTACATTTAATTTCCCTGTTAGATGTTATATTCCAACAATATATATTGCAGCTGCCTGAGCAAAATGGATCAGCCTGAGTTAGTCATATTGCCTCTCAGCTGGAACAGTATAATGATGTCCTCAGGAAAGCTGATCAGATCTGAAAGGCTTTTCTGGTGGCATTGAGTGTGAAACATAACTCACTGTTCATACAGGGGAGAGAACTATATTTTTATTTGCATCTTTCTATTTCCACAAATGAACCATTTCACAAAAGAAAAATACATGAGTTCTAAAACTATTTTCTGCCTACCTGATGCAGGACACCTGTAGCAAGTCCTACTTTCATGACCCTTTGTCTTAGAAATCTGGAGACAGAACAACACTATGAGAAAATAAAAATTCCTCTGGCTGTCATATCAGAGGTTCAAGTAGCCAAGTGGCTTCTCTTGTACAAAGGCCAAGGCCATTGAGGTGGGAGAATATGAAGAAGACCACTGATTGCAAAAGTTCTTGCAGTTTTAATTGTTTCAAACAGGGAGGGAATTGTAAGAAGACAGAATGTACCTTTAACTACATTTCCTGGAAATATTTTCATGGGGTGGCAATAATTAGAGGGTACAAATTTAGTCTTTTTTTATATGTTATGTTCCTTAAATAGAAAAACTGGGGTTTTTTCAAGATTGCTACAAAAGGCAATAGCATATATTAACATTGCACTTTTTGCTAATTAGTTATTTATTTCAGAAAGGGTGTTTTGAAAAGAGGGGGAGTTAAGATGATTTTAATGTATCTCAAAAATATGTCAAAAGTGTAGGTCCTAGAATATTAATACCAAAACCAAAAAAGATCACTTGAGATTAAGGACTTTGCATGCTTGCTCATGGGAGAAAAGTGTGAAAGATTTTTGCACAACCAACCTTCAGGCAATTGAGCCCAAGGCTGCATGTCCTGTAATTAGGTTACCATTTCTGGCGTGGATCTGTTTGACAGAGAGCTGTCTTGCCACTTGTGATTTCAGCGGGTATCTCTGCCTTTTGCCATCTGCAGGAAGGAGAAAACCCTGGGACAGCTGGCAGTACCCTGTTTGGGTCAAGGCTACTGACAGCTCTGTGAGGGGCTGCTGCAGGTCTGGGCCCATCCAGGACCCCAGTTGCAGACTGAGCCTGACAGCAGTGAAGGCTCACTGGCTCTGTCCTAAGGCTCTGCAAACATAAAACTAGCTTCTCCTCCTCCTGCTTTAAACAATGAAATACAACCTGACTGAAAGCCTTTAACAGTGTCTTGGGTATTCACGTGCTCAATTCTCTATTTCTTTATTCATGACTAAATGCAGTTGTCATTACCAAGAGGGCTCAGGTTTTCCTTCCTGCCTCTGTAGAGAAGACAAGGTTTCAAAATTGCAAACACAGGTGCTAGAAAATCCTGTTTCCCAAAGTCTCCCCACATTTTTCCAAAGAGAATGTAATGTGATAATAAAAACAAAACCATTAATATAAACATAAATAAACCTAGGGATTGCAGCACTAAGGTAGTACTTCACCCATGCATACACAAAATGAAATGGTTGTCTCAGCAGTGGGGCATCACAGGGTTTGTCCTTTGCTTCTGTAACTCATAGGGAAGTCTTAAAATATGTTCAGAGTATTTGCAGTCAATCAGCAGTAAATGATTTGTCTTGTCAATCTTGTTAAACAAGGTGAAGAGCCGAGGAGACTTCATGAGTGGGAGTCACAAACTGGTGGGGGAGGCTCAGGCCAATGAGCACAAGGATGTTATATAAAGGTAGTCAAGTACAGACATGCCATCTGCATGTTACTGGTTTTTAATGAGAGGAATTAAGATTATGTGGGGGGGTGATATGTGGAGCTGGCACTGTGATGAAATTCACAGTTTTCCCCAGACTTTCAGTTTGAACTTTAGCTCCAGTATTTTCAATTCTTAATTTTTAATTAAATTCATATTGACCGTTGTTACTACTACCATCCTCCTGACTGGGCATGAGGTTTCACAGGAAGGAAAGCCAGTTGCAGCCAGATGAATCCAGGTAGGAAAGCAACTGTGAATATATTGATGAGCTTCCAACTGCAGTTCCATTTCCTTACTGTTTGCCTGCTTGAAAACACTGTGCAACCCAGGCTGCTCACATAAAGAAATCAGAATTTTTTTCATGGTCACACATAAATGTGCATATTTGTGCCTCCCAAAATGCAACCTAACCCCAGAAACTGTACTGGCTTAGCTAAGCAAACCTGAAGTTCAAGCAACACATTTTAATGGATTACTCACTAGCAGCTATTCAGGAATACCTCCATGGGCCTAACAGCTTTGGTAGAAAGTGTGTCACGTGATTCCAGTGAAACACATCAAGAGAATCAGGATGTAAGTGCACAATTTATAACTGTAAACAGAGAAGACCGTAACAAATAGAATTTTCCAGCAACAACAGAAGTTCATCAAAGTTTAGCAAAGATCCTGTTTGGATACAAACATCAGTAAAAGCAGAAAATGCAGGAAATACATAAGGCAAAAGTTTTATTTTCCAAAGTGTAAGTACATCCTTAACATAATTTAAGTAATCCATTGCCATTGCGTTCTGATTGCTACAAAATTGAAGGTAAACCTTTTGACTGCACCTATTGCACACTTTCTCCACAGCTGCATAATAAAACCCTTCTGTATCAAGAGATTCTTCACTGTGATTTGCTGGTCTGTAGGAGTTCAGTCAAGTAGTTATGAAAGATGCTCCTTGTTTGCATCCTTCTATTTTATAATCCGCGGCATATCACTCCAAGCTTGAGATTTCTTTTTGGCCAGCTCCATCCACGATGGCTGATTGGGAGCAGCATTACTGGCTTTCTTCAAGTGGCTTATTTCTTCCTGATCCACCAGTGCAGGTGATGGAGCTACTGGGAATAAAGCACATGGACATTTTACACTTACCCGCTGTACAACTAAGCACTCTCTTTTATTAAATACTTTCCATACCTTGCCCTGTGGTAGAAAATCTTCACATTTCACATGGAAGCTTCTTGTGCAGTAAGTTATTGAGAAAATTATCATTCTGTGCTCTAAATAATACAATGTTTTTCTCATCACTAACATATTTTGATCCCTAAATTTACCAAAACTCAATATGACCTGGATTCCTTGTTGTGCCCTATGTTAACTCCCAGGCTGAAGAAGAGAGAGTCTTTTCATTAGATAAAGTGTTCACATGTGAATTCCTCCTTTACTCAGCCCCCAGTTCACAGGAATTTTATTACTTCAAAACTTCTGCCCTTCTTTCAAATTTGAATTTACCAAAGAGATTTACAACAAACTCATTGTGGGAGGACTGATGGTCAGACAGTTTGGAATTGCACCATTCCTCAGCTTGCTGAGGAAGCCACATTTAAATTGAGTGCTATTGTAAATATTTTTGTTTACATTTTACACTGGGATAGTGCATTTGGGCCTCTGTCCTGTGAAAGGGCCTGGAGTTTTTGATTCACATTTCTTTCAACACAAGTTTTTGACTACTCCTTTTTACTCTTTTGTTTGATATCAAACTGGTCAGAAGAATATAAAAAAATAAAACCTCAAATAAAATAATAAATAAAACAGTAAATAAAATCCCAGACACGAGTACTGAGAAAACTCTTTGTCCTGGCTGATGTGGAGCTGAGGAGGAGATTGGGATGTAGCCCCTACTCCTTTTGCAGCACACTCAAGCAGGATTTCTTCTGACAAGGTTGAGAGGTAACAGCCTACATTTTAAGAATTTTGCTTCTTACCAGGGACACTGTGTGACAATGAATTGGCTCTCAGCAGGGGCTTTGCTTCAGACTTTGTGTCTTTCCTCTGCTCTTCAGAAGTGGTTTTAGGTGCCAAGTGTGAAGGTTTACTCCATTGTTGTTTCACTGGCCCCTAGGCACAGAGAGGGACAAAATCCAAGTAATTCAGGGAGAATGAGTTCAGTTTGGAAGAACACAAACAAAGTAGTGGATAGGGAGTCTGCCACAGTTCAGCAGACATTGGTCCCAATCCTCTCCCTTGAGCTGACACCTGTTCAGAAAGTAACAGTGTTTTCATGTAACATCCATGATACTCAATTTTACTAATTGAAACTATCCCTCAGTATCTCTTATCCATAATGGCATGAGTAGATAATTATAGTCTTCACTGCAAAATGTATTCCAAGTACTTTGCACATCTCTACAAGCATACACAGGATTTGGAAACAGCCTCATTTTCTCATGTTCTCCTTCCATCTCCCAAATTTTGAGGGCTAGGACGCTGTATTTTTGGACAGTTGGTGGTAAATGGATTTTTCATAAAAAAGAAGTCAAACATATCCTCCAACAGATTTTCTTGCCAGTATCAAAAACTACCCTGAAGTGATAGTGCCTGGTGCCATGTGGGAGAAAGAGAAAGTGGGAGTAGTACAGTGGCACCAAGCCTCACATGCTGCAGTCAGAAGCATCTTGGCATGTTTCTCTGCTAGCTGCTACAGGGAAATAAAATGCATGGCATGAATTTCAAGGATCATTGCCAGCTAAAATCTGGAGTTTCCTGTTCTGACATAGAAACTGTATTTTGGGATCATGTTGGGCATTACTGCAGTTCAGAAGTTGGCCTAGACATCTTATTAGGTATTACTTCTTGTTAATCTAACCACTGCTATTTTTCATCATCTCTTATTCCAGGATATAATGCACCTGTCTGGGGTGCTGGCAGTGCCACCTGAAGCAAGAAACTAGGTCATTTGCACTGGGTATGCCATGCTGGAATAGGACACACGTGCTCCTGCATCAGAGCAGGGTTCTTATTTGTGCAGGATGCAAAACAGGCAGCAGGTGAGTGTTCTGGATCCATGCCAAGCACTTCCACTGGCACAGCTGGGCCATCTGAGAAGATCATTAGCTACAGGAATCACTCTGTTTTGCATGGAATCTCTGAAGAGGCAGTGTCAGCCCATATTCCATGGCACAACATGGGCTTCTGAATTGTCCATGTACAGGGAACCAGAATTTATATATTGGCACTCTCTGCAAATGCAAAAGTTATTTTTATCCTATTTCACTTCTCAGGGCTCTAAAAATTGTTACCTAGGAGCTTCTGGGACCAAGCTGCTCATTCAGTGTTAACTCAGTCAGGAGGTATAAGAGGTTCAATGAAAGGCTGTGCTTAGAAGGATAGTTAAAAGAGAACATATTTCCTCTGCATTGAGGAGGATCAAAGACTACAATTTAGCACTTCCTGTTGGATATTTCAGCATGCAATACATGTGTTAGATCTGGTAGGTATGCCAAGAAATTTTACACGCTTCACATAGTTCCAGGATTTTGATTTCTTGGAGACACAAAATTACATTTCTGAACAATCAGAGAACTTTGAATCTGTAACACATTTATGGGAACGGTGTCTTTTTCAGTTACAGTTACACTCATTAAGTAACTGTAATCATTATGGCCTGACTGGTAACATAGCAGCAGATCCAAAGAATACTACAGGAGGTGATACAAAAGCTTCACAAATTTGTACTGCAAGTACCTCTGTTTGTTCCTTTCCTTTATTCTGTTTCTCTGTATTTGACTTATTATCTGGAGCCACAAGCTTTTCTCTGTCGAGTTCCTTCTCCTGGTGCATGCCCCTCTGCTTTTGCCTTGCAATGGAAATCCAGGTTGGCTCAGTAGGAGTGTCAGGATCTTTTCCAGAGTCTCCTGCAGCCATGGGGAAAGGCACGCTTTTCTCTGTTGACAGATTATTTATGTACATAGTTAGAGGAAAAAGAGTTGTAATCAGCTTCAGCTCATACTTTCTCAATGTACTGATTGGTCCCAGGATATGAAACCAGCCTGGATAAATAGGAATTCTGTTTAGTTTAGTCTCCAGAGAGTAATTTTCCCATGCTCACAGGTTTAAGTTATCATTCTGCTGGTGAGAAAAGCTTTGTTCAGCTGGAGTCGCAGTGTCACTGCCCCCACGTGAGGGAGATGCAGAAACATGAGTGAAACTTCTCTAATCTACCCATTTCCCAAGGTCTGCCCCTTCTGCTCCCTCTCCCACAATATTTTAGAGGCAAGCAGCAAGAAAGTCCACAGATGGACACAGATGAACTGTGGTGCTACAAAGGCAAACTTTACCCACTGTGGCCACCCTCAGCTCTCCCTCTTCTGATGTCCATGCAGCAGCAGCAGGTGCAGCTTCCCCACATGCAGCAGCAGCCCATGCCTTAATTGTTCCCTGCTTTTCTTCCACCCCTTTTGGAGCAGCCCCACCTTGCAGCTCTGTGGAGTCTGCAGGTGCAGATCCAGTCATGGTGCCTCTGCAGAGTGGTCTGTGGTGACTGAGCACACAGAAGCACTGCTAAAACCACAGAGGGACTTTCCAGTCTTTTGATGTGGGGTTTACATTGATTTATCCCTGCTGATGCTGACCATGGTCTTCACTGGAGCCAGCAACTTCCACTGTGCTCTACCAGAAATGAGACTTGAGTGACACAAAAAAGAAAAAACACAATTTCTGGAGAAGAAAGTCAAAAGTACTACCCTGCTGACCTCACAACTACTACCCAAGGATGTGCAGAATCCAGGGTTATGGGAAAGAGAAATACTCTGTATTCAAATATTCTGAGAAGGGAAATCCTGTCTAGTCACTGAACAGAACTCGGTCAAGAGAAGAGCCTCAGCAGTTCTATTGGCTCCATCCCCCTGATTCTCCATTTTTTCACTCACACTGAACACAAAATTGGATTTCCCAAATGAATGGTAGAGCTTTTGTGTAGTTTAAATGAAGAAAAAGAAAAGTACTAACAACTTCAGACCCAAGGAGGTTGATTTCACCTTTCCCAGCCAGTTCTGGTCACTGAGGTACCAAAATTTACAGAAGGCTCTTGCAGAGCAGAGGTTAAGCTTCTGATCTTCTAATCACATGTGGTCCCACTCTTTGGAAAAGTTTATTACTTGGTCAGCATCCTGTTCAGGGGCCTGGGAGGAGGCAGACCCAGCCAGAAAGGATTACTGCCCTAGGGTCCCTTGGGGGCTCAGCTGCTCTGCTGACAGTAGAGCCAGCCACAGGACCCTGTGGAGCTGTCAGACACATTTCTGGAGCACTGTGGTCTAGTTTGGTGGAATGTGGCACTGATCAGGAAAGCAGGCAAATGTCTCTGAAGGCACATTTGAGATGCCTCATGAAGGCATGGAAGATAAAAGGGATGATGCACTCCCAAGAGCTGGAGTCTGCCAACACAGGCATCTTATGAAAGCCCACAAACTTGCTTTGCTCAGGGATTTTCTCAAGTCATTTTTATACCTCACCAGAGAGAGAGTAGTTATTTGAACAAGAAAACATTGTAAAGCCTATGTCAGCTAAAAAATGAAAAAGAGAAAAAACCCAGTGCTTTAATGCCAAAGCAAGATGTTTTGCCAGCTGATGCCTGCATTTCTCTTCACATTCACCTCATGCAATCTTGCAGGAAGACCTCTGGAAGAAACAACTCAGAAGTCCAGCTGTGCAAATGCAGCACAGATAAAACAGGGTCCCTGAACATGGAAGGAGCTTCTCTCCCTCTTGCACAGCATGTTACTCTAATTCTGTGCATCCCACCTAACCCCCATCTTTGCATGACAACAGCCGTTCCTCCCATAATCTTTTTCCAATCACTGTGTTCTTTTTTTTTTCTAATCAGCCTTCCATTGGCTCTCCTTACTTCGTTTTTATCTTCTTTTACAGGATGCTAAAGAATAAGGCTGGGAGAGATCTCAATATGTCATGTAGTCTGTCCTTCAACTGCAAGGCAAGATCAGCTGAAAGATCAGTTTCCTAGAAACTGTTTCCTCACAAATATGTATCTAACTCTCCAGAAACAGGACAGGTCTCCCTAAGCAACCTATCCTATGGCACAGCTCTTTTTTTCTACCTTTTTTTTTTTTTTTTTTTTTTTTTTTTTTTTTTTTTTTTTGCCTCTTGGGTGAGTTAAATCTTCCTTGCTCTAATTTAAATCTGTAACTACTTCTCCTACACACTATGGACATGAGCAGATTACTCATAGTCTCCTTGCAGCAGCTTGTTATGCATTTGAAGACTTAGACCACATTTTCCCTACATTTTTAACTTTTCTGGTTAATTCTCTAGATGACTCTTTTGTAGCAATTGACCAATTGTTTGGTCAAATCTCCTTCAAATATGATGGTCAGAAGTGGCACTTGAGATGAAACAGTGTTAGCATCAGCTGACATGGAAGGACTACACCTGGAATGGTTTTCTGTACTTGTCAGTCAGTGCCCCTTAACTTCCACAGCTCTCCAAGATAACCACTAGCAAGTCAAAGTCTGCTAGCCATCTTATCTCAGTATCTTAGGACAAACCTCGCTGGGATCTTAAGTAAAGCCACACAGTTGAAAGGATGTGAAGTCTGCTAATGCATCTGCCATCACATTCCCTCCTTTGCTTGCAACCATGCCCTTAAGCCCATCTGCAGCCATCTGCACCTTTTCAGGTGGTGGGCAATTTGGGCATGGCTTATTAGTGCATTGTCCAATAAAACCAGGTGCAGTGCTTCATCAGCTCCCAAAGCACCCCTGTGGCACGGGGATGAGCCACGACTGAAGGTGATGTCCCGTGTTCCTCAGAGCTGAGGAGCAGCTCTCTGGCTGTACAGCTGCAGACACACCACCACATGCATCCTCTTCTACCACCTCTTTACCTTCCTTCACCGTCTGTAATGTCTTGATGCTCAAAAATTCCAGTGTCTTTGTGCTGAAGGTCCTTTTCAATCCACCCACACTTTTTGATAATACTGGGAACCTGGCTTCTGCCTTGATGCTGCTAGTGGTGTACATCTTAGCTGCTGTGACTCTAAATCCCCCTTTGTGTTTTGTCCCATTTTTCCTGTCACACCACAGGAGCTTTATGTAAACATCAAGGTTGTTTCTTCTCTGCTTCCACCACACAATCCACACTGAAAAAATGAATGCTATGCCCAGGCTCTATTTACTGCACTACATGTAATGGTCTTATTGCTACCTGTGCTTACATTTCTCTGTCATCCTCATGAGCTTAGGATTCATCCTGCTGTTATTTCACTGTGCATTGCCTGGGACAACAGAGTTCCCAGTTCCCTGGGTTCCCAGTCCTGCAGTGATACATCTGGAGGCTGCTACTATAACAATGTTTTTCATAAGGCAGACGCTCTAATGAAGGCATCAAGCACCCTTACTCTTCAGGCAGTTCTCCCTGGTAAGATGCCAGACATCCTAGTCATGCCAATTAGAAGGCAGCCAAATTAGAGACAGGTATCATTCCATAAGAGGTGGTATCCAAATGTGCCTTTGATAATAGGGTACAAAAACTCTTCATCATAATCTTGAAGATTTTATATATAGATTTTATATATATATATATATATATATATATATATATATATATATGTACAGGCCAACTTAGTACAGCAGAGTAGTATCACCTACAGAGGATCAAGAACTGATTTGCTGCTGGAAGAGGCTTTCTTGTATCTTTGAGCAATTACATTCTGCCCTTGTTCCTTTGAGCATCTTTGCTGCAGAAAGCCAGACAGGCAGACAAGGCAGGGGAAGTGCCTTATCTTCAGAAAAAAACCCATCAGATGCAACCCACACAGGATTTTCTACCTCATCCATCAGCCAGAATTACTGTAAGAGGTAGAAGAGGCATATTCACTATTTATTATCTATCCCATTGCCCAGAGGTCCTTTACATCCTCCCACCTCCAATTAGATAAGGTTTCTTGGCAGTATATATGCACCATTGTTCCAGCCAGAAGGATGAAAGGTGGTGAAGTAATCCAGGAGATAGCATGATGAAGAGAGCTGGCAGTTTAAGGTGACCTGAGACTGTCCTATGAAGCTCTTGGTACCCTAAGGGACATAAAGAAGCAAAAAGCTTTCTCAGGAAGTGACTGTTCTCAAAGGAAGTGCTGCTCACACATCTCTCTGGGTTCATGACTGTATGATTACCTTGAACAAGCTCTGTATTATCTAGTCATGGGATAGTCCATGTGCTTTAATGGTTCACCACGTGGCAAAGCACAGCATTTAAGGAACTGGGGAGCCAAAGTGGAACCAAAAGTACTCAAAAGGATGATTTTAATTCCTGCTTCTGCTGCATGTCACATGCATAATAGCTGACACAGAAACTCCCAGCGGGTAAATGCCACTCTTAGGGAGATAACAAAGTACAAAATGCAAGCAGTGGTACGCTCTATCCAAAGCTGAGCCAGTTTTGACAGATCACAGCCTCCACAAATGCCCTGTGTTTCATTTCTCCTTTGTTGAAGAAGGGCTGAGCCTCTTCTTTCTCTGTTGCACTTGAGAGATTTTCAGAACAAAACAAAAATCTAAATAATATTCTTCATTTCATATTACAACATGTTGTTTTAAACAATGTGCTATTCATTCCTTAATAACTTCATAAACTAATAAAGGACATTGCTGGCAGCAATTTCTCTCTCATTCATTCACATCTTTAACCTTGTGATTGAATCTTTCCCTGGTTTCCTTGGAGCTGGCTTGGCCTCAGGCTTTTTTGAAAGAGAGGAGCCCCTTCTTCCCCTTGGGATAAGCCACCAACAATGGAAAGATACCAGGTCAGAACTTGTCAAGCCAGTCTGTGCATAATGTCACCATGTATTAAAGCCAGCAATTAATGTAAGCTGAGACCTGCGGCTGCCTCTTGAAACCACACCCAGAGGCTGCTGAAGCCTTCCCTTCATGTCCTCCTCAGAGCCAACACACACACATGGGACAGTCACAAGGTCAGCTGTTCTTGCTGCATTCTTCACCACTTCCATAGCTTCCAGACCAACCACTGAGGATAGCTCTGAAGCCAAGTGAACCATAGCCACCTTCTCAATTCCCTCCTGCAGATCAGAATCCCCTGAGCTCTCCTACACTGAGTCTGAAAGCACCAGGGCTGGCTGCCTCAGTGGTCCTCTAGAGGGGGAAACTCCCCTTCTGCAACCCCATTTAATACAGGTACCTGTTTCTCTTAGTATCTTACTAAAACAACTTCCTTTTTTTTTCCTCAGACTAAAGGTCTGATCTTATAGATGAAATGTCTTCTGCCTAAATATTGTGGAAATAAATGTGTACACTTCTCACTGATATTTGGATATTGTCCTGCAACGTGTGTCAGACTGGTTGTATGAACAAAAAAATAAGATGAAGATAATACATTAATCTTAATATACAAAAGGAACTATGATTGACTTGTTATTGTGCATGGGTTTGTACACACATGCAGGAAGTGAAAGAAAAATACATACCTACTTCTGTCTATTGACAGACAGATATACTCCATGTATTCAAATGTATCTCCCTGTGTGTGCTGCTTATATGGATAAACACAGCAAAGACCTATTTAACCATTACCCTGAGATTTAGGGATTAACTTTGTCTTTTTTAGAGATGGCCTCAGATTTCTTTAAATCTGAGACCTGCTTTCTTTACATCTAAAAGCCTCTGTGGACACAAATTGTAGAGGAGGTTCTTTACGGCATATAATTCTTATACTTGCAAAAGAACATCTTATGCCTGCAAGGACTGCAAAGAGTGGTTATTCTTGCCCTACATGTGTGCAGGTGAAAGGTCAGAGCCTTTAGAATTTAGAGTCTTTTGAAAGTCAAACCACTAACAGCAAGCAGCGCTAGCTTGTGGATTCCCTGAATGTTTTAAAAGCAAACATACTCAAAACTAATCCAAACAACTTTACACAGGGAGCTAACACCCTCTGTATGTAAGTGTCATTGTTTTATAACACTGCTTATGCATGCATATTTAATTCCACACTGTTGTATCTTTGCTCATTTATAAAACTCCAGTTATTTTAAGAAGGGCTTTACAAATGCATATAGCATTTAGAATATCCTGGCCTACATATTTCCCTTTGTTTATTAAAGTACTACATGCATTCATGTCAGTATACACACCCAATTCCTTAATTTCAGACAAAGCTATTCTAAAGATTTGGTTAAGTGTTTCTGACATTTCTTTTTTCCCTAAGCTGCTCTGAGAGATATTTGACGTTTGATTGGATCTATACCACTGATGCCAGAAGAGTCTTTTTTACACAAGAAACTGCTGTTTGCATCAAAGTCTATTTCACTGCTGGAAAACAGCCATGTTGCAAAATAGCCTGACACAACTGAGAAAGCAACTTCTTTTGGAAGGGAAAAAAAAAAGACAACTTGTTTTTCAGCTGTAGCCTGGACAGCATTAAAGCAATGTCTTTTTGATGTAGAGAAAAACACTTCTCTTGTCATTTCAGAGCCTCTATTTGCCAGGCAGTGCACACCAATTTCATTCACCATAACATCCATCGTTTTCCCTGAGCTCTTTTGCTCTTTTCAGAGGATGTCTGCCCACTACAGCTCCTCAGTTGCTGATTTTTGTTTTTCCTAATATGCAGATTCAGACAAGTATTGCTTATGGTTTCGCTGTTGTAATAACCTGTTAACATATGGTAATTGCTTCTGCCCTTTACAGGATTTATAGCAAAGTGTATCAACTCCAAACAACACAGCTTAACCTTTTAAATCTTGCAAGGACTTGTGCCTTTAGCTCCAGAAATTTAAAAATGACTCCTCCTGGAGTGACTAATTTCACACAGACATTAAAGGGCTTCCTTGCAGCCTGGGAGAGGTAAAGCAGTCCCTCATTAGTTCCTAGGAAGCTCTGGGGAGGAGGAGTGCTGCTTTTACCTGGGGTGGTAAGCCAGCATCCCATCAGCTCTCCTGTTCCTTTGGTACCAAAAGTGCTGAAAAGCTATAATGTGAACCCAATGAACCACATTGCTCCAGCTGACCTCAATGACACAGCAAAAGGACTTTTTTGAAATGAGTGTGCATGAGAAGGGAACTGCATCCCCTTGTATCACCATTTCACAACTTGTCTTCTTGTTCAGCACACAGATTTCCTAACATGCAGTGGAGACTCCCTGACAGCATAAATAAACAGCATTTCCTGATGGTGACTACAGCTCTTTGAAAAGGCTGATGAACTCAAGGGCTAGGAGAGGGCTGGCTGGGTGTAAAGTAAAAAAAAGAAGTGAGTATCCAAGCAGATTCAGAGGCCAGAGATGCCTGATAAGACACATGAGGAGCTGTGTTGATTGTGTTTCTCAGATTTCTCCTGTTTGCAGTTGCAAAGACATGGTCCTGACTCACTGAGCTGAGGGAAACTTTTCAAAGAGCTTAAAATTATGTTTGGGCAGAGCTATTTCCTTGCCAAGTCCTCATTGCATCCCATGATTCTCCTATGCCTCACAGAGGGACATAATTTTTGGGGTCACTGTGAAACTTTTCCCAATAAAGCTGGTTCCAGGGCACTCAGAGGAGGTGGGCACACCTCCTTCACCCATGACTTTAGGTGGCCAGGTTAAGCTGATGTGGCAGCTTAGCACAGGGAGGTGCTTGGTCAGGTGTCTAAAGAAGGCAGTAGACAAGGAAGAAAACTAATTGCCAACACAGACCAATTTGAACCATCATTTTAAAGAACCTCAGACCATACAGATTTGGTGTAATACTGTCAGGGGGAGGGGAACACAGCAGGACTTCTTAACCCTGTTTCAAACTCCAGGTGCATGCATCTCTATCAGGGAGACCAAGGCACAACTCCCACCCACAGATCCTGTTTTGCAGAGGGCAGTTCTGCATCTCAGGGCAGAGTCTCCTTCATCCTAGGGCTGAGGAGCCACAGGAGAAGCCTGGAGGAGAAATGTGCTCCCTGGCTTCTTTCCTTTCTTCCTTCTCCAGCACTCATTGTCTTTCACTGCAGAAAGACTTTCCAGTCCACCTTCTGGGACTCAGCAAGAGGGATGTGATAAAGGGCTGTGGGAGGGAGCACTAATCCCACTGCTCTCCTCCATACCCTGCCAGAACAACCCTGCTATGCTAGGTCTTCTCCTCTCTTGTCCCAGAATGACCCTCCCCAAAATCTCACTCCATCAGATACATGGGCATCACTACAAATAATCAACTTCTCAGGGCAGCACAGAAGGGAAAATGCCTTTAAAGGGAGTGATGGGATTATGTACATACATATATCTCCTGCCTTGCCTGCAGGGTGTGGGGAGGCTCTGGCTGGATGCCTGTGGGGATCTCACCCAGCTGTGGATCTCAATGAATCCCCTCCTTTATGATGGCTGGGAGAGCAGGAAACTGTAAACGTGGCCAAAGTCCTGCAAAAATATCTGTGGTGCTGCAGCAGAAGACAACTGAAATCAGATGTCACTCAGGACATCAGTAAGTTGCCTCTGGGGCCAGGAGGCAACCTACTCACCCTAGAGGAGACAAGTGGAGTCCTGTGCCCTGAGATCTGTTTTGGTGTTTCCCTAGTACAAAGCTCAGAGACAGACCCCAATCAGAGAAGAGCAATGAGACTGGGGGAAGCTCTGCAATGGCACAGACACAGCCTATTATTTACCTGTCCAGCATCTTCTCACATTCATAACATCAAACCCATGCCCATACAAGTCCAGGAAAAGGAAGACTTCTCTTCCACATATCAGAAGACCTAAAGATTTACTTTTTCCCCTCTCAGCTGTTCTCTGAAGTGAAGAGCAGAGGTCTCCTGCTAGAACTGTTTGAGTGTGCTTCACCTAACTTGTTTATTGTCATTGCAAAGACCCCAGACAGTGGTGCCACTTCCAGTCTTTTCTGTTCTCTGCCTGCAGTCCACAGTGTATAATTAGTCTCCAGAGGTCTGATTTTTTTTTCAATCTCTAACCCAATTATATAATGCAGAAATACAGACAACAGGGTAAAATATAACAGTCTGCAGTAGCCACGATCTTATGGTCTCTCCTGCCTTTGAACTCCAGGAAGCTGCAGGGTTGTTAATTTTTGTTTTAAACAAGGAATGACTAATGACAAAGATAGATAAATGAATAAGAAAACCTCACAGGAGGCAATAAATAAGTGGTGTGTTTACCATGGCAGGCAGTGGCAGGGCCTCATTGCATTTCTGCCTCAATGCTATGGTGAAAAAGAAGGTCTAGAGGTCTGAGTCACTTGTCCCACACAGGGCACTACACTTAATATGGGCTCTTGGATTTTGAATTGCCATGCAGCAGGTCTAAATGGGGACACTTAGTGGCTTACTCTTTCTGTTTTCCAATACATGCTAGTGTACTTTATTTTTTGAGTGTCACTTTGAACATGCTTTAAACAATACCCTGAAATTCAAAAATCAGACATAAAAATATCTTATTCTGTCTGCTGTTTCTTCCCTTCTGTCTTTTTTATAATCTTTTCAGCAAGGGAAAATAAGGGAGCAACCTCACTGAAGGCAGATCCATCATCTCGTGCTCACCAGGCAGACACAGCAGTGCTGCCTCACACTCTCTCACATGTAAGATCATTCTTTGCAAGCGAAGGTGACTTCATAAAGTTTTGGGAGTCTTACCAGGCACTTTACAAGCAGTTGACTGTTTCTCCAAGTCTCTGTCTTCATTTCTGGATTCAGGAGAGTGAATAGCTTTGTCCTGCTTCTCCTTGCTCGCAGTAGTGTTTGGAATGGTTATGCTTTGCAACACTGGCTTTTTTGGCAATGGAGGTTTGCAACTAAGCTGCTCAGAGGACTTTGCTTTGGGTTTGATCTTTTCATTTAAAAAATCACCAGTATTTGTATTGGTTGTTTTTCTCATCTCTGCCCTATCACCTCTTAGAAAGGAAGGAAATCCCTCATTTTCTAAATTAAATTCTGCACTGTATCTTTTAATCCCTTTTGATTCTGGTGGTGAGTTGTCTTCATATTTCAAGGACAGTGAGGTGGATCTAAGTTTCACTTGAAAAGGACTTTTATCTTTAAAACTTGGCTGATTCTGAGATACCACTGAAGAATTGCTTGGCACTGGCACTGCATCAACAGCTGGGAAAATATAACCAGCCAAACCTTCTGTAGGTTGGCCTGGGTCCTCTGAGTAGGACTCTGGCAGGAAAGTCTCCTTTTTGCTGCTACTTTTTTCCTCGTCCAGATCTGATCCCTTCTGGAAGTCATCTTGCCATTTCTCATTTCTTGAGGAGACCTTTGCTTTGGACAGGAATCCAGTATTTAATGGGCTTTCCAATTCTGATCTTTCTGGGAAATACAGGCTTCTGGTGCTTGGTCTCTCCCGTGCAGAGGAAACAGAAAACTTTTTGAAGGCATTGAGTTCATTGACTGCTTTTTCAGCTTTCTTCCCCAGCTGTTCCTCCTTGTTCTCCTTATCAGAAGCAGCTGCCTCCTGTGCAGTCTTTATTTTCTCTAGAGAGCAGAAAGTAGATGATCCCATCTGCATTGAGGAAACAGGATGTGAAACATGGAATGAGTCTGTGGGCTGGGAAGAACCCATGAAACACTCCTTGCTGGACTCTGACAATAGAGTAAACTCTTTGTCTGCCCCTTTATTACAGGGCATTTCCACATGTACCTGATCATCCTTCTGGTTATTTTCTTCTGACCTTGCCAAGCAAACAATACTATTCTTACCAATTGAAATATTTTCTTCAGAAGGTTCTTTATTTAATGGAAACACAGTATGAAGCTCCTTATTTTCTTGATTTACAATATTGATTGACCCATCCCCAGACAAGAGAACCGGTGTTTCTGAGGAATCTTCTCGCTTTTGTACTCCTCTGTCTGAACTGGAATAGGAAGAAGTTGCAGAGTCTTTGCCTCCTGACAACAATGAGGACTCAGACTCCTCACACTTAATTTCCAGTGCTGGTTGGCAGTCCTCTGGCTTATTCTCTGGTAGCAGGGTTTCCTGTCCATCAGCAGACTCGGAAGCAGGCTGAGTCATCACTGGTCTCAAAGCAGGGGAGAGGTCCTCAGGCATTTTGAGCTTTGGCCAGAAAGCCACATCCTGCATTGCAGCTGTTCTGCATGGCAGTTCTTGATTGCTGGGCTTGAATACAGCATCATCCTCTTCTTCTTCCTCTGGGGTACAGCTCAAATCAGTCAGAGATTCAGACTGGGTCCTCTGTAAAAAAGAAATACAGAAAGCCCGGTCACCATGTACAGTTCCACTTTTTTTCTTATTCATCATTACATTTACAGCTGAGATCTTAGAGGAAGGCAATACTTGCCTCCAGAGCTGAACTTGCAGTTTTCTTAACCTACTGACTGGATGCTTTTTTAATTAAGCAAATCCTGGAGTAATTAATTTACCAATATAAAAGCAATGTGTGACATTTGCTTCTGCACAACTAGTGCTTTCATGCCCTTGTAGATGGGAAGTCCATCAGAACAATGGCCATTGGACTGTCCTTGGCAGTTGATTCTCCAGAGCATACTGCCTATGTTGTGCTGCTCTCGGGCAAAAAAGCAACACTTGAAAGAGAAAAATCTGTCTCTGTGTTTTGCTACTCCATACTAGCATTAAAAATAAAACAACCCGTTCTTCCTTAAGCATGACTCTGAAGAGGAAAGGGTACATAGAAGCAAGAGCAAAAGCCTAACAAATCCATCCTGTTATGACACTCCATTCCAGCTGAGTATCTGCCCCATATGGCAGTCTTGTTTCTAATCCCACTGTCATAAAGCGTTACAGCCTTGCTCCTTTGTGTAAAAGCTTTCTTTTTCTTTCAAGAGTTAAACTACTTGATAAAAGTTTATAAATTCGTATGTAGTTTAAAAGTTAACAAATTCATATGTAGTTATCTGTGAAGTCTTGTGATTAAACTTGATGTGAGGACTGGCTAAGTACACAGGATTATCTGAAAGCACAGTAGTGAGCTGGTGAATATGCCTTTTCATATGGTGCCTGTATTAGCTCACTGTTTCCTCATAGTTTGTTGGGTAAATATATACTTTGGATGTAGGCCCTAAGAACACAAAACCTGCACTTTAAAGATATTTTAGGGTGCTTATGACTTCTTGTTTTGCAAAGGCAATTGCAAAAAAACCCCAGTTGCAATGCCACAATCCATATACACGAGAACATAAAAGCACAAGATATCATCCAGAAGCAAGGAGCACAGGCAGAGTTGGGCAAGAAAACATAAAAAATTGTTTCATCAAAACATGTGAACACTCTCTGTGGGAGTCCAGAAGGGCTCAGTCAGCTGGCAGTTATAGGCAGTCTGGACAAAGCAATCATATTTTAGTAACAACTTTAGAATGGAAAAGAGGGATTGATCACTGAATTATTGCTTTATGTGTTTTTCTAAATAACTGGCCTCATCATTGTGCTGCTCACAGCAGTGCTCTACTGTGCTGAAAGGTTACTCACAGATTCGGGGAAATACAGAATATCAGCTAGTAATATTTTGAGACAGGGGGAATAATATTTCTGGTATTAAGCAAGCCAAATTAATGGTTTTACTGTATTTAAAACTGGAAAAAGCACACAAACAATAAAGGATAAATACTGTAGTAAAATTTGAAAGCTTTAGTGCTAAAAGAAAGGAAGGAAAGAAAGAAGGAAGAAAAACTAAGCTCTGCCCTTCAAAAAATATGATAGGGGATCAGATAAATTGTGTTTAGGATGGTTTAGAAAAAAAAGATTTTTTCAAAAAGATTATACACTTTTAAATAGCCTTTTTAAAATAGTATGCACTTTCATTTATCATATCTGAGTTTGAAGTAAAAATTCCAGTAAGAACTTTCTGTGTTTGTGTCAAAAGTGACACTGTTTATTTTCACATTTACCTGAGAAAATTTTCTCATTCTACTGGATCTGTGGTTCCGGGGTTTTATTAAAAGCTTATGCTTGGCAGCAGAATTATCCAAGAAAGCAGAAAGCTCAGGTGGAGTGTCAAAATTGGCTGTAGGGGAGATGGTACTGTCAGATGTCCGGGGAGAGCCAGCTTTGCTACTTCCACGCCTAAAGAACAGCTGACCGTCTGTGGAGCGAGATCTAGAAGAACCCAGTGTAATCTGAAAAAAAACAAATCCCCAAATGAAGAATCAAACAAAGAAACAAAGACACAAAAATAACAATTCTACAAATAAGTAGCATATTTATTACCATTTTAAGGTTGCCTCTTTTTCTTTTTGACTTTTCTTTAAAATGCATTGCATTTCCTAATGTTGCATGTGATGTACTAGTGTTAGCAATTCTGCATTTTTAGCTGCTTGAATATTGTGATATACTGTCCAGGGGGAAGGATATCTAAAGATATCTAAAGCACACAAAGATCTAAAGCACACAAATACATGGCCAGCATGTTTTAGAAGACATATTTATGAAGAGTACTCAGTTACAGAACCTAAAGGGCCATTTTCCTTTCTGGGTCTGTTCTAGCATCTTTGTCTAGGCTCCTATCCACAGCTGTTTTGGGCTGAGCATCTTTAGCTTCCTATATGTGAGCAGGTCCCCTCTAACTCTACAATACCCTCCCAAAGACAAAAAATTTAAGAATTAGTGGCATTGACATTTAAGTCAGCTTGTGTTTTTACATCATGTAAAAACATTTGTATCTGCATTTACTGGAAATGTAAAGTTTCATTGGTAAACCATTCTGGGGAAGGAAGCAATGGATAATTCCTACTAGAGGCCAATAACCCATCCAGAAACAGCTTCTGAATGCTGCAAGGGATGTCATACTTCCATGAAGTTGGAATTCAGCTTGCCTTTGAGCTTCACCAAAAACTACCCTAGTTCCAGGGATGCTGCAACAAGAACGCTGGAAAATTTATTAAAAATAAACTCTAGAAAGGGTTCCTCCTTCCTCTCAGATTCAGTTTTGCAAGTAGGCAAAATGGTATTTCCAAACTATCTCTCACAGCATTAACATCACCTCTGGCAACTCATTACAGCACTCCATTTGTAGGCTTGAAATTCTGGTTCACTTCTTTGGAGGAGATTTCCTCCTTTTTCACACTTTCTTCTGTGGGCATTCTTCTTCCTTCTTTTTTCTTTTCTTCTGGAAGTGGTATTTTACTAAGGAAGTTGGATGGGAGAAGGGCAGGGCAGGTTGGTGTTCATTTTATTTTGGAAGGGAAAAAGCATCAGCACTGTGTGCAAGTAGAATTCTGCAATATGCACTGCAGCCCAAAGATGCTCTGTAGTGTAGTGAGGGCCTGCTGCAGCTTGCTCAATGGCCAGGGGAAAACTCCCATTGATTTTAGCAGAAGCTGGATCTACACCTTCTAATCATACTTTCTACTTAAGAAAAAGAAGGTAGCTCAGACATGCTGAATAATGGATAATGGATGCTCTCATTAATTTTAACTCTACAATATCTGCAGTCTAGTAGTCAAACATGACTAATGTACAACAAACGATAGGTGGCTGCATTATACATTAGTAGCTAACAGTGAATACATTGACATTTCAGCTCCATGACAAAAGCACAGCACATGTTCTCTTTCAAAGCACGTCATTATTTGCCTGCCTTTCTTCTGGCTCCTGCTTTTCCTCGAGAATTTTGCATGTCTTCTCCTTGGCAGTGCTCAGTGTTGGCCATTACACCGGAAAATCCAAAATCTGGTTTCTTACTTAAATTTCAGCAGCCTTAAGTGAATGCCAGCTCTGAGCCGGCTGCAGAAGTTGTTTGTCCCACAAAGTTTGGCTTTGACAAAGCCTGCTGAAGAAGGAAAGAGCTGGCAGACCCCTTTCTCCAAATGTCATTTGCACATGGCTCAATCATCCTTCAGCTGGTCGTGCTGGGTGGCACAAGGTGGGGGGCCAGGAGGAAACTCCATCCCCAAAGCCCAGACAGGAGAGTTGTGATTCCTTTCTTCAATCCAGAAAGTCCTTGCTGCCAAGGCACAGCAAGGTGTCACTGCTGCCCAAAACCTCAGGACTGGGTGGTGCAAAATTCCTCGGCCCTGTGAACTGGTCTCCTCTGACTTACAGAAGCAGGGCTAATTTCTCTGAAATGCCAGGTAGTAGATCCTGTGGTTTGGGAGGAAAGCCTTTAGATGGAGCTGCATTCTGGCTGCACTCTCAAACTGGCATGGGTTGAAGAGAGCTCTGTGCTAAACGACAGGGCATGTGGAAAAAGCTAAACAGCTGTGTAGTCATCACCACGACTCAGGAGTCAGCAAGTGAGTCAGAAAGTAATGTTAATGGAACAACAGGGAGACATAAATCCTCTTTCAGCAAACATGCATCTGGACTGGGCACAATTACAGTGAACCCATAACAGCTTTCAAGAAATACTTCCTGAGAAGTAAGGCCAGAAATCTTTGCTGAGCCCTGCTTCAGCTGGTCCTGCAATACATTTTGCATAATTACCAAGAAATGGTCAGCTCGGGACTAGTTTCTCTGTTTCATTTCTGCAATTTCCTTCCACCCCTCCTCCTATTCCTAGAAAATGCTCTTCCCTCTACCCCTGCGTTGTTTCCACCATGACTCCAGCTGCAGACAGCTAAAAGAGACTCTTCAGAGCTTTCCAAAACAGCCCTTTAATCAGCCAGAAGGGCTGGCTTCTGATTGAAGAAAGCCATCCATGTGCCTATACTTGAGCTCTGAAAAACATCACTTCAGCAAAATTCACAGCCAGAATCTGACTGAAGGCTGAACTCAGACTCCTAAGCAGCAATGTCAGCCACTATCATCAAGCAAACACTCTCTGTGTCAGTGTGAGGTAACTTTGTACTTAAAGCAGGGTCTGGGCAGATTTCAAAGGATCTAGAGCTGTTCCCATCTCTTCAATAAGCTTTCTCCCTTATCCTGTGCATGTAACTCAAGCAGCCTTTACTGCAATTTCCCATCTTTGAAAAAATGGACACTGCTTCAGTGTCTAAATCTGGTTGGTTGTGCTTGGAGATTAAATCATGTCTATAAAGTTGGCTAAAGGATATGAGCTTTTCTAGAGACATTCATTAGTATCAATGGGATAATAATGGGATGACTTTGTATCAGAGTTATGTTGATAAATAATCACAGTTTTTTTATGTTAGACAGACATTAAAACAGCAAACAGACAGGCAGGCAATTACATGCATACGAAATTGTTTTTTGCAGCAGACAGGAAACAAAATAATATTTTTTAAAATATTTCTTTTAAAAACTACTATGGGTAATTACATGTCCTTTAATACATTTGGCAGAAGTTACCTGTTCTTCTTCTTCACTGCCTGTTCCAGCTAAACTCAAAGAGCTAAGGTGCTTGTGAGAGTCAGAGAACTGTGGGATGGAATGAGGAAGAGATTCAGCAAAAGATGACAAACAAGGTGGATATAATCGCAGAAATTATCTACACAAAGTGCACAAAGGTACTGACAATGTAAGTTTTCTCTACAGTCTTAAGGATTAGCAAGGACACTGCAAACATAAAGTGTAAGACATGCAGATAAAGAATGAAATAATGTCTAACAATACTATCATTAAAAAAAAAATCAGATTATTTTATGTTTCTTTTTCCAATGACAACCTAAAAGAACATTAGAGAGTTCTCTTATCAACACACTCAAGGGGGAATACAGATTTTTCGGCCTTATTTTTTTATGCCTGGAAGCTCTTTTTAGTCTCTATAAAAAACACAGCATTCCCATGCATGTACACAATCACATACTCTTCTTCCTAGTTCTGCATTTTCTGGTGTGATATTTATGTTTTAGCAGGAACACAGATTCTAAGTAGCTGTTTACAGAGAGAGAGTGTTTTCCCAGTTTGAGTGAGGTATTTCTGGATTGCTCAGAGGTAAAATAGGGATACGTAAAACCAAATACTTTATTCTACCATCCCCATATAGGTAAAACAAGTCATTAAACACCCATTTTTGTCGACACTGGAACTACTCACTCTTGTTGTCATGCCTGAGTTTAGGCTTTCATGAAGCAAAGACATTTCTGGAGGGCTCCTGGGTAATCCATCATCTTCAGAACTGGTCCCAGCATCCTCTGTTCGCTTTGCATGAAGTCCAAATGGAGGCGGAGGCCCCAATTTCATGGTAGGCTGGAGTTTCAACTTCAGTGTGGCATAAAATACATTAGTTTGTGATAGTGATGGAGATTTCCCCAGAACATTTGTTAGCTGAGGTCAATGAGTTACCATTATTTTAACTTCACAACTGAATGATCCAGGGCACAGGACATCTGACTTTACACATTCTCTTAGGGAGCCATATAAACTACCCATTTTTCAGCTATCATTTATATAGAACCAAGACAGGATACTGCTGTCTAATCAACAAATGCAACAGTTGATGTAAACTGCAGCCTGATATTACTTACTAATCAAACATTCAACTACAAATACTATACAAAAAAATCAAGCCTGGAAAGACATTCCATCTCTTACATTTGAAAAAATATGATATTGTCTATATTACCTGTAAAGCTCTAATCCGATCAGAAATGTTTTCTTGAGAAAAGACTCTTACTGGCCTTGCAGGCTCTTGCCCAGTCTCAAGAATGAAAATGCTATCATGTGACAAAGCTCTGCTTCCCATAATGCCTTTATGTGTCCTAGAATGATATAACAAATGAATGAAAACATGTAAATTTTTTGCCATTTCTCTTAACTCAAGGGGTCTATTGAAGGTGGAATGGGACACAAGGATGCACAGCATACATCACAAACAAGATTCCAGACTTTCCATAAATGCAGCCATTCAGGGTAATCTAAGTAACACCTTTAAAAACCAAAAAAAAAAAAAAAAAATTGTAAATGCTGTTATCTGTCATGTTAACAAATTGAATCAAGGTTAAAGACAGTTTAACCCCAGAAGATGAGTTATGTCTTATGAAAAAAGCTACTGCCCCTTGGGTGGAAGCCAGCAGCTGGGTGGTGTCACAGCGCCACAGGCAAGCCCAGGTGCAAAATTGAGTTCACATGAACGAGTCTGTCCTGAGACTTCTTGCTAATGTAAGACCATGTCTTGCAAATGAGTGACCATTATCCTAGGAAGAATAAGTACCTTTTACTAAGTGGTACAGCATTTAATATATCTCTGCCACACAGATCATTAGCAAAAACATTTCAGGCAATGTAGTCCTTACATGGAATCCTTTGCACAGGTGCAAAAGATCCTTAAAAGGTGCTGTGCTCTATATCAAGGTCCCTCAGATTTTCTCTTATGAGCCTGTGGGATGCATTTTTTCATTGACAATCATTGTGGCTTAGTTGGGGGAAATAAGAGATGCTTTGTAGGCAGCTTCTCTCATATTCTGTTTCCTACTCTTGATGCATGTAACTTCTTTTGCAAATGGTGCATGTGGGGCATAAGTACCATGCTTCCTCATGGGAATGGTAGAGGAGGGCCACAGACAGACAGCTAGCTGCTAGGAGGTTCCTTGTGCTCATTTTCCTCAGCTTAGCTCGTACCCTGACTGAGAAGGGACAAGAAATGTGTGCACACAGCATTTTTTAAGAGTACCTTTTTCAAATTTTTTAAATCGAGCTATGAAATGGTAAATGAGTGCAGAAGAGATCATTGTTTGGGTTTATGTAACTATCAAGTGAATTGAGCAGAAAAGAAAAAAGAACTGTATTTCTGGATCCTAGATACTGTCATAGGGACATTGAAGACAAACATAAACAATCATGGCAGACTGTAACATTTTCCACACAGTGGCTGCTATAAATATGTTTGATAAAACAATAGCAGGAAAGAGTTGATCCACATTCTTGCTGCAGAAGGAAGGAAAGCCTGCTACGTCTGCTTAATGGATTAGAGACATTAGAAGAACAATTTGTCTGAGTGCAAATGTGATCTCTGCACAGCATCCAAGGTCAGACAGATCTATAGCAATTTGCAGAGTGGGTGCCAGTCAGGGCTGCAGCGGTGCCCTACGCACCAGCACTCAACAAGGGCGGCAGCCACACAGGCCGTGTCACTGCATGGGCACCTTTATCCCAGCATTCCATCCTCAGTTCCTCTTTCTAGCGGATGCATCCCTCCCAGACACTTAATGGAAGTACCCTGCATGTCTCCTCAGATTAAGAGTGTTCCTTCCTTTCAAATAATTTCCTGGTCTTAGTCTGTCTACATGAATATTAAGAAACAATCATGTAACAACGCTTCAGGTTACAGCGCAGAAATATGGCCATGAGAGCCAGAGATGGCACCCACTCAGACATGGCCTTGTTAAGGCACACATGGGGCAAAGAAAATCTCACCATCCACATCTTACAGGACATAATAAGTTGTCAAACAACAGAACTTCACACCACCTGGTGCTGCCAGCCCAGAACTCCGAGGGCTTCAAGCTGCACTAACTAACTAACTATTGCCAATGCCATGAAAGCAAAAAGAAAAAAACAAAACCAAACCATCAAAGAGAAAAAAAATAAAAAGAGTGTTAATAATTTCTTTTGGTTGTTTGGCGCTGCCTGGTGGCCACATAGAATAATGTCGTTTTAAATGGCCGGGATGGTTTCCTTTCCCATTCCTGGGCACAGCAGCGCCCCTTGCTTGAGGACCAGAAGGCTTGTTCCGAAGAGCACAACATCCACCAACGCAAAGACTTGCTCTTTAGTTATCGAAGGGGGTCTTCAGTCCACCTCTCTGTCCAGAGACATAGCTGAGTGTTTGGACTGGGTTTCTCATGGTCACTTTTCATAGTGGGTAAAATGGAGACAGGGTTTTCAGAGGCAAAGAGGTACACAGGATGGGACTCATCTGGTCTAACTCCAGACATCAAATTGCAGCTATTTACACTGGAGGTGGCTATCCCAGGCTCCTGTTTACATTCAGTGGAGAGATACAGGCACTTCCAGAGCCTATTTCATGCATAAGGGTGATACAATCTTGTTAGTAATGCTGACTTCTCTCTGACTAAAAAAGGCAGCTGGTAACTAACTATCCCTGTCCGCGGCAGATGATCTCTAAAGACCCTTCCAACTCCTACCATTATAGGAATCTGTGGTTCTAGAACTCAAAATTAGACATCTGGTCAGATGGATCCACATATACAGAAGAAAAGAAGTCTTCAGAGCCTCTGGACCCTGCTGATTTCAGTTGCAGTCAGCCCATTACTCCTTCCTTGCTTTCAAACCCTGGCATAAAGGGTTAGTCATCTAACCTTCTCTAACAATCCTTAGTAGTCACATGTTAGGGACATAAGGTTTATATCCTGGTAGGATATAAACTGATTATCTAATTCATTTTTGAAGATGGGAATTACATTCTTTTGAAATTATAACCCAAGGCTTATTTATGATTAAATGAAAGCATTTTTCATTAATATTTCTTGCTACACCCCACTCAATTCCCTTTTGATTTGCCTGGCATCAACCATTTTAATTTGTACTTTCCTGGGAAAAGCAACTATTTGAAAATACAGAATTATGCACAAGGGGAGGAGGCAATTTTGAGGCGTTTTTAATCTACAGACATTGTAGCAATTTTGTATTTGTTCACCAAACAGAGTCCAAAGACTTACTCAAGTTCATCTTCAGAATCATAGCTAGTGTGCATGTCATGAGAGGCTGCAACATCATTTGTTGACTGGCACAGCTTCAGACTGCTGCTCACAGAAGATGATGTCTCTTTCCTTTTCTTTTTACCAAAAAACTTTTTGAAAGATTTGAACTTTGATTTTTTCTTTCCTAAGTGAAAAAACATAAAGAAGATGCAACCAGCAGCATGTGCAAATTTTTGAAAAATAACATTTCTTTATAATTTTTTACATAAGTGGATTTTTTCCTGGAAAATGTAACACAGTCCACTGTTGCATTAATGTCTTTCAAGACTGTACAGATGGTATGAAATTACTGTTATCTTGGAGAATGGATTACAATGTTTATGAGACATAAGAAATAACCAATGGTGTAGAATCATTCCTAATAGAGTTTCTACTTGCCTCTTGAGGTAATTAAACTGTGAAGGAAAAATTTTGTCTTAACTGCCTGGGATATGAAAAAGAAATTATTACTTGGAAACCCACTGCCTTTGTTCAGCAAGCTAAATAGTGATGATAAGAGCAATGCTACCAAAACCAATTTAAATGTAGAAAAGGCATACAAAGGTGATTGTACAGTGTTGGGAGGCTAATGCTGTTAAAATGTTGGGTTTATAATACATTGAGAATATTTTTAATGCTGATTACAAGATTCAATGGGTCACAAAGTATTCATCTAGGAATCAAGCAATAACCTTGAAAAGCAATTCTAGTCTGCCCAGTGAGGAAAGACCTAAATTAGGATCAGTTGCAGCTCTGTGAAGGAAACTATCCAAATTAAATCACTGTTTTCCACAAGAATTCCAACAATTTGTGCCTGGCCTGTTTAAGTTGACATGACAGTACCGCGAAGCATCCTTGTCAGCATTTCATTCACTCTTGGATCTTGTTGGATAAAAAAGTTAGCTTGGTCACAAAATGCTATAAAAATCTTATTTCAGGCCTGTGAAAATGCTGAAAACATGTAACAGCTCTTGGAAAAAGCTGAAGAGAAAGGCAGAGTGCATTCTCTAAACAAACAAAATGCACTTCTATGAGAGAGCTAAGGCATAGAAGCTTAAGAAGTCACAGCGCTTTTCATTCACCAGGGAAGGGAGAAATTATACCTGAATTGTCCTCTCCATCTCCTTCAGTGTCTCTCATCTTAGGGTCCATTGTCCTTGAGGAACTCATGTGGCAATCACTAAAGGAGGAACAAAACCTGTTAGTTGTACCAACAAAATAACAGTACTTCACTGTATATGTGTACAAGTTGCTAAAATACAAAGATAGAGAATAGAACATTATGTGTATGCTTACATAATATATGTCTCCATACATGTCTGAACATACGTGTGTGTATTTTATATATAAACATACATAATATATAAAAATATCCCATATGGTACTTATTAGGCTATAGAGAGGTAGAATAGATTATACAGACTATTTCCACTTCCAGAAGACAATAGTACTTGACATTTTAGTCAACCAGCCCCTCTTGTCTCAAGACTGAATTTGGTGAATCCTTGAATGCTTCTAAAAATATGTATTAGGGAAGATGGGCTTCTTCGATTTTCACTTTCTCAGCCCATTCAGGTCCAGAGACAAAATGACAAAATTACAGCATTTGAGCAAGTGTGCAAGTAACAATAGTAGAGAATCCCACATATTTTTCCCTTATTTATGTCCAGTTTTAAGTATTCTGGAGATTATGGTTTTTCTTCTTTCTAAAGAAACTTGGGAAAAGGTAGAGATTCTTTCCATCCCTTTCTTTTTGTAAAGATAACAGAGTTAGGGAGAATTAGTAACAGAGAAATACAAGTAAAACTAAACCAACTGATTTTCTTATTTTCTTCTCTCTTCTTTCTTTACTTTTCAGAAGTGAAATATTACTTTGCTTATTAAGGTTCCTAAACTAAAAAATAATTGCAAAACTGCACATGTCCAAAGCCTGAAGACAATTTATTCGTAATTTAAATTATATTTCTGGTGCAGTAGTCTGTTTGTGCTCTCTTTTCTTCATTTGGAGAGCCATAATTTCATGGTCAAGGGAGAAGAAAGTCATGGATGCCATTGATTGGATAGTGAGTTAAATGCTGTAGAGTCACTCTTTGGGCTGTAACAGAGGCAGATGCTCATGCCACAACCTGCATGGGAGGGTGAGTAGACTGTGGCTGTTTTGATCCACTGAAGTACCAGGAGATTTAAGAAATAAGGCTTGTAAATCCAACAAGCTAGTGAAATGGAAATGAATCCTTTATTACTCAAACCTAAAACACAACAACACATCACCTGAGCCATCTGCAGCCGCTTGGGCTGGGCCACAGTGCAGGGCTGCAGGGCAGCCACAGCAAAGGCACCTCTCCTGGCTGGCAGCTCCAGGGCTGCTGCCCCAGACAGACCCACAGCTTGGTGTGAAACACCCCCTGCCACCACCCACCGGTACCAAATCAGAGCTAACACAAACATGAGGGTGAGCAACTTTTGGTCAAGGGCACCTGCCCAAAGTACGGAGAATTAATAAGGCACTTACCCTAGGAAAAAAAAAAAACGGATGAGGGTGGTGAGGCACTGGAACAGGTTGCCCAGAGAAGCTGTGGATACCCCACCCCTGGAAGTATTCGAGGTCAGGCTGGATGAGGCTTTGAGCAACCCAGTCCAGTAGAAGGTGTCCCTGCCTATGGCAAGGAGCTTGGAACTAGGTGTTCTTTAAGGTCCATTTCAACACAAGCAATTCTGTGGTCTAGGATACCTTTATTTTTAAAGTAAATGTCCACTGGGAGGTGACAGATAAATATGTATTTTGGGCTGTGGCATACCTAGTCAATAGTTAAACAGGGTGTCTCAGATTCCTCCTGTCACGTTGCAGTAGCAATGGCAGGAATGTAAATCAGTATCTTTAAAACTTCAGCATGCCCTGTAGCATCTATAAGCTACACACATCCAGAAGGGGGATTCTACAGTCTCTGCATAAATTGTGGATGACATAACTCACATCCCCATCTGTGGTTCATTGGCATCAGCCTGCTGCATTCAGCTGCACTCAGGTGAGGGTATATTATTTTTTATCCAAATGTTTGTATGTCATACTTCACTAGTTCTCTATAGTAAAGCCACTTGGAGATAAACTCCCACACAGTGACAATGTTTGTTGGAAACATGCAGGCAAGTATAAACATGTTCCCTCTGGCAAAATTCAATCAGATAGTGTATTATATTCCTGACAAATCAGAATTATGTTCTTGTCCTAAACCTTGGCAGCCAAATTTCTAGAGAATAAAGCCAATTAAAAAAAAAGTTAGCTCCGCCATAATGCATGCAAAGATTAGCGTGATTTATTTTGTGACATATGAGGTCACAAAGAGTGTTTCCACTGGATGCTTCAAACATTGAGGGAAAGGGTAAGCAGGGGTGCAGCATAAATCTCCTCACTTAGAGGAAACTGAAGGACATTTAACCTTGAATGGGCTCTCTTCTTGCCAGTCGAGCATTTTGAAGCAAGATCCTCACTCCCTTCTTTCCTCATGCAGCACTTCTTTGGGCCCACCACATTTTTGGTGTTTCCTCACATTATTTAAGAATGTGTGTCTTACTCAGAGGAAGGCAGCCCTCTGCTACTGTGTCTCTTGCAAGAGTACAGAGCTGGAGCCCTGGCTTGTGAGAAGGAAGGAGGTGGTTGGGCACTCCATGTGCGTGTGTATGTGGCACCCATATTCCATAACCCCTGGAATCCTGGGGATTTGGGTATGTGGGCAAATCAAATTCCTATGTTAAGGGAAGATGCTGGTCAATGTGCATCATTATTTTATATTATCTGTTCTGGATATGACCCATCCTGGGCCAATGCTGGCCTGTTGGTGAAGGAGTTGTTCTATCCACAAGAGCAAGATAAAGAAATTTTAAAAAAACATGTGAGTTGACCTAGTGGCAAGGGGAAGTTGGGCTGTCTGGCTTCACATTGATCCTGGTTGGGATTGTTATAATCAGAGAGAGATAACTCCCATAGTGTGATTAGAGCTTGTGAGGAGATGAGTAAATTTTACTGAAGTACAAGAATGTAGACAGAGACCAGAGTAATATAAAATGAGTACTAGAAAAGATTGTAATGGGTACTGTTGAGATACAAGGGAATGACTCTCCAGAATCTTAATAATATTTTATTATTATTTATTATAATACAATATAGTAGCAAGTGTAATTCTGGACCCAGATGCCTCTGACATCTGCAACTATTTTAAGGATCACATGTCAGAGTGACAAAGAGAAAATCAGAAAGATATTATATTACCTAGGGGTTCTAAGTTTGTCCAAAATGTAAATGATTTGTTACTTGCCAGCAAAACACAAAAGATTGTTTGAAATATACTGTTTTTCCATGTACTGCTTTATGCAGGGATTTCTTTGTTTAAGGACCTTCTTGAGAGATGCCCAACTCAGGCTGTAATGCTATTAATAAAAAATAATTTTTAAATGCTTTTACAAAGGAATCTGTCTTTCAGCTTATTGATTGAGCAGAAACATAATTGAACCCAGTTATTGTGCTGGCATGTGTAATTTCCATAACACCAGGTCCCACCACTGCTGCCAGAGCCACCCCTAGACAGCCCAGTGTCACCTGGGGAAAAACCTGGCTGCTTTGCTGTGGGAGGGCTGCCCAAGAGACCCAGGCTGTGTGCAGGGAGGAAGGTTGTCCAGGTGAGATAACTCTGGAGTGAGGCAGAAAGCAATCCAAGGTGTGGGTCAGAGGCACCTGAGTGCAGGAGACATCAGGCACAAATACCAGTGGCCTCAACCTCCTGTGCAGGAGCCCAGAGACTCCTTTAACCTCTGCAAGGAAATGGTTATTTTAAATGATGGTAAATAAATCCTGTAAGTTTGGGTTGGGTAAGCAGTACTGGCTTTGCAGTGGGGGGACTGTAAGGCTTTTAATAAAAACTGCCTCTCAACTCATCATGACACTATAAGGATTTGGTTTTCTGTTCAAAAGACAAGTTTCCTGCCCAAACCCAGGGCTGGGTGTGACCGTCCCAGGCCAGTGGTGGCTGACACAGAGGAGGAGGTGACAGCAGCCCTTGCAGCAGTCACTGTGTTGTGCAAACATACACCATGACAAAAGCAGTGAGGCGCAGCCACTTGCTCCATACCAAGGATGCAGGAAGAGTTTTGTGCCTTTATTGTAAATGTGAGGCCACCAACAAGGGGAGAGAACGATGAATCTGACTCCATCCTATCAGAAGACTAATTTATTATTTTATTTTACTATATTATATTAAAAAAAATCTATGCTATACTAAAGAATACAGAAAAGATACTTACTGAATGCTAAAGAGATAATAATGAAAACTCGTGACTCTTTCCAGAGTCCCGACACAGCTTGGCCCTATTTGGGCAATGAGTCAAAACAACTCACACTGGAGTCCAATCAGGCAATCACCTGTGGGCAAACAATCTCCAAACACATTCCACATGAGCACAACACAGGAGAGGCAAATGAGATAAGAATTGTTTTCCTTTTCTCTGAGGCCTCTCGCTGCCTTTCAGCTTCCTAGGAGAAAAACCCTGGGTGAAGGAATTTTTACAGAGAATGTAAATGCCACATGCCTTCTATTACCAAAGGGAGATTTTTTTTGCATCAAAGAATGAATGGACACATGCTTCCTTAACCTGAGAAGGTCACAGAGTGGGGGCGAATCAGCAGGCAACAGAGAGGACTGCAAGAACTCACAAAATGCTTCTGGGCTGTGTGCTGGTGTTCAGGTTTTCAGAAAGATGCTCAAAAGTCAACAGATTCATTTTTAGTGTTTGCTCAAAACCAGGGTTTTGAGCAAACAATGAAACTGACACTTAGCCACTTACTTGAGTACTTTGCCAAGTGATGGTTTGCATTGGAGCAATATCCCAAGACAGTGTGAAGAAATATTGGTCCCTGCTGAGCATCCAGCAGCTGCCAGAGATCCCTCTGTGATGATCTGCAAGCCAAGCACTGCCTGCCTTAGTGTTTCACCAAACCTAGCTGTAGACAATCACATTCATTTCTACCTTAAAATTTACTGTGTTGTTTTTATTAACATGGGGGAAACTGGGCTTCCTTTGGTGAAAACACGGGTTTCCACCACCAGGAGATAATCCTATTTTTTTCCCAAATATATAAACTTAGAGAACCATACTATCTATATCTTCCCTTTTTCTTTCACTATAATGTATTTTAACAGTATCTTTAGACAGATTTTCAATCTTTCAAGCCTTTTCCTCAACATCTGCAACAAGCCCTCCAGTATTAATACTTTCATCATGGGAAAGATTTGATTAAATCATGATACTTAAGAGGAGAAACAAAAAAATCCAGGGTTTACCCTTGATATGGCTGTAACTGCTTGTCATTTCCCTGATGTAAACAGAGATTGCAGTTTTTGCTCTGGAGCCAAGTTTTTTCCCCCTCAAAGCTTTGTTTAAAATCTATAATGGTCTACAAGCTTAAGAGCTGTGCAATGAAATACTGACAAAATCCAGCAGCTTTGGATTTGGCACCCACTGGGATGGGTGGCATTCATTGTGCACTCATGCTTGGATCTAGAGGCTTGGCTGCTGAGCTTTCTCATTTCCAGTTTCCCCAAGGATTTACTGAAGTCCATCACTTAATTAAATCATCCTGTGATCTGAAAACTCAGCAGGATTTTCATCCTAAAGAAGCAACCTGCATTGGTTCTCCCTTGTTAGCAAGGGCAAGATTTACCACACCACTGGCAGTCACACCCTTTTCTTCTTTTTTTTCCCCACATTGTATGTGTGGTTCTTTTCACAGTGGAATACTAGAGATACTTGGTTTATCAATTTATTATGAGCTTTTATAAGCCAAATATAATGTCTGCTGACAAATTGCTAAATCCTACCTGTTTATAACAGTATTTTTGCTATACTGGACTTTTCCCAGCAGAGACTTTTTTCACTTTCCTCCTTCCTTCCTAGGTCCTTTCTAGATAAGCTGAGATACAAGAAATACATCTGAGACTGTGCCACTGCAGAGAATGGAGATGGAATATAGCAGCGTAACAAGTTTTTATTTCCCTTTTTATCCCTTCCAAAGGCTGGTACACTCCAAAGTGTGTATCCAAAAACCAACAGCAATTTACACCTTTCGTTTCTCTTTTGTATAAGAATAGTAGAAACACGAGGAGTTAAAAAAATCTGAATTTAGGGAAATGATTTCACATGAGACAAAGAGCTGCCCTTTTCTCAGAACATCACAATATACACTAACATATAAACTAACATTCCCTCTGGTATTACACAGTCTTGAAGATTTTGGGGGGGGGGGTGGGGAAGAAGAAGATAAGGCAGGGATTCTGGGGATATAAAGAAAACACAAATACTTAGAGATACTCCTCTAGCTGAGAGAGTAACCAACCCAAAACCAAGTGCCTGGAGCAAAGACTGAGGCAGCCTTTTCTCATCCTTCCCCTCCCTGAGGACTCAGACCTGAAATGAAGGCCCCATCCAGAGGCCACGCAGCCTCTTCTCCTGTCACTTGGACTGCAGAATTGGGACATCTCACTGTTTCCAGAGGGAGCAAGCCCAGAGTGCCTGCCATGGTCCTCTGCCACCCCAGGCACATCAGCAGTGCTTTCACAAGCCTGGAGGCACTCCAGCTCTCCGAAATGTGCATTAGCAAGAGCACCACCTGGACACTGCCCCAGGGTGCTATGCCTTGGCATAGCACAGGTTCAAAAGTGTGTTGTGATCTCCTGCCTCCCACACAAAGCTTAATCTCTGCAGCCAGGGGAGACTTTGTGCTGAAAACATTGCGCAGGGTGTGGCAGAAGGAAGTGTAGGACAGCAGGCAGGTATTCACACAGCCCAAGAAACCCTGCTGTTCAACACACCTCTCTGCTCAGACCTCCTCCAGCTAACAGAGATCACTGTCCCCTCCTTTCAAACTCTCAAACAACTTTCGGTGCTCCCAAGAGACAATGCTTGAGCCTAGCCAAAACTAAATCTCCCACAGTATGTCCAATTATAAAATCATTTCCAAAGGGCAGCCATCATCTTGAGCTTTTCTTTCTAAGATAAATCACCTGCAAGAGGAGGTCTAAAAAGCATAGTGAAGTGCTCCCCCCAAGCTAGCACAGCACGTATGAGCCCAGGTATTAGGAGTGTCCACATGAGTGAGGAGCAGGTCTCTGGGAATCTCATTAGTCTGTATAAACACATCCAAAAAGCTCATAAAAAGGACAGGAGAATTTCATAACAACTGCAACACCATTTCCAAAGCCATATATTTTCTTGCTTCAGACGTCTCACTAGGTCAAAGGAGTTTCACTTTTCATTTTTTATTTGGCCTCCAATTTTTAAATCAAGGGAATAGATGCACCTGAGTGCATGCTTACATACACACAGCCATCCTAGAAGCTTTATCCATAGTGCCAGCACTGGGACTGAATGGTCATTCTGCCTTTCCTACCATATGTCAGCACCTCCACAGTATACATTCTAGCTGTGTCCTCATAATTTGTGAATTATTAAAAATAATTTAACACAGAGAAGACACTTTCTGAGAAAAAAAGATATTTTCTGAGACATTTTCTGCACTGATTTGTACTACCAAGTCTAAATAAAATATCAAAAATAAACTTCATACCAAACCAGGGAAAAAAACCCCTTTCACTTTTTGTATACAACTTTGCCTTTTGTTTCCAAAATTGGGCAGACAATCATCTCCTTCCATTTTGTTTTGTTGTATCAGTAAACAAAAAGTTTTGCTTTGCAAAGTCTATGACTTCATATGTTCTTTGCTGTTAGCACTTTACACTGATGTCCATGAGAACATCAACAAAATGTGGTATTTGCACAAACGGTTGGCTGCCTAAACGATAGTTTGCTATCCATTTTTGTCTGTCTCTCACTGAAGCTGGTACACTTTACCCATCTTTTCTTATCTGCATTATTGCCTAATAAAAGGCTTTGTTTTCTTGCTTGTGGCTAACATTTATCTCCAGCTAATGCAATGTTTGTAGCACGCTCTTACGTTAAAAGATAATTTGCATATTGCACAACCAGGTTGTGTGTTGAGAGCCTATGAGCCACTCCTCGTGCTCAGAGCAAGGCTGGCTCAAGTGTCTTTGCTGCCAGCATCCTCTCCATGGCTGCACAAGTCCTAGGCCAGCATCCAGGTAACACACATCCTGAACATAAGTCAATGGCCTTCTCTTTTAAAACTCTGCCAGTTCAGAATCCTCTGATCCTCCTCCCACTCACTGTCATAATGAACAGAGCTACTGTGAGTGATTTGCCCTTTCTCTCAGAAATAACTAATAAAAGTCAGTTGCACCAGCACATATCTCTTCCAATGCTGTTCTTTGCACCAGAGTTTCTATTCTTCCACCCTCAGCATAGGTGGAGGTGGAAGAATACCAAGCTGTGCCACAAGGACCAGCAATGTGTAATTATTGACACACTCCTGCCCCTTGGCATCAGCCCTTGCCTTTGCAGTTCTTACATCTATCACTCAAATTCCTGTTGCATATGTAAACATAAGGTGGTGCCAGATGTCCCTGTGATCACTGAGAAGAGACATCAGGGGATGTCATGTAATAAAATACCTGCTAAAAGGAAGACTGGACAGGGGAGATAGGACAGAGTTTGCTGCATGGGCTTCAAGCCTGAGCCTTTGTGCAAACAGGGCAAGGCCTGCCATGTACCACAGGTGAGGTTTTAGGGGCTACAACAGAGAACTCTTCCCAATCCTTGAAGGGTTTTCTGGGCATTCAGTTGTTTTCAGTCTTCCACTGCTGTTGGGCAGTGTGTATTTTCCTTTGCCTAACCAGCCCAAATTACCCTCTGATGCATCTGCCCCTGCTATTCCAAAGGCTGTGCAGATTCTCATCAGATCCTCATCAGCCCTTCTGCCATGCCCCTGCCAAAAGCGCATTCCTTTCTCTATTACAAGCACAGGGCATTTCCAAGAGATGGGAGAGAGGTAAACCCCTTCATTTTCTACCTCTTTTTTCCCCCCAAGAATTAATAGTCCTTCCTTCTCTCAGCATTTCTGAGAGAGATGAGAAACACTTCATAAAATAAACTTTCCTCCCAAGCAGTTTGTGAGGAGTGAGATTTTTATTTTTTAAAACAGTGCATTGTTACAGAACACAAAAAAAAGAGGTCAGAAGGCATTACTAGGGCTGCCCAGTCTGGTGTCCTGGATAGTGCAGGGAGTCAGCTGTTCCAGAAGGGTGAAGGGAACTTTCTTTCCTGATAGAACCCAGTAACTTGAGGGTATACACCTTTGCAAAGGTCACACTTGTTCACAGGAAAAACCTTAGCTTGACTTGCATGCTTTCTTTAAACAAACAAAAAACACCAACAAAGCAAAACCAAAGCAAAACAAACAACCATAGAAAAGAATTACAGGAAGGGGGGTGGGGGGAGGAGTCTGCATGGGCAAAAGAATAAAGCAAACTCATGTGAAATGTCTTATTCCTATGCAGTAATCCTTCTTTCTTGTTTTCGGTCTTTTACTTTTTGTGATTTAATAGAGGGGCCAGGAGATTTATTCCACCAACATGGAAGGCATGATTATAAATAGAACTGTTAAAGTAAAAAAGCCACATTGGCTCTCCTTCTTCCTCAGCATTTAGGGACAATAAAGGCATAGCTGTTTTATACAGAAACACAAGATCTCCCCTAGCTAGCTACCTACCAGAGATCCTCTGCTATATTTATGAGCACAAACAGCTCAGTACACTACCAGATTTTAGGTTTGTGCCAGCCATTTTTACTGATAGAAGCACAACCTGTAGTTTTAACTTAAATTATATTGAGTGTTCACATAGAGTATTTTGCTAATAATGTTCTGAAGAAGGTCATATTTTTTTACAATAGCAGGCTAACATCACTCAGAGTCAAGTGTCAGTGAAGTATTAAAAATTCACTGTGCCTTTCCTTGAAAAGCAAAAGAGAAAATAAAGCAAAAGGCCTTTCTTTAGTTAGAACAAAACTACATTTGATTCTACATATTGCAATTGCAATTACTGTTGAATTCAGCATTCAGAACATTCCTGAAGCTATTTCACAAAAATAATTATACTAGGTCTTTTGGTATTCAGAATGAGTAGAAATATCAACAGTGTTATAAGGTCTCAGTGCCTTTAAATTCATGGAAATATAACAGGGCTTTCATTGATCCTTCCTTGTTTTTTTGGAACCATGAATACAATAAATTGTCTATTCACCTACATACACACACTTCCTTTGTGGTGAAGGAAAAGTAAGTCTCCCCTGTAAGCACAGCAAGCCCTGAGCAATGGCTCACTGACACCTGCTGCCCCATCAATTAGGCTAATGTAAGGGTGTTCTTGTACAGTGCAGAGGTTAATGGGAGTTTAAGATGCAGAAAGTGTTGAGCAGTACCTGGAATGAGATCCTTGTTCAGCTTTATCTGCTATTCTGAAGGAGACTCAGTGGGCCAAGTTAGCCAGACAAGGAGATAACTGCTAACATCTAGAGCTGAATTTGGCCCAAATTTCACAGGTCCATAATGTGTGTTATAGCCAACAATGTAATTTCAACAGTTCTATGAAGTTTCTTTAAAAGTTAATGATAAATCTTTAAAAATGTTGGGTTCTACTGAATACAGAATATAGTTATATCCTAGGCCTACTTCCAAATATTTTGCCATTAGTGTGATGAAAATTAGACAAACATAAGTAAGAAGGAAAGTGAATGAAATAAAGAGACTAAGCTGGGCTTTACCAGCTTCCTTGGGAATTCTTGTGCTGGAAGGATGAAGTAATTATTGAAATCATCCATGAACCATGTGCAGAATAGTCTTAATATTGGACATTTAAAATAGAGAGGAAAAAAAAAGAAAGTTGGAAATGCAAAGAGAACAAGATGGATATTTCTAGGAGAAGCCCGAGTCCTTCCAGGCAGAGAAACACCAGCCTACCAGCTGACACTAGGCAGAACATAAGCAGGCTGATTTCCAGGACCTGCTCATGAAAGGAGCCATCAGGGGTTCTCAGTCCCCAGCTCCACCTCGTCCAGCCCAGCCCACTCTGCTGAACCAGCTGCGGCCGCGTGCTAACCTGGAGTCCCCTCGGATGCAGGGATAACAAGAAGCCATGTCTGCAGCACAAGGACCAGGTCACACTCCCGGGTCATCCTAGCACGGAGGAGCGGCAAGAATGGAGTGAGATCCAGCTGAAGGTGGGGAAGGGGAGCATGGTGCCCTGCCTTCCCTCTGTAGATTGCAGACTATGGGGCCAGTTCCCTCCCCAGCATCCACACAGTCCGCCCAAGAGTTACAGCCACTGTCAGCACAGTCACAATCCTCTGAAATTTCCCCAGGCAACAGCATTCACATATTTCAGCAATAACTGCTACCTTGTAAACACATTCCACATTCCTGTTGCATTAAACCCCACAGGTCAAACGCAAAGCTGAACAGCCTCTTGTTTAACTGTTGTAGGAGGCTTGCTCTGAGGTAGTACATGTGGCAGGCTTTCATTTGGAAAGGACCTCATTTAGCCTCTTTTGACCCTTCCTAATTTAGGCACTCTCAGCCTTCAAATGATAATTATTTTCTTGAGCCCTGATGGAAGACATATGAGCCACGGGCTCCTTTATCTTTCCTCCACACCAGTAACATTCAGATCACTACTAGAAGAAAGAGATTTTTAACATAAGGTTACTATAATGCATGACTTCCTCAGAGGTTTCAGGTAGAAGTCCAGTTAAGTTGGACTTCATAATCCAAATAATTTCCTACACAAAAAGACTGGAAGGTTGCTTTCTGTCCATGCCACAGTAAACATCACAGCTGACTCTTTTCATCTTTGTTTGGAACATTTCTCCACAGTCTATAAGAAAAACAGTCAGGATTTCACCAATGTAAGAGCTATAATTATTTGTCATTTCCTCCCTTCATGACATGAACTTGCAACCTTTTCATACTTATTATCTATTCAGGACATAATTGTTCTTTATATTTGAAAGAGAGGAAATATTTTTCTGTAGCTCTTATCTCATTTACTTGCAGGTCCATGCTCCAAACCACACTGTGTTCCAAAGCAAAGATATGAGCAAATGGAAATAACTGCCACTAGCTCAGATTCTTGTTTTCTCATTCACTCCTTCCCTGCAGCAATAATCTCAGCAAATATAACCTCTGGCCATTCTGTATGCATCACCTCCAGCTGCTGCTTCAGACTTGCAGACTTTTGAAAGTCAAAACCCTGAATGCAGCCTAATAGTTTTTACTGCCACCTTATCAGAAATCCAGAAGCAAGTCTCTAGTGTGCCACCTGCACAAGCCCACTCATTCCCTTGGACTGGGAAGTGGAAAGCGTAGCGCAGAATCACAGAATTGTTAGGGTTGGAAGGGAGCCCTGGAGATCATCTGGCCCAAAGGTAGGGTCACTGGGAGCAGGTGACATAGGAACATGTCCAGGAGGGTTTTTGAATGTCTCCAGAGAGAGGAATTAAACAGCCTCCCTGGGCAACCTGTTCCATTGCACTGTCATCCTCATACATAAAGATGTTCTTCATGTTGAGATAAAACTTCTTGTGTTTTAGTTTATAGCCTTTGCTCTCACCCTGTCACTGGGCACCACTAGAAAGAGTCTGGCACCATCCTCCTGACACCTGCCTTTGAGACATTTATATCCATTAATAAGATCCCCTCTCAGTCTTCTCTTCTCTAGATTGACTAGGCCCAGCTCCTGCAGCCTCTCCTCACAAGAGAGGTTACATGCTTCTCCTGATGTTTTTCAAGTTACTCCCAGAGCAGGGACCAGAGTAAGCCTGTCATGCAGGAGCGATGCTCAGCTCCAGGCCTGTCCCTTGGTCCAGCTAAACTGGAGCTAATGGCATAGACTGAGGTGCCCTCTCTGGCCTAGGGCCCAGATCCCCCTGGCACCCTGTGGGCTAGTGGAACTCAGGAGGCAAAGGGAACTTGATCATGCTGTCCAGGTCTCCACTGGAAGGGGTTCCATGGTCCACGGATGGGGAATAGACTGTGAGAAATGTCTCCCTTTTCCCGCATCACCACTTGCCCCAAGTCTCTTCTCCTTTCTGCCACTGGGACAGAAGTTCTTCCCATCCCCCTCTGACAAGATAAGCACCTTCCTTGTTAAACTCCTCACTGCTTAAGATCTCTGTCAGAAATCTCTTGCGTGCACACTTGCCTCTGGCAGCATCTCCCTCTCAGCAATGGAAAGAGGACGACATTTCAGGAGTGAATGAGACTAAATCACTTCACCTGAAAGAGACACCCCTCTGCAGAGGAGATCTCTTCCTTTCTGCCCCTTTTAAACCTAATTTTCAGGTTCCTGTAAGCCTTTGGGGCTTACTTGGCAAGGAGGATAGGATGGTGGGGACAGGAATGTAAAGCCATTTGGAGACATTCCATTTATCCCCCAGGTTCCCTTCTTTGAATGTACCACAAATGTTTTACTTCAATTCTCAAAAGCCCAATGAGACACAGGTTATTAATTCATGACTATGACAAGATTATTATGGTTAATTTAACATGTGCAGGCACTTAAGTAACTACTGTTGGGAAATATTTGTCATTAATTCAAAAATTTCCTGCCTGCAATTTGGCAAATATAAATGCAAGTGTGCAGCAGAAATCCAGCGTGACATAAAGAGCACTCATCTGCCATCACCTTTACATGTGAAAATACAATGCATGATCTCTGCCTTATTTAAATAAGCACAACAAAACGTACTGCAGCATTCATAAATTAAATGCCATTGCCTTTCATATGCTAGAAAGAGCCCAGATGCAGGAAGAGAAACAGTGAAGCAGACAATATCCCCATGGGCAGCAAAAGGGACACCATTGGGAGAGAGGGTGGCAGAGCAGTGTTCCTAATCAAAGCTCAAAAAGCAAAGCTGTGCTTAAAAAACCCTATTTGTGTGGGCTTCTCTCCCACCTCCTGTGAGTCTGCAATAATTTCTACCAAGGCAGGTGGTGCAGAGTGAAACCACCAAAGTGGTTTCAGACAGGAACAACTTGTCTCTCAGGCATGGCACAGACCTCCAGGGTCACCCCATCACTCCCAGGGAGGGAACTCCCTGCCTCAAACTGCTGTGTTTTGCTTGCTTTCCCAGGGAAGCAGGTGAAAATTCCATGTGTATGGAGCTAGTTACAGCAACAAATCAGAAACTCAAGTCCAAAATAATCAGTCTCATGGGATCTTAAAAGGGTCCCAGCACTTCTTGGCCTTTGCTGGTCCCTTGGGCAGGTCCAAAGTCAGATGAGTCATTTTGCTCACAAAGGCTCTTTAGCTCTGGGGTTTTGCAAGACCTATCACTATCAGATGCATCCCACCTATCAGGCCCTTCTCAGTGCAGGAGCTCCATGCATTGCCTGGACTTTTTCAGTTCTCTCATGTGGTGAAAACTCCTTAGGAAAATCCTGAGGAATGTTTTGGTACACTTATATCTTCGAGCTTCACATTTGTGTTTCAGAATAAAACTTGGGAACATACTATCAGAGCAAATTACCTGAGCATTCAGTGCAAGCAAACCCTCAATATAAGCCTTTCATAGGCTGATTAAAGTCTTATTTTGAAAACTATTCAAATTCAAGTGCTATTCCAGAGCTTGGTAACTCTGACAGTTAGAAAATCCCAGACTAAATGACCAGTGTATACCTGCTTGGTTTTGTGCTAATGTAATACTTTACTTGAAGGAGCCTTTTTCTTTTGCCACAGGTATTTAGAGAAGATGTCTGTCTCCTCTTTCAGCCTTCATCTGCAAAGGCAAATAAGTCATGACATCTTAATTTCCTCACAGATAGAAGCTCTCTATTTTCCTGACTTTTTACTAACTCTTCTCTACACCTGCCCTACTCCAAGCTTACTTCTTCTGGCAGCCAGATGCCCAGAACCAGACACTGGGTCCCAGGCAGCCTCTATAGCTAAATGACACAAAGATAACTCTTGGATTTAAGCTTCCCAGCTCCTAGTTAGGCTTGCACATGTTGACAGACAAATAGAGAGAAAGCATTCACCTGCCTCCTCTTGACTACTGAAGAGTCCAAGTACATGTTTGAGCTATTTACAGTGTTTTATCAAAAAACACTGTTCATGCAAGGTCAGTGTTGAAATAACCTTTCCAGACTTGGCTCTTTCCTAGGTCCAACCACCCAGATGCTGCTGCTGACTGCCAATACCAGACTACAGGACCCATTCCAGCTTCTTTTCAAACCCTGAAGTGCCAGCATACGCTCCCTTGGCTGAATTTGCAAGGGCCCAGCCATCTGTGTATCTACAGAGTGTCTGTGGTGTAGGTATAATGGGAAAATATTTAGCCTTTTACATGCAGTTGGCAAATATACTAGCTCAAGCCTGAAGAAATTCTGATCCTCTTTGCTTAGGGGCCTCCTTTTTTTAAACATTTTAAAAATATTTGTGAGTCACAGCAACGGGTAGGGAATGAGCTATCTAGCAGACCTCCTAGCTCTGCCAGAAGAGCATTGCTAAGAGGACACTAGCAGGCTTTGTGAACGGAGAAAAGATCAGGAGGTGCTGGGTGACTTAATCTCTCGGGTCCCACACTATGCTCTGAGGGTGCTATTTTACTGAGAGAGCTGGATGAAAGCTACTGAAGAGGTTTCTGCTGTTAACTGCCTCCTGAAAGTCGTTGACCTAGAGACCAGAACAATTAAATGAAATGTGAAGCACCTCCTCAAACAGATATTTTCCCTACTCTGTCCTACATCACCTAATCAGACAGTAGTATGAAGTTACACACTTGGGAGAGCTTTTTGTAATAAAGGACATGGTGAACTGCATCAAGATACTGACCTGGTATGTATTTTTTCACTTTTCTAATGCGGACACACACCCTGCAAGTGCTAGGAATGAATGTATGAGCACTCCCAGAAGTATGATAGAGACAAAAAAGGCTGGGATACCAAATTGGACTTGCACACTTAAAAAGCAGCTGCTGTATCAGGTATGCAACGTGAGACTCCGGGAATTGTTTTTCTGAATACTAAATGTGGAAAATATCAATTGAAGCTGCACTTAGTCTCTCTGAAGAAATCAGGTTCTGAACACCTTAGAGTCAGCACTCAAATTAAACAGCTCTGTATTAGAAATAATTAAAATATATTGCTTAAAAATAATCTGGTCTTTTATTTCCCTGTTCAGAATCTACCCCTACAACCTTCTGTGCAAAAACCACATAAACATGCTTACAGTGCACCTGTCCCAGAGATGTGCAGCCAGATCTTTGGCTGATGTCACTCATCATGCCTTTGCTCAAGTCAATTTGAGCTGTATCAATTCATATTTCTGAAGAGATGGAACGTGCTGCTTGTAGACTTCTGAAAAAGGCAATAAACAGCTTGTATGCACCTGGAAACATTAATTTCCATGTTTTTCAAAATATGGAAATCTGTGAGGAGTGGTCCTTCAGAAAAGTATCATGCCAGCCCTGTACCAGCACTAGATATGAACACACTCTGGTTCGATTCCCACCATCTCTACTATTTGTGAGAAGAGAAGCTACAACACAAGGGAGACTTTTTTTCTTTTGGTAAGTATTTTTCTTAGAATGGCACATCGCCCTAATTTTTACATTTGACAAAGGGTTTCTACTTGTAATCTATCACAGGGAAACAAAATCCCATTGTGTTACTAACCAGAGGCAATGATTGCTGGCCTCTGCAAACAATACACAGCTAGAGGGACTTGCTGCTTTCTATTTTGCAAATATGCAACCAGCAGTGAGTTGCAGTGAGAGCATGGCAACCAATAACTCTTGATCACTTAAGGATTTTTCATTAGCCAGCTCTACAATAAATTAACTAGAGAAGTCTAAAGGTTGTTTTCAACAATTTGTACAGAAACACACACCACGAAGAACAAGGGAAGACAGTTCATCTTTCTACTTAACTTTTTTACTTACCATCCAATGAAACTTTAATAAGTACAAAGGCAGGTCAATAGTCCCAGAACTGAATGTTGTGCACCTGTGTAACCAAGAAACGCATTTCACCTGTAGGAAAACAACCCTTAAAGTACCTCAGACATAAACTTTCTTCAGCTGCTTACCTGCTTAGGTTCCTGTTTGTCAGATTCAACACACCACAAAAGGCTACTGGTGTTTCAGAAGGAATCTGTCACCTTGCCAGACATTTAAGTGATAGCAAAACCAGCAGAGGCACTTTCAAGTTTGTGCAGAGAATTCTGAAAGTCTCAATTCCGTTCGACTTGGACAGCGCATCCTACACCTCATCAGATAGCCAGCATGGAGCTGCTCTGCCTTCCCGGAGCATGAGTTATGAGCACTGCCCTGATCCTTCCCCAAGTGATCCCTGGATCTCACGCGGAAGGAGTCGGTCAGAGGAAAAAGCACCAGTATCCCCCAGTTGCTAGGTAACAAGCAGGGAGATCCTGACCTGAATTCTTAGCAGAGGCTGATGTTACTCAGGAAGCTTAGCTGGGTCCTTCCTGGAAAGGGAGGGCCATGCCAAAAGTTACTCCTGGCTTTGTAAAGGTCACTGTGTAGCATCCAGGACAAAGAAACAGCTGCTGAGCTATTTTTATGATAAAAAGGCACCTGTTGTGAAAATAGGAAGTACACATACAAAAATGGAGGGTAACATTGTCTGTTCTTCATGCCAATGAAACCAGAAAGTTTTTAACCTTAAAGTAAGATCTATTTTAAATCTGGTCATTAAATAAAGCAGAAGAAACCACCCACCATGTGCACAGCCTCAACATTAACAAATGCAATGAGAGAATATTAAGCATATGAAAACAAAAAAAAAATGTTATCCCATACATGACAATATAAAGCATAACCTAAAGCCAAACTCAACATATAAAACTGAAAGGAATCAAATCAGGGAAGTTTATGATGACATAAGCACTCTGCATTTTCTGGCCATGTAAATATTTTAAGTTATTCCCATGCCATTGTACAAATTATTCTATTTAGCTTGCAAATTCCTCAAGATGTATTTTCTAAAAGATGAAAAGTAAATGCTGAGCCAGACCTGAAGAGCTAAAGTGCCACTGAGTCCCTTGGATGGGGTATACCTGGCCCTATCATCCTCATGGCCAAAGGAAAGAATGCCTCCTTGTATGCAGCATAACACGAATGTCAAAGACCCAGCTATGTGGAAAAGATGCCTGTTTGCTTTCTACTGGCTCCAAGGAACTTCTTGGCAAAAATGGCATGAAAGCAGTGCTGTGCACACCATGTATGGCAAAGCTCCCACAGGCTGGAGGGGCCCATGAGGCTGGGAGGGCTGAGGGGTATCGGGGCAGAAACAAGTCCTTTCATTCCAGCCAGCTGCTTCTGCATCACATCTGAGCACATTCTCACACGTGAGCAGCTCCCTCATTGCTCAAGTAGATTCTGCCAGTCCCCAAAAGGAATATCTGTAAGGACTCCAGCTCAGACAGGGCAGTAGCTTCCCTATCTCTGCATGAGTTTGGAATGGGTGTCTCTACCACCTAACTGCTCTCCTAAAGAAGGTTCTCAGGGACAGGAGAACTGGCCTGTCATGTCTAGAGAAGTCCAGCTATAACCTTAAAAGGAATTACTCCACAATAGCCTTCTAGCTGGTAGAAGCAAAGCAATGTTTTAATGGAAGGGAAGGGCACACAAGTGCATTGCAGAACGCCAGCCCAGCTCAGATGTGCAATGGCACACCTAAAGCTTACTCCTAATGCATGCAGTGGATCCCCAAAAAGGTTCTCCTTTCACTGTAGCCAGCGTCAGTGGCCCGATAAATCTGTGTTCAGCACAGGCCTGAGGTCAGGAAGCAGTCTCTTAGCTACGCTTCAGATCTCTCCCTCCCCATAAATGTCCCTATTTATCTAGGGAATCAGTCTATTCCTGCAGCAAATATAACTGCCCAAAACTAGATGAGTATTATGGTGCTTCAAGTACCATTTCTGAACAGGAGCTGAAGCTCATCATATTGATAGGAAAATTATAGTTCTTTCATTCATTCCCCATTCTCATTTTATTGCAGAAACAGGAAGAGGCCAGAATTAAGTCCTATCCCATAAGCACTTAAATTTCCAGACTTAATAGTTACAAATGCCACAGTCTGAATACAGCAGGGTTAAATTAATCCAGGTTTTAAATAGACTCAAAATATATAAATCCCTGTAGATAACCAACAGGCATTTAGAGGAAGCATACTGAAAATTTAAAATATTAAATATATACTCATCGGCTGCTAAAGAAAAACTGATCATGTAACAACAGAGCACAAATCAGAAATCACAGCTTTGTGCAGCGCAACTGATTTTTAAGCAGTGCAGATACTCTGAAATAATCTTGAAAGGCCATCTTACAGATACCATCACCAGGAGGCAAAACAGTGCAGAGAATCTACTCATAGAAATATTCGTGTTTTAGATAGCTCTAGACTAATTTTTTTACTATCGATTCAGGTTTTGCAAACCAAGTGAAGTGCATGGCACTTCAGTGCATTTTTTCCTACAGATTCTTCCAAATGGTCTTAATGTTCAGCCACACAACAAGCTGCATTAAATAGCAGATATTAGAGAAAACAGAGAAAGCTTGGCAAGATCAAAGGTGTGGCAAATATAAGCTTTTACTAGTGAGGCTCTTAATAGAGGCAAAGAGAAATAAAAAGACACAAGTATGGTAGACTTGAGAACAAACGGAGAATTCCTGAGCCCAAAAGAGAGAGGAAGAAGAAAATAATTTCAGGATTCATGTAAAAGTTAGAAAAAATATGTAGATGGAACCAATGCTGTGGGAAAGGCTGATTCCATGGAAAGCACAAACCGGAGACCTCTCCTCTCTTCTGACATTTATTTCTTCCAGTCATGCCTTGAACAGCAGGAACAGGTAAGTAGTAAAATGGATTTAAGAGGGGTAGAGAAAATTCCCTCCATAGTGTTAAAAATAATCTGTCACATCTTCCTATTGTCTAAACTGGCATAACTCCACCAGCTTCATTTTATGCCAGCTTAAGACTTGGTCAAATGCAATAAGAGGAAGGTAGCAGTTCCTCTCACGTGTTTCACTTTGCCTGCAGGCAGGCTTCAGCAAACAGCATGTCTATTCCAGAGGAACATACTTAATGAAGGATTTAATCTCCTTGATGAATACAGAGGGATGCCAAAGTACCAAACTTGTCAAACACACCTTGCAACAAAACACACTGTTAAAAATTTGCTTTACTTGGCTATATACTTGTAAAGCCATGTAAAACAGACAGCTCCAAATTGCCTGACTTCAACCACTGAAAGTCAAACACAGCTGTCCAAATCCCTCTGCAAAGGTGTAGTATTGCAGTAATTGAGATGGTCCCTAATCTGCTCACATCTCCGCTCACATCAGCGACACAGTGCCGAGAAGTCTCCGGGTGGTTCAGCCGCAGAAGGAGCTGCGTGCAGCACTGATTCACGCTGATGAATTGTAACCAAGCAACACTGCCAGCATCTCTCCAGCCCATTGTTCAGCTCAGCTGGGGAGAATAGCAGCAGAACAGCACTGAAAAAACCTGCCAAACTCCAACTTCAATTAAAGGATACCATCCCTCCAACACTCAGCATAGTAAATTCTTTAACCAAAATTTAACAGAAATGAACTGTTACTTCCCTCTCAGCAAAGATAATGACGTGCCTGAAGGCAGCAAATTAATTTCTGTGTGTCCAGGACCTCTCATAAACCATCTTTACAAAAGCAAGAGTTGAAATTTACTTGACACAAGAAAATGCAGGGCAATGAATTATTCATCTGATCAGAGGGACAGAAATACTGCCTTTTTGTTAGTCTGGCTATTAGACACTGAGGGAAACTAGAGAAAACTTTCTCAGATACAGCAACGAATCAGTAACAACACAGATGAAATGAAAGAAAATAGATATTTTAAAATTTTGTTCAGTGAGAGCTGGCAACTTTTTCCCGTGTAAATGTCTCAAAACAACAGTTAATGCACAAAATACTGCTATGACATCATCACTCATGTGAACCTTATTATCAACAGAGGCATTAAAAACTTAGGTTACAATACTGAAATATTTTCCTTTTACTGCAGTTAAATGGTGGGATTATTTGTTCTGTTTAATGCCACCGGCCTGGATATCAAGGACAAAATTCACTGTGCAATTATCCACTGTTGCCCTTCATGGAAATAAGATGACACAGCCTGCCAACAAAACTGTTGGTTACTAGATGTTTTTGCATTGTTCAACAGAATCCTCAGAAAAAGAAAAAATCATGTATAAATTAAGAATATGATACTGAATTGACTTGTTTTTATAACATAAAAGACAGGCTAGCAGCTGTAGGCATTTCTCAGAGCATAAAAACCAAAAGCACTGACCTGTAAAATAGAAATAGTAATAACATCTGCTGGACTTCTGGGCTCTGAAATCACATTCCCTGAGAGCAAGTTTCCAAAAGAAAGGCTGGGCACTTATGTAAGATACCAATTCCATTTTCATGGGACCATGTTTCTCTTTTGAAATTTTACATAAAAGCCTAAGTGCAAAGCCACAAACATCTTTCTCCTCCAGGAATTAATGTAGTAGGGCAATGTAACAAAATGCCACGGCGTTGGCATAAAAATAGATTTATCAGTGTCTTTCAGAATTTCTGATCTCATGGAATCATAGAATGATTTGGGTTGGAAGGGACTCTAAAGATCATCTAGTTCCAACCCCTCTGCCATGGGCAAGGGCGCCTTCCACAGATCAGGCTGCTCAAAGCCCCACCCAACCTGGCCTTGAACACTTCCAAGGATGGGGCTTCCACAACTAATTAGATCACCCTCTTTGCTTACTTCCATGCTTATCTTTCTAGTCTCTTTCTACAAACGAGTTTCCTAGGTGTGGTCTTTTCAAACCCATCATGGGGGATCAAGCAGCTCTGTATTCACTGTTGTGTGCTGAATATCACCAGGACCTCACACAGGTAGGAATGCTGCTACTTATGCTTGATCGTTTAAGGTCCTTATAAGTCCTCAACACTGCCACAGGTTTGGACACTACACAGGACTCCCTCCTTATAGACTCCAATCCTGCTCTCCCATGGTACAAGTTCCCACCAACTTCCTCTCAATGTGAGCAGATATTTAAAGTAGAACTTGGTCTCACCATCTTCTCTCCCTTCATATGTTTGCCAGATGGTTTTATTTAATGTCTGTTCTCTGAATTGGCTCTTAGATTGATTTTTTTTTTCCTTTACATTTGCCATCTGCTGGTCCAAACAGCTGAATGATACACTTCCTTTTCAATCTCATGGCATAAATTCATTCTTTCTGTCAACTTGGCATCCAAAATAGCATGGCAGGCAGACTGGCAGGTCCGGGTAATGCCTTGCTCCACCAACAGGAATTTTCTCCTTGTCCCTTTGAGAGCCATCAGCGTTGGAGCAAAGTTTTTAAGAGGGAACAAAGTACAACGCCAGAGCGAAAGACAGGTACCAAGAAGAGCTGTGAACCGTGTTCAGTGATGGAAAGTGGTCTGTGTTGCAGCTATTTCTCGGAAGCAGGATTTGCAGCCCCAGCAGCTGGCTGTGCGTGCTCTTGTACAAAGAGAAGAGAAGTTGTGCAGCAGCTGAGTGCAGAGAATTGCATGTGGACATCCAAAAGAAACAAATGCTGTGTGGGAAAAAACTTGACTTGGAACCTTCAAATAATTTTCCAGAGTCCTCAGCAACTGTCTTGTTCTTTTCAGTGAAAATGTATGAAGACTCTTGTGAAATAACCGATGTGGATATGGGACCATGCCTGCACCCTGCAGGGTGCCCAGCCTGGGCTGCACTACAGAGGCAGTGCCAGAACAAGAGCTTGCAAAACTGCAATAGCAGCTGGCTCGGCAGGGTGTCAGGAGGAGGAAGAAGCTGCATAAGAGGAGGAGGAAGGGAAAGGTGACAAAAAGTCTTGTTATGACCCCACCTAAATGCCTAGCAGCAAGGTATTACGGAGCTGCCTGAATGCACATGTTTTACCTGTCTTGTTGCGTTAAACTCAGAATTTTTTAGAGACTATTCTGTCTCAAGTGTTTGCACAGTTCTAAGCACAATAGCTTCTTGTGCTGGTTAAGTCCTTTAAATACTGTAAGAATACAATTAAATAATAAGAGCAGTAAAAACCTTGATGCTATTTGTACTTGAGAATACCTCACAAAGCTCTGGAAAATCACAACCACAGCAACACTCTTAACAAACACATTTATTTTTTAATACTCTCATTACTATTGTGGCTTTCTTTTATAGGTAAAGACAGAAAAAATATTAACTGTATTTCATATCTGAATGCCACAAAAGACCAACAGCTTATCCAAACAGTGCAAGTGAACAAAAGCTTGAGAACTCCCACTTCAATGCTTCTCTGTATATTTAAGTTTGCAAACACACTTGTCTTTTTCTGTTTCCTCTGTGGCTCAGCTGACATCCAGTAGCCTGTCTACTCTCCACTTTCTCCACACATTACATGGTCAAGTAAGTGGGAACAGTGTGAGGTTTGCAGTGTCTTTATCTCTTAATGTTTAGATAAATGCTGATGCTACAGAGCTGGTCCTAGTTTTCCAGAGCTTCCTACCTAGTTATGAAGGTAATAAACCTAACCAGGTGGTTCAGTGCCCTTGGTCTCAGCAGCTCTGATCCAATGTCCACTGAAGCATAAAGATTCCTTAATTAGCCAGTTAGTGTCAAATCAAACGCAATTAGGCTTGAGTGCCCCTGAAGAAGAAGATGTATATATTCTTTTGCAATGCAAATTCCTTTGCTGCTGAACTGTATGGAATTGACCCACCTACTCCAGGTCTCCATGTAACCTCATACTTCATACACCACCCAATGTTCAAGGGAGGGGTGCTGAGAAACAAATTTCTTGAAATTCCCAAGCTGCTTTATATGCTTCACATTGGTGGTTAACAATCAGATTTCTGGTTGTCACCATCATGAATGGAAGGATAAAAATTCAGTGACAAGTTATGAAATGTTACATCTGCTCAAAAAGGTAGAACGACCAGCCAAAACCAATGTGTCAAAGAAATGTGTAAAACAGCTCCAGATTTAGCCAGATCCAGCACAAGCCAGACCTATATTTGAAAGCTGCACTGGTGCAGATGTTAGTAGGTGTATGAATAACGGATGGGAAGACTGTACCTCCAGTCTACATATCCATGGTAGCTAAGAGAGGATCTCCTGAGCAAAGGAGCTGTGAGATGGGGAACAAAGGATTCTTTTCTGCTTTGAGGGCTAAACAGCTCACACCATCTAGTGAGATTATTTAGGCTGGGGACATGTTCATATTATAAGAGCAACAAGGAAAAGAGAACAACACGGCATCTTCAGTCCTCAGAGGGCTTGGCTAGCCTGCTGGCCAACTGCAGTCCATGGCTGACTGCAGTCCATGTCTCTGCATGTTCACAGCTCTTGCTCCATCTAGGCTGAAGGTGATGCAAACACACCCAGTAGCCATTGAAACAGCCCACTATAATATACATAATACAGTACAGTACCCAAGGCATACACTGGCTGGTTGGGATGTGAAGACTACAGAAAGAAACAATGACCTTCTATGCAGATCTCAGCATACGCTATTTAGGTGCCAATCACAGAACCATTTAGGCTAGAAAGCATCTTAGAGGCCACCGAGTCCAACTGCTAATCTAGCACTGCCAAGTACCAGTGTAGCTCATTTCCCTCTGTGTCTATGAGTATGCTCTGAATACATTTATGATGACACAACTGTATCACCTCTAGGCTGGGTTTTACAATTTTTACTGTTTCATGACTAGTCATAAAAGTTCTATTACTATTGAAGGACAATGTCCAGAGGAAGCATAAGCAATTTCAGAAGAATTAAAAAGCCAAAACTCCACGCAACACAGAGTGATACCAATGTCCTCACACATGTACTATGATTTAAATGATTCAAAGGGCAACCACTTGAGTTCCCAAGTGCTCTGTGTTACTCAAACAACACTCCCAGAACTGCCATCTATCTCCATTTCCTTACAGCCATCATTGGAGCAGGAGGGGCAGTACCACCACCAGCACTGAGCTAAGCCCACCTGGACTGGATTCTGGGTGCCTGCATGCAGAGCTGCCAGGCAGAAGTCAGACAGAAGAGAAGAAATAGGCACCCTCTTTCATGCTACTGTACATAACCTCTGAAGCAAAAGGATAAAAAATTTCTACAAATACAGTTTGTTTTAATAATCTCCTTTTCTTATTCTCCTGCCCTGCTACAATTTTTAGTTTTAGATATGTGAGTCCAGTTCTCCAGCTTATTTCATGTCCAGGTTTTTCTTGGGTTTTACTAGAGGCAAGAAAGACTGATATCAAAAATAAAGGGGAAATAGAAAGAAAATTGAGGAAAACAAAGCCTTTACATGCCCAGAAAGTCATCTGAATATCCAAACAGAAGCAGAAAAGTTCCTTCTTCTTTTTAAATATATCTTCTGTTTCCAAGCTATACTAACTACATGGTATGTTTTTAAATAATCTGTTTTAAAATAAGTTGGGTGTGATCTAGTTACTAAATATTGCATGATTTGATTTGATAACTACACAGCAGAGCAAACTACTTTCCTAATCTAGAATAAGATGTAAAATTCTACAATGCCTTTAAGAAAATGGGACTTAAGTACCCTTTATTTTTCCAATGACATGTAAGCCCAGGAAAAAGTAATTTTCTATTTTAGTTGGTTTTCAAAGTCTTAGAATTGACAGCTGCATGTAAAGAATTTACATCTTCACTTTTATAGCTACATGAAATCAGCCTTGATTTATGCAGCACAAAATATCTTTATTTCTTGATTAACTTCCTTCAGGTTTTCACTGTAAGCCAGTGATATTTTATTAGAGATAACAGTGATACTTGTATTAATTTCCTTCATTATATTCAGTCACTCACAACTTTGGCAGGTGGTGTAACTTTTAGGTCCTTCAAGTGAGGGGACAAAGGATGAATAACTTGGGATGGTGTAATTGGAGTCCCCCCCACATACAAGAGGCAGGTTAGAGCTCCACAATGAACTTTGGTTCTTACACACTCAGCCCTGTGCTTTGACTCAGCAAAGTAAATAATGCTTTCTACAAGCAGGCTGCACAAAATTGCCAGGGCGTTCTGGTTAAACAAGCAGCATCTTATCAGGCATTACACATCCAATATAATTAATTAAGACATTTAAAAACTGAAGTGGTCTCACCCAGTATTTGTCAATTTCCTCTTCGTAAGCAAAGTGGCTGAGTAATAAGAAACATCACACAGACTAGCTAAAAGTTGAAGATCATTTTGATAATGAATCTTCTCATGTAAGTAGATCATTTGCATGTTCCTATCACAGTAGCACTCTTACCTTCACTAGTAAATGGCTTTTGCTTCCTTACCCTAAACTTTTAAAGCAGATATTGTCTCCAGATCACTACAAACTGTACAGACTGTTGTGGAGTAAAAAGCTTTAATAACATCACAGCAGACTCTTGGGCTGAGCTAGTATAAGCACTCAGCTCCAGTCTAATTCTAACAGCCAAATAAACAGTTAGGATGATGCTCAGTGCTACTGTAAATTCCAGCCACATTCCATGCCAAAGACTGGACTGAGAAAACAAAATGGTGTAATCACTTATAAATACAATGACTAAAACTAGATTGGTCACTTTTATTTTGCCCTATGCTTCAGAAATAGAGGCTATTAAAATAACAACTGGTCAGAGACAAAAAGCTAGGAGGAAATGAGACTTTATATTATGGAAATACAGCTGACAAATGCAGTGCTGTATAGGAGCAGATGTGGTTGAAAAAACAATGAAATATTTTCAGCAGAATTTGCAAGTTTGTTCTGTGGAGGTGGAACTAAGAAGCCCTTGCTGGAGATCATCCACAGATCCAAAGTACCTAGGAGTTCGACAGGAAGTTGAGATGTACCAATCTGCACACATAGCCCTCTTTATCTTGTGACTGACCTACAGCTTGTGAATTTCATTCAGAATAAGATGACAAAGCAGCTGAGCTGGTTATTAAACCACACTATTGAAGGAATGTAAGTAAAAACTACAGAATCTGACTTAAAATTTTAATTGCCAGTGTTTTGCTTTGACTAAGGAACTTGTTACACCAGACTCATTGCAAGAGTTGCAGAGAATGTTTCAAGAAAACTGACCAAAAATCATTTGTGTATACATGACAATTTACTGTGCTCTCTGCTCACAGAATCATTTCATATCAGATTCACAGAATTAGCTATTGCTAAAAACATCCTCTCACTGTGAAAAAGGTCATGGAAACAACCTCTTTACTCTAGAGCAGACAGCACTTCCTTAAAGCACTCCATCAGAGTCCAAATAAAAACACTCATATGCTTGTGCTAACAGTGTTGAGTTACACAAGTGTTGGTAACCAGTTTAAAGAGCATAATTTTGTCAAAACAGCAGGCCAGCTACTATTATCCTTCTGTATAGTGCAGACTCAATGCAAATGTCAGAGGAGCCAGACTGTTTACTCAGTTCAGGTATTTCTGAAATGGACTAACCTTCAGTGTCATAAAACCTTGCCTGTTCAAGGGTTGAAGCCCACTTGGGGACTCTGGATTATCAGATATGCAGTGGTACATTATTACAAACCCATGATTTCCACTTGCTTCTAGGAAAGAAATATACTTCTTTTACTCCTATCATTTTCCACTGTTAAATTTCAAGTTAATAACCCCTTGTTATGACTGGTGTAAGCATTACTGAAGCAATTCAAAGCAAGAGTAAAATGCAACAGAGCTTCCTTATCCAAGGACACAATGAAAGCAACAGAAACATCATCTACAGATGCATGGCGAGTCCAAAGGAGCAACTGATGTTCTGGGGCAGAGAGGTGTCCCTTAAGATTGCCATCACAAATGCAGGTATTTGTATGGCAGAGATGTTTCTGTGCAAAAGAAGAAAGCAATGAAGGAGAAACTGCAGAAAAAACAGCAGTAAAGGCTGCAGAAGGTCTGAGTGAAAGCAAGAATAGTTATTAAAAAAAAATCCTAAAAAGGGCTAATGATAGAGCACCACTTCACTGGTGGCAGAACAAAGTAGGGAGTGATGCTCAAGAGAAGCCTGCCTCCTCTCCAATGAATTCTACTTCATCCATGGGATCAAGGTTTGTTTGGGGTTTGTTTTAATTACCAGGATTATATCTGGCTTCATCATCAGATTAATATTAGCTAAAAGCCTGGTTTTGACCCAAGTTTTGACAGCCTCAGATCTCTAGTGAATCCAGAGACACAACCTAATTCTGACCTTGCAGGAGATCCTTGTTCTGCCTTGCCCACATATGGCTTTTCATACACACTACTCTGTGATCTCAAAAGCCCGTGCAAAAGTGGAAGCAGCAGCAGATCGACTTTCAGGTGGCTTTTGTTGATTTCTTTCACAGCTGTGGGAAGAATTAACGCTGGCACACCTGTCAAAAGAAGCAAGAGCGCCTGTTCTACAGCCAAGAGGCCACAGACAGGACAACGGCTCTGCAGCCCACCAAACCATGGGACCCTGTGCTCACAGGCTCCCATCTCCTGTGCCGAACTCCATCCACCTTTCCCAGGAGCCCTAATGCTCCTCACTGTACTCTGCACCCCAGCTTACCAGACACGTTCCCTTGGCACCATCACGGCGCCCAACACGACGCTCCTCCAGACACATTTGCGGGTACCTCAGAAAGTTTGTCCAGCACACAGAAGGAGCTGATTTCCTGAAGTCCTTTCAGCTTCTCTGCTGACTGCACTATGTGCCACAGTTTCTCAAAACTAATCTGCTGTTTCAGAGAAACACGACACTTATGAGAACATGTCAATTCATCCACGATATACGCTCCTTTACAAATATGTAACACAGATTGGAACTGACATTCAAGATGACCCACACCCTATATAAGCCTCACAAAAACTGCCTAGTTATTCACTTTTCCAGCTTGGCAAACTAAGCCTCCATACTCAGTGTCAAGCTAAAACATTTGTTAAAATAATTCTTGGCTTCCTTCCACTCCAAACAAATTCATCAGACAGATATTTCAAGTAATTTTTGACTCAAGCAAACAGAAGTAGGAAGGTACAAAAGTAGAAATGTAGGAGCCTTCAGTTAATTAGAATATGAGGGTTTTTTTTGGTACACCTTTCTCTTCCACATAAAGATAATGGAAGGTTTCGGCTATTTTTGAGGTCACTGTCTCCAATTAAGAGAAACGCATGAGCTTTAAACAAATCAGACAACCGTGGAACAATTTTAATCCCTGAATGAATAAATCCCTTGGGGGACGTGGCTGCAGAGAAATCAATGGGCAATTCTATTAAGCCTTAACAGCAAATAAGGCACAATCTGGCTTCTACAATGAACCTCAAAGCCACAGATCCTGTCATAAGAATTTATCACATTTGTGTGATCAGTCATCAGTGTACAGAGTCCAATTATACCCAGAATATCTTCTGCTTACAGCAGCTGTTGGACTAGTGTTGTACTAGACCATCTTTGAGTTAGGGGCTATAATCTTACAGCAAAAGAAAAGACAGAAATAAGTGTTAGCTGCGTGAGCACTCATTTGTTCCAGTGAACTCCTACTCTTGTCGGCACCCTGCTGCCCACTGACCTTACCTCCAGCCCCGAAGTGTAAAGAGAAGTGTGAGTTGTGACTGTGAGAAAATTGGCATTTGCTCCCACAGCCTTTCACAGCAACACATAAATGACCTCCTTTGCCCTACAGACTGGAAGTGCTCTCTCTAGCTGTGGGATCAAACACAAATCATTCATACCATGCTATAAAAAGTCCACAGACTTAGAACATGCTATAAAAAGTCCACAGAAAATAGAAGTATGCTTTAAAAAAATCATCAAAACAGAAGACACAATTTCCCCTCCCCTTCAATATACCTAAATGCTCACCTACTGACACCTGCCAGAGTAAGGACAAAATCCCTTTGCTTGATGTGGTTGATGCAGCCTAGCCCATATCCAGGAGCTTCCGTCTCAAGCTGCATCTGCTCTTATAAGTGAAACACTCTCAGGACTGTTCTGTGGCACCAGGTCAATGCTTGAAACCAGAATGCTAAACTCTCATGATCTTCAAAAGAGGTTGAGTACATCCACTCTGCTTGTTGCAAACCATCACCAGCCTATCCAACCACAATCGTGTCCAGAGCTGTTCCAACAACCCAAGATCAATGACAGCCTGAGCCAGGAACATTTCCTGCACTGTTCAGGGGTTTAGATGCATCTTCCCTGTCCACCTATCAGAATTGTTCAGATCTGTAGCATGTCCAAGGCACATGGCAGCTGACTTCTTTGCTCACAGAACCAAATCTTTTTTTCTTGAAATCAGGGTATGTGAACAAGGAAAAAGGGTGAAAATGATGCACATACAGCTACTACCCAGACATGTCTGTATACTACAGACATGGCACACCCAGTGCTCACAAGTTCAGAAGTACCCCCTACAAGCACTCACTCTTTAAATAAATAGTTATTGAGGGTCAAGTTTTCACAGCCATTAAATACCTAAAAATACAGGTGGGAGCCATCACTTCTTGCAGTGAATAGGAATCATTATCCAATAAGATGCACAGTGAGATTTTGAGGTTAGGTGTTTCCTTCCTGTTGCAGTTGACTGGGAATTATCCCTGAAGATGTTAAAAGCCTCTGTGTTGAGTGTGATGCCTTTGTTATCTCTTTATATTAAAGTACAATGTCTCTAATCCATTACACTGGCTTATGAAAGAAAGAAATACAGGAGTAATAGTACAGGCAAGTGTTTTCCTCCCTCTGCTGGGTAAAAAAAATACCACCTGCATATTTCAGCTTTGCAACCTTGTTTCATGTCTATCTCTGAGCAAACAAATTGAAGCTGCTCAGGTAAATTTCAACACTACCTAGTAGCGTGAGACACAAGACAGGCAGAAATAGTTAAATAGTTTAATTCACACTGGTCTGTCATTTGGTCAAAGAGGTTTTGTAAACATAATCAAAAAAAGGGAACCTTAAGTCATTAGAAAGAACAAATAAGTTTCACAGTGACATTTGACTTTTTTTCCCCAGCATCCTTTCACTGATGCAAGTCACCCAGAACTCTGTAATCTGTAATCAGTCAGTTTAAAACACTAACATACATCTGGCACCTCACTTTTAAAAAATAAACCAATAAAAAAGCATAGCACTCACTCTTCACCAGCTGGTTCAGTAGCAATTAAACGAACTGAGTTTACAGTCTGCACCATACTTCATCTCACAATAAGACTTGAAAAAGAGCTAGGCTACAAGATTAAATAAAAACAAATCTATACTTGTGATCCCATGATTTTGTATCAAATAACTTTTGAGAGAAGTACATATATAATTGAATATTTGAGGGCAGTAACCTCTACAGTATCTTATAGAGCAGGCTGCTGAGGAACAAGAAACCCATGGACCAGATACAGCCTATGACTTCACTTTGATAATTTTGGACTGAGTGATTCGAGGGGAATGCATTAGTACAAGAAAAAAAGTGAATCTGTGCCCTGCCAAATGGGTCTGACAGTTCTCCCTGGGCTGCAGGGGAAAAAATTCTCATTTCTCCTATAAACCAGTACTAGGAGAAAATTATAGCACCCAGCTGATTGACACAAGAAACTGCTCCTCATTAACAGTTTCTATAAACCTTAATAGCAAGTAAGAGGGACAAAAATAAAAAATGTTGTCCTCCTTATTTCAAAACCAGATTTCTTTTTCAGAATTAACTTGAAAGTATTCATGTTTGGAAGCTACATCCAAAATACCTGAAATGGGCTCCATTTTCATAGACTGTTGAGTACTCCTCTCCATTAAAAAATCAACCTTTATTCCATCCACCTTCAATGTCTCAAAGACATTAGCCACCTAGGACAGGACACTTCACTAAAGTACACTAACTTGTCTTTCTTCAAATACTCCTTTTTAAAATCCTGACACAACAGTCCTTATGAGAATAGCATTTTCTTTTTCTTGCTTGGATTATGTGCCAGTGTGGCAAAATTCAGCTACCTCTAATAGCTTGAATGCACCAAGAAAGATATGGAGAAGGATCTCTGCAAGTCTGCAAGTTCATTCATGTTTACAGAAGTGACATCACACAGATTAAGAGACTGATTGGCATATTTTAACTGTTCGCTTAAATGATTATCAACTCCAGATTTCTTATCTCCTCTTTTTGTTACACACTGTCTTATATATTTGTTCATGACATGCTTTAGAAGAACCCAAGGGCTGATTTCTCTTTGACTAATAACTTTAAATAAACTCTATTTTATTATGATGCTGCCACCTATAGTCTTTCTGAATGCCACACTACCTCTGCACAGTTTTGATTTTCATTTAAATTTCTAAAAATTGCATTGTTTATCTTTTGCTAAAACTTTCAACATCACCCCACCCAGCAAGGAAAACATCAAATAAAATGGTTGAGGGGACACGCTTTGCTCATCTTTCCTCTGTGATTTCCAGACCCACCAAGGAATCTCCCCGCTTTTGGACACTCTGATGTTCTCTGGTGAAGAGACTGCTTTCAGAAGGTCTGATCAGAACAGGTGACTCTGAGGTGAATATCTACTAAACCAGCATGAATGGTTCTTTTCAAACACCAGAGAGCATGCCTGAACACACTACACAACCAGCCTACAGAGCAGAAGACAGGATGGAAATTAGATCTGAAGTTTCTGTGAGCCCTAAAGGAGACCTGTCCCCAGATACTCCCATATAGACTTCATTCATGCTCTACTTCTGCACTCTGATTAGGACCACTAAGCAGAGACATTAATTCTCTTTCTCTCCTGATGCCTTTCTGTACTATAGTTTTCTGAAGCTAACACCATTAAGTAAAAATCAGACCTCAAATAGACCAGACATACATGCCTTCCACTGCAGAGCAGCTCACAAAGCGATGTGGGTCTGGAATCTCTCCGTCCTGTAGCCCTACCAGTCGAGACCCAAGCCATAGGGATGTTTTGCACAGTGCTCCTACCTGTGAAACTGTCGACTCTATGGTGATGCAGTAAACACCACTACACCAACTCAAAAGGCCTGCAGCTGCAGAAATTAGCAATTTGTTCTTCTTCTAGGAATGGAATTAGAAGGACAGATAGACAGATCATATGTCTGTCCCTCCTTAACCTCCAATTTGTCCAAGTACCTATGGAAACTCTTGCGTGTTTCCATGTCAGCTGATGCAGTGCAACTCCTGCATTTGCCCAACCCCCCAATACCTTGAAAAAACCTTAGTGATACTGATTCCAGTATTAAGGAAAGAATGCCACAACTGTAAGATTAAAAGAGCTACTAATTTTGATGGCATACAGTGCCCTGAGTCCTTTAAGTTCCATATTATATTGTATTTATAGCTTCTTTGTTCAGTTCTAGAATACTTTCCATTTTAGGAAGGAAAGAAATCTACTCAAGAATCAAACAAACCCCATAATTCTAAAATACAGGCAGCTGATTGCATTGTATTAGACAATGAGTTATAAGATGAAGCAGTTCCTTTGTTATATGCTACTTCTCTTTATATAGCAGAATTGCCAAAGCTGTTGTGATAAAAGAAGAATGACATGGAGAATGAGAATTGTGTAATCTTCCCATCTCACTCACCACTTTAAGATACAAAGAAGTAAAAATGCTACCTGTCTCTATTGCCCAGAACTTTTACGTGCTGCAGATAGAAACAAACAAACCAAAACACACTGAGTTTTTAGCTTTTCGGGGATGAAATATTAAACAATTTCATTAAAAATAAATAGACTTTTAAAAAAATAAACTCCTTTTCTGTAAAAAAAAAAAAGAAAAAAAAAAGAAAAAAATAAACAAAAGCAGAGCTACGCTGTATTTTTATCCACAGAACAAACAAACTGTTTATGGGGACTGTATCTTAGCAGTGCAAGCTGAAGCACTTCTTACAACTGTGTACTCTCAGGCGTGCCTTGCCTGTAAACTCAGACATTATCCCTAAAATCATTTTGTGTTTCCAAAAAAGAAAAAGGTGTGCTGTCAAGTACTGTCAAGAAATTTTCCTCGAAGGACTCTTTTCAAAGCTATTTCTGTCTTAACTTAGCAACAAACTTCAGCAGAGAACCGGCTGGCAGAGGACACCACTGAATGTATGTGCCAGCTTATACACACGTAGGTTTTCCACACTCCTGGAGCTGACTGATGAAGTCTCCTCTGAAGCAGCTGGGAGCATGGAGAACCACGAGCCTGAGAATTCTGAGAAACAAAAGGCACTGGGAGAAACACCAAAGAAATCTGTGTCCTGTTTAATCTCATTCTCTTTGAACATCAACAGGCTGGCTAAAAAACCATTTACCCTAAGTAAATACTCTAGTAATTACACTTCACTAGACTCATTCAAGGTCATGAATGGTGATAAACTGCTAAAAAAGTGCCACTTCATCTCTTATACCTGTTTTGATCCATATTTCTCTGAGTCCTTGATGTAATCTTCCTCTTGATTATTTCAAAATTTGTCAGAATTTAAGGCATCACCAATGTCTACAGTGAAACTTGCTCCCAAGGTGCATTTCAAAAGTACTGCACAAAAGCAGATACACCATCTGCTGTTTGAAATGTTCCAAGACAATTTTCTGTTACATTCCTGCAACTACTGGATAAGCCACTACTGCCAAGAGGAATTCTGTTGACTCCCTTTGAGGCTATATAGAGTACAGGCATCAAGAGTAATAGGATTTGCAAGAGGTATGAAAACAATAAAATGGTACCCTTGAAATCAGGACAGTGATTACTTAAGTCTGAGCTTCACTAGAAGCACCACTGCAGATAGTTTTCACAGAAACATTGACTAATACATTTACACTCTGCTCCCAGACTGCTGTCTGCATTTTCCCAGAGGCCAACAGACCTAGTTGTTGGCTTTGAGCTGCCAAGACTTTTAGTTTCATCCTGTTATAGCTCATCAAACAGATGTAGGCATTTTACACTCAGAATTCTACAACCCACTATGTGCACTCTTTATAGACACCAAAAAATTGAGTACTCCAGAATTCCTCTACTGATTGCATTGTTTACTTTTATGTTTAATTTCAAAACTTTTCATTTTAAATGTATTCCAGAGCAGCCAGACTCTTATATTGCACGGTTATATTTCACTGTTTTACCCACATCTACCTCCAAAAAGTTAATCAAATTTGATACTGTATCAGGAAGACCTTTCCATTAATGAATTTATGAGATGACACAGATTTAATGAGCCTGTCTCAGCTTAACCCTCTTCAGATGTAGTGTGGAAGGAGAGAGGCTGCAGTACCACACTGAGAAGCCACTGGGGAGGGATTTGTGCAAGTATTGGCCAACTCAAAAACAAACTGAAAGGACCCAAGCTTATCAAACCCAAATAATTCTGAGGGAGTTCTGCTGACTTGAGGATGAGCAGCAATGCACAGAAATGCTTTGGTACAGATAAAGCCATCTTCCTTAAGTGACAACATCCATGAAAGGATGTTTCACTGCAATAAAATAGGTAGGTAAATGGTCTCCTTTCCTGACCTTTTCGCACAGACTCTCCCTTTAATAATACAGAACCATAAATCTTATAGTAAGAGAAGACTGTATATTTAATATCTTGGATAAATTACATTTTATGACTGAACTTCATCTCTCTTGGGATTGTTAACTTTCTTCCAGTATATGCACACCTGAGAAATGAAGCAGCTTTTCTAAGAATATCTTACAATCCTGGCATGAACAGCCTTCATTCTATTGCCTTCCAACAAAGATTCCCATGTTCAAGTGGATGGCCTTTAGTATTTTGGACTTCAACAAACAAGCCATATTCAGTTCATCAGCACCTACAATTGCAGAAAGGCACTTCTAGGCTTCTGTAACAAAAAGATAAATGAACTGTGCATTGCTGGGTAAATACTATGTTTTATGGGCCAAAGCCTGAGCTTGTTGTTATGAAGCAAGACCACAGAGAAGAAAACTGATGGATTCCAGCTGTACAGGGCGCAGGACAAGAGATCTGTGACACACTAGTAACAACAGACTTCAGAGTCACCTTCACTTCCACACAGTGAGTGCTCTGCAGGTCCCTGTCTACAGTGGGTGTTGGTTATACTCTCCAGTCAAAGTGCTCACAACACACATCTGAAATCAAGAGTGGAACAGATGGGCTGTGAGGCAATGACCATTTATTAAACCTTCACACAAAACAGGGAGAACTTGTCTATGTATTGTTAGACATTGATGATTTCACTTTTGTCCTGGTGAATCTGAAATGCAGCTTTGCTACTGCAATAAATATTTGCCTGAGACATACTTCAATCCTATTTGCAGTTCCTCGGTAACAGTTCAGCACTGGTCCTTGTTATTTAGGAGATTTTTCCCCTCCTTTTTGCTACTCTTTTTTCATGACTATAAACTCTGAGGCTACCAGCCACGTACTGTTCAGCTGTTAATGTCCTGCACGACAGAGAGGACAGCAGAGGCTGTCAGCACCACCACAGGCTGAGTGGGAGCAGAACCTTTTCTTCTGTAGAGCTCAATGGCAGGCAGCACACACTCATATTCCCATCCACTGCCTTAGAAGCAACACTGCCAGGTTAGCTGGGGTTTTTTACAAGAGAAGAATTGGACCCTATACACCCAGAAGCACATGCTAAATAAAACATTTTTTAATTAAAAACGCAGCAGAATTTAAGTTCACAAGGTCTCTGTGAAAGCAAAGAAACATGACCTTCTACTTTCTCTAAACTCTGACGTCTGTACATAGACAAACTAATTACCCATCACTATAAACAACCACAGACAGTTCCTACCTCGTCACTAGATAAGCCTAAACGCACCTGCTCCCTTTCCTTTAATGATAAGCCAACTCCTACCCTGAAAACGCCCTCTTTCAATGATTAAAGAGCTACAAGGCAAGTGCCAGTAATAAAGTTACATATTTTTTTTCCTTCTGTAATCTAATCTTTGCCCTGTAGAAACTGCTGATGAGAGCTCAGTTCCACTTAAAATTTACATAAAAACAATCCATATCATGTTGCATGGAAAAGGGCTGTTGCCCCAGTGTTTATTGGCATGGTGATACCAAGACTGAGAAATTACTCTGATGCAAAAAATGATGTACAGCCTTGTATCAGCATCAAACAGGCTTTGATGCATGATTGCTATTTTTGGAAGCTAATGATCTGTGAGTGGTAAAGCAAATGAACTTCTTAATGATGACAAATACAGGAGAATATACAGTACTGAGTAGAGAACATGATGTCCAACCAAAGAAAGATTTATGGGAGATAGTTATGGTACCTAAGATTTATAATGGCAAAATAAGAGAACAGGAAAAGCTTCTGGAAGATCTTGTGTGTCTACCTGGAATAACAATTTACTTTCAGACAAAGGATGGAATGTACAGTCCACTGCAGGCTTCTAGCTGATACTAACATTGCTTTGGTATTTATATGCATGTAAAGCATAAGACATGCATTACTTTTTATCCAATTTAAATACTATTTTAAAAGCTACAGAAAAAAAAATGGGTTTTTAACTAGCATGAAAATATGCAAACAATTAGTGTTTATATTGTTGGGGTGCTCCTATAAACTTCTCTTCATATATGGGGTGGTTTTCAGCTAATTGTATGGCAAAACTGGTAAGGTGATGTTTTCATAACTAAAATTTCATTGCGCTCTTAAATGGTTTTGAATTGAAGAGATTCTTAAACAGTAACCTAAGATCCATTAGTAGCAACTAAAATTCAATACACTAAATATACTATGGATAGTAAAGTTTGTCAGCAGAAGCTAGCATGATGATGAAAATGCATTTGTGGTATTTCAGGTCTCATGTCTGAAAATATATTAAAGAAAGGGAAAAGTCAGACAATTTATGGGTAATTTCAGGGTAGAGGATCAGTCAGCATTTTGAGAGATATTTGAGGAATTGAAGAGGGAAAAACACAGCCTTTCTGACAAGAAAACACTGCTGAGCTCGGCCTTCCTGCCGAATCGGGCTGGTGGGAGCACAAGCCTGTTCACCTCAATCCAATTCACACCTTGGAGAAACCCGGACCCGCCGGCCGCGAAGGAGCCCTTTGTACACACGGAAACCGGTGTCCCGCTAGGTACGGGAGGCTCTAAATTAAGCGCCTGTTTTACTTCAGGTTAAGCGTCTCCCGTCGCTGTGCTCGCAGACAAACAGCCTCCGGACCAGACGCGGGGAAGGAAGCGGAGCCCTTCCCGCCGCCCAGCCTCCCCCGACGGCAGCGCCCGCGGCTCGGCCCGAGGAGCGGCCGCGGCAGGTCCCGCTCTGCCCTCACTCACCTGCAGCCCGTCAGGGGCGGCGCGGCCCTCGGCGGCCCGGGGCGGCGGTGCCGGCGGCGGGGAGCGGCGCAGTCGGGCGGCGCGGACCCATGCGAGCCGCGGACCTGCCGCCACCTGCCCGCGGGCCCGCCCGCTCCTCCCCGGGCCCGCCGCCACCTGCGGCCCAGACCCGCCCGCGGCCCCGGGGCCAAAGGCGAGGCGCTGCCCGGGGCGGGGCGCTCAGGTGTTCGCCACCTCGACGAGACATTGACCGCGGCCGGCTCACGGAGCCAGGCGGGGGTGAGGAGGAGCGGGAGCGGCCAGGCACTGAGAAAGGGCGATTTCAACACTACAGCTTTCCGCCTCGGCTTTTCTTTCCCCCTTCGCCTACCCTCAGTGGCTTAAGGTAGCGATGAGCCATCTCCACGTTATTTTCTCGAGCGAGTGTTGGAGGTGGCGGGGCAACTGCAGCACGTAGCTCCAGTCAGGATCCTTGCCGTGGTATATGGCGAAAGGCTTTGGCTACTTGTACCTGTGAACTGTAGTGCCCTTGGGTCTTCAAATGGGGCGTTTCAAGCTCAGCTTCTATGCTAGAGGTGAGAAAGGAAGGCTGGACAAACTGACTGGAAGAATTGACCAAAATAATATTGGGTAGTTGGTTCCCCACTTCGGCATCTTATATATTTTAATAAGTTTCTCCCAAACTTGTGAGTTCTGGTTTCAACATGAGCACTTTTTTTTTTTTTCCTAAAGAGTGTCTCCCGTATAAAGGTGGTGAGTCTGAGGACAGCAGTTTTGCATAGAAAATACAGGGGTTGTCTGATAAATGAATGAACACCACACTTCACCGACTTGTAGTCCAAGGTAAAAGCATTAGAGTGAAAAATGCTGTGGAGGTTGCTTGTTTCTTAGGGCACTGATAAGGGTGGCAGAAATGAAAATGGAAAGCTGGTGCACACTGACTCAGACTTAAAATAAAAAAATCATTTCAACACTACTTCCAGAGCACTGTGGTTCAAAAAAGAAATTCAATTATAGGTTTTATTTCTGCCAAGTAGCATTGTTTTAAAAATATTCATGCTATACTGGCAAAAGTGATTTTATAAAATATTTCTATGTGCAGGAAAGACATACCCTCATGTAAAGCAAATCTGAGAAGTACATTGTTCACTTGTTGGGTTGCACTGCAACTCTGACAACAAAGACATTTTCTGCTTTGTGTACTCTATATAATTGCTTGGGTGTAGGCTGCATTCAAGATAAAAAATGTTTGTTCTTCTCCCACCTCAGGAAATAAAACCACCAAAAATACAACATAGATGAGAAGCACAAGATAGGAAACTTAAAACTAAGCTTAGACTTTGGCATCTGCTGAAATAAATTATTAAACTGCTTCATGGATTTTAATAAAACTCAAATGTGGGACAGCCTAAAGAAAAATCTAATTACAGTATATTAGAGAGTCAGGTACGAAAAAATCCATTGGAAGGGAATATCATTTCAGTCCATACCTTTATACATAATGTTTTAATTACAAACCAATATTGTTTTTTCAAAGTTTATTAATAAAAAATCTGATCCTTGTTATGAAATAAGGTTGTGTTTTGATATATTCAATCCAAGTGGAGTCATATGAAAATTTTATCCATCTTATCATGTTCTTTTTCTTCTGTTTGGAAAGTGTCCAAAATGTAAAACTAACTGAAATATCTTTCCACATGTTCAGATAACAGTGCACGTTAATACCACAAAGCCATGTATGATTCATTCATCTTCATTTCACTTACGCCCTCTGCTGGGAATTAGCGTGAAAGTTCAGTAGATCAGAGGGAAGATCATTAAGAGTGCAACATACATTAGAAGGACTTTTTTGCTTCTTTTATTAAAAGATCACACTTCTTTACAGACTCTCCAGTAAATCAATTTGCATTTCTTGTTGCAGGGCTATTAATTCCAAAATTATGTGGAAGGAGAAGCTAATGCAAATTAACTAGTTAAATATGGAATATATACAAAGTTTTTATGTGTTCTACTGTATCACTGTGACTGCCAATATCAAAGATTAAACAAATATAGAAAAGCAACTGAGTAATAGAACTACTAAACTATACCTGGTGCTGATAGCCATGTTGCTAATACCCCACTGCCTACACTGACACCAGCAGGATTAGTTGGTCCAAGAAGAAAGGGGATAGAACAAAAAATTCAGTTGTAGAACTACCAAAGACTACCCCATACCATGAACATTTTTTCTGCTCAAAGACTAAAACCACTTGCTTTAACACCGAGAGCAGAATCTTAACTCTGATTACATGTTCTTAAAGTTCAAGCTTTATTAGTGAAAGGGAAGAGGAAAAAGAAAAGATGGAATGATGGCAGTGGTCAATAAAGAATCAACAACAGATGTCATATTATAATGGAGATACCACCCTGTATCCATTTATCCTGCTTCTTCTAGTCTGCAGAAAAGATAATAAGGAGAATGACACCAGAGATACTGAATTCTTTCTTCTACAAACCCTGTAAACCAGTTATGCTTGAGTGAAATACCTTCTACTGAGAAGTGGGGACAGTTTCCATTGCCACAGGTAAGAAAACTTAGTGAGAAAGAACTCTATTACCAGTGGCTAAAAATTATCATGAATACTTTTACAAATACTATAGGTTTCTTTGTCATGCAAAGCACATGATTTTAGGTCATAAGAGCACAGCTGAATTTAAAATACTCTTATTTTTTACAAAACTACAAATTGTATTTTCAGGTTTGCCTATGTAAAAATAATATGGTAAGAGGCAATTTGAATATATGTATAAAAATCAAGTATAGCATGGTTCATAGTTGCAAATAAGTGCCACAAATGCAAACAAATGATAAATAGATTTTTTTGGTGTAGGTCTGTTTCCAATCAAAATATTGCAACTAAGCAACGACAAGAAAATCACATGTAACAAGCAACATCGTGAGGAAATAGATACTATCACAAAGTGAGTAACATATTTCAGGCTGGGCATATACAACAGTAATTCCTGGCTATTGAAAAAATTAAGATGTATTACAGATTAGAATGTTTACAACCAAAAGTAAAGAACTGTATAAACTCTGAGTTTATTGGCCTTTACTATCCAGTCACAGTCTGAAGGCTTTTAGAATATACTATTGGGTCAGTGCACACAATTCCCAACTCACAAACACTGTCCCAGTCCTCTTGGGCTATTACTACAGACATTACCAACAAGCAAATTTATTGTCAAATAAAACATATTGTTTGCAAACTTCAGCAAATTCAATTATTTGTTTCAATTTTTTTCTTTCTTTCAGTTTCTGACTTGGATCAGACATAGGAGGATTGGCACTACAGTGATCCTGCTCTCTGAATATACTCACTTGAATGTTTTTTTTTCTTAATCATTAAAAATTATGCAGCAGTTAATTGCTGTCAGAAGTCACTTGAAGTCTGTATGTCATCACCATTGACAAAAGTTCCTTTGGCTCAAATCCATGATATTGTAACCTCCTTGCAATTTTCCTGCAAAAAATGGAAGTTTTCATTTCCAAAACATTTTTTAAGGAAAGACTACCCCTAATAAAAAGGCTATTACTCTACCAGAGTACTCAAGAAAAAGCAGGTTTATTACATCTTGATATTTATAATCTCATATTGCTTTATTCCTCTCTCCATAAGAGAAGAGTTTTTAAGTCCAAATTGCTTAAGAATCTTCTCCTTTTACTTTTTAGATGAGCACCTAGCCCCTCTTCACTGACTTCTTTATTATGTTACATGTAAAAGCATCATCATTGCAAGTAAAGAATTACATCTTAGGACATGGGCCTCTGCACAGCACATCCATTCCCAAAAGAACTCCTTTTATCTGTACTAAGTTTATCTAATACCTGCTTCTGATCTTCTAGATAATAGGGTATTAGTTTTATAGACCAAGATCACATATCTCAAACTGTTTTGTGATCACCCTCTAGAAAAATAAAAATCAATATGACAGTATGATTGCAAAACAACAAATCTCTCTCTCATCTTCCAGGATAATGAAATTATCATCTCTCATCAGGGAAAAGTGTACAATATGCCTTTTAATAACTGCATAATGTGGCAATGGTTAATACCATTATGTCTGCTCCTACAGTGTTTATTTATTACTTGCAAGCAGTCTCATTAACACTGGTGATTGCTGATATGACTTCTGTGGCTGTCTGCCAAGGAAGGAATGAAGAACCAGAATCTCCAAATTAAAATCTGCTCACCTGTGCTGAAAAAGATTGTTACTCTTGTGGAAGATAATCCTAAAATTTATGTTGCACATATATAGCTATACTTTAATTTTTTTAAAACATTGTTCATGAAACTATTTTTAGAGGCTTTTAAAAGCCACCTGTTCCTAAAAAGCAACACAGTTGCTTTATTTCAGTATTAGGAGCATTAGGTTACGCCATCTTTAATTATTACTCAGACATGTATGTTAATGGTGAGCATTCAGCTTATCACAAAAAAAAACTCTTATAAAGGAATATATGTGCAAGTTTATGCTTTATCCATTATTGTGACCAACATGCCTTGCAAAAATAAATGAGAGACCTAATCAATTATTTTATGAAGATAGCAAAAAGGATTAATCTAGGTGTGGATTCTGAAAGCATTTTGAGGAAACTTCCTAGACTCTAACAGTCAATCCAGATAATTTGACAGATTAGATTTTATTGTATAAAAATGTCACAGCACATTTGATGCGTAAGCTTTGGACTCCTATCACCTAAGAAAATCAGACAGAAAAGGTCTTTCCCACCAGGTCTGCCACAGAAACTGCAGGCACATCCTTTTCACTTTACTGGAGCAAGGACTCTGGTACAATAAATACACAGAGAAAGATGGAATAATAAGAAAAGGTTACTGTCCAATTTACTTCTGATATCACATCCTCCATAGAATGAAAAGGTGACTGCCTGCCCCATCACAGAGTGTCTATTGAAATAGCAGCTGGAAAGAAGGAAGGGCATTAATTGTGATTCCAACACTACTATCTCATTATATTTCTTGTATGATGCAGAGTCACACATTAGCTGTGGAAAAAGCCTCTCCAGTTTCTAGCAATTGTTTCTACAATACCTTTTTCAATCCCTGGTGACTTATCTTAAAGTGGCTGGAAAATGAGGTGTCCTCTCCAGGAAGACCCTCCTGGAATAGTAGTACACTACCTAACAGGAACTTACACCTAGATCATATTTCATCAATTTCCCAAATATCTATTTTAAAAGCCTTAATTCTGTGATTCTGATGATTATTGCACCCAAATATTTGCATTCATATTCTTGCTTTTACTCTCAGGCAATATTCTACATTTGTTTTTATTTTGTTATGGTCTCAATTAATTTTCTAAATCTTTCTAGAGTTAGCTGAGAGGGAAATCATCATTCATAGATATTTCATACATTTCTACTATTCCATCTCATTCTGGATTGACACTCTAAGTTTTTGACATAAAATTTATCAAGAACTTTAGTACTGTGGACATTAAAGCAGATCAAATACACAGATCAAATGTAAATCACTTATACAAAGCAGACATTTCCAGGTTCAGATCTCTGCTCTATTTTAGGACAGCCTTTTCTAACAGGCTATTTCATTCATCCCTGTATCACTACACTACACAAACCTGATAAGTTCTTTCAATTTAAGCTTTTAAAATGTAGCACAGACTGCTACTGTTTCAGTTATTATTGCATTTTTTTTTTTAATGAAAACAATCCCAAACCATTTAGCATAAACAAGTAACTAAGTAGTGCTTAAGAGAATTGAGCAACCTGGTTTAGTGGAAGGTTAGAACTAGATGGTCTTTAATGTCCCTTCCAACCCAAACCATTCTAGAATTCCAGGAATCTGTAAGTCTGAAACAACTTTAGTTCTTCCCATGTAGTAAAAAAATAAAAGTATAACAAGGACTTGGATGAGGAAAATATTATTAATTATGTTCGTTATTACATATTAATTATATATCTTGAATTCTCAAAAATGGAAAATAACCAAACAGAAAAATTGAGTTCATTGCCATGCAAAAGCTACATAGGTTTAATTAAGAAAAACTTAGCTTAAAACAGTCTGAAAATTTTAAACCTGGCTCACATACTTCATTTTTAGTCTTTAAACTCATCGTACCCTAGGCATCTGCAAAAGTCACATAAGGCCAACCAGGATAAAAAAGCCCAAATCAAACCAAAACAGAACACCAAGCAAGAAAAACCCACAAAGCCAGGGAAAAAAAGGAACATCAAGCAAGATAGGAATTTAATTCCTAATCTAGCTTGTAGAAGATTAGTGTTCATTTGTTATTTAGCCAGAAGTCTACTTAGAATGGAATTTTATCACCCTGGAAAGGGAGTAATGCAAATAGAAAAAGCACCATAATTGTTAGTATCGGCGTGGTGACTATATGGATTGTTTCCTCTTCTCTTTGTAAGTATCAAAATAGAAGATACTGTTATGGTAATTAAAAGTAAATGAAACTGTTCCAGATGACACAATGTTTCTTTCAACATATTTAAGAGCTACACTGTACTCAGATGAAGGAGGAGTAGACACAATTCTATCAGAGGAATGAAGACGCCCTGTACTTTCTATCAAGGATTAGCAGTAGCTAAAAAATAATTGTCCTGCACAGCTGTGTTTTCTTCCTAAGGGCACCAGAACCAGCTCGCTGACCCGAGGAAACTTGTCTCTTATTATTGGGAGCCATTTTTAATACTTAGAGAAGCCTTTGATAGCAAAGATTAGTCAAGTGCCAAAGGAAATAATCTCAGTGAACAAATTAAACTTGGAAGTACATAATCATCTCAAAAGCAAGTCATGAACTGAGACTTCTTCCCCCTCCACTGGCAATATTTTCTTTATGCATGCTGCCAGCTTCTAAATGTTATTTTAAAAGGAAATGTAGTTTTCATCATATATTCCTCTGAAAGACAGATTAGTGAGTCTCTTTGTATTATTCCCTTACTGAGATTTATTTCTATGTATCCATTGTCTCCGTTTTCACTGAAAGACAGAAGATATCCATGGTAACTGCAGGTTTAAAACTAAAAACTGTAAACATCTCCAGAGAGGAAGAGCCTAATTTTAAGGTTATTCAAAAGTAAGAACAGTGCTGCTTGCAGTATTCCTGTGCTGTTTGAGTTGGCAAGGACAGTGGACTAGAGTCTACTGAAGTGCCTTGAAACTGATGGATATTTAAGAGATGCTAGAATCCCCAAAGGGAAAGCTGCAAAATGGAAGTCCAGTCATTTTGAGTGCAAGAGATGGGGCCTGGATATTAGTTCAATCCATAACTCCTGCATCTGGCTGTATGGGAAGGAAGTATGTGGGATTGGATAACCCACTGGAACATTTTGAAGGTACATACTTCTCTGGGATCCTGGTTTCAGTCTGTCAGTTGTTTACATTAAGGAAAATCCAGTCTGTGTTGAGTTGGGAAGCTCCTAGATAGGGTGACTACAACAACCCCTGGGTTTCAGTGTGGCTCAGCCATTACCACAGACCTACCTGTGGAGAGGACCACTGAAGCAGGTCACTAAATCCTGCTGGGGAATGATCACATACAGCCCTGCCTCAGGGAGCTGGATCGAGGGACAACAAAAGGACTTGCTCTAGCAATTGCAGTCCAGCGAGTCCAACAGTCCCTGTGCTTGGTCACCACAGCCAGGGGAGGACAATAATTAAAACCTATTGTTCCTACAGGAGTCCAAACTGCTTCTGCAGTCAGAGAGATGGGAGGGATGGGGAGGTGCTTTTCCTGGCTGGTAAAGAAAAAGCCAGACTGATGGATGAAGCCTCCTGGTATCACTGTCTTGGTGCCTGTTCAAGGTCTGACAATGTTGGCACTTCCAGCTCCTCATTTCAGGCATTATTTCATTCTGCACCAAGGCAGTAAATAAGTAGGACTAGTCCAGCCACTGTTATAAAAAGGATAGCATATACCTACTTCAAACTAACAACAAACCATTCACTACTCACAGCTGTTGCTTCCATTAGGTACTAACATGATAATATTAATGATAATATTTTTCTTCTATGACAAATTTTCTGGTTTTTCCTTACCAGTGACAGAAAAATGCTTTGGCTCCGAGAAGCTGCTTAATTTCTTCCCATGAAGATGATCTTCCCAGAGATGTCCTCTTCAGATCCCTCATCCTTACTTATGAGAGAGCAGAATATCAACAATTTACTAGTTAAATGAGACACCTCATTCTCAGTCTTGTGCTACAATCACATCACACTGCTTATTTTAGCTCACTGTTTTACATATCCAAAATAATACCCCAAACTGTAATATTTTATCCTCAATACATCCATGAAATAGAGGAGTATTGTTTTTTCAAAGATAAGAAGACTATCTTATCTTGGTAAGACACCAAGACTACACAGATAAATTAATGCATGAAGCAGGACAGGGACCATTCTCTGCTGCTGTAGCAAAATAACGTGAAATAGTTCTGACATGTTGTTAAACTGTCTTCTTGCAAAATTAAAAAATATATATATTTGTCAGACTGCCATTTGGGAACCACCCATAGCACTTCAAGTAGTACCTGGGAAAATGGGGTTGGTACAGGCAAAAATCATTCCAGAGGTGCAGAGAACTAGTAGGCTATAAAGCACTTGTATAAACAACTAGTCACCTGGATTTTCACCTTAGATCAAGACAGGCATCAGTATAAATGACTGAATAGAGATGAGTATCTTCAGGAAGGTGACCCACCTCATCCTAAACCAGGCTATTCCAGAGGGTAGTTAATCTCACTGTCTCATTCTGTTGGCTACACATGCAACCTACATAACTAATTTAGACAGCATGTGTAACAGCTGAACAGACTAAATTTAATGACATGAATCGTCTCCGAACACATAGGAGATGCAGAGCTGTGTAAACCCAAACTTTGTTGTTTATCTGACTAATTAGCCTAAGTCTGAGTACTATACTGCATTTCACCCCAATTAGCTGCAGGAAGCACAATACAAAAACATTTACTTGCCTATCAGAGTGCTCAGTCCCCAGCTGTGTTTTGGTGATATCCAGTTCTGACTCTGACTGAGCTGCTCTGTTTCTGAGGTGAGTAAAATCTTGATTCTGCACAGCACTGTGAAGTCCATACACATTCATTAGATAGCAGCTGCAATTCTCCAAGCATGTAGCCACATGCAATTACTCAAAATCAAAAGGGCAGCTATACAATGCACATGAGATTAGGAACTTTTTTTTTAAGCAAAATATAACACTATCAAGAAGAGTCTATCAGGGTCTAACAGAGAAATCCAAAGCAGGTTCTTGGTGTCTTCTGCTATTAATACGGTCAAGGCACATGGGCCATTTGAAAATGCAGCTAGATACAAAACATCCCTGTTTAAATACACTTGGAAATAATGAGAAAAACTGCAATACTCTCCTGGTCATTTACTAACAGATTATTTTCTACTAAAGCAAGCTGTTCCTTGGGAACCTGAATTTCAGAGACTTTCTCTTGGTTTGCTCTCTGTGACTGAAATTCGTTCTCACAATTGGACACAAGCAAAGATTCCAAGTTTTTCATAGATGCCTTTTCATTTCTCAGTTGTTTTCTCAGCAACTCTGTTTCAGAATGGTTTGATTCACACTTGCTCTGCAGATAAGCAAAGATTTTAAAGTTTCTGCCTTTCTATTGGGGTAATCTTTAAAAAAAAAGATAAAAATTAAAATAATGAAGTCTGGGATCAATGACAAAATTCATTTTCACTGCAAGATGGGTGGTTAGTTTTATATTTTCCCAGTCAAAATCCTCTGCAAGATTTATAAAATCATCCAAAATATAAATCTTAATATAAATATACTTTATACAAATGAGAAAACGCTATGAAAGAGATGGATCAATGGATTCTGTAGACAGAATCATTAATGAAGAGGAAGGAAGTTTCACATTTTGTTGAGGCAAGAAGCTATTGATTCACTGTTTGCACACAGGAAATAACATGTGGTATACTACAAACTGGTACCAACATCACCAGCAGAGTGAGATTACACTTATTTTACTTACAGAAGCATCAAGAATAAACTGGGGGGAAAGGGAAAATGAATAAAATCCAATCAAAGAGATTAAATATCTATAAATCTTTGAGGAACCTAAAAAAGAATACCCAAAAAACCTAGCATATTTCACTGCAGAAGGAACAATGGACATACCTGAGACATAGCTACACACACACATTTAAAAAATAATTCCAGAGACTGAGAATTGGGAAAATCAGTATTGGATCAGCTACAGAGACAAAGTGTCTGTTTCAATCTTAGTATAAGTAAACTGGATGCTACTTTCTCTTCATCTTTTCATGTATGCATTATAGTCTGACTAACTGAGTCTGGGGTGCTGCAACACTTTTATCTGTGTTTTACTCAAGCCTAGTTTACATTAAGCACAACAATGCTCAGCCAAAGGTCATGGGAAATCTATGAACTGAGACATCTTAACAAACTCTCCACCTCTCCAGCACATTTCTCAGAAATTGCAGAAGATACCATTTGTGTGTTCAAAGTAGGAAGATAATGGAAGAATAAGATCACAGGCCAACAGAAGGGGGAAAAAAAGAAAAAAGAAAGAAAAAGGCAGGAAAAAAACATCTGTCATTTATGAAAACAAAAGCCTTTTTTTTTTACCAAATGAAACTGAAAGGTTTCTTCATTCTAAAAGATCCCATTTTCTGTCACTCAAAAATCTAGTTCCTTTGCAGAGAAACAGTTTTGATATTCTACATTTGTATTTCAGAAAAAAAGAATACTGAAAACTATAGACAGAAGAAGATATAGGAAAATAAACAGTATTAGAAACATTGAAAGAATAATATTATTCAGAATCATGTTTAGTTTCCACTTCTGAATATAAATATGCTGTAATCTAATAAGGCAGATTCTGTGCTGGAATATTGTGTAAAGCAAGAGCCTTATCTGAAGGTTATACATGGCTAATGAAAGACTACTGCTTGAAAGATACAGAAAAATTAGTGAAAATTTCCCAACTTCTGACTTTTCTCCAACTCTCCAATGGCATTTCTGCAGTTTTCTTTCCTGACACTTGCTGTTCTCCACAATCCTAGCAATCCCCTTCACAGAAGGATCCAGGGAGGCTTAGCCATATTAGATCTCATAAAAGTTTCAGATAAATGTCATATGTTGGAACTCTTCCATATCAAAAGAATCATAGAGGATTTCACAAGAATACAAAATACATCACGCACATTTGGCTGGAATGCATAACCAAGTGGCAAACAGCAGCTTTACCCACTCTGCTTCCAAAAGGCATAAAGGATTAAAGAGACTGCTGAAAGCCTATAAAGAACAAGAAATTATCTCAGCTGGAGCAGAGGATGGACAGGTCAGTAACAGAATCATATGGAAAATACCTGAATAATCTGAGTGTGTATGAACAACTTTTCAAAGTTTATCAAAACTGAATTTTTAAAAATGTGTGTATCATATAATAATTTTGTATTTTTGTAAAAATCAAGGGCAACAAAAACTGACTTCCAAGGGAAATTAAGAAAATACTAAAGATATTGATACTTCCTAAAATAGTCAATCATTTTAAAGTCCACACCAAGTTTCATTGCTAACAAACAGCTTCAGCTATTTTGCTTACCTAGTGACTAGATGTAAAATCCAAGATATCTTTCTTGAAAATAACAGTAATTTTTAGCCCTGACTTTTGAGTGTTCATAGTAAAGCCCTGCAAAGCAGTGAAGCAGCATCCTTTTCAAAAAGCATTCAACTCTTACCCTTTGAGGAGTAAGCCCCTGAGAAATGCCAAATTAAACATTAAAAAAATTGAAAAAGTGATCATTCATGATCCTAAAGTATATTTGGATCCCTTAAGTGTAACATTAGCATTAACTTATTTTTCTAATATATTTCACATACCCTTTCTACCTTATCTGCTGTGGAAATTAAATGCTAATGTAATCATGCTTTGATTACATCTACTTTAATGCAAAGTTCTGGGGTAGATGTGGCATTTTCAAGTACAGAGACTCTCTCCTAATGTATATTTTGAGGCCCTCTGCCCATTTTCACAAAAGAGTTGCTTAAGGCAAAAATAGGAGACCTGTATGCTGCTTCTGTTGTTAAATGATACAGCAATGCAATATAAAACTCTTCTAAAAAAATAATTAAAACAGCTTCCAAAATCCTACAACATACCTGTATGTAATTGTGGCAAATTTTAAGAGGCTGCAATAATTTATTCTACAGTAAAATTTAAAGTTATTTCTTTAAATAAATCCTGTATACAAAAATTAGAAGAGTTCTTGCTTCTGACAGCAAAATTATCTTCTGGCATTTTAAACTCCATTCCTAGAATTCTACTCCTTTTGCAGAGTTAATAAGGTTGATAATTCTGCCATGGACTGCATTTTATTTTCAGATGAGATCCTCTTATTTTAGCAATAAAATTTGGTTTTGTATGTAGATGATCTGTGAATGCTGAGATTCTGTCAGTCATATTTATACTGCTGTCACCTGTAAATTCAGGCATGACTAAGAGATGAGAGAGTCACATTAAAGTGGAGTCCACAAGGCAGCAGCAGCAGGTCTGACTAAAAGCATTAAGAATTTTGTACATTTCAAATTAACATAACCTAGGTTTTTCCTTTTTGAAAAATGCCAGTACTTTGCCTAGTGATATTCCTGGTCAGCCACTTTCAACTCCTTAAGTTTCAGTGGGTGGCAGAATGAGTGTGGGAGGTTAACAGAGCAAAGTAAGAGGTAAGGCACTGTGATCTCGAGAGAGATTATTTTATGGGAGCACATCACATTAATTCTAGCTCTGTCTCACCAAATTTAAAAAAAAAAAAAGCACAAGGAACACAGAGCACTGCTGAACACATTAAGATTTTTGAATAAAAACTTCTGTGTTTTACATTCATGCCTTGCATGTAACTGTATGAACTGAAATATGCCATTTGGAATTGACCCAGTATGTTGACATAGTGTTCATGAAGAGGCCTGTTTATTCCTATACTTAATAGCAGGCATGTGGGAAGTATTAGAAGGATGAAATGTCTGCTGGTTTCAGGCTTTTTAAACAAACTAGAACCACGTACCAGTTTTATTATATCTTCAAGGAATGCCAAAATCTGCCACAACACCCTCCTGTGCTGTTTTGCTATTGCTGTGTTCTCATCCACTTTCTGAACAGCAACAGTTTGGTTCCTCTACAGTATCTAATGTTCTTGAGTAGCCCTCTGTGGTATTCACATTCTCTGAACCTGAGAGAAGCAGTAAGACAAGCAGAGAAAAGAATGATCAGAACAATTCCTAGCTCATTTACTGCTCCTGTGTTGTTCACAAGCAGAATGCATTGTGGAAGATTGTTTACCTGAAGGGAATTGATAATTGGATTCTGGTGTGAGTGTTTTGATTCATCAGCCAATTGAATCTGTGTGTGCATGTGTGTGTGGTCACAGGATGCTGCACAGTGGAGTGCAGCTGAGTGCTTGGCATATTCAGTTTGATGAAATGTAATAGAATACAGAATAAGATAGTATAATAAAATAATTAATTAGCCTTCTGATAAGATGGAGTCCTCCTTGTCATTCCACCCGGATGTTGGGCAAAAAATATCACCGAGAGCCCCCAGCAGCTTATGTGATGTTCAGGAAGCAGAGATGATCTGCAAAAAAAATTTGGAGAGCCTCCAAACCATGTTTATTTGCTCACAACGTATTTCCAAAGCCAAGCTATGATTTTTTTCTTAAAGTTCTTCAGATTTTCAAGTGGGAAGAGGCTCTTTGGGACATCTAAAGCAGTGGAAAGAAGGCTAAGAAGCTCAAAGCAAAGAGAGCAGGGACAGAAATGTGACAGGTGATAAAGTACTTGATATGATTCAGGTATGCTGAGTTGAGTTGTGTATGACTTTATGCCTTCAGTGATTTCAAACCACGAGAGCATTTATATATTTTTTTTTTCTTGATTTTTTTTTAAGATTTTTTTTTTCCCAAATGTGACCAATGGAATTCTAATCATATTATTATATAAAGTAAAATGCATACTGTTCATGGTGGAAAATCTCCCTGAAATAGAATTGGCATTAAACATAATTTTAAAATATTACCAGAGCATTTCAAGGGTGAACTATGGAAAGAATTATTTCAACTCACTTGCTCCATCTGTGATTCAAGGGACTCTATTTTCCCTTTGCAACTGTGGCTCTCAGACTGCCAGTCTAACAGGAAAAGCCAGTTTCTGCTTCATGGCATTTTACTTCCCAACTTTCTCCTTGTTCACAGGCTTTGTGATAAGAGCTCACAGTTCTCTCTCCTAACACATAAAGCTTATTTATTTAATAATTTACAGTAAGCTCCAAAAAATAGGGATATTTATAGATCTACAGATGTGGTATTGAATACACTGTTTCCACTGAAAATTCTGCCATTTAGTGAAAACATTGAGAGACTTCTCAAGAATCAGAGTTTAGTCCAAGATGAGCATATTTTAATGATCAATAGATATCTTTTAAGAATGGCTAGGTTAACATTAGACATACAAGTTACAGCAATATAGTGCAGTATTATTTCTTTTTACTTTAATCCCATAAAGCAATAAAAAGACTTCCAAGTCTCTGTATTATTCCCTATTTGATTTTTTACGTTTAATAAACACGTGTGTGTGTATATACTTTTATATATACATAAAACCACAATAAAATATTCTACATCAATTTTGTACTGCAAAAACAGCAATGAAAATGTGTCCAAACTACTAAAACCAAATTAAGGAAATAAAAATAAGTTTTGGTTAGGAAGCAAATTATTCTATGGAGATATCTAAAAATTTCATTTTTAGTTAAAAACCAACAGTTTTAATTTGTATACTCACTTTAGACTTCAGCCTGAATATTTTTCTGTTTAAATCCTGGGCTTTCAACTTCATATCATCAAGCTTAGTTTGGTATTTTGCTAGTTTTTTATATAGTACCTATGAAGAAAGGTTTTTTTCCCTTTTTTTTTTTAAGGTACTGCTTGTACCTAAAAAAAAAAAGAATTAGTGTGTATTTAATGTCTATGGCTTTATTAACTAGTTTTAACTAGTTTTAAAAGGCTATGTGAAATGTAAATTATGTGTATTTTATACAGCAATTTTTTCATGTGTGAAAAATTTTTCCAACTTATAAATAATGCTAAATATTCTTAGAAAGATGAAAAATGTCTGTAAAGGAATGCAGCAGTTAAAAAGAAAAAGACAGATGGTTTATTTAGCATCTAGATTGTCATAAAAAAACAGCCCGTCCCATTTAAAAAGCAGAGCTCATCAATTCCATCTCTTTTTAAATTACAGTTTTTTAAAAGCCTATAATTTTAAAAGTAGAAGACAGATAAAAAATTAAGTAATTTAATTATTATGGAATTGCTTACATGCTAATTAATCAAGTGATTATCTCCCAATCATGAGAAATAAAGCCACAAGTATTAGGAGAACAGGCACCAAACTTCTGAGAATTATTGCTTGAGAAGGTGAACAGAAGAAGGAAAAAGAGCTGCAGTAAGGCTGTCTTGAACTGCACAGTTCAGAAATTTATTCTGTGCAGAATTACTAGGAGAACTCAGCTGCAAGAACTGGGGGAAGGTGTGGTAGTGGGGAAGGCTCTATGGAGAACCCCTATTCCTGTTGCAAAAAGGCTGTGAGTTACAGAGAAAGGTGTTCTGGAAACTTTCCAGTAAACCCAAGCAAAGAAATGATAATACTTTAAATAGTTGTAGTATCACCTCAATTAATGGAAGGGCCTGGAAGAACCAATACATATTCCAGAAGCAATCCTACTAAAAAGTACTTCATCCTATGATACTAAGATCATTTGTTTCCAACTGCTTCTACAAGCATCCAAGTCTTGCAAAGAAAACTGTGAAGCTTTCAAAAATAGCTGGGAGCAACAGAAAGCTGCATTTTGTACCAGCTGACATCATCCTTATAAAGTGTGATTCCAAGAGAAGGTGAAGAAGTGAACCTTTGGCAGTCAAACCCACTACCAACCTCACCTTTTCCAGGAGGGCACTTAAGAGAAAAAACTAGTATGTTTGGGAGAAAAGTTATTTAGAATGCAAGTGGTCTCATGTAAGAATTAAACACCAGATCTAAAGCCATTAGCTATACTACCTCTATAATGAAGGGAGAGAGGTAAAATTAATCACTTTAAAAACTGGGGTGAGAGAGATCTCCTGGAGGACTTCTCTTCACTTAAAAGGGACCCTTAATGACTTAAAGTCTATATACCTGACATCAGGTGCAGTTAATTTGCTCCTTTAAAACTGCATAGCACTTCTACAGGAAGAAAAAGTCAAGTGAGCAGTGGAGCAAGTGCACAGATCAAGTACCAGAAAACCCAAATGAAGGCAAGAAGCTGAAGAAAAAGAAGAAAACCCACATCACTCACAGAAGTGATGAACTCCTACAGGTATTAAGCTAAATTTCTAGCTGCCTAGAAAACATATCAGTGCAGGAGTATTGTGTGTGCATGAGGTGACACTAGAAATATTTTAACTATTTTCACCAGGAACTGCAGAGAGATAAAACACAAGTAGATAATGTAAGGCTGTATTATAACCCACTATTTCAAGTATCTTCTATCCAAAAGCAACTCCTGAAGAAACATAAATACAGTATGTGCTGTCACTGAAACTTACACTTGCCAGACCTCTGTCACATAATTTTAAAATGCAAAAAGCTTTCAATAATGAAAGAAAACAAGAGTTTTGCATTCAAAATGTTAAAACTTTCAGAAGTATATTTATTTGTTTGCATTCAATGCCTTTTCTTCCAACCCATAAAAAAAAAATGACTGCAGAATATGAAAATCAGCCTATTGAATTTTATTATAAAAATTGGATCTGTCAGTCACCAGTTCTTTTAATCTAAATGCATCATTTTGTCTTGGCCTTTTTCTTCACAAGGCTTCACTGAATCTCTGAAACACTCAGTTCTGTCTTTTCATTCAATAAGCTGGAAAAGCAGAAGCATTAAACAGGAGAATTCAGACACTGATGTACTATTTTTTTTCTTTCAGAAAGGTCACTAAAATTGCAAAAGATAGGAAAAAACCAGATTTTTCTATTTTAGACTGTTCCGAGTATTTTATTAATGTTAACTTTAATCTCAGTGTATTAAATTCTGAATAATTGTGTAAAGGATTACAGAAAAGTAAGAAGAATTCTTTGCAACAGGTGATTATAAGAAAGTCACAAAAATAATTAAAATAAAAACCATCCTCTGGGACATCCATTGGAATGCCTGACCTGTTTCAAGTCATAACCAAGTTATCTCTTCAAATGTAATAATATTAATGATTCTCACACTGTTCAAGAAACTGAAAAGAATCATCAGTTTGGTTTGGGGGTGTAAAGAAAAAGATCCTTTAGTAGCAGAACCTAGTTTTCAACAATTCAACAGTGTTCACAAATCTAACAATTTATTCTAAAGCAGCACTCACTTACATATTTTTTATTGCCTAAAGGCTTTGATCGAGTCTAGTCCCACTATGCTTCTGAACATGGCTGGGAACTCCAGTTGAGCAGCAGACAATAAGCCCAACACAAAGATTCAGTTTTACTTCCTCTCATGAAAAGGCTCCAAGAGTAAGAAATTGATCTTTAAAACTAATGACATGACATTCGTTAGTTTACATGTGTTTACCTGTTTTTATTTTAAAAAAATTAAATATTAAAATAATATTATTCATATGCTTTTTTTTTTACCAAAACCCATCAATCCCTGTAGTTTCTAACAGAAAGCTGCTAACTCCAAATTAAATGAATTTTATTTTTTCACTGAAGGTAGTTTCCACCATATCATCCTATTAATAAGACAAGAACATTTACATATAAATAAGCAATGAAGAAAACAATTTCATTCCAAAATGAAGGATGGCTCATAAGCAGCTTTTGTAAATTCCTTTCCCTTTGAGCCATATAACAGTTACAGAAACCAGTGAACACAGGTGTGGCAGTAGCTCTCTGGCTACAGAGTGGCACACAGCTTTCCTGGGCCTTTCTGGGAAAGGCAGAGAGAAAATCAGAGAAAAAAATGAGAATTCTTATCTTCATTTGCTGCACCTGTTGTTGTGAACATGTGGAATGTGTTACAGAGATTTGTTTATCAAAGGGTGGTTTCTTAATTGGCCAATGGTGATGGTGTTTAGATTGGAGGACCAGTTAGGTCCAGGTGTATTGTAACTGTCTATAAAAGCAATGGTTTTTTTAATAAGAATAGAATAATAAATAAGAGATTGATCAGCCTTCTGAGAATCATGGAGTCAACACTAATTATTACTGGTCAGGGGCCTGCTGTGGTGAGACATAGGCTGGTGTTACTAGTCAAATGAATGCAATTACATACTTTTACTTACCTAAGAGAAGCATATTCAGCTTCCTGTCAACTCACTCAGTTTCACAATCCAGTACTTGTCAATCTTTTCATCTCAGTTTCCAGAGAATCAATGGTGTCTTTCATCAGTGCCACTTTAGACACCTGTTCTAACTGTTCACTATCTAACTACAAATATAATCAAACACTAACAGCTGGCAAAAAAAAGAGCTGATTTATAGAAATTTATTTCAATTTTTACTCTGTTTTTAGCACAAATCTTTTGCTGAAGAAGAAATGTCCAAGTATCTCATTTACTCAACTATCTGTTTACTGAAAATAGTTGGCAAACACCTGAAATGTGACTTTCACATCCTTTGAAGGTAAATCGATTTCCCATCTTTTAGATCTCTGGGAATGTTTTCATTTATTCATATAAATTGCCCAAGGGCAAAAATGTTTGTCATTCATCAACTTTAAAAGTTTTCAGCTCAAAATAATATGAAAGAAAACATTATTATGAGTGTATGAAGGGAGAAATCATGTCTTGGGACACAACATGACCAATAATGGCGTTAAGTCTCTATTAAGTTACACGCCTATGTCAATAACCTGGTAGAGAAATCACTGTAAAACACTTGCATGAAGCACCATGTAATCACCATGTAAAGCACAAGTTACCACCATGAGGCCTTCAGGTCTGTAGCTAAAAAAAAGAACAGACTGAAAGCCTAATTCACAGACTCCAACAAAGCTAATTTGAAATCTTCAGTCTAAAGAAATTCTATCTTTTTATTAAAATGCTTACACTTAACATTCTCGGATTCAATTCAAAGATTGTCCTTTCTAAATTATTTGAAACACATATTTTAAAATACAAAAATTTTCACCTCATCCCTCTCCTCCTTTACCAAGTTTTTCAGTACTAATTTCTGTGTTTCTGTAATCAAAGGTCAGGCCTCTAAAGAGCAAGTCAGTAAGCCTCTGCTATACAGTAGCTTCTTCAATACTAGTGCCATAAATTTCATGTTGATGTATCGCCCTCAAAGGGTACCAAAAGAACTGAAGAAATAAGATGATGTACCTAAAACAGGGCTCCCAATCCTCACTACACATCACATGTAGGCGTGTGATTAAAGTTAATTTACTACTCAGAGCTATTTCAGCCTACAGTGCACTCTTCATATCAGATGCACTCTATTTAATATTATAAACTGTGGAATTATATTTATAAGCTTGGCAGGATTTTAGAAGGCTGAGGAGGAAAAAGAAGATAAACCAGAATTTAAAACCATAAGATGCAGAAGAAAGATAAACTGCAGAAATCAATGTTAATTTATTTAAAAATCAAGTTCTACCGAGACCATAAGTAAATTTAGGATTTATATTCATTATATTAAGGTTTCCATTTTCTATTTTAGTGCCATTTGTTAGCAAACAGTTGCACACACAAGTAACTTAAATCATATTAAATATGACTTGCCAAAAGACTGCAATTACATTTACCTTTGAAGCATCAGGTCTTAGTAATGCACAGTCATAAGATAATTCACATTTGAATAGACTCCAGGTCTCTAGTCTAATCCCCTGCTCAAAGCAGGGCCAGCTCTGAGGTCAGGCTGCTCAGGGCTTTGTCCAGTCCAGTGTGAAAATCTCCAAGGCTGGGGACTGCTCAACTGCCCTCATGAGAAGCAAGTATTTCCTTGTATTCAGCCTGAACCCTTCAGGCTTCAATGGATGCCCATTGTTGCTCATCTTTCCACCAAGCACTGCAGCAAAAAGCCTGTTAATGACTTGATGTCAAACCTACTGGCAGGTAGGACTTATGTCCCTCTTAAACCACTTCTTTGCCAGGTGAAACAAGCCAATCCTCACCTGGATATAAGATCACTGTGGGTAAATCTGTCAAAGCTTGGTACAGTCTTAAAATCACAGGACCACAGAATGGTTTTAGTTGGAAGGGACTATAAGGACCATCTTGTTCCATGCCTCCTGCAATGGGCAGGGACACCTTCTATCACATCAAGTTGCTGAGTACTCCATCCAGGGAGGGGGCATTCACAACTTCTCTGGGCAACCTGTTCCAGGGCCTCACCACCCTCACAGTCACAAATTTCTAACTTGTACCTAATCTAAACCTGTCATCTTCCAGTTTAAAACCATTCCCCCTTGCCCTGTCACCACATGTTCTTGTGAAAACCCCCTCCCCAGCTCTCTTGCTGGTCCCCTTTAGGTACAGGAAGGTGCCAAAACATGTCCCTGAAGTCTCCCCTTCTCCAGGCTGAACAACCCCAACTCTCTCAGCCTCTCTTTGTAGGAGAGGTGCTCCAGCCCACTCTGATCATCTTCATGGCCTCTTCTGGACTTACTCCAACAGGTCCATGTAATCATTATGTTGGAGACCCCAGAGCTGGACACAGCTCTCCAGGTGGTGCCTTACCAGAGCAGAGTAGAGGGAAAAGAGTCTTGGTAAATAACATCCATGGCTCTCAGCCTGTTGTTTCCTGATAGCAGTCTGGCTGGTGCTGTAGGATTAACCAAGAACATCACCAGTATTATATTTACAATTCCATAAATAATTCTTTTCCCTTATATTATGAATAGTCATTTTAAGCTCTTCAATTCTCTGTTCCGAATGAGCCCTTTCATTAAACGAACTTTCTTGGGAAATCTGTGTCAAATAACAGCAACAACAAAATCCCATATAAAACAAGTCGCAACTCACCACAGACTTGTAAAGCAATTAATTCTCAGAACCAGAAGAGAAATCCTCAGCAACTTTAATTACACTGCTAGGTAGTTTGCATGTTTAAATAACCTGTGGGGTGGGGCTGAGGTGGGCTGGGACAGACTCAAACCTGTAACTGCTCCCTGAGGCTATCATGTTCTGTAGGCATCCTTTGGCAATCTGACAGTGCTGTATTTCTTTCTAGCTCCATGCTTCTTAATACAGTTTGAGCTGTCACAGGAGTGATGCTTTTAGGAGTCCTGGGGCATTTTATAACTTCCTGACAAAGCTGGGAGATCTCCTCCTGTGCCTGTTTTTGAAAACAGTAGAATAACAGAAACATGGAATAGATAACCAATATATTACTGGGTCCTGTGGCTGGCTAGAGCATCCCAGAAACTGTGTAATATTGAAGATGAAGTAATCATTTGTGCACAGATTCTTTGATTCAGTAAAGCATTTTTAACTCAAGACAGCACTTACAAACTTGTATTGAAGTGACAGATTCAAATCACAGAATTTCCATAACTTTTTAAAAAATATTTTTTAAACAAATACTTTGCATTCTTTTTTTCTTTCACATGAAGCCAAAAATATATATTTTTCTTGCACATTACCTTGTTATTTCAATTAATCACACAAATATAAATAAAATGACCTGTTCAGAAACACTGAGAATTCTGTCTCTCTCAGCTGTTAAAACTTAAAAGTTACCCTGAATTTCTGCCATGACATTCATTTATTTTTCATATTGACTCAAGTTCTTCATGTTCTCTCAATATTTTCAAAACTTCAGGATCAGAAACCACTCCCTTAAAGAATATGGTGATATAGTGTAAAAGCAGAGAAACAAAACTTGAAACACTTTCTTATTATATCTGGTCAGGAAACTTCTATTATTGGCCCATTCCCATTTTATGCATTCTTCTGTTTACAATCAACTAGGTTTTCTTCCTGGTAGTTACAGCTTTAGTAGTTTAACTCTAAATTACTAGAGTAGTAGTTTAAAAAACTACTAGAGTAGTTTAGTAGTAGTAGTTATATTCCTCCTCTTCCAGAGTGACTTCCCAAGCTCACCTGGATGGATAATTTTTTTTTTTTTTTTTTTTTATGCTGCCACAAGTAGAGATTTACTTAGGACTTGAGAATGTGTTTCTTAATGCCTTCAACAGTCTCACATTTATGGAAGTCTCTGTCCTTTTCCAATGACTAAATAAAGGCATCAAGCCTTGAAGGTGATCCCCTTGCTTTATTTCATATTCTCTTTGTAACATAACCTGAATTAGCATAAATGAGAGAGGGCATGCACTGAAATAAAACTTTTGTAATTGATACTTCAATGTAAAATGGAAAAATATACTCTTCGAAATGAAGATGAAGCAAGTATCTAATTAAAACATATATCCATATAATAAATACTTTAAAGTAACTTCTGAATGTCTGTATTTTTCTTTTTTTGTTATATTGCAAATATGCCTGAATGTCCTTATAATATGTGTCTAACAACAAAGAAAGGGACATAAAAGCTAAATGTTAATTAACTTGAAATATATCTGTTCAAAACTAAGGGTAGATTTGTACTGGAATAGCTAATGAATTTTTAAATATGATAGAAAGTAGGCCACCATGTTTGTTTAAGGTCCATGAAAGGCAAATTTTTGCAATGGAAATAAAGTAATGTGCAAGTAAGTATTGTTGAAATCCAGAAAGTCATGTAAGAGCCTAAAGCAGATTCTGAAGATAAACTGCAATTCTGAAATTCAAAATTGCACATCAAATCCCATTTGTTTAAGAGTAAGCTAATGTAATTTTGAGTCACTACAAAGAGTAATTTCTAGAAATTGATTCCTACAATCGATTTTGGCATTCATACTAAATAATCATGTCCTAGGAGTACCTCTGATGATAAAGACAGCCTAGATATCTATTACAGTCATCATCACTGCTGACATATTATGTAGATTAGGTGAATCCCATCCTAACAGACCGGTCTCTCTGAAAGAGTCACTCAAATTCTGCAGTTATAGGCATTTCCCTAGTCCTAGGGAAACAGATCACAGCAATCAAGCAATTGGCACCTTCAGTACTTAACTGAGCATCAAGGACTCAAATTTACACACAGAGTTTACACACAGTATTTGCTCACTCACAATACTACCTTTAACAACTAGTGAAAGTTGGTTTCCACTTTTTGGAAAACATGATAATATTTATTTATCCTAAAATATATACTTACACTACATTTGCCATATAGTGGTAAGAATGTACTCCTGTGACACATTTCACCACTGATTTGAAAAGAAATATGGAAGACCCAGGGAAATACAGGCCAGTAACTCTTGCCTCAGTACCTGTCAAGATCATGGAGCAGATCCTCCTGGAAACTATCCTACAGCAAACAGAAAATAAGGAGGTAATTAGTGGCAGACAACATGATTTCACCATGGCAAATCATGCCTGACAAATTTGGAGGCCTTCTACAAGGGGGTTACAGCAGTGGTGTAAAGTGGTGAGGAAAAAGCAACTGTTATCATCTATCTGGGCTTGTGCAAGGCATTTGACACTGTCCTGCACAACATCCTTGTCTCTAATCAGGAGAGACATGGACTTCACAGATGGACCATTCTGTGGATAAAGAATTAGATGGATGGTTACACTCAAACTGGCCAATGACTGGCCAGGTGGAGACCAGTGGTGCTCCTCAAGGGCTGATATTGGGCTGGTGCTGTTTAGTATCAGTCAGTGACATGGACACAAGCTAGAAGGAGAATGGATGGAGAGCAGCCGTGGGAAGAAGGACTTAGGGGTGCTGGTGGACAAGAAGTCCAACATGAGCTGGCAATGTGGCCTTGCAGACCAGAAGGCCAATCCCACCCTGGGCAGCAAAAGAGGTGTGCACAGCAGGGTGAAGGGGGTGATGCTCCCTCTCTACTCCGCCCTCACGAGACCCCACCTGGAGTGCTGCATCCAGCTCTGGAGCCCCCAGTTCAAGAAAGACACTGATCTGTTGGGGTAAGTCCAGAGGAAGGCCACTAAGCTGATCAGAGGGCTGGAGCATCTCTCCTATGAAGATGGGCTGAGAGAGCTGGGATTGTTCAGCCTGGAGAAAAGAAGGCTCCAGGGAGAGCCAGTACCTAAACAGAGCTTAAAGAAGGCTGGAGAGGGGCTTTTGACAAGGGAAGGTAGTGATAGGACAAGGGAGAATGACCCTAAGCTGAAGGAGGGAAAGTTTAAATTAGATAATAGGGAGGAATTGTTTATTTTCAAGAAGAATAAACTTCTTTGGAGGGTGATGAGGAAGAGATCACCTAAAAAGGCTGTGGAGTCCCCACATCCGGAGGTATTCAAAATTAGGCTGGATGGAGCTCTGAGCAACCTGGTCTAGTGGAAGGTGTCCCTGTCCATGAAAAGGGAGGTGGAATTAGGTGGTCTTTAAGGTCCCTTCCAACACAAACTATTCTATGACTCTGATTTCCTTGAGACAGGAGTTCTATAGGACAGAAACCAAGCAGCTGTGATGGACACACTGACTTCTGGCTCAGTACCAGCAAAACACCTTACCCAAATAGCTTTCCAGTAAGCATGACATCTCTGCACTTTTATTTTCTTTACCCTTGTTTTCCAAGATGATCATAGTATCTGTTGTCCCTACAGGTGTATATGACTGAAATTCTACAGGTAAAACAAAATGAGAGGTTAGAAATATTCCTAAAAATAACTTTTTAAAAGATTGATTGTAAAATCTTGAACAAAATTATCAGCAAATCTCTTTTCCCATTAATTTTGATATAAATATTTATGACCACTGCTTCCATAGAAACTTTATTTCTCTACTTGGTTTCATCTTGGGAGGTTTTTGAAAAACTCTTATCTCTGAAAATTCAACTTTCTCGCTCAGATTTATGTTATAGAGCACAGTTTCTCAATAAACATTACTAAAGTCAAGGAAAGGTGCTCATATTTATTTCTGATTTTAAGTACAAATGAATACTGAGTGACCGGTTCCTGCTACATCTTTTTGAAGAGCTTTTCTGTTGGGGGAGGGAGTTAAGCCATGCTTCTCCACAAGTGACACAACACTTTCTCCACATCTTGACAGATAAAAAGATGACTTCCTCAAATAACAGTTACATTCTTCATAGTTATTTGGGGATGGAAACAGGAGCATGGATCATAAATTGGCACACTCAGACACGTGCAATATCACCATCCATTGTTGTTTTGAGTGAAATCCTTTTAAAGAATTCCTTTAAAGCACCTTTAACCCAAACCTCCTGGGCCCACACATGGAGCATTGCCTGTGATTAATGCAAAAGCCTCAGCAAAAGGCAGGGAAAGGCAGCATGAGCAATGCTTACAGGTCACAAGATTTCAGAGACAAAGCCAAGCAGCCAAGTCTTGTCAGTCCAGCCCCAGGAGAGAGATGGGTATTCTGAAACTGCCACAGCTGATCAGGCGGGACTGACAGTGAACTCAGGGAGCTCAGCTGAACACCTCTACTCTAATTAGGTTCATCTCTTCCAGAAACTTATATCCAAGCAGACACTTTCACAGATGAAAACTCCAGCAATTGCCACACAATCTCGCAGGCTTGACAAGAACAAAGCAAGTGTTAGATAAGACTGACTTAATCTTGTGAAAATAGCTTCCTTTAATTAAACCTTATCTTCTATCCAAAACCAATCTAATTAATGTATCTGTCTGTAAGACTATGTGCAGTTGTATCATCCAGAATAAATATTATTCTTTGCACTGTACTTGTTCCTTGACAGTGTCAAACATTAGCTTCACACAAATGATCAAATCCAGTCCTGATTTTTAATGCCAGGACTAACATATTACTGGTTTACAACATCATGAAGTTAAAACATCAGAGTATTACAAGGCTAATTAAGCTTTTCTTTATTCCACCAACAAAATAATTTCAGAGCAATTACTTCTTATGTTTCCCTATATCCCAAGATAGGAGGTCTTATTTACAGTACCTCTGGCTGCACATATCTTCTTCTTGGAATAGCACAGACAGGGACAAGCAGACTGGTCCCTTCGAAGAAAGTGATGCAAAAAGGGTAAGAAGGCCATGTGAACCCTGTGACTCCTTTTGCCTGCTCATGGCAAGGATATAAAGAGCCTTTGTAAGAGGCTGCTTTAGGTAGTCCCAAAATCAAGCAGAGAAACCAGACAAAATGCCCTCTCTTCCCTGCTAGCCACCAGCACAGGTTTTATATTCTGCAGACAGTGCAGGGTGAGTTACGGGGTTTTTGGCAAGCAGCCACTATTAAGCACTCATGGATACAGCTCGCCTTTTCAGACATAGGAGTGATTAACACCTCTGAAATAAAATCCCCACCTAAAGCCAGAAAAGAAATTGGAAGAGCTAGAGCTAGAGAAACAAGTATTTTTCTTTTCCCTTTTGCCATCCTGGATTTCTTTTAAATCTTACTTTCAAATTTTGGCATGGTGGAAGTGGAGACTCTGTATTATCACATTTACCGCCACAAGAGTTGTGAAAACGGCATCTCATGTTTTCACAACTTTAAAAGAATTATTCCTAATGAAAATTCATTTTAGGAGTGAAATGATACATTTTTAACTGGTTTAATTCTGGTATGTCTAAGGTATCCTCTAGGGGACATATGGTGAATTATTTTTCATATCTTAATGCTGGTTCACATTATGCAGAGCAGTTGCATTGCTTTTTGAATATCAAACAATGCTTTGTTGATGAAAAAAGAAATTTAAATTCATACACAGGATTGTTTTCAAAAGTGAAAATAATATTTGGTGTATTTTACAGATACATGATTTATACAATAGTAGTTGGGACATAAGAAATTTTAAATGTCCAATCCAGAAGAGATAAATAAATCATGGTGTGCATTTACAAATTCATACTTTTTGCTTATTCTCCAGATATTGCTAATTATCTTGCTGGATGTGTCTTCAACAATAGGAAGGCATTTATTGTTGCATGTGTATTTCACCCTTTAGCTTATCAGAAACAGACCCAGGACATTTTTATCTGTCCACCCAGTATTCTGCACACTTTATGTTTTTTAGAAAATTATGGTTCTAATTATGAATTGAGTTTTTGACTGGAAAAACACAGACTGCAACATCTCTCAGTAGGTTTTTAGAGACACCCTGTGGCAAAATGACACACTGCAAACGTTCAAAAATCAAGTGCCAAAATGGAGACAAGTGGTCCCACACTTTTTGGGGGTTTTAGTAACATCAGTGGTCTCACAAGACGCATTTCCATACTTCTGACCCAGTGCTAGAATGCACGGGTTTGTGTTTGCATTTTGTCAACTGCCTTCAACATTGATTTCCAGCACATTTTTATGGACAAACTCCACATGCTTTTTTACCTTTTTTTACCTGTGCATTACAGAATAGTTCGCCCCACTGAAAAATGATTACCAGTCTAATTCAGCAAAAAGTTATGTCCACTTAAAATTGCCTAAATTGCCTAAAATCCTTCATCTTTTTTTTTTTTTTTAATGTAGCAGTACAACATTAAAGGTGCTGGCAGACACATTGCATCAAGCTGCTTTTAGAGTCTGTTTCACTAATCACCATCAGCACACATGTTGTGAGGGTTTCTTACTTGCCCTATTACACCCACGCAGTTCTTTTAAGGCAGAATGGAAGACAAAGGTATGTAATGTACCTTTTAGAAATACACATCCATGAACAAGAGAAATACAGGACATATTTGCCCACAGGGATACTACTGTGGATAAAAACTTCACCTAGCACTGAACATTCTCCCATGGTGTAAGCTTAAGCACAGACAATAGCTATTGATGAAGAATTATAGTCAGGTCAGGTAGACTTTATGAATGGCTTAAATGCAAATCTGAAGACAATCTGCTGCTGGCAATACATGTAGTCTTTGATCACTTTCCAGCTTGTTAATGAATTATGCTATCGACATTCAGCTTCTATAGTTTCATGAGCACCACAGAGTATATTTCACAAGTCTCTGCATTTGCATTAACTCTGTCTCCTTGTGAACTCATAAAAACTTCTAGCATCCAGAATATCCTGCAGAGAGGATCTGCACATCTGGGTCTTGCAAGAAAGACCATCCATTTTATGCACTGTGCACCGGCCTCTTGTTGCCCTGTAAACATTGTGGGAAATGCCCAAAAGGACCTGAAGCAAAGGTGTGAAGAGGATGAAGTCCGGCTCTTCTTGAAGGTACCAAACAATAGGATGAGAAGCAACAGCCAGAAATTGCTGCACAGGAAGTTCTACCTGAACATGAGCAAGACCTTTACTGTGCAGGTGACCGAGCACTGGAACGGGTTGCCCAGAGGGTGTGAAGTTGCCCTTACTGGAGATACTCAAGAACCGCCCGGACACAATCCTGTGCCACGTGCTCTGGGATGACCCTGCTGGAGCAGGAGGCTGGACTGGACGTCCCGCTGTGGTCCCTTCCAACCCGACCGGCTCTGTGATTCTGTGACTTGGTCACTGCCGCTCTCCCCAGCTCCATGCCCCGCCCGGTGCCGTGGCTGCGCTGGGACAGGCGGGACCCCGGCGCTCCCCGAGCACCACCCGCGCTCGCAGCCCGCCGCCCCCGGCCCTCCCCGCCGCACGGCAGGCGCAGCGCCCGCCCCCAGCACCTCTCACCCGGGAAGCGGAAGGCGCTCCCGATGCCGCCGGTTCCACGGAGTCCCCGGGGGCACGGACGGGCGCTGGAACCGCTCCGCTCTCCGCCGTGAGTAGCGCAGGGCGCCTGGCGGGGCTGTGCGGGCGGAGGCGCGGCGTCGGGGGCCGACGGAGACGCCGCACCGGGAAACCCATGAAAAGAAGGCAGAAAACCCTGACAAAGCTGGACTACGCAATGTGAAACCGAACTAGCAAAGCTGCGTTGAGTGACGGGATAATACACATTCTGTTTCTTCCCTTGGTTTTTCAGGCACCAGGGACTGCGAGGAGCAGCTGCTATGACACCCCCGGATGTGCTGTGAGGCTCCCGCCGGGGTCTGAGCGGCATCACCGGCGGAGCACCATGCCCGGGAGCTGGCGTGCTGCTGTGCGAAGAGCGTGACTGTCTCATGCCCGCCACTGGCGTTTCCGTTCTGTCACAGGAGCCGGCTGCGCTCCTGCCGCATTCAGCATCAGCAGAGCGGGCATTCCTTCCATGCGCTGTGCAGTTATTAAAAACATGGTGCTCCAGTCGTTAAAGAACTGCCTTTGGCTGTCCTGTGTCCTCAGGACTCCAAAAGCTTGCTTCTGGAGCACAGCTAGTGGAGGCCTCATTATCCAGTCTGTTTCTAATGATGTTTACCAAAATCTAGCTGTGGAAGACTGGATCCATGACCACATGGATTTAGAGAAGCAACAGGTCCTTTTCCTTTGGAGAAATTCCCCTGCCGTGGTAATAGGGAGACATCAGAATCCCTGGCAGGAATGCAACCTCAGGCTATTGAGGCAAAAAAATATAAAACTAGCCAGGAGAAGAAGTGGAGGAGGAACAGTTTACCACGACTTAGGCAATATCAATTTGACTTTCTTCACAACCAGAAAAAAATATGAACGAATGGAAAACCTGAAGCTCGTTGTGAAGGCACTGAAAGCCTTGCGACCCCACTTAGATGTACATGTCACTGACAGGTATGACATCTTGCTAGACAGGCAATACAAAATCTCAGGCACTGCCGCAAAGCTGGGAAGGACAAGTGCTTATCACCACTGTACCTTACTCTGTAATGCAGATAAGTTTGTTTTATCTTCTGTGCTAAAAAGTCCTTTTAAAGGGCTAAAGAGCAATGCCACTCCTAGCGTGCCTGCCTTAGTGAAAAATCTCTTTGAAGAGGATCCTAGTTTAACTTCTGAGATGGTCCTGGATGCCATTGCTCAAGAATATGCTGTACAACACCAGATAGATCACCATATCACCTTAATAAATCCAGCTGATGAGACTCTGCTTCCTGGAATTAGTGACAAAACTAAAGAACTACAAACCTGGGAATGGGTGTATGGAAAGACACCAAAATTCAGCATTAGCACATGTCTTAACATCGTCTATAAAGATTCTGTTTTTGATGTTAAAGTAAATATGGATGTAAAGCATGGAAGAATTGAAGTCTGTAAGATTGATCTGCCAGAGCAGTGGCTGCCACCAGGACTGTACAGTGAACTGGTCAAGAGTCTTACTGGCAGTAAGTTTTGCCCAAATGAAACCACTGCGCTAGTGACAACACTGCTAAGAGTGTGTCCACAAGACGATGAGTTGCACAGCAAGTGGAGTCTACTGTGTGAGAATATGATAAGATTAATGTGACTTGCATTTTGAAAATGTAAGTTAAACTTCTGCTGCTTTTTTATTTAATGTATTGAAAACAAAATTAAAACAATCACTAGTACGAGAAAAATTCAGCATGTAGAAAACAAACTGTTCAATCTTGTGCTTTTACTTAATATTACAATTAAATTTCACACTGCCTGCACCTGATGTTCCCAAACTGTAGGATTGAAACCACTGCTGACATCATTGCTGCCTGAACCAGGGAAAATGGTGGGGACATCCCAAAGTGGCCCTGTAGCAGAGAAGGTATAAATGGCTGACACAGATGGAATGGGGTAGGTGTAAAACTGGTGTGCTGCTGCACTGGATGCCCCAGCCTGCATCCTGCTCCTTGTGGACAGTAGCCCAAAGGCTGTGTCACAGCCCCTGAGCTGTGTGGAGAGGGATGTTCCCTGGTTTCTGATTCAAAGTCCTTTCTTGCAGAGTGCTGGTGCCCCTGTGCCTCTGCTGTACAAGCACCACAGTAAGCTCAGCTCACCGCTGGGTAGTGAATCACTGTAGGTCCAGCCTGAGTTAGGACTTTTGTCCCTGCATGTGCAAGAGCAGGGGAAGACAGGAAGTTCAGTGTGGGGGTTTATGTGATGAGGACACAAGAGGCTACTGGGAGGCCACACGTGCCTCCTCTGTTCTTGTGCCTGGCACAAAGCTGGGGGTCCCTGCTGCCACGGGTACCGGTATCAAAACACTCAAAAATGCAAATACAGATCTAGGAGAAAGAGTTTCCTTATGTTACCACTAGCAGATTTTCCCATAAAAAGCAACAATGAACTGAAAGTGACAGTTTTATTGTTAAATAATAGCTATATATATAGTAAAATTATGAAAAAAAGGCTCAAGATGTATTTCACTGTTGTTGAAGAAAAAGTGTAATGCAATTTTGATTAGGTCAGAACAGAGACCTAACAGGAAGCTGTGGCCAGGTGAGGTTTGGGCTCTTCTCCCAGATAACCAGTGACAGAGCGAGAGGACACAGCCTCAAGCAGCACCAGGGGAAGTTAAGGCTGGGCATTAGGAAATAATTATTCACAGAAAGAGTGATTGGGCATTGGAATGGCTGCCCAGGGAGGTGGTGGAGTCACCGTCCCTGGAGGTGTTTAAGACTGGATGTGGCCCTCAGTACCATGGTCTAGTTGATGCTAGGTCATAGGTTGGACTTGATGATCTCAAAGGTCTTCTCCAGCCTAGTTAATTCTGTGATTATGTTTGAAATTGCTGGACTAGATAAAAAGACACAAAGCTTCACATATGGGAGATTACTGTATTTACAGTGAGCCTTCTCCAGAATGTGGCTGGATCTATGAGGCATTACACAGCTTCCTTGGACTTCCTGATGTTGTGAAGAAATCAAACAGATGACTGAAGCTACAAATAATAAAAAATAACCTTTATTCCCATTAAAAATAGGCATATATTATACATAACAGAATAAAATTCACAAGTGGCTAGAAACTTTGTATCACAGCAGCAAACCAGGGAGCTCCTATGGAATGTTTGTGGGGATGACTAATAGCACACAGCTCTGTTGCACATATATTATTCATTTTGCTGATACAACACTGCAAAGCTGAAACATTATTATGAGAAAGGATAAAGAAGGCAGACCACTGGCTAGTTGTGACCCAGAAAACAGGGCAAAGACCAGCTCCATTTCCTATTGATTGCTGTGGAATAGATTTGTTGTTAGAAACAAGAGGAAAAGAATAGCAGCATTAGATGACAGAAGATGAAATAATAAAAGTACATTAAGGGAAAAAAAAAAAGATAATGGAATACACCAACCATCAAGAAAAATAAATATAGGAAACAAAAAAAGTTCTAGCAATAAACATGCTACTAGAATATAGAGGCCTATTGTATTACAAGGCAGAAAGTGTAAGGCACGTGTCAGTCCTGAGGCTGGAAAGATTTTGATGGGACCTGAAAAAGAGGCCACTGCCTGTTTTTTATGTCAGATTGTATGACTTAGGCAGATTCTTGCTAACAAAGAGCTCTTGTATAATGGGAAAAAAAAAACAAACCAAAAACCAGCACCTCTGGTAATACCTTCTGGTTTCCAAAGGCTGAAAGAATGGCAAGGGAAGACTTTGTCTTTATTCTAAATAGCATATTGCTAAGAATCGCAGAATATTTTGAGTTGAGGGACTTTTTATATTTTGAGGAACCCACAAGGATCAAATCCAGCTCTTAAGTAAATGGCTCTTACAGTGATAAAACACATGACCTTGGCATTATTCACACCATGCTCTGACCAACTGAGATACTCAGGGTACCCAACTTCTGAAAAAACTTAAATTTTCTTTTTAGGGGACTCCCTTAGTAATAGTGAAATACTTACTGCAGTTGAGAGTGGCACAAAAAGCCAGTCATTGGGCTTTAAAGTCAGAGAGTAAGACTGAGAGAGGATCACACATCCTTTCCACACTTAAGGCAAAGGATGGATATCAGCTATATGGTCATGTATCATGGAATAAAAGAACACACAGGAGTGCCAGGGAAGAGATTACAGCTGTTTGCAGCCTTCCCAGTCCAAAATCCATTATGCAGAGACACATAAGACAGCCCTAAAATGACTGTGTACTGAACACTACCACATTCATAGGCAAAGAGCTTGGAAACTGGAATGTGAAAATTTGGACTACTAGTAAAGTCTGGGAAATCAAGTATTATAGGATTGACAAAAACCCAGCAAAATAGAAGCCATGACTAGAATACAGGAATTAAAGGAAATAAATAAGACTGCTTATAAAAGGGGACATGTGGGAGCCCAGCTTCCAATGATTGTGAGGTGGTCAGTTAAAGATATAAAATCCAAAACAGGCTCAAGACAAAATCAACAGTAAAAATAGAAGTGACAGTATAGAGGCTTTTGAAAGACACTATTGAGGGTCTGTTATAAAACCAAGTTAAAATTTAGACATGGATTGTAATAAGGATTACAGAAGAAGTACATGAAGGAGGAATCACACAGTTTTGTTTTCTCAGACTGGAAAGTCTCAAACATTCTAAAACATTTACATTTTAAAAGCTGTGCTGCAGTAAGTACTTAGAAGTTGCTTCTGTGGGCAACCAGCTGGACTCAAGCAGCATGTTTCAGTCTTATATTTTTATGCTTATGAAAACACTAATTAAAAGCAGTCATTTCTGATCACATTTTCTTTGTGTGTTTAGTAAGAATGACATCCACTGTTGTTTCACGACAAGGTCTCAAGTCAAAGTCACAGTATCCAATGCTGAAAAGACCCTGCAGAATGAACAGAACTGGCATGGTGAGCATATACTCACCATGAAGAGCTCATTTTAACTTAAAGAAATCAAAGCATCCTTACCCGTGGTCTCTTAAAATAATCAAGACCCCTTCCAATCTTAATCATCCACCCATTGTTGAATCTGTTTGAAAAATGGATTACATATAAAAAGGTTACATCCACATGATGCACAAGCTCCTTGTTTCAATCACAATTATCTCCTAGTGTCACCAATACCTGTGTGAACCACAGAAGACACTATTCTGTAGAGACAACTAATATTATATTCACAATTAGAAAATACAGAACTACAGAGGGCTGATTTCATCCAGTGAGGGCCAGTGCCTTTAACTACAGCTGTAATTATCTCAAAAGTTAAATAGTTTTAGAGTTAAATACTTTTGATTTCAAATAACTGCCATTTGGTCATTTTTTATATCACCCACCTGATTTCTCGATCGTGTATTGAAGACGAAAAGTCAATATTTAGTGTTACTCCATAATTACTCAATGACTGTTTTATTTCTTCCAAGGCAGTCATCTGTTGATTCCTCCCACTTCCCTATCAAAAGTAAAAATAACGTGATGGGGTTTAGTTTTCTTTTTTTAGCAATATATTCTACTTCTGGTCACCACTTCTTAAACTCTCACACCTTTAAACTCAAAACCTTTTCAGTATCAAAGTAAACCAAAAGAAAGTAACTTGGATGAAGGCAGATTTACAGTTTCAAAGACAGGATAAAAAGCAGACAGACTACGGGTATATTTGCTGAGGGATGTGGAGGATAAGCTCACTCTCAGCCCTTTGAAACTTGATATGTACTATTTGAGCCAAAATAAGTGCAGTAATAGTTTAAATAAGTGCAGTGATAGTTGGAGAGGTTTCAGGTCATTAAAGCATCAAAAGTGACAAATACAGCTGTTGGAAGAGCAAAAAACCCCCTGTCTCAACAGATGCTTTGGTTTTTGTGAAATTTTCCACAGCAAAATTTTCAGAGAAATTTCAATTTAAGATTCTGCTTACTCAGAATTGGTTAACCAGAAAACTCTAATTCAACTATCTAGGAACAAGTCTGTATTTTTATATTTTGTTTTTCATGTAGCATCATCTGATTACAGGGAAATAGAGGTCAAAATCTAGACACTTACCTCTTCATAGGAAGTGAGGAGGTGGATTGTTTTCACCTTGCATGGCCCCTTAACTAGCATCTCGCAGAATCGTAGAAAGTTATACAACTGAAAAAGTTTTATTTAATTTAGTAGCTTGGAATTTCTCTAGTGGCTACATTTATATCAGTTACACCAAATATCTACTTGCCTGATGAACCTGGCGAATGTACGGGTCCTCCACCCAAACTTCAGAAACATTCTCAGTGAGGTACTCGTGGAAAAGCTTTTCATAACCAAAACCTGTTGCATTTTCTTCTATCCTGATTTGCTTATGGTATTTGCTATCTGAAAGGAAAGTAAATCACTGTTTAAGTAAAGGTCAGGACAAAATTCTCATGTAAAACAACCCCACTCATCAAACATTCATGTAACAACAGAAAAAAACATTTAAAAGCAAACAGGTATGTCGGGTACATCCCAGCTCATGGAATCACAGAATGGGTCAGGCCGGGAGGGACCACAGTGGGACATCTGGTCCAACCTCCTGCTCAAGCAGAGTCATCCCAGAGCACATGGACAGGATTGTGTCCTGACAGTTCTTGAGCATCTCCAGAGAGGGAAACCCCACACTCTCTCTGGACAATCTGTTCAGTGCTCGGTCTCAGGCACAGTGAAGAAGTTCTTCCTCATGGTCAGGCAGAACTTCCTGTGCATCAGTTTCTGCCCCTTGCCTCCTCTCGGTACCCCCCATTTAGGTATCCATACCTTGTTTCTTAATGTGTTCTTTAATGTCCTCGGCCCTGGTCAGGTACTCGGATATCTTCTGCTGGTAGCGGTGCTTTTTCGCCTCATCAGTCGTGGCTGTGAATCACAGAAAGTCACGGGCCAGCTGAACACAGGGGCCGGCCCTGCCCGGCCCGGCTCTCCCGGGAGGAGACCGCCAGCTCCCGCTCCCTGCCGGCGGCACGCCGGGCTCCAGCCCTGCTCCTGCGTCCCCAGGGCCAGCCCGAGCCCCGGCGGGGCGCCCGGCCCGGTACCTTTCATCGCCTGCAGCAGCAGGTCGATGCCTTCCTGGTAACACACCAGCGACTCCTGGAACCGGGACGCCTCGTCCAGCTGCACCGCCCGCTTCAACGTTTCCGCCCCGGCCCGCTCCAGCGCGGCAGTGCCATCGCTCCTCGCCCGCGACATGGACAGGGACGGGGACACAAACCGGACGGCTCCCGACGGGAACGGGACGGGGAGCGGGTACCGGGCGGGGGAAGGGAGGGGAGGTGTCGCACAGTCGTCCTTCCGCCCGCTAGGAACTGAAGTGCCGCGGCACCGGTGTCCGGCCGGGACGGAGGGTGCGCACGGAGATGGCGGCCGCGGCCGGCCGGGCAGGCCAGGGGCTTGCGGGCCCTTGGAAGGTGAGGATCTGGGATGGGGACTGCGGGAATCCACGGGGAACCGGAGAGAGGGAACGGGTACCAGCTGGGGATCTGGGCTGGGGCTGAGATTCGCGGGCTCCGGGACAGTGGGGATCCAGATGAGGTGCCGGGAAAGGAATCCAAGCGGGGCCTCGTGGGGGTGGACCCAGCTGGGGATCCTGCTCGGGGCTCCGCGGCCGCTGGGGAGGTGGGGATCCAGGTGAGACTGGGACTCGTAGCTGTGTCATGTGTTCGCAGGTGTTCGTAGTTGTAAGGAAAGTGCAGACAAGTTATCCCCTCCTCTCCTTGCAGGTGCTGGGGAAGAGGATGGAGGCGACCGCGTCCCTGGTGTGGGTTCGTTGTCTCTTTACCAGGTCGAATATTCCAGACTCGGTATGTGCTTGACTTGCACTTTACATTTTTAACACTTATAGTTTTAGTTTGTTTTTGTGAGATACCATCTGGTGTCAGTTGACTCTTTTCCTTAAAAGCATTCTTAAAGCCTGTGGAAGAACTTGCCATCCAGAGGCTGATCACAGGCTTCCTGATAAAATTTTTATCAGGCTCCCTGATAAAATGCATGTGAATTAGGTGTTGTGCTGGTACATGGTGTTGTCCATGTATTTCTATGTCATTCTGTGGCTAAGCTCTAGTGTTAGCATACTTATAAGCAAACCATTACAGAAATATGTTTGACTTCTTGTTATAAAAGCTAAATTTGAGGTCGCTTTGTTGGTGCTTTGACTGCCTGAAAAGAAAAATATATAAGAATTTTTACCAAGGTTGAAGTATGTTTTGGGCAGTAGTTAACTGCAGTACTGATGACCAGATATTTAGGGAAAAAAACCTCTGGTTTTGTCAATTTTTTATTCTAGGTATTTCAGCCACGGCCTGGAGATCATGAAAAGTATGGAGGTGACCCTGAGGAGCCCCACAAAATCCATGTTATTACTAGAATAAAAAGTGTCATTGGTCGCCCATATTGGGAAAAGAAGATAATACGTGATCTGGGACTGGATAAAGTATGATTGTTGTTTTTTATATTTGTGTGTGTCAGAACTGTAGCACTAAGTTGGTGGGTTTTATAAAGACCTCAATTTTGCAGTCACAAACCAGAATTACATTTATAGCAGCCATAAAGCAATCTGAGAAGGTGATGATGTGTTTAAGAGCTGAGGGGAATGTTTGTGGCAAATGTGCTTTTACTGAGAATTCAGAATATCTCTGTACAGTATTGTGTTGCATTGCCTGAGGAGAACTTTACCCTGAGAATTCTTCTAAAATAATGGAAATACATTTGTAAATACTTTGAATTCAGGTCTGTGCAGGTAATATTATTCAGAAATTGTAGGAAGGCAAATAAAACTCATTTATCAATGAAAAGGCTTCCAAATTCAGGACTTTAAAAGTTTGTGTCAAAGATGTGTTTATCTGAGTTTTTCAGGCCAACTGCACATTATGCAAAGATTTATCTCGTCAGTGTTACATTACAGAGAAAAAATGTGTGCTTGATCAATTTAAGATATTACTGAAGAAAGCAGTTTTGTCCCTGAACTCTTGTATTTACACTTACAGTATTTTTAACTATATTTTCAGTTGGAAGAAAAATGCATTTATAGTGAAGTAGGAATAAAGCTGAAATTGTCTTTTTACTGGAATCAAGTTTTGATTGCCTATTTTTTAAGTCATTTCTTGATGCATGGCACTTCTCTAAATCTTACATTTGCAAAGGTGGTTTATTTTTGTACTGGTAGTGTGCAAAGTACTGGTAGTGAGCAAAGATTTGGCAACACATTTGTAAAACCTGTTTTATCCCTTTTGTAGGCACATCAGCCAAGACTGCACAAAAATATCCCTTCTGTGAATTCCAGACTGAAAGTTGTTAAACATCTGATAAGGTTTGTTAACTATTTGTTTATTTATTTGTTTATTTGGAACATTTAATGTAACTCCCTTCTAGTCACAGGACTTCACTAAGCAAACTCTTTTGCCTGTAGAATACAGCCACTGAAGCTACCCCACGGGCTGCCAACAGAAGAGGAAGTGTCCAGCACCTTTCTGACATCCAGGGGAGAGCTTATCATTAAAAAGCGCCTGAAACCTGTGGAGCAGAAAGAAATTAAGTCCTAAGGTGTGCTGGTTGGATTTAGATTTTATAAAATAAATACTTTAAATCCCCAGTTGAGAGTTTGTATATGAAAATTAAAAATTCTTACTGTGGTATGAATGGCAAAGGTGATGCTTAAAGAAGGATTGCAGGTGTACAGATACAAAATTCAATGTTGTTAATAGTTACCTGAAATATTAAATGAATTATAGGCTCTCTGTGTTTTAATTTTGTGGCTGGATTGCTGCAGTTTTTGGCTAACTGTAAGTTCTCTTACAGTTTGACTTTATTGGTAAAGTCATATGAGCAGAAAAGTGAGTAGAATAGTTCTAACTAATGATGGTGAGGTCCTTTCACAGCTAGCAGTTAAGATTTACAGCAATATTGCAGGACTTTCACTCCACAGAGGAAGGAATTGGAATTGGAATTGAAAAGCCCTCTGTTTAGTTGTCACATGAGAATTGACTGGCTGTCCATGGACAGTGATTTACCATGGTTATCCAGATCTCATGCTGGTTCCCTAGCAAATAGTCTGGTTTCTTCTGTAGCTTACAAAGCATGTGAACTCTCCATTTGGAAGTAACAGGAGTTATTCACCTCTTGATTGGTTGTCTAATTTGTCTTTCAGGAAACCTGCTGTGTTCATATGTATCCCCTGATCCTGATCCTAAGTATTCAGTAAGAATAGCCTAAGAGCTGCAGTCCATGTGAAAGTTAATGCTTTTCCTTTTCTGGAATGGCAGACATTAGGAATGTGGAGACCCTGAAGCAAACCTCTGATGTGAGTTAGAATCATGGGCTGCAAGCTTATAAAATATTACTGTGTGTGTAGTTTTATTTACAGTTTTAAGAACTGTGGCCAAAGTTAGCAAGCTGCTGCTGTATCAAGTGATAAAGTAGTTTGCATTTCAGTCAGGATAAATTCTGTAATTTAACACGCTGTGAGTCTCTCCCACATTAGACACACTGAAGAGGAGTTAATCTTAATGACTGCATGTTGTGAGAACATCAGAGGGATGCAGTCACTGAGGATTAGTGTTTATCCTTTCTGCCTGCTTGCAGAGAAGAGTAAACACCTGTAGGAGTTCAAAGGAAGAGATATATCAGGAGAGGGACATAAGAGCTGGAGGCACCGTGCAGAGGGAAAAGGATCCGTGTGGTGGTGTTTGAGGAATGTAATGGCTCCTGTTGCCAGGCTGAAGGCAAAAATGAGAATTTGAGCTGAAATAAAATAGCGTGGAAAAAGTGATTCATTAATCACTTTTTAGATAAATTAAGAATTTTTCAGATAAATTAATGTTGCTTTTCTCACCTTCCTCCTTTCTTCCAGCATCTGCACAGCATCTTGTGCTGCAGTGTGTTATAACTGCAGTCTCTGCCAGGTGTTGATTATATTCCCACAGGGAGGTACAAGCTGGAATTCGAGCCCTTTTAAAGGACATGTGTAGTGCATCCAAGACACAGGGCATTCTTTAAAGTGATCATGCAAGTACTAGGACACAAAAAATAAGGCAAATGGATCTTGCTGCTGATGGATAGCAAATTATAAGACTTGTGACTGGATCGGTGTCCCAGAGCACCAGGGGCAGGGTGGCTCAGCCTTGCCAGGCACGTTCGGGATTCACGTCCGTGGCACTGCAACCTGCGGAGCTTCCAGCAGAGGGCTCTGCCAGCTCCATCCCACACGCTCTGTGTATGGATGTGCCTATGGATCTCGCTGCAGCCTACAAAAGTGCTGCAGGGTATCCCGGAGGGCCTGTGTAATGAAAAGGCTTGGTGACGTTCACAGCTAAAGAAGTGTCTCATAAACTATGGACACTGCAGGCTCCCACATAGAGAGAAGGGAAAATACATAGTAGCTGTTATTTCTGAGTAAGATGCAGCTGCAAGGGATCTTTACAGAGATGTTTAATTGACAAGGTGACAGTTCCAATGAAAAAGAATTTTTCTTTTAAACTTTTTAATATATGTGTACGTTTGGGTGTTTCTGAAATGGTATTTCCCCCAAGGGGCCCCACTCTCCCACAGTTATTCTGCTATCCCAAACCTTCTCTGTATGAGCATACATTCTCTCAAGATTTGCTCTCAAACACTAAAACCTGAACCAGCACTGTGCACAAACACAGTGTGTGTCCACGCCTTTTCAGTAATGGAGCTTTGTAATGCTCCATGTAGATCTTTGGAGACTTTTTGTTCTCTTTTTGTGTAGGGAACAAACAGACTGACTTAACAATGATTGCAAAATTCAGATTGGAAAGTACCTTTCTGGTCTCTAGTCCAACCTCCTGCTCAACACAGGGCCAGTACTGAGGCCAAATGAGGTTGCTCAGTGAGTGTTGAAAGCCTCTGACAGGGACAGCTCAGCCTCTCTCCACAGCTGGCACTGCTGTTTTGTACAGCTGCTAGACATGTGTATCAAGAGATAAAACATAAGATGGAGCAAATCTTGTTAAGTAGTGTTATAACTTCCTTGCAGCATTCATCTGCTGCTTGAGAAACTGCAGGCACAGATGAAAACTTTGGATATTCTCATGATGTAAGATAAAAATTAAAGGCAAAAGGTAAGATACATTTTGGGCTATTAGGTGTGTTCTCTTTTAAGGTTCTTTTATTAGCTGGAAAAAACGTCATTGCAAGTTTGTTCTTGTTCCTGGCTTCATTGTCCTGCCCTATTCTTATTGTTTCTGGAGGAGAAATTCAGAATGTTTTTAATTAGTAGCAAAGTATGCAATCAGGGCCTCAAATCTAATCATTACTCAGATACCTCAATATCCATTTTTCTTATAAAACCTGGCTCTCAGGTTTTTTTCTCCACATCATTGGCATAGTTGTGTGTTTTGCCAATACCCATTTTGTTGTAGGTCTGGACAGTGTTAACTCCTGCATTATGAGATCCCACCTGTAAAGAGGGTGAAAGAAACATGTAAACAGAGGTGCTACTTCATCAGTAAAGAATACTTCAGAGTTGCCAGGATAGGCAACCAGGAAAGGTTACTTTTTGTAGGTGGGTATAGAACCACAAGACAAGTGGAATGGAGAGAGGAGGGGGAGAGCCCACCCTTCCTCCTTGCAACTGAAAAATGTCATGGTATTTGCCAGGTTTCAAAAAAAACCTGCTAGGAGGCTAATCTTATTCTTCTGTTCCTTTTAGTGCACACTAAGGAATATTATTCCACATGAACATAGGGACTGGGATGTGTTTAGCTTTCTGCACTGCTTACAGCATTATCAAGCTTGACTTAATATATGTGAAGTGTTTCAAAGCTGACAAAACTCAACCTCTGAGGTGCTGTTCCTCTGTCCGAATTGGAGATTTTTTTCTGGATTTATCATCCTGCATAAAATCTCTGTGTCTCGTGCCAAATGCTCTTCAGTGTCCCATGGCTCACCAGTCTTATGGTACTGTTTTCCAGCCTGAAAGTGAGACAGCAACATCACCACACCAGATAGCCCACTATTTATCCAGAGGTCTTTGTTGCTTACAGGCTGCTTGTGTTCATTTTGGTCCTCAGTCTCAGCATTTACCTCTTTTGTGACTCAGTGGAGAGGACACAAGCACTTCTCATGGCGCAGGCAAAGCCAGCAGATGTCTGAGGGGCAGACATTTGGACACAGAAGAGGAATGCCAGCCCTACTTCCTTGCCTGTCAGAGTCTTAAAAAAACAGCACAGCTGCTGTTGTAAAGGTGACAGTATGTAGAGAGCAGGATTACTGCTGCTTCACAGTGTTTCCAGGTGCAAGGTGACTGCCCCTCCCCTTCCCAGCTGAATCAAGTGTGGGAAAATCCATTTTCTGTAGGGATCTCCCCTTAATCCATGAGGTAGTAAAGCACAAGTCTGAGGGGGCTGGAGCTGTTACAAAAGCAGATCCCATGCATGCAGCAAACGTTTAGGGATTTTACAGATAAGGCAACAACTTGGCAAACAAGCTAGGCACAAATGTAAGCATGAATAATGAAGCAAGATTCCCCCACAACCCAGGCCCCTGTGGTGCATAAAGTATAATTAACCTGATGGTAGTAGCTGCAGCCTACAGCATGCTCAGCTTAAAAAGGTGCTTTTTGAAAAAAAGACTTATTATCTAAATGTGAAATAAGAACAATTAATCTCTTCAATCCCATGGGAGTGCTGGGAAGCAATCATCAGTTTTGCAGTGTAAAAGCAGTCTGCTCATGCACTGATGCTCACCCACATCCTTCCCTGGTGCTGGGAGCTGACAGCCTGGTCAGCATGGGCTTTAGCCTGGCCAAAGACTTGGATGAAAAGGCTTAGGGGGTTGCCTTTCAAAGGGCTCCTGTCATTCTTCTGACTCTGCTTCAAAGGAAGGATGAGATTTATGTTTTTAAGGTTGACCATACCTGCATTAAGCCAAATGCATTCCCATGGTCACCCAGGCCATCCTTCAGTTCTGTCCCAGCCATGGAAAGATAACACCAGCAATCAATCACAGCTGGAGCAAGACCCTCACCCTTGCCAGCTTTTGCCATCTTGGCCTGGTATTTCTCCATGTTCTTCTGCTGTCTTGTCTGAGGCAGGAACCTCTACAACATGACATGCATGACTTTGCCTTTCATTTTAGATCCAAACCCAGTTTGTCTAAAGGTCATTATGGCTGAGTTGACATTTTGAATCCTTCTGAATCTGTTTAGAGTGAAACAAAGATAGAATTGACTAATTTTACTGAAGGGTACCTTAGAAATCAATACACAGATGATATAAAAGACTTTTTTCTTCAGATTTAGAGAGCATTTCCCTAGCATGCAGGTTGAAAGTGAGGGGAGTCTTGTTTTAAATCTAAGCCTTTGTGTGGATTAGTCCCAGATTTAGTCCCTTTGAATTTAGGACTATAGTGGAGAAATGTTCAGAAATGTTCAGGTTTTCAGGGAAACTCAGTGGGGAGAGAAAAATATGTTCAGAGGTTGGATGCACACAGCAGACTTCCATTTTTTCTGTGATGGTCTTAAGTGTCACCTCAAAGACAACCCTATTCCCAACATAAATTTATGTGCCCAAGTAAGATCTTTGTTGATTGATTGTGAAAATATCTGCTTGCTTGGCAATGACTGACAGTCAGAGACCAGGATCCATAATAGGCATGAGCTTGTGCACAGGTGTAAGGGGGTAATGAACGACAGAGTTAGTGCCTACCTACAGCTCAGACCGTCTGCTTTCACAGTGGCCCCAAAGCTCCAGTTGTGTCAATATTCAGTATGTCCCCATAACACTCTGAACAGCCCAAGAACAGATGCTGGTTTCAGCTGAAACAAGCACAGAGCAGTCTTTACAACCAGATGTCAGGCCAATACAATGTGTGACTCATGCTGTTAAAATGCTTTCAGGTCCCTGACAAACCCATGGCATCCTTTTGATACTAGTACAGGTGTTTGTGCTAGCAGATGCAGTCATGGTGTGTATGGCTTGCTCTGGAGGGGATTACCTTTTAGTCATGCTAGCTCATGTACCTTGTGAACTGGTGCTTTGTGCCCAATTCATCTCCCCTAATTACCTAAAACTTAGCTGTCTTAGTCTAAGCTTGTGACTTGGGCTGCCTACATGGCCAGTGGAGGAAGGCATGTCAAAAAGGCAGGTTTTCTATTCCAAAATTTTTTTAAAAGTAAAGAAAAAATCCTACACTATTTATTGGCTCCAGCTTGCTTTTCCATAGCTACAAGAAAATCAAACAGAAACATCTCCTTCAATTACACCCATTACAATGTATCTGACTTGCAGATTGTTTGACTTGCAATTTATCTGCATTTATGTGTTGTCTTAACGCACCATTGCAGGAGGGAAAACACACAAACATCAACTGAGAGGAACAATTCATCTAATGGAATACAGACTTTGGTACAGTGAATCATTTACAAGAATATTAGACAAAGATCACAGACCTGACATGTTTGCTGCAGGATGTCTCCCCACATTCTCAATGCACTTCCTGGAGACAAATGGGCTTTGTATCTGCTGGCAGTGTTCTGGAACAGCTGGCTCTGTGCACTTCCCACCCCCGCTGCTCTTACAAGAACCAGAAACACCTAATAACTTGTGCATCCTCCCAAACACAACAGGGATTCTGTTCTACAGCAAAAACACAATTAGAATTTTAAAAATGAAATCGCTTTTTATTAAAGTGCCATTGCTAGGAACCATGGAGGAGCTAGGAGGAGCCTTGTCTGAAAACGGCTGCTCCCCTTCAGTTCTTGGAGCAATAGCATGCTGACAGTGGGGAAATGGGCTTCTGGATTTAATGACATTTTTGCAGGCAAAGATCCAGGAACAATAACCTGACCAGAGCTGCAACTGCTCAGCATTCGGATATGCAGAGACTCCGCCAGGCCCCTGTTGTTATCCCCTCTTGTACAGAAACAGCAAAGGTCAACAACCCCAAAAGAGCAGGCGGTGTGAGTTTCAAAGCTGCTGTGGCTGTGCAGCAGGAAGGAAAACAGCCACTGGATGGCAGAACTCCCGCGGCAGAATCCATCCTGACCCGCTTCCCCGCACGGCAGATTTTGAGGGTGTGAAATGCCGTTCTGCTCTTTCAGCAGCTCTTTTGCATTTTTATCGGGGGAATTCGCCCCGTGTCATTGCACCGAGAGATTCTGTAAGTTTTTGCTGTGCTGTTGATACTTCCCATAGAGAATCAGCTGCACAAAGTCACAGCAGCTCATGCACGGGGCTCTTCAGGTTCACAATTATGACTGAGTGTAAAGAAGGTTGAAACAGGAAAGTGCATCTGACAGGAAGGAGAATAGAACAAATGTGGCTCAAAACAAATGACATTTAAAAAATTCAAGAAACACCGAAGGTGATTCACAAACCAGTAATCTCCAAATGGTCTGTGCTACTATTCCCTTATTTCTGGGGCAGAAACATAAAGGATGTGCTAGTTTGCTTCTTCTACATCACAGTCATTGAGGCACTCCCACCATGACCAACTTTATTCCCTGGCCATATTCTCTATACAAACCTCCTTTACCACACCTGGACAGTTTCACCTGAATTCCCTGGGACTCTATTTATACTCAGCTAGCCCTTCAGCCTCCACCTAGAGCAACCTGGCAGCTCTACAACTGAAGTATTTTGTGCATGTGCTAAGTGTAGGATATCCAGCTATAGTACCTTTAACAAGGGCCACAGTGATCCATTCAATATCAGTACCCATGATCGATTAGCAAGCAGCTCTTTATTGATTACAAGTGTCACAGGGCAGGGACAATTTGGTTTACCCAGAAGCCAGGCTGCAGGGCACTGGACCAGATCCAGTATCTTCACTCTTCTCTCATGTGTCTGCAGGAAGGAAGAATTGTCTCTGGCAATTAAATGGTTCAGGGCAAACATCTGTGGGATGATCTGGTCCTTTATTATGGCATTTATGGCTCAGGCATGCAGCTGTGCCTTTTTAGAGTTTGTCTTCATTTCAGGAGGAAAGGTACAAAAATATAATGCCAGGATTTTTATTATTATGACAGGAATCTATAAACCTGGTTTCTGTAACTATGGACATATCCAAACCCCTTTAAAAACTTTGATAGTTTCTTGATCTGAATCAGCCAAGGGGTTGCTGAATAAGCAGGGAATTAATAAAATAAAACCTGATTTAAAGGACAAAAATGAGTCAAATTTCTCCTTCTCTGCTTTGGAACAAGAAACCTTTCCAGTTCTTGGAAATTGATTGTTTGTGGAAGACTGAGGGCTGCAGCAGTAGAATCTCAGGTCAGCCACGTCCTCACTGTGTGGGTTTTTTCATGTTCTTGAACATTTCTTCTAATTGCTAATTAGCTTAATAAGAGGTGGGTAAGGGATGAATGATCCTAGTTATGCTTTCAGGGGACAAACTAGGCTGACACAAGCTTCCCAAGGCACCAAGCCCATTTAAGCTGTGGGAGGTTACCCAGTCTGTGTTAGGAAGGCACGGTGCTCTGGATGCTCTTTGTCCTGAGGCTGCACGATGGCCTCATGGGGAAATGCAGGGATTTGCAGATGGGTGAGAATGTGAGGAACTGGCCAGACATGGATGAGAGGCGCAGCATGGAAGGGGCAGGCTGCCCCTGAGCTGTAGCATAGACAACCAGTGTCACTGGAAATTAAAGAACTTTTAGAGGAACATTTCCACTAGAAGCAGGGGAAAGCTGACAAATACAGAGGAGTATCTAGTTTGAACTCATGTGATCTGCAAGGTGAACAAGGCTGATGTTCCGTTTACCTCCAAAAAAAACACGAGGGAAATAAAAAGCACAATCACAATAGGTGAAGAAGACAAAATAGACAGAATACAGTGGCAAGGATTTGGCACATGCAACATTAAGCAACAAAGCAAAGACAAACTTGCAGGTGTTTTTGTACAATTGCTAGAGACTTCAAAATCAAGTCAGAGCCCAAATGCCTGGACCAAATGACAACCCTGACACAGAAGGTGTCTCAGACACTTGGTGAAGGCTAGAAAACCAATGAGATACAGCACTGCCAGCCTCACAGGAACCACTGAGTAGGACGTGGAGGTGTGATGCTGTATGTGAAGGATAAAAATGTTACAGCATAAAAATATTACAGGAAAAGAGAAGCACCCTAAAAACCTGTGGGTGGAAATCCCAGTTGCTACTGATAAAAATGCCGTAGTAGGACTGCACTACCCTTTTTGAGTTCTGTGAGATTGTCAGTGAGGCCAGAGGAGCAGTAAATGTGGGATGGTGGCCTGGATACTGGCTGGATCAATGCCTCATCAGGATGAGGTGCAGAAGCAGAATTATTGTTGCAATAAATCCTGGCTTCTGGGATGAGCTGGTTGAGGAACCCACAGAAACAAATGCTAGAGAGAGGCACAAGGATTTTGTTTGAGGGATATTGGTGGGAAACTGCTCTGAGGTTGCAATCCTACAACGTGATCTCTTTTTACACTGAAATGGGAAAAAGCAGGCCATGTGCATCCAATATGGGTGCACAGTTTCAAGGAAGGCAATTAAATAAACTGAGGCAAGCATTAGAAACAGTTACCCCCAGCTGCTCCACAGGAATCCCTGGGACCACAGGCTGGTGCCTGTCCCGGGCAGTGTAAGAGGCTCTGTCCTGGGAACAAGTTGCTGGCTAGGAAATCCCAGCCCAGTTTTGCAATGAGTAACAAAGCAGAACAAACACAGTTATTCAGCACTGCCCTGATGTGCTGGTGTTTCCCTCTGTTTTCTGCATATCTCAGGGACATAGACATAGACATGTGGCCCAAACAGATCCAGCGCAGCATTCAGAATCAGCCATTGGAACAATCTGCTCTCCCATGTAGCTTAGGGCTCTGACCCCACAGGGACTTGGTTTTGACAGTGTTTTCCTGCTGCTTCAGTTACTGCTGAAAGAGGTTGTTTAATTGGTCCCTCTGCCTGGTTTCTATGAAAACCAGTCACTGCAGCTCCAGTCTCCAGGCAGATCCCTGCCTGAGCCACAGAGGGATCAGCCCATGCCACCTGCAGCTTAACAAGTTGATGAGAGACTCCACCTCACACTTGCTCTTTGCCGTAGGAAGCAAATTTAAATAAATTTCCCAGTAGTAACATCAGTTGTAAAACCAAATCACAGGACCCCAACAAGGAAGGTTTTTCTTCCCTGTCTGCAATTTTTTTTCCATTTGCTGACTGCTAATTCTGATTCAGCAGTGTTAGCTTGGAAAGGTCCTTAAACAACACCTATTGCATTTCCTCTCTCTGCAAAACATGACTGCAAAGAGAGCAGGTTTAGGTTAGATATTAGGAAGAACTTCTTTACTGTGAGTGTGATGAGGTCCTGGAATATGTTGTCCAGAGAAGTCGTGGATGCCCCATCCTGGGAAGTGTTCAAGGCCAGGTTGGATGGAGCCCTGAGCAACCTAATCTAATGGAAAGTGTTCCTACCTATGGAAGGGGAGTTGGAACTTGGTGATCTTTAAGGTCCTTTCAAATTCAAACCCTTTTGTGATTATATATGATGTACAGCAACTTTTACATGTTGGTCTTGAACGTTGTTTAAAACACTCAGGAAATGTTGCATTGCTTCATTATCCTGAAAGTTTTTAAGTACTCAACAAATCTGCTGCTAAACTCACTGCTATTTGTCTTACCCTCAAGGGAAATGGAAGCATGTAGGTCCTTGCCCTTAATTTGTTTTGCATATTAGAAAATCATAACTGTGTGCTTTCTTTCTTGTTTTGGGGGGCAAAAAAGATCTAATTCTTTATTTCCAAAGACTGTACTTTCCATCAGGGCTGTGATTGTCCTGAGCATGTTTTTGTTGGTGCAACAGGCACAAACACGGTTGCCAAGCCTCACTGACTGACAGCTGAATAGCTGAGAGAAGAGTTACCCCAGGTGCTTCACACACTGTGCTGTAACAAAGATAACCTCACCAATGAGATATTCCTTCTTTTTGATTTTTTCTGTCTCTGGCATCAACTTTGCTTCCCACTAGGATCCCCAGCCCTTTCTGTGGGATGGTTGCCCACCTGTTACGCTGCTGCTTGACCTCATAGAGTGTTTTGCACCTGTGTTTAATTGATTCCTGTGTTTGGTTCCCAACAGGTTTTCACAGTTTCTAACCACAATGGAAGTGCTCATGTTCCTTTTCCATGTAGCCCACGGTTTGATAACTCACATCCTTCATTCATTTTCTGACTGCAAATTTCAGAGAAACTGCTGTAAGAAGACTTGTGTACCTCCACTTGAAAATCTCATGAGTTTGGCCAGAAGCTGCTGCTAACCAGTGCTTTTTTTCCACTTATTTTAAAGCACTTCACATATGAGGGCACTTCATATTTCTGCTGAAAGCATTATCGACTTCATGATACGGCACAACCATGGCTTTTCTCTTGGCCACTTACCCAGTTAGATAAAGATTTTAATTGATCTGAGATGATTTTTCCCTGCCAAGCCAGGCTGCCAGCACCCTCCTGACAGTTTCTTGCTGCTTTGTTGTCCCACAGGATCTCTTGAAGGAACCATTCAATCCTTTACTCTAGCACCTTCCTCAATGTTTCAGGCAGGTGTCTTGGTCTTTGATTCCCTGGAATGTTCTTTCCGCTCTGATTTGGATTTTCTCTTTCCTTGCCTGTGCTTCTGCTTTTTCTGATATGTTATTTGGTATTAGATAATTTGCTTTGCAAGATGTCTGTTGGTTTTGGTTTTTTTTTTCAATAGGCCATGGGTCAAAAGGTGACTGCAGCTGCTCTGTCTACATCAGGCAGAAAAGGAACTTCCAGTGACATGGACAGAGGTGACCAGAAAAAGATCAGAAAGGAACAACAATCTGTACTCATTATTTGTCAAGAAACCTTTTGCTCAAATCTTAAGGCAGCATGCTGCTGTTAAACTTTTCTTGTTTATTTGCTCCTTACTACCAATTTATCAAGCTCCAACTAATTTTCTGCAGAGATTTTCTGTATTTGCTGCAAAGTGCTGATACCCTAAAACAAAATTTGGAACAAAATATGGAATTTCCATAACTTGGAATTTTAAATGGACATTAAAATCTAAATAACCCTTTGTGGTGATGCTGCACAACTCAGCTGGCAGGTCTGCAGGCCCTTGGGTATTACTACCACAACATGAAGCAGCAGCTTCATAGCTTCAAATTGGACTCCTGAGGAGCTCAGAGATCTGCAGGGTTGGCAGCACAAATAGTGGTGACAAGGACCTTGCTGGCAGCAACTGAGGATGACATGAAGGCAGCCAGAGTTCCACTCTTGTTCACCCTTGGAACTCAAGCCCCAGCTTTGTACACATAGGCAGCAACGAGATTTCCTGCCCCATGTGAAGTTTATACTGATCTAACAAAAATTCATTCATAGGCTTTACATAAGAGGTTTATGTAACATAGGTTTACATAATATAATGCACCAAAGGCTTCATCCTATGAATTTTACATAAGTAGACAACCATGTGATACATTTCATAAGTTTGTATTACAAAGTAATTATTTTAGTAAAACTCTATTAATATAGTGCAGAATTCATTAAAGACTAATATCAATATCTGTGTTGCTCAATACTGAACTGTTTATGGTAGTCTTAAAGAAAAAAATCAGTGACATTTGAGACAACATAGGGTTCCCTCTGGTCTCCAGAGGTAATAAAATTAGTTTGTTTGTGACATATGTTAACCATGAAGAGTCCTTGCCATGATGGTAAGCAGATAAGTGACTGGCAAGACAAGGGGCACGGTGTTTAAAGTGCTCTGCTGGCAAAAGCTGTCTCCAGCCCAGCTCTCGTGCTGCCTGTGTTGACCCTGCCTGGCAGCCCAGGCACATGCACAGCACTGCCCCTTCCTGCCAGGCAAGGACTGCCAGGAACATCACTTCTGCATCAGCTACGGTGGCAGCTGGAAGAAAAGTGCTCTGGCACCTCCAAAATGGTTATTTGAAAGGCTCAATGGGGACATTCTTATTACCATGTTCACAAGTTTGGGTCAGCAGCCAGGCTCAGGCCCAGCTCTTCTGACCCATCCAGTCTGCAGCACCATTATCCTCTCTCTGTTCTCAAACTGAGTTTTAGACCCATTCCAAGAGTACTGAATAGGGTTATATACTCAAGCTATAGATTGCTACCCACTGAGCCCCATGAAACTGAAAAAAAATAAACGTTGGGATTTAACATTTATCTTTATTTCTATCTTATTCTCATTCTTGTTCTGTAATTAATAAATTGGCACCAAGAGACCCATCCACTTTCAAACAGACCAGAGCTCATTCACTTCTACTAGAAACTGGGATTCCTGGCACAGGGACAGATGCTGAAATGCTTTTAGATTTGGAGGAAACTCAGCATAAGTGTGCCAAAGCTAAAGCAGGAAAGGTTGTGGGGTTTTTTACCAAAACTATTGCTGTGATACGGCTCCCGGTGGGTACGTATGGGGCTGACTCCTGCTCCAAGGGCTGCTCACTGATGGAAAGGCATTTTGCCTGCTGTGGCACTTGCAGTGTTTTCCATATAGATGCCCTGGTGAGGTCCCCAGCTGTACCATGGCTGTGGATTCAGGAGACCAACCAAAGGATGTTTAGTATTGTTCCCCTGAGGGCTGGCTACAGGAACACTCAGCTACTGCAGAGACCAAAGGCTCACTGAGAGATCTCTTCATTGCTCCTTAGCCAGCAGCACCAAGGCAAGGAAAACAGGGTATGCATCCCCTGCTTTGGCTGTGGAGAGGAAAGAAGGTGGATGCAGATGGGAAGAGCACAGCTGATGCCTAGGGAGAGCTGTTTGTGTCCATGTCTGGGAAACGCACAAACAGCCCCAGGGTGCAGCTTTGAACACCTTCCTCACTCAAAATTTAAACATTGCTGGTGTTCCCCCATCTGCCTTTCAAAGGCCCTGAGCTTGTGGGATCTCATCCCTGGGGATCTCCTGGAAGTCAGTGCTGAGCTTGCCTATCAGTGAGCAGGGGGCTGGGATTTGCTGGAGCGAGCAAGGTGGCATTGGCAATGCCACCAGCATCGGTCCTGCCAGGAGACCTGAGGAACTGCTCTGGGTACTACAGCACTGGGCTGTAGTGGGTACTACATCACTGCTGGGCCAGTCTGCAGAGGGGAGGCTCTGTGGTGGGGTGGGTTTAAGACCTAGAACCCATTTCTCTTAAAGTACTGGGCTCGCCTAATCACGCTGTTGGCGTAGCTGTAGTCGCTGCTGCATGGGTCTGCTTCATAGACCGGGAGGTTGCCCATTCTTGCATGGTAGGTGCAGATGCCCCCTGGAAAGAGTTAAGAAGAAGTTGTTATGGGCTTGTAAGAGATAGAAATTTAAGAGAAAAAATTTTTAGCAAAAAATGCCATGCATCTCACCAAACAGGAACTGCTTGACAAAGTGCCAATCGTGCATGACTTCTGAAAAGTGACTGATTTTGTAAAATCTTTCTTGCTGTAGGGAAGGAGCCCATGACTCTCTCCAAATGCAGGTGGAAATGGAACACTTTTACCAGAAAAGGGTGTAATCAGAGCAAAGGAAGGGCAGTAGCAGAGCAAAGAACGGAGAGTAAGAAATAGCATATGGTGAACAAACCAGCACGCAGCATGAACTGCAAGGAAACCTGGATTACAATCTTCCTGGACACAAAAGGTTGCTACAATAATTCTGCTGTTGTGATGCCTCAGTTTCTGCATTCTCCAGTGACTTTTGTTTAGTTGCTTTCTATCTTATTTATCTATCTAACAGCCATTTCTCATTGCTAGTCTGCTGGTATGGTACTGCTTCTGTTAAACTAGAAAACTCTGGTTCTGGTTGTTATTTTGGGGTCTTTTTTTGTTTGTTTGGGGTTTTTTGTGGGTTTTTTTCTGGTGGGTTTTTTTTGTAAGAGATCCTGTAAAATCTGCCAGATTGATGCTCTTTTTCCCTTAAAAGTGACACCAAAAATCACACAGCACTCCCATCAGTCAGTCTGTCCCTCCCTAGCACCAAGCTCATTCCGTACCTCTCAGCTGCCGGTCCCAAGTCCAGGTGGGATGTCTTGCCCGTACTTCATTAAGGGAAAGAACCAGGATATTTGAGCACTGATTGATGTGTTCTTCACTATCCCACGTCACAGCAGGTTGCACTTGCTGCCTGCTGATCTAGGAAAGACAAGCAAGAAAATGGGTTTCCCTCTGAATGCCACTCCCTCTTCCCTGCACTCCCAGGCTTTGACTCATTGAAGTGACCTTATCCAGGACAGCCTTGGATACAGAGGGATTGCAATAAAGTGCCCTTTCAAACACAGAACAGTCATTTGCCACGATAAAGCCCTGGGGTATGCACTACATGACTGTGCTGTTGCTCACACTTGTCACCCTGGAGTACCTGCATCAGGCCGTACTTCTGCCGTGCCCGGTCCCAGCCGTTGTCCAGGAGCAGGCCCACGCGGCTCTCCTGGGACATGATGCCACCGATGAGCGCTGGGTCCAAGCAGAGGTTTCTGGCTACTCTCTTGATTGGGATCTCGTATCTCCTCAGGCGGGGCAGGTCCGCCTCAGCAGTCCTCCGTATCATGGCATATCCTGCGGTGTAGGGAAAGGCAGACTTACACACAGCCCTGTCCAAACCCCTCGCTTCCCCCTTGAGCAGGTGTGTCAAAGGAGGAACTCAAGCTCTTAAGAAATCGCTTCTACATCAAGTTGGGCAGTGGGGTTTGAGGAACAAGCACAGCTCTGTTGGCTCTGACCATGGCTAAGGAGCTGTTCTTCCACTACCCAAGGATGACCAGGGGAACAGGGAGGCTTCTTAGGAGGTGGAATGCATGGTCCTCTTCTTCTGCTGCACCTCTGGAGTCAGAAAAGTGCAGTTTCAAAATGGATTTGAAAAAATTGAGGGGTATGTTACTACAGATTGTCCACACTTCAGTAACAGCCGTGTTCTATTTCTAGAGACTGGGGGCTTTTTAAAAGGAAATTTGGAACAGTTTGGAAACAAGCAAGCAGGTTGAGATCTATGCTTGAACGCCCGTGGTCAGGTGTCTGCCCTGGAGAAGCCTACATCCCAGGAACATGGAGATATCAGCAGTATGACAGTATGTGACATAGTCAGCTGTGTGGTGACACCAGGCAAGAAAGAGAGAAATGTGAAGCACTGGCCAGCTCAGCCAACATGCCAGCACTCAGGACCTGGCTCTGTGTATCCTGCCCTTGGAGCAGACAAGCCCTAGGGCTTAGTGAGGAGGCTGATGCTGAAGTCCTGGGTGATGAAGAGGCTGATTTAACTGAAAAGTGGTGGTACTATTTTCTTTTGCTTTGAGGCCAAAGATCCTGATTATGGGACATGAAGTTTGTCCTTCCACTTCCCATCAGGTCTGGAGGCTTCACCTGCTCTTTTGGAAGAGGAAGTGTTGCTTTCTCCCTTTTTTCTGTTTGAATAGGTGCACCACATTTAATTTGGCAATGACAGGAGGTAAGGCATCTCATCAGTCAGGTACAAACAAGTTGACAAATCAAGCAATGAACCATACATACCACAGTCAGAGGCTCTTACAGGTGTACAGGAGATCGTGGGGGCTTGAAGAGCACTTATATCGCCATAGCAACTGTAGCTCAGGGATGGAGCTGAAATTAAATGGAGCTGTTTGAACACATAAGATCTCAGAGTAGTATTGTTCAAGTCCTGCCAGTGCATACAAGTCAAGCATGAGAGAGTCCAGACCTGCAAACCACATCCCCTTGTGTTGGCCCTGCTTGTACGGTTGCTACTGGTCTCCACCAGTGATGTTATCAAAGAAAGGTAGAGAACAGAAATTGGTTCTTTTCTAATTGAATATTGAAGCAAATGGATCTAAGGACTGTTTAGATGAATATGCACCTGCCCTGTTAGGTCTAAAGGGTGGTGTGGGAGAGGAGAACCAGAGCCTCTGCATTTATTTCAGAGGGGAGGTCCCATTCAATGCCCCACTCAGATGATGGCTGGCACTAGCTGAGCACCCTGGCTGGGATTGTCTGCTGTGTCCCTCCATAACTTGGTGAGGAATTAATTCAGGAGAATGCTTGCCTCAGTCTGGGAAAATTACCCTATTTCCCCAGTAAGTGGGGAACAAATAGCCTCTATCAAATAGATTGCCACTTTTGTGAGACCATTTCTGAGAGGGCGAGGAGATTGGATGAGGTTAGCTGGGAAAACCAAGAGGAGACATGGCTGTGGCTCCCTTGGTTTCAGTCCCGTCCTCCAGATGAGCTGGTTTAAAAGGCACATGTGGTAGCAAGCAGCCTCATACAGCAGCTGAGGACCTTCAGCCACACCAGATCTTACAGGGCCATGCAGGAAGGGGGCCTCAGACTTCTCCAAGGTCCTCCTGCAAACAATTCCCGGTGTGCTTTTGACAGCAACCCAAACCTGTCTTACCAACAAGGGCTGAAAGACCCAGCAACAGCAGTGCAGGGATCATGGTGATGGCTCTCCTCAGCTGTCCTGGGAGACCTGGAAACACAGTGGTTTGCAAAACATGAAGAAATTACTGCTGATTTTCAGCAGCACTCTAGCAAAGTTGGCATGCCAAAAGCTTCCACCCTGAGGCACCAGACAGGGATGGCATTAGCTGAGGAGGGGTTGGGCAGCAGAGGAACTTTCTCCCCTTAGGGAGGTTGGGATCAGGAAGGTCCCTGTTGGTAGCCTGGACTAGCAGGGGCCTTTTTTAGCCCCAGCCAGTTGTCATTGCTTGCTCACATGGCCCCTCCTAAAGGCCCATAGTGTGTCTTCATGATGAGCAGGTCCACTAGCTTTGCTTTAATTTTGTAAGTGTTTGAAGTCTTGAAGTCTAATGTGCTATAAAGTGCGCACAACCCCTGCCTGCCTGTTCAAAAAGCATTTTTCCTTGGCTCTTGAGAGAAGTTGTCTTCAAAAATCATGAACTGTGACCCTCAATACTCTGCTAAGAGCATGCAAGGCAACTCCAACATTTATTGGGTGAAATAATACTTCTCTGTGTGATACTGGCAGATAACCACTTTACTAATAAATGTGTGTGTTTTGCCTATTAATAAAATTCAAAAATATCATCAGCTATCAAATGCAAAAAAATTGCTGTATTTGACTTGCTGATTAACACATTTAAATTGAGCAGCTTTTATGGCTTAGAAATGTTTGGGCTGGTTTTTTTTTTTTTTTTCCCAAGATTTCAAACACAAAATACACCATGAGTCTTGTAGGCAATTAACATTAATCCTGTTAACACTTGAAAACACATTTTCAGTTTTAATAGCATGGGACCATTTCTCTAGACTGCATTTCCACTGCAAACCAGATTATGTAGATGCAGAAACACAAATAATCCACCAGTATCATTGGAAAGGCTCTCTTGTCCTGACTGAGCTTTTTCAGGCCAGCAATGCCCATGGCCAGATCAGGGTACACCCAGTAGCTCTGTTTGAGCTCTAGCACTAAGGCTAAGTACTCACAAACCCAGATCAATAGAGCTTGACCCAACACCTATGAATTCAATGGCAAATCCATCTGTGTCCCAATTGAAAGCTACAGGATATATCTGTTTCCACATGCAGGAATTTTTTTCACTCCACTCCCATCACAAAAACCTCACATGCCTTATACAGAAACACCATAGCAGTCACAATATTAGCAAAATGCTAAATCAAAACAAATCAAGGCTTTTGGTTCTAAATAAATATTCTGTAAGTGAATTCAGACTCACCTGTATTCAGTTGTTCTTCCTCTGAGGCAGGTCACTTGATGACTTTTCTATATATACATAGGAAAAGGTATCCACCCTATGGGCTTTGGAATGTTAATTCCTACCTAGTGTGATGACTGTTTTAAAGTACACTAAGTAATATATATTAAGAGCTTAGAACTCCAATGATTTCTTTCATCCAAAGATTTGCACAAAGGGTGGTTAGTCAGAGTCAGGACAACTCTGTGAAAGGAAATAAACACTGGTTTTCCTCCATCAATAAGCACATTGATGCACTTAAGTAAATGACTTGCAGAAATTATTGAAGTGAATCAGTGGCAGAGGCCAGGCAAAATCCAGATCCCTGTCTAGTCCTCTCCTCGCTTTGCATCGGGACATATTTCTGGAAGGATTGTTTTTGTTTCCTCAATAGTTTCAGATAGACAAGCTTTTAATTAAGAATCATACTTAATTAAGTATCATACTTTAATTAAGTAACCATATGAATTTTAACAAGGACAATTAAGGAAAATCATCCCACTGCTTCATTGTTTACAACAACCCTAATTCAGGGTGGGCACTTGACTACTTGGAGAGCTGAGGCAGGGTCTGAGTTTAAGATGTGGGGAGGCAGGGGGCTGCAGCAGAAATTAGGAGGATGAGACTGGTCTCTCAGCAACTGGAGCTAGTGGGGACACACAGGAGCTCTGAAAGACTTGCATTTTGCAGCCAAGACACTTTTCACATATCTAAAACATCTGAGTCAGTTGGAGAAGGAAAGAGAGTCTGGGAGGCCAGTGCCCTTCAATCCTGTTCTGTTCACCTCATTTTTCTCTTCCCTGGACTCTGCCCAGCATGCATGGAGGTTAGGAAGATTTTCTCCTGGTGGCTTCTCTTCATTGTTTAATGCATCACGAATCCATCTATTCCCACTGCTCTTTCAGGACTGATGTGGCAGGTAGGAAATGCTGTTTTGGCCAGATACTAATGAATATGTTCAAAACCAGGCAATGTTACAGGAGGTTTAGTATAAGGGTTGAGGTGAGTCCTAAATACAGAACTCGTACTAAAACCTTCCCAAAGATTACAACAAAGCTAGGCAATCATTCTTCATGCACAAACCTGATATCTTCTGTGGTATCTCAGACTAGACTATCATGTAATCCTTTTACTGGGGTTCAACATTTTGAAAAGCAGAGGGTAAAGTTTGACATAATGTAAGGTGCACATCTTTGTGGTGTTGTTATGGTCTAACGCTTAGAAAGTAGAAACATCACACGTACAGTGTGCTTTAATCCTTTCAAAGGCAATAGCTACTGATTAAATGCTGGAGGGAAGGACAAGAAGAAGAAATTATCTGGGAAAAGCTCACAGTGCACAGCTTGATGGCAGCAAACCCAGTAGATACATTCATTTATCCTCTACAGAACAAGACAATAATTTTGTACTAGAAAGAGATGTATTCTCTCAAATAGATTATAACAATTTAGTATTAACATCTGGGTATCCTTTATAAAAACAACATCATGTTAGTGACAAAAAAATAATGTTCTTCTGTCACTGAGCCTGTGTTCATGCTGGTGACTTGAGACCTTCTTTGAGAAGTAGCCTATAATCTTAGGTAAGATTTATTTCTTAATATGTTGTCCACTTGATGTTGGTCCTTAAGATAAAGTTTTGAATTGAAATACTGTTTGTCTTTGCTACATATTTTTCTCTTTCATTTGTTACAATGTAATCACATTTTTCTGCATTTCACAGTAGTCACAAGAATTCTTAATGCCTATTCTGCATTGCATTGCTCCTTATATACTCATTGAGTAGTGGATATTATGTTTTAAATGCAGGTTTTTATCTGTGCTGCTGTAAGCTCTTAGGTCCCTGGGACAGATTCCTTGTATTCATTCAAATTCCACTGTGAGCCCAGATAAGAGGGTACTTTTTCAGCAGTGTTTTGGACTTTTTCTCACTCAAACCCTCTTTATCCACAGAAATTTTTCCAACTGCCTTTTAGAGTAAAAGCCAAAAGCAAGCAGCCTCTATAGAAACATGCTCATTATACTGAATGGAGCAGGGCTCTCAGCTAGTGCATTTGTCCAAGGCACCATGATGTCATGAAAGCTTCATGGTGTCAGAAAACACCACCTTCTGCTAAAAGGTCTTTGTGGGGCTATGTAAACATAGAGCATTGAGTATAGGTCAGCCACTTGATGAGAGTGGGCTGCATCTGTCACTAGTACAGCACATATTTTTATTTTTATGATAGATTTAATTCAGAAGTTTTCACCAGGAGTAGTGTCAATACCTATTCTCCTTGTGCTGGGTTTGGTCAGCACAGCATGTGGCTGGGAGGGAAGGGATGGGAAGTCAAGGAAAGAGGAGGAGTTCACTTATCAAATAGTATCTGCATCTTAAATTTCAGAAGCAGGAAAGGTTCCTGGTATTCATGGGCATCCTGGCATGAAGCTGCAGTCAGTGACCACAGACACGCTTTCTCTGTGGTCTGTCAATGACACTGCTGGTCACCTTCAGGTAAAGGGAGAGCAGAGTGGACAAAAAATGTTACCTGACACAATAGCATTTTCCACTTGTCCTACATTAACTAGAAAGGACCACTCCTGAGATCTAAAGCACACCAAGGTTCAGTACAATCAGTTCTTTCCTACTCATAGATTTTCCCTTTATATTTTTTCCCCCTCATGCCAAAGGAAGTTTTTACATTCTGCTCGATGGTGAAGTGATCAAAATCGAGCATCATTTTGAAAAACACTACATGCTGCACATGTTGCTCTCCTTCAGGTTGCAGGTTTTAGCATCACATGTCACTGGGTGGTGAGAATACCATCTAAAATTACTTGGAATGATACTCACATTAATTATTGTCTCCATTGTGAGTTTCAACTTGTTTCATAACATCGACAGGGAGATGAATTTCTCAGGTTGTTCCTTTTGTCTGGGATGTAATTACAGGTAACACCAGGTATTCTCAGACTTTGTAACTGCTTTATAGGGAAGTTGCCAATCACTGCTGACGTAGGTCGGATACCTACCACTAACTGACCAGTTAAAGATGCATCTGTAGCATCTCAGACAAATCCTCTACAGCTGTCCTTCCCAGCTTTTAAAGGGACACACCCAATTTAATAGTTACATTTCCATAGTTTTCTCTCTCTCACATCTAGCATACCTGGAAGTAATCATAGAATCATTTAGGTTGGAAAACAACTTCTAAGATCATCAAGTCCAGCCATTAACACAGCACTGCCAATTCCACCACTAAGCCACATCCCTGAGCACTACATCTCCGCATCTTCACAAGTCTTCAAACTCGTAAGACATGAGGCTGTCAGTTTTCACTCTATTCAGAAGTGAACAAGTGCTGAGCGTCCCAATCTTTTCCTTTACCTTGCCTTTCTGAAGAATGCAGATGAGCATTGAAGTAGCATCCCACTCTGCATCTCTCTGGCCTTCACATAAAGTAACTAAGGCCAGAAGTGTTTATGAGGGAGGGAAACAAGTATTTTCCTTCTGCTCTCTAAAATGAAGTTTTAAATTTTACTGTAGGAAAGTTGTCCTAGCAAGAAGATCACTGGATTGGATTCTATGAGAGCTTGTTCACATCCCATCTTAAACACAGATCTATCACCTAAAGCAAGTAATTCAAAGTTTGAGCCACGTTAGGGTCCTGCATGTGGGTCGGGGCAATCCCAAGCACAAATACAGACAGGGGGATGAATGGATTGAGAGCAGCCCTGAGAAGGACTTAGGGGCATTGTTTGACAAGAAGTTCAACATGACCCAGTCATGTACACTCACAGACCAGAAAGGCAACTGTGTCTGGGCTGCAGCAAAGTCAGCCAGGGCCAGCTGGCTGAGGGAGGGGATTCTGCCCCTCCACTACAGTCTCATCTGGGCTCCCAAAGTAAGAAGGATGTGCAACTGCTGGAGCAAGTCCAGAAGAGGATCACCAAGGTGATCAGAGGGCTGGAGCACCTCAGGATTGTTCAGCCTGGGAAAGGAAATAGTCTGGGGAGACCTTGTAACACATTCCACTACCTACAGGGGCCAAACAGGAGAGTTGTGGAGGCACTTTGTACAGGGCATGTAGTGATAGGACAAGGGGAAATGGCTTCAAACTGACAGAGGGTAGGTTTGGATTTGATACAAGGAAGAAAGTCTTTGTGTGAGGCACTGAAACAGGTTGCCCAGAGAAGCTGGGGGTGCCCCATCCCTGAAGTGCTGAAGGCCACTCTGTGTAGGGCTTTGAGCAGCCTGGTTTCATGGAAGATGTCCCTGCACATTGAGCTCGAAACTAAGCGATGTTTAAGGTCCCTTTCAACCCAAACCATTCTGTGTTTTGATGATAACTATTAAGGACATTTCTGTGTGCCTAGAATTAATGATACAAAGCACTGAAGACTGTTAACATTCTAGAAAACAAACAGGAAACCATTTCAGGCTTTTTTCTAGGGTGGTGCACTAACAAAAGAAATAATTAGCAAGGAGGAAGTAGATCAGGAAGGTAATTAATGTTGTTCTGTGTATCAATCATCTGATTTTCATATAATGCCATCTTGGGAAAAGCCAATCATTATTGGATATTGCATGGTTTGCAGAGAAGGTAAGTTAATTTTTAAACCTTTTTTATAAGAGTCACATGTTGAAGTCATACCACCAGGTAGGTGATGCTTGAACAGGCTGTGTTCCAAAATGCAAATTATATTAACACAGATTCAACAATGAGCTGACACAGCTACGTGGCTACTACACCAGGGTTGGCTTAGTTTAGGCAGCTCAAGCCATGGCTGTAACAATTAATCAAAAACCAAAAAATAGCTTTAGAATATTATGGGTTCTCTAAAAGTAAGTTTTGTTAACTACTTCTTTTCCATCAACAAGCATATTCTTAGGTGATGCTCTGGGGTGTTATGCACTGCTTTAGCCAGTTTGATGTGTTACCTTAAATTGATGAAGAAGGTATGAGCATAAGTTCCCTTCTTTAGAATGGTGCTCGGCATAGGGACAGGAAACAAGGAGCAATTGGCAGACCACAGTGTCTTGGATCACCACAATCACATTGGACTGGCTGAATGCTGAAGGGTCCCAAGCATGATTCAAGAACAAAAAATGAGAGTTAACCTTTTTTGTGTCAAATGTGGTGGTACCTATCTCTATTTATCTTTTAAATGTGGCTCAGGAGTAACATACTCCTCAGAGGAGTTCTCAAGTAGTCTACGGTAACATCGAGTACCCTCACCTTCTGATTCTTTGAGGCTTTTCTTCAGCTCCAGAGCTTAACTCTCACTCTCAAACTGTCACATACAGCTGTTCTAAAGAGACAGATCAGCCACTACTGACAGAATTTTCCTTTCAAAAAGTGGGTTACACAGTTATTGTATATGCAATGAGTACAAAAGCCATGCTATTTCAGCATCAGCTACTGCTTGTTTTTGTGTATGTGAGAAATGAGGTGACAGCATCCCTCACACTGGGTTGAGAATACCAGCTTTACTCTTATGGGGAAGGAAAGGGCTTGTCTTAGAAACTGTACTGTCAAATTTCTATAGAAATTTCGGTAGAAAAGCCTTCATTTTAGTATTTCTAGGTGGGGGATAGAAAAAAAGGGAGTTACTTGTAACATAGGACTTGACAGAATAAATTCATTTATTGAGCTGGCCTCCCTCCACTCCTATGACACTTGCAGGTAATCCATGGGGTCTGAGAGCAGCTACTCAGATGATGCCCTATCCAGAATTTATTTCTCATGCTGCCTTTTTCTGGGACCAGACTTCACACTCTCAGATTGCAAAGGCCAGCTCAGCACTTCACTTTGGGGTAGATTTCCAGAAACAGAGCAAAAGGCAGGATCAGTCAGTGATCAAGGAGTGTCTAGTCATGTCCACATAATTCAGCATCAAGACCTGAACAACAGAGATCTTGTTTGATTATTATTATTGCCTTCTTGCTTTCTTTTATTATTTCATACCAAGCATCAGGCACAGACTTAAGCACTAATCATTATTAAAGTTATATGCTGAGTTCAGGCATAAACCCCATCACTTCCAAAGCTATACCTGAACACTTCTCACCTCTTTGTTGTCTAACAACCTTTCATGGCTGACACCTGCCAGACCAGGCACTATTTTGTGATTGGTCTAGGCTCAGGAACCTTAGTCGGTCATGTCCTCACATACTTCATCCATCTGTGGTAAGTAATTAATCACATTAAACCTGTGTTTCTTCTGCATATTGCAAATCATTAGCATTGCATCTATCAGCCACATGGCCACTAGATTGCTGTTGACAAAGTTATCTTTCTGCATTTCAAGTCTGTACAGCTGACATTTATTTGAGCTGGTGTTTTCTGTATCGTGACACTTCTAGCTTGCTGTCCCAACCTTATATCATGGACAATTAATTAATTTAACCTGCATGGCAAAATCATTAAACTCTACCACAGAAGAGTAATTTGTTCCTCACTACTCACACTAGATCAATTTCCCATTTCTTAAAGAACTTCTAGGTTTCAGCAAAACTGAAATTTTTGGGTTTGAATTGTTCATCTCAAAGTAATATGCAGGATGGAGGTGTAACCAAGAGGACTGTTCAGTGGCAGTTTTAATGTTCATTCAAGACACAACATGCAGAAACCAGAGAAGTTTCCATGAAAGTAAAGACTTGAAGGAGCAAATCTGTGAGATTGCTACTTTCAAAGTAAATCTAAACTTATAGTATGAACAGTCTCAACTTCCCTTGCTACCCATGTCCCTGGCAGGAGGGTTGGAACTAGATGATCTCTAGGGTCCCTTGCCACCCAGCCTGATTCTACCCAAGCCCCACATTCCTGCAAACTCCTTGTATCAGCACTAGAGTATGTGTGGTCATGTTACAAGCCTGAGGAAGGAAGAGGTCCAAGGAAGAAGGGAGATTAACCTAGAAAAAAAAAATCATCAGCTTAAAGTGACATGAAAGCACAGACTCCAAGTAGGATTTGCACTGAGTTTGTAATGAGGCTATTCACGTGGAACTGAGTAACCGCCAACAACGCACCGTGCTGGAATCCTGACAAGCCCACGCGTTTCCACACAGCACGCAACTACATTAGAGGTGATTTTATATTTACACAGCTTATTCAACACAATTAGGGCTCAGTGATGACTCCTAAGACACTTGTAAAAATACTGTTGGAACATTGGTTTCCTGAATTTCATGCAACCGGATGCAAGGGAAAAAAAGGAGCACTTTCTAATGCATTTAGTTTGTGCATTAAAAAAGGGATCAACGTGAAGCAAGTCTCCTTTATGCTTCTCCTAGATCAACAGGCAGCTCTGTACATCTTAAGCTGATTGTGCTCTCAAAGTGATCCTGTATGTTAGGACAGAACTGTATATCACCTGTTAGAAATCTAGGAAGGGCTCAAACAAACTTTCTGATAGACTTTATTAATAGAGAAATTATTCCACAGCACCTAGATCTTCTTTGAAAGGATACAGTAGTCAACATTAGAATTAAAATAATTTTATTTCAATGTACATGAACAGAAATAAAATATAATTTTTTAAACTTAAAGAGATATATTGCTGGGCTGGCCCAATCACAAGTGTTCTCTACTACACTTCTCTACAAGGTAGCAAGACTGGCTAAACCCACTTCACTGCTATTTGGACAAACTTGGTTCAAAGTACCACCTCAAAAGGGTCCTTCAGCACAAAGCAAACAATTTTTCTGAAAATGAAAAGAAAACTCATCAATAGTTCACCTAGCCAGGAATATTATAGTGTGTCCAAGGAAGATCTCTCTTAAAAATTCTGTCCATCACTGAAGAAAAGTACACAGTATGTGGCACTATATCTAAACTTAACAATCAAGGTTTCTCCCAAATACTTTTCTCTATTCTACTCTCTTGTACAAAGCATCTGCTATAAAATCCACACATTCACAACCACAGAATGACACAAACCTGTGAACAAGGCTGTTTTCAATATGCTTGTTGCTATGTGCTATTGCCTGCTGTATCAGCTCTGTCATGCAGCATTCGTAGATGGTAAAAGGGCATTTCTCTTGGCCATCTATTTCAGAATTCACAGATGTTATGACTGTTTTAACAACTTACAGTGCAATGCAATTAATTTATTCAATGGCATGATATGGCACCATAAGAAAAGCAATTATTTGTTAAAATGCACAATTTCTTTACTAATAATTTTGTGGTGCTTTACTGATAATATAAGTAATAACAAATATAAAAAGACAACTGGAAGAGGAACTTATAAAGAACAATCTTTTTTTAGAAGTGAATGTTACCTCCCTTAATAATGAAAAACAGAAAAAAAAAAACCTTGTTAGAATCAATGAAAACAATAGGAAGCAGTTCCTCACACACCACAGTTAAACTGTGACCTCCTTGCCACTTGATGTGGATCCCTGGATACTATGAGGATTTAAAGAGATTTTTCTTCTATTATTTTAAGCAGCAAATGCTCTCAGATACAGTGTTCCCCAAGCCACAGATTGCTTAAAGTAGACTGTGGGGAAGCATTGCTCTCTGGTCACCCTGTTTTCCTTCTTCCTTGTGCATCTCCTTTTAGCCACTGAGACCGGACCCTGGGCCAGAGGGACCTTTGGTCTGACTTCATACAGCTGTTTCTAAGTTACTTCAAAACATTTCATAAACTTATACTTAAGACAAAGGGCTTAAGTTCATAATTTGCCATGTCATTTAGTTAGAAGGACTAAGATTTTCAAATTACAAATGACTTCCAAAAGAGGAAAAAAAATACGTAAGCTTTTTCCTGCTGTGACTCAGTTGTATAAAACTGTATAGAAAAATGAGAATTATGTGCAGATGTAATGAAAAGCAGTAAGCTTTATAAAAAACATTCTTAGAAATGTACCACGCATAAACAAAAGATGATTTACAAATATATTTAGCGGCTCTTCTAGTCATCATCAGAATCTGAATCATATATCTTTCCTCTGATGGTCTTCTTGTCCAGCTTTGTAAAGCTTGTTCCATATTTCTTTTGACTTTGAAAAGGTGGATCCATCAAGTTTCCACTACAGAAAAAGGGTAAGACAAGTTGATTAAAACCATATTCATACAGACAGTAAGCATCATGTCTAATGAACTGTTTCTCCAGAAACACACATTCCAAGGGATCACAATGCCTACTTGCTACAGCCACCCCAAGCAGCACTGTGGTGTTGCTAGCATAGCACATCCTGCTATGGTCAAAATGGCTTGCATAACTGGAGTTGACAGGAGTGTGAAAGTAAACAGCACCTGTATGTGGAGCTGTAAAATGAAAAGGCTTTTCCTGCAAACTGATCATGCTAAAGACAACAATCTGTCAGATTAAACTGTAACTAGGAAATTACAGAGAGACTTTTCAAAACAGCTGAGGAACCACCAGCACAAAGGAAGCTAAAGTGTTGCTAACAGGGACTTTGGAGTCAGAACTGGGGTTTGCTAGAAGCCACTTTGTGCTATCTCTGCAATCTCTTCCCCGCAGGAGCTCACACCTCAGAGTGTCCCCATGATCCTGCAGGGGCTCTCTCAGAAGCATGTGCATCCATGGGAATGGGCCTGGGCTCCCTGTTGGAAGCAGCAGGTTTTCACATAAAGCTGGAGCACCTGCTTCTCTTCCAGCAGGATTGTGCAAGGAGGGGAATCCCCTCTGGGGCTCAGAAAAGGGTGTGCCCTGCTTTTGCTCACATGACCTGGAGGGGTTTGCATCCAAGTGAGTGAGTGAGTGAGCAATTACAACAGTTACAACCTTCTGGAATTAGCTATAAAGGGGTGTTTAGAAGTTTGTAGTTCTTTACAAAATATTAATACTCTTTTGCTGATATTAATCCTAAATATACAGTTCACAGATTGCAATTTAATCACATATGTTAACATACCACTTGAATCCTGATTTTGGGCAAATAATCTGACCTGAACAGTTTTCCCCCTAAATAAAGTATACCCTTTTACCATCTGCTATCCCACAGGTTGGAGGAAAATAACTATTTCTAAGCTCTGAGGAGACCTATGCCCTTTTCAGGAACTCCAGAGAGTGGGAAGTGGGAACTGTTTCAGAACAGTTTGGAAATGTGGCTCGCATTGCAAAGCCAGGGTCTGCCAAAAGGAACAAAGAACAAAATTGCCCCACTCCACAAGGAGCTAAGAACAAATACACAGTACTAGTAGAGTCAAGTAGAAGTAAAAGGATGCCAAAGCCAATGTATCCAAGTTTAGCAAATTTAGTGGTGCTTGATACAACTCCAGTGAAGGATTTTTCCTGTATAAGGCTGTTGCTGTCTAGAATATGCATCCAAGCTGTCTCTGCATATTTGCTTTTTACTGAACTGGGAAATACCAGTTGTTTTAAAATTGTAAGTTTCAGTCATTTCATCCAAAGTTCAACAGCTACTAAGCCAAATTTGTGTAGTAGTTTCTTTGGCTTTAAGATACAATACTTCTTGCTAAAATTTAACCTCATTAGACATTTAAATAAGTTCAGGTAATGAATTTTCAAATTTAAAGTGCAATAAATACATTCAAAACAATAGATTAAAATTAACCTAAAACGAGAGATGGTATTTGAACCACATTAAAAAGGAAAGCAGAATTTTGGTAAATAATTCTCCAGTAAATTTAGGTTATTGTGGTGACAGATATGTTCTACTGCCTTTTGTTCTGCAGTCTTTAACAAGATAGTTATGATGATTATATTGTACTGTTACTCAGTTTATTTACACTTATTCGAATTATTTTCCACTTTCAGTACAGTTTGTTGAAGGAAAAAGTATATTCATGTATGTAATACTGACTTAGATGCAGTTTAAGGATGACTTGCTGAGTTTTCTCTGATGTGGATGAAAAATGCTCAGACTTCACTGCATTGCAACTGTGACATGAAGCATCTATAGATGCTACAGGATTACATTACATGCATGACACTGAAGACATATCAGAGCATCACAGCTACTCCATACACCTCATGACAAGAACTAGGTTTATTTTTATTACTCTACAAAAAGGACACCTCAACACTCATTACAACAACGTCTCAATACTTTGCCAAAGAGATTATCTTCTTTCCCTTGATGAAGCACACAGATTAAGTAACTAGATTAAACTCTTACATTTTTTTTTAGCATACAACACAATAAAGTTACAACCTTTCAGATTCCCCTGTCTGAAAGCGCATTCTCTTTTTATTTAATCTGAAAATAAAAGAATCACAAAACACTTAATTACCTGTAATTAATTACGTCTGCACAGCCTAATCTCCATTCTAAGGTTTCTGTAGTGAAGTCATCAGTGTTGCCGAGGTCAGTAAAGCCCACGACGTAGTCTTGTGTTTTCCCATCTTTTATTAGTGCTAGAGTGGGAATTACTTTGATGCGCAGTCTCTCACACAAGAAAGGAGATTTTTCAGCATTTAATTTCAAGAATTTTGTCTCAATGTGCTTTTTTGCCAATACAGTCAAATGTTTGTCCATTATTTGGCACCTGTGGAAAAATTAACCCAAAATACATAGAGTGTTAGAATGAATAAGCTGACAAATATGCATTTGAGAGGAAGTTCAAAAGGAGCAGTAAAGAACTAGTTCTATCATGTTAATACTTAGACCTTACCTCTGTAATAGAGAATTTAGTTTCAAGAGAAACTATGTTTCAGAGGTAGCTGGATCTAATGACTAATAGTGGAACAGCTTGGAGCACCTCTACTGTATAATTATACCATCCCTTTCTCTAATTTCTTCCTAATTACCCTCCGTACACCTGGAAGCCTCGCTCTCATTTCTGGAGGCCTGCACTTAGTGATGACATTTCTTTCTATTCTTCCATCTCAAGCTTCACTGCCTGCCAACTGGAAAAATTTTTCTATAGAAGATTTCTTCAGAGAAGTACTCTCAATGTGTTAAGAGTGTTCTGGATTTTTGCAGTCACTACCTTCACAGATGAGATGCAGTAACTCAGTGTAAGTGAAAAAAAAGTGATTTGCACGGACTACTTTGCACAGTAGTGCTAAAGGCAAAAATACTTGGCTTCTCTGTTGCCATGGAATAGGAGTGAGCATACAACTACTGTTTCTCAGCCATGGGACAGTGATGTGAACTGCTCAAAATACTTGTCAGATCACAGAGATTCATGGACTCATCACCTGCAACCTCAGCTTTCTGGATTGCCTTCTCTAAGTGGTTTGGCTTAGCTGCATGAACTCTGTGATGTAACTGTTCTTAAAACTGAGAGCTGAACAGATCAAAAAAAGCTGGACTAGGCAAAGATGAAAGCAACTTGATAAGGTGGTTGGCAAACCCAACACATGAGCTTCAACCTGTTTGTCAGCATGACACACTTTACAAAGCACCTTCTCAGAAGTTCCTTCTCCCGACTTTGCTGATTCAAGAAACAAAAACCCAAACCTGTCCTAAGCTACTTCATTTGCAGGGACAGCCTTTCACCCTCTTGAGTAAAAGCTAGCCAAATACAACTACTTTAAACACTTAGGAAATGTAGGACACCGATGCCTCACTGCGAAACCCAGCCTTGACCTCTTTCAATTTCTCACATGGAGGCTGTTTCAGTTTATATTCAATAAGCTAGGGAGAACATAACACCTTTGGGGGAAAAAAAACTCCAAACAACCAAAACCAGGACAACTGGCTTCTCCTTCGATCAACTACTCTACTTTGCTACTAAATTTTAACAGAACACATTGAGGAACAGCCTACAACCCAGAACTTCCAAAATTCTTCCAAAGAAGTGGGACATCTTAGTTTGGGTTCCTATTCTGAGTCATCAAATATTCTCAGATCTATGTGTCTCACACTCTAAAAAAAGTGACAGAATCACAAAGGCACAGGCACAAAGGGAAAGCAGCTGCAACTGATCCTTTCAAAGTAAAAGGTTAAATTCTCAAGATGCCTAGACAAGATTTTGGTGGGTTTTTTTTTCCTGTTTGCCAGAACAACCCTGATTTCTCTATGTGGACTAACCAAAGCATCTTTTTGAAAGGCTCCTCTTGTATGGTACACATTTACAGACCTAACTGCCTCAAACTAAATCAATAATGAAACACAGCAGTCTCTCAAATATTGCCAAAGAGGTTATACATCTATGTTCTAATCAACTATGTAGCAGAATATTAATTGTTGTCAATCATGTTCAGATTAAATGTAGTGGAAAAATACATTTAAAAAAATCAAATGTCTTGAAAAGTGACTGAGATTTATAATGAAGCTATGTGAATACTTCTAAAAATGCCTGTTCATGAGTGGGATTTGAAAGAACAAAAAACACATCTGTTTTTGTAGACACCTTTAAAAAGAAGTTTCTTCAGCACAGCTTAGTTACTATACCTGAACGTTGTATCTCTATAGAAATGGCAAACCACATTTTTACTTTCTTTGACTTCTTGGAAAAAGTCTCTCTCGCTTGGGATTTCTCTGTATTCTCCATGTCCTTTTGAAAGCCACTCCTTGAAAAACATAAAAGCAAATAGCATGGAGGTTGTTAGTCTTATCTGTTGTGCAAACTCTACAGCTTTTAGAAAATGGAAGAGGGGGCCTGCAGTGAAAACCCATTTCATACAGTAGTGGAGAAACAAATTACTTCCTCCCCTTAAGTTATATTTTAAAAATACACAGATAAGGCCACCTTACTTATTTGGAAATACAAATCTTGTACAGAGCTACATAAAATTCTGCAATGCAGCCTTTCAGGAAGAAAAGAGTAGTTCAAAGAATACAACAAAAACTCTTGGCATTTGAAATTTCTTATGTACACTCAAAGAACTCATCTAAACTTAGTCAAGTAATTACATTAATTAAATAAATTTCTTTTAATTTTTTACTCTATGAGAAAAATCAGTGAGAGAAAAAGCCTACTAATTCATCTGCAATAAATTATGTTTACCTATCAAATATACACTGAAGGGATCTTAACATGAACCAGGCTCACAGAAAATCATGCAGAAAACACATGTGCACCATCAGTCATAACATCAATGGAGAAACAGAATGTCACAAGCTAAAATTTAGAGGTAACTTCAAAAACTATCTGATTAAGTGTGCAAACACAGTTTCCAAAGAGCTAATCTTCCACATTTTCAACAAACACACTTAAAGGAAAAAACCCACAGCCTCTACTTCACTAAAAGGTAATTGCAGTGTATTTAAACAAGTACAGACTAATCTACATGATTAGAAGTAGTGCAGTATTACAAAATTTGACAAAAACCTTAATTTTCCAATAGGGAAAAAATTTAGATAAATCACTGTTCTTAATCTTGCAGTTTTGTCTTAGAAAGGTGAAAGAAAAAAAAATGTTTACAAGCAAACAAAAGATACCCTGTAAGCTAAATTAGGATAGAACAAAGACTCTCCTGAATATTGTATACATTAAAAATTCATTGAAGTATGAGCATATGAAGAAGTCATCATGATGCAAATCAAGAACTCACTTATCCCTCAACAGTGATTATGCATTAATTCCCCTGTCCACAGATTTATTCTGGGATAGTGTGAAGCACATTCCTTTTACTGAGCAGTATCCTACACCCCATTGGTATTTGAAAGCCTGTGAAAACAGTGCCATGAAGTTTTTGCATGAGACCTATCACATGTTCATATCCAAGGACATCTAAGTGTTATGACTTCTGAAAAAGGAAGACACTAGACTCAAATATAAACTGAACTTCTGAAGACAAGTGAATAGTGTTTCTCTTCTTCTGTGTTTACAGCACCAAAGCTGCTGGTGCTGCCTGTCCTCCAGCATCCCAGCCATGCCACGACATTTCACTGCATTCCATTTCAAAGTCTGGCATCAGCTTTTAAAAACTCCATCACAGCCAGGTATCTCCTTTCAGCCAAGCCACTTCTCCCCCCACAATCAATTTCTTGTTTAGGTTAGCACAGATGGAATAAGCTGAGAAACCTACAGCTTCCTTCCTGTAAGAGGAAATGAGCAGTCATACAAAGCCAATTTCATTGGCTCAGAAGGAGTGTGACAAATGCTTCCAGCCCAGGAACAAGGAGAAATCCCATTTCACCCTTCTACAAAATAACTAAACAGGAGGGCACATATCACATGCTGTAACTAGAAATCCAGAAGCTTCAGAAGGAAGACACTTCAGAAGAAGCCTAAAGCCTTATGCTTTGGTTGCCTACAGGACCTATGCTTCCAGATAGCAATGTTCAGTGAACAGGGACACACTCAAATCTCTGTATGAAACTCCTTATCCTATCCTTACTGTAACAATCACAGAGGTGCTTCTCTCCTCCTGATAAAAAACACAAAGCATGCACACGTGGACAGACACTTACTTTCCTAGACAATTTAAAATTAATACACACAAAAAGGAGAGAGAGAGGGAAAAATCCACAAAAGCAACCAAACAACCCTAGACCACTTAGTTCACATATACAATTTTCAAAAAGTCTGTTACACTCTACACATCAAGAGTCTGTACTACAGAAATTACTTGTTTCTGCTGCTGGCTCTTTTTTAGGGCCTCCAGCCTCCTCTGTTTAAGATGTTCCAATTCATCTTCATCCATCTGGTCCAGCTTCTGTATTTCAGCATCCAGATGTTCTTCCACAACCTTGGCTGACTGAAGTATTTCATTCTCCAGAACTTTTTGAAGGATATCAACAGAGGTATCAGCAGCCATCTTTAGCTGGAAAGTGGTCTCTTCAGAGCTGTGGAAACAATGATACAAGGAATTAACATTCACACAGACAATTAAAACTCTGATCTCTCTTTGCTTGCAGTTCACACCATACAAAAACAAAGTTCTCTGCTATTTGAAGACAGGAGTAGTTAGCAGGTAGTTCTTTTCTTTACTGCAACCCACTGTGAAGAATACTTTCATAATGAACACAGATGGAAAAGATACAAATCAAGTCCTATTATTTCAGCCCCAAAGGCAGCTACTGAAAGTGCACAGGAACCTAAAACTGCTTGTTAATATACAGAAAAAAAATTCAGCAGTTCCAAAATGATGCTCATCCTGAGCCAGACGTACCTACTTTAACAAATATTCTGAAACAAGAAGATTCAGTTGGAAAGCTCCAAGCTGCTGGGAAGAGGTAAAGGATGGGAAGAGGAACAAGTCTAAGCAATGCTCAGTATGTAAGTTTGTGCAAGTAGTTTAAATGCAATTAAGCCCCTCAGGCACATTAACATACATAGATCTGAATTAACACTCCTCTCCTCAGCTACAAGAAAGACAAGGTGCTCAACAGCAAATGCTCTAGGACAAGACACTGCTTTAATTAGTTCCAGAAAATTGTTGTTGCAAACAGCAACCTATGGCAGCCAGCAAGAGGATTTAAAAGCCACTACTAATTGCTGTGTGAAGAAACACAGCCAAAATAATTTTCTGTAAAGTTCTCCCTGCGCAAACACATCAAAAGACAGAACGCTAACCAGAGTTCATGAAGAGTTGTGACAACACAAACGACTGTTCTCCCCAATAAACTGACACTGCAGAAAATTATCAGTGTAGTGACTGACAGTCCTGAAACAGTGACAGTGCACAGTCACCGTACTCAGACTCTCAACCTGCTGACCACGGATCTGAGCTGCCGAGTTTGCGTTCCAGGCTACTCTTGGCTGTATTTCAAAGCAGGCGAACTGGCAGCGTCACTGGCTCTGCGAACACCTTGCGTACACAAGCAAGAGGAACATTTTAAACAAGGAGGGGAGAAGCACGCAGATGACAGCAGCAGTCCGGGCGCACCGCAGCACCAGCAGCGCCCGGCCCGCTGCCACGCGTGTCACCGCCACACTCGCTCTGGCCCGCGGCCTCGCTCTGCCTCCCTCTTCCCAAAGCTGCTAACCACGAAGTCTGCTTGCCCCCCACCCTTTCTTATGTTCCCAGAAGGAATGTGAACCTTGCCGGCGAAGATCAGAGGCCAGCAGGTCTCCAGGCGACGGAGAGCCCCTGCTCAGCTGGGGCAAAGGGAGGCTGGTTCTCCAAGCAATCAGGAGGGAAAACAGGACCAAACCCCCCCAGTCCCCACTGCCATCCGAGGTGCCCAGCACTATCCCGGCTCCCAACTCGCGGAACCCTGCGTGTCAAGAGCCTTTTCCTCACAGCCGGGAGCCCCGGCGCCACCGGCGAGGACGCGGTTCCTCCGCTCGGCCGGGAAGCGGCGCCGGGGTCCCGGACGAGCGGGGCGGCACACGGCGGGGGCACTGCGCAGGCGCCGCGCGCCTTCCTCCGCGGGCTCGCTACACGCAACGCCACAGACAATGCACGCACCCGGCTCAGGACGGACTCTCCAGGGGCGGGGCGCCGCGCCGCCCGCCCTGCCCTGGGCTCGGTGCAGGTGGTGTCACCGCCCGCGGCCGCAACCCCGACCCGGACCCGACACCCACCGCTCACCCTCCGCTTCCTCGCGCGCCGGCCGCGCCCCTCCGCCGCTATCGCGAGAGTCAGCGCGGGGCGGACCGCGGGCGCGTGGAACTCCCCCCGACGCGCTGATTGGCCGGCAAAGCGGGGGCGCGCCCCTGCGGGAGGCCGCGCGCGCACCCGCGGAACTACCCCCGACGCGCTGACTGGCCGCGGGCCCGCGCCCCGCTGGCGCGCGTGCGCCTCGTGCTGGGTACGTACGTACGTACATACGTACGTGCGTGCGTAGGTCGCACCTGCGGGTGGGAGCCGCGGATTTGGGGGTCCCGCCCTCCGCGCCGCCGCAGCTCCGTCCCGAGGTGTCCCCGCCTCCGGCAGCACCCGCCGGCTGAGGCGCTGCTGTTCCCTCTCCCGCCGCCCTTGCGAGGGGCAGGGCTTGGCCCCGAGAGGACAGGCAGGGCACGCCCCCTGCTTCCAAGGCAGCTTCCCCTCGCATAGGCGGCTCTGGCGGCTGCAGAGCGGACGGTGGCAGCGCCCGCCGCTGCTCTGTGGGGGATTCCTGCTCGGGGTTGGGCGTGAGGCCGAGGCCGGCCCCGGCGGGGGTGTGGTGGTCGGGAGCGGCGGGGCCGGGCCCCGGAGCGATGGCGTCAGGTAAGTCGCGCTGCGGGGGCTGCGCAGCCCTGGCGGGCTCGCAGAGAACCGGGCTGTGCTGCAGCAGCTGCGGTTCGCCGTCTCTTTCCTTCTTTTGTAAGTGTGCTGGAAGATTCGCTCATATAAGTAATGGGATATTAAAGCGTGTTTTTTTTTTAGAAAAGTAAACAGCAACAACAACAACAACAAAAAACCCCAAACCCACCAATCCCCCGAAAAACCCAAAACGCAACACACGTGTTTTGCTTTCTTCTTTCTTGGAAATCTGGCTCCCTGGTACCGAAGTGCGCTGACTGGGAAGGCGCGGTCGGAAGATAAACTCGGCCTTATCTGCAGTGGGCTGGGAGCTGGGTGGGAGAGACTGATAAGGAGCTACAGCTGTATAAAGGCAAAGGGAACTAAGAAGTCAGGGTGACTAGGCAGCGAAGCAGTAAGGAGGTGGCGATCCTGAGGCTGAAAGGTGTAGTAAACAGTGAGCTTTGCTCTGTCGACCAAAGGAGTTACGGTGCCAGGGTGATGACAACAACAGAACACGTGCAGCTCTCCAAGCCTATTAAATAAATACATAAAATGATGTCTGTGTTGCCCGTGAGCGTTGTTATTTCTGCTCCATCCTGCTTTGCTCCGGAGGAAAGTGGCCACAAGAAGGTGAGGTCGCGCTTGAAGCCCCTCCGCCCCAATACGTGGTGCTTGCCGCCTCGCTTCCACGGTGTCTCTGCGAACACCGGCCACCTCCTCCTGCCCCGCAGCAGCAGGACCCGGGCGCTCCTGTGAGAGGGCGCAGCACCTGCTCCCTCGGCTCCTTGGAGGGGAATGGGAGGGAAAGCTTTGTACACTGAGGAAATCTGGCAGCGGGGAAGGAATTACCCAACTTTAAATGCCTGGAGCTCCATTAGGTCACAGCCATAAACTCAGTGCTGCCTCCTAGGCTCCCCTGCTAGGAAGAAGGCCAGTCACCTCAGGGAGATCGTACACTGGTTACACTTCGCCTACAAGGTAGGCGGGGGGTGCCGGGGGTGACGGACCAGTAGAGCCCCGTGAAAGGCTGGGGGGGTGACCTGGCCGCATCCCGCACCAAAATGACTTCATGGTCACTATACTGCTGCCCCGCTTCATGAAAACTTCCCCCTTAGCCTCTTCATTCCCCCACTTTGGCTGAGCTATTCCATTTGCCTCCAGGTAAAATTTTTCAAGCGTATTTATTTTGGCTACCAGTCAGGTTTCATGGCCAAACGGGGCCATGAAGTCCTGGGGCCCCTGGAAAGGCAGGAGGGCTGGAGGGAAACTACAGACTGGAGGCATCCTTTAGACATTTTCCGGGGCTGCCTGAGGACCAGAAGGGAAGCTACAAGGTTCGGGGTGTCACTAGACGTTTTCCGGGGGCTGCCCAACGTCCAAACGGAGGCGAACAAAGCCGGATTCTCGAGGCCGGTCGGTCTCTGGAGCCCCCGAGAGCAGCCGGCGCCGGGCCCGTTCCCCCTCCGGCCGGCAGAAGGCGCTCGCGCACGGAGGCCCGCGGCGCGGGCGGGGCGGGGCTGGGGGCGGGGCGGGCGCGTGCGCGGCGCGCGGCTGTGCCATATGCGCGGGGCGGCGCGCGGGGCGGCGCGCGGTCAGCGCTGAGGGGTCGCGCGCGCCGGTGCCGCCGCCATGGGCAAGAAGCAGAAGAACCGGAGCGAGGAGAGGTGAGGGATACGGGGAAACCCCCTCCCATTCCCCCGTCTCGCCGCAGGGACCCCCGCGCCGGGCCGCCCGCGGCGGCGTGACACGGCCCACACGGCGCTGAGTCAGGCGCCGGGCCCGGCCGGGGCTCGCGGCCTCATCGCAGGCGGGGCGCGCCAGGCCCGGCTCGGCCTGGCCGTGCGTGTGCTTGTCCGTGAAGGGGCAGGCAGCTCGATTTCCAGCTGAAAAATAGCTGCTTAGTGCAATTGAAGTGATTCAAATGTGGGTTTCTTAATTATTTTTTATCTTTTACTGGGCGTTAGTTCTATAGATCGTGCTGTGACACTGATATCTACATGTTTCGTGCGCTTGCCTAGTAAATGCAAATGTTGGATATTTTAGTGGTTGGATCATAAGAGAGTCACCTCTATCGCTGTATTCATATCGTCGTGGACAGTGCCCCATCTGTGAACTTTTTTGTGTCAAACGAGTTTCCTATGAAGGCAGCTGCATTAACCATATGGAATGTTGACTGAATGACATTCTGTATATATACACTAGCAGGAAAGAATGTATTTTTACTTGTCACTATAGGCTAATAATACAAAGAAGCAATCAGTTCAAAGAGTGGTTTTAGTGTTTAATAGTGACAGGTAGTTAAATGAAAACTGATATCTTTAAAGGTGTACGAACTAGAAACTGCAACGTTTTTTCTTTGAGACATTAAGTGTTTCTCCTCTGGAAGGTCTCCACATGACAGCTTTGTCACAAAATACATTTCATCTCTAAGAATTTTTTACTTAAGCATGAATTGATGCTTACTTAAGGCTGATACTCTGTATCAGGTTAGGGTATATACTGTTTCAGTTTCATCGGTCCTTTCTGGGTAAGGAGTGTTTTCTCAGTTAGGTATTTTCCTTTCTGTCTGTTTTTCCTGATGCCTTTTGCCATAGCATGTGTGTTGCTTTTTAGTATCATTACCAACTTGTTTCACGGGCTGTATTTGACAGGAATAGCTCTGGTGAGGAGGGAGCAGCTCTGGTGGGGAGGTGAGTTGAGAAAGAAGAGGGACGGGTTGGACATTTTTGCTCTAAAGGAAAGAAGACCTAGTGCCTGCCTTTGTATGCAGTGTGTTAGATGCCAAATGTATGGAAAAACCTTTGGGTACTGAAACTCTGCTTCTTAGGGTTGTTTCAGGGGTAGTGGCTGGTGTGCAGAGAACACTTTGAGAGTTTTGGTACCTGCTGGATACTTCATTCTCTCTCTGTATCTCTGTGCATATTTCTCTGTGTGAATTACTGAGTGCAGGCCTCTCTGGTGTGCTACACACAAAATGTTGTGTCTAAAAATGGAAGCGTACCTTAAAGGAAAGCTCAAGAATTTCTTGTTAGAATAGTTGAGATCTTGAGCACCTAATTATTATTACATCAGATCTTAACGTTGCAAAAGAGAAAGAATAATGGTGCTGTTACAGTAGTGGTGTTCCCTGTTGCCAAGTCCTAAGGTCAGTGGTTTCATCCTGGTGGTGAGCTGATACAGAGCTGTGAGCATCAGGTGTCCTTCACCGGGTGCGTGTGATTGCTCATGGTTGTGGTTTCATCTTCCTCACTCTAGGATCCACTTGGGATCATTCTATGTGCTCAGTAATGTGACTTTGCTCTTCACTGATTATTCCATGAAGCTCTGTGGTTAGCTACCTCCATTGGTTAGCTCCACAGTACATCCAAATAAGAGAAAGGCACTGTGTATTAAATACTATTTCTTTCTTGTTTGTTATCCCTAAAACCAATTTTGTTCAGGTCTGTGTTTCTTTTAGCCAGCATCTCTCAAGTTGTGGGGCGGCTTGTGCTGAGTCTATAGAAGCCATCTCTGTTTATAGCTGGTGCGGGTGCCCGCTGTGTCCTGTCTCTTCCCAAGGCCACTGCTCCCATACCAGGCCTGTATAATGTATAATAATGTAGTATATAATATGTAGTGTATTTCTCTACACTACATTATTGTTGTGGGCTTTTGATTCTCTCATTCTGTGCAGTGACTGTTTGTCACTGATTCTATATGAAACTATGGTTGCAGCATGCCCAGGTAAACAACAGTAGAACCAATGAGGCATAGGCACCTGGTTAATTGGAGAAATTGCTGTCACAGCTAAATCAAGGAACAGTTGCAGGAGATCAGGAGTTCAGCCAAAGTAAGCCTTGACAGGCTTTAGTCCTGAGGTCTTGCCAATGCGGTACTGAGCTTAGTAATTGCTCCTTAGCAGTGACAGAACTGTCACAGGGCTACGCAGTTGTATGGCAGGAAGAGGGATGACGTGGAAGAAGAATACAAACAGGCGTGTGTTTGAGAAAAGAGGGCAGGATGGTTACACTGGCTGTGTTTTGTAGCAGGGGCTTTGAGGGATGGAAGTGAGGATGGACCTGGGAGGCCAGTCATGTTTTGGAACAGGTGTTACCTGCAGAGGTAACTTTCATTTTCTGGTGGTCTTGGTTCTAGGTGACATCCTTATGAATGTCACGTTCCCTGAGAGAGAGGATGCACTGCATGTTTGCATCTGTGGCTTGAATTTGGAGTTCCAAAATCCCCCATCAGTCTCTCCATTTCCAGTAAGGTGAGAGAGGAATGGCACTGTGTAATCAAAGGCTTCCAGTTGGATTTGGTTGCTGCATCTTCAGTTCTGTGCCATATAGTGCTGTGCTATTTATTCCCTCCTTTTACAGTTACGTTACAGGTACAATCCCTTATATCCTTCTTGGCTGCAGCTCCCAAAGCATGTGGCATCTCACGGGCACAGCTTGTAGTGCAGAGGAAGCATGTGGGAAGGTGCAGGTGGTTATGTTTATGCTGTGAATATTTGTTTGAGAATCGATGTGGTGACAGAAAGGAGATTTTGTGCTTGACACACTGGGATACATTATGTAAGGTACAAGTAATCTTTACTCTGCTTTTCTCTCCTCAGCTCCATAGCTTTGACTTCTGTAGTGGAGTTTCCTCCTCCCCTGTTTCTGCCAAGTACGGTAGTGGTCATACCAATAGGCATTGATGTGTGGGGGAAATGAGGCTGGGGATGAATTTTGTCCCTATGTACTTATACCCTGTTTGTATAATAAGACCCTGAATGAGATGATAGCTGCGATGAGCAGGAAAAGAATGAAAAGCAAGACTGTAGCCTGTTATGAAAACACTACAAATCTGTAAAACAAATCTATACTATACCAGCATCTCTGTTATGCCCTTCTGGAACTCTGTCAGTGACTCCTGCTGCTGTGCATCTGCCAATGAAGAACATATTTATCTAGAATGGTCAAATACATGGTGACTTTGTGGTGTGTTAGTTGCTTTGTAAAGGTGGAGAGTGTCTTGGGTAAAAATAGCTCCTAAGCCTGAATAGGGAAGTTGCTTTAATTGTTTCCTCTTCAAAATTTTTGTGTTTGTGGTAATCACACATTTTCAAATGAAATTTCATGGCAAATATTTCAATAAAAATATGAGAGATCTGAGTTTTCAAGCTTTTCTAACTGAAGAGCAGGTTCTCTGATGTATAGTCTAGCTCCTTTTGGGAGGAGTGTTATGCTTCAGTTCTTTGATATGGTTGTAATGGCAGAAGGTATGTCAAGGTTCTAGCCTACTGTCTTTGAAACTTAGTTAGGAATTTTTTTTTAATGTTTGTGAAGAAAGGCTGTTTTAAACTACAGAACTCTGCTTTGAATCTGAGCCTCAAATTGCGGCTGTAGACTTACTAGTGAGTGTGCTGTGTACTCTGTGTTACAGATTATTGCTTGTCTAGAATATGGATCTTTCCCTTTCAAGGTGTCAGCTTTTCATATGTTTGTCCTCTTCTCCCAGCTTTAAGTCACCTTCTTTTTCTCTTAATAGTTTTTCTTAGCTTCCAATAGGTAGTATTTAGGTGTGTTTATTCTTCTGTCCTTTAATAATGTGACCTGTTGCCTAGGCATTCCACTCTGATCATTCATGCTTATTGCTTTGGAAATTACAGGTGCTGGCTGTGATTCTGCAGCCAAGAGTGAACACAGCTGCTAAAATAAGACTTAGAGTGCTCTTACTGATGCTGTGTATTGCTTTTTATCTGGTATTGTCTACTAGTCAGTCTGTTTGGTTCCTTTTCTATTAGTGTGTTAAGTAAAATCTTCTTAATGTTGTGTAGGGAAGTTCTGTGAAGGCTAGAACAGAGTCTGGAAACATTCGGTACACCGCAGTGTCACTATAAGTTATCTGCTTCTCAAAAATATTTCCACAAGCAAAGGTTTCTGCAGCTCCATCAAGGACAATAGCTGATAAACCCTTGAAATCCCTGTTTTTCCAATCTCCGCTGGAAGATGGAAGATTTTGTACTGAAAGATGAGAGTAAAATAATGCAAAATAAATTCGCCATTACAGAAATTTGTTGTCCTGTTCTATGCAAATGTATATTTCTGTTCCTCCCAAACTTAGTTTTTCATATTTACAAGAAAACGATTATACTTGTTGGATTTTATTTTAAAGCAAAGCATCATTGTAAAAAGTCCATAAGGATCGTGAAATATTTGCGGTAAGGGCAGCATAAACCAAAAAACACTGCACTACGCTAGGGAGATTGTAAGAAGCAGCTTTTCTTGTGGAAATCTTTATTCTTTTCATTATCTTCATGGTAGCATCTAAATCTCATGTGTAACTACTGCTCACGAAAAGTATGGCAATAGTATAATGCAAGCCATCGGGAATTGCAGAACCTGTTGTTTCAGTTCTCTGAAGACTTCTGAAAGCCTGAAATATGTTTCTTTAAATACATGCTGTAAGATGAAGTATTGGCTTTAATTACGGTTCATGTAGGTGAGCATCATTTGCTCTTCAGGATTATGGGCAATGTAAAGTGTAGTTCTGAAGTTGTTTTAAATGGTGTTTTTGCGATGTATTTTGATTTTATACAGTGAGATGTGTAGGATATGGAAGTTGTGAAACACTGAACTTGGTGGTAGTTTCTGTTGTCTTTGCACTTTTCTTAAACAAAAAAAACCCAAAAGAACTTGTTCAGGGAATACCAAATGCTAGTTTTTTTACTTAGTGTTTCATATTCCATGCTTTTAGTTATCTTATTCTCTTGAGATGTAAACATAAACTGAACCATGAAGAGAAGCCTTTTATCTTGAAATTTTGCTATATCTTTGTTTAAATGGGAATTTTAGGTTATGGGGTTGTGGTTTGTGCTTTTTTTTTTCTTTGGTGATTTTTTTCTTCCTTTTTTGGTTGATTGCTCATTTGGTTTGGTGTTTTTTCTTTTTTTTTTTAATCTGGGTTATATAAAGGAGACTTCTTATTTTTCTAGAATGTGTTTGGGTTAAAGGTGTAGTTCTCTATCTTTTTCTTCAGAAAGTTTTGCTTAGCTGATAATTATGCCACTCTTTTTCCTCAGCCAAACTTGAAAGAGAAGGCATGACTCTTTAATATTAATAATGGAATCATTGTCTTGGGAGCTTGAATGAAAAGCAATTACCCTTTTAGTCAGATTTTACTTCCTTGCTCTCTCATGTAATTAGGTAGCTTCACCAGCTTCCTTCATCTATGAAAAATCACAAAGGTGTAGTTCCAAGTAAAACTCATTTCAGTTGAGCTGCTGGACATTTCAAGCTATGTGGTGTTACTCTTGCTGTCCCCAGCTGCCAGCTGTACCTGCTTCCTTTGCACTGCATTCAGTGCATATGGGCCCACAGTGCAAACCAGGTGTGTGTTTTCATCTGCTGACCAAAAAGGGTTTCCTGCATGGACTTGTGGCCACAGGCTTGCCTGAGCTGATAAGAGGGGAAAATGTGGCTGGGAATGGGCAAGGAAGTAAATTCGTCCCTCCTCTTACACCTTAGTTTGAGGAAAAGGCAAGAAGAGGGTGCCCTATTTCTGGGGCTGAGATTTTATTTTTGTTCTTTAAGCAGCAGTGGTGGGTTTCGTAGCTGGTATTCACATGGACATTCCTTCATTTTCTGGGCTGAGAAAGGAGCACAGTTCTTTCTTTCCTGAATTTCAAACTGTCTCAGTCATACGTAAGTTAAATGTTTTCAGTAGAGGAAAAAAAAAAAAACCAGAAAAAGAAGCTTGTGGCGATGATGTACTTTGATAGGCCAAAATGAGAAAAAGGCCAGGGCTTTGTTTTCATGTTTTGAATAGCCTTGCTGAGCCAGCAAATGCCTGCATTTTTCGTTTCATAACCCACTTAAAGAACAAGTTGGTGATGTGGGGTTTTGAACAATTAAATAATTACTTCCAAAATGGCTTATGTTTTGGCACTGTTTAAACCAGTTGCTCTAGAAGAACTTGAACTAGCATTCTGTCTTTAATACTACAGGTGAAAACAGCTACAAGTATGTCATTCAGCATTGGTAACTGGCTGGTTTTGGATAATCTTGTATTTAGAAATGCATCTTATTACTGGGTTTATGGCTCACATATGTGGAGGATGGATAAGGTGCTCTAGGGAAACAATGATAAAGCTCTTTCTAGAGGTATTAGTTTTACTTGGTCTAAAACTACTGCAAAACCAAACACATGGAAAGAGATATGTTTATGTAATGTAATGGTTCAGCTTCTCTTCAGTCTTTTTGAAGGTCAAGGACTTTTTTTTCTTAAGCAAAGAGAATTACTTAATGACTGTGACCTTCTTTAGAAGGTGGTTAGAAGAGCTGGTGTAATGTAACTGATGAAATCTCTCCAAGGTTGCCTCAGCAAAAATGAGTCTTCTGATTATGCAGGAATGTGGGCAGTGAGTTCACAGCAGTGATGCAACTTTCCTGCTGTGTCAACTTGCTGACTCTTCTGCCCCTTGCACATGAAAGTTTAGTTTCTTTGTTTCAGTCTGTACAGTGTTTTCTCATGTTTCAACTTCACCTTAACAAAGAGAGGTGGAAACCAATCCTAAGTAAAAGGTTTTTGGCATGATTTAAGTTAGCATGTTCACTGTAAGATGAAGACAAGCATAAATAATCATATTTGTGTTGCTCAGTGCAATGGATCAAAAAGTGCTTGTAATTTTTTAGTCTGTGTGTATGCTTTAGATTTGGTTTCAGCAGGACAGTGTTATCCTGTCAACTTTGTTTGTAAAGCTGGAAGTTGGATTTCCAGTAGTTTAGGGCTTGTCTCTTTTAAGCTGAATTCCTCAATTTATTTTCTGCAGTTTCATTTACCTAATTTCAATAGAGTCAAATTGATATGAATGAGGGCAACTCAGCTCCTTTGTATAATCTATTGCTCCACTCTTTCTGTTCTTTAATGGATTAGTAGTTTTTCTTTGCCCTTTATCTCTCTGCTGCCTAGTCAGGATGCCATCTCTGTCACATGTAGCTGCACGGTGCCTGTTTATAATGAAGTTTTTCCTCTGTTTGAGGATAGTATTGTAGGTCCTGTAATAGGTGTACTGGAAGTCCTAATTGTGTGTGGCTTTAAGAAAGCATGGGAGGAAAACATACATGTTTGCTGGTGGTCTTGCTAATGTAATGAGCTTGTCTGTTATTAGAGAGTCTGTGAAATGCTCTTGGTCAGGCTTTCCTTCACTAGAACCAGCAGGGAAAGCTGGAGGAGCTTGTTTGGCAAGGAAAGGCAATTATGCATTTTAGCTGCAGAAGTTCATTGAACAAAGAAAAATGATAACAGCTTATTAACTCTTATTTCAATAGCTGTAGTACTGTCTTCCTGCATTTGGCTTTGTTTTCCTGGGCAGTGCTGAGGAAGTCTTTCAAATTTCCATGCCTACATTTGTCTGTTGCAGAGATTCTGTTGCAGACAGTATCTATCCTTAGTATGGCAGGTTCACACTATGAAAATCTCTTAATGATGAATATATTAACTATGTCAGTACTTGAAGTAAGTTTTTAACCTTCTATGGAAGAGAGAAGTGATAAATAGTTGAAGTATACTTGTAAGTGTTCTGATGTACTTTATTAGGGAGCATTGATATTTTTTGTTATTTGAGAATTGTAGGTTTAAATCTTGATTTGGAGCATGACAGCATCTGTTCCGGTGAGTGGTGCACTGATGAACACCTGTAATATCGTTGACTGAAAGAAATGGTGGAACTTCAGAACTTAAAGATAAATCTTGCTAATTGTGAACAAGTATTAGAAACTGTCAACTTCACTGTGTGAGGGATTTTTTAAACCAAAATGGGGAAGCATGCCTGTAAAAGACTAGAGTAAACCCTAGAATGCGAAAACTAGGATTAACGTTAATTTCAGTATCTGTAAATCAGAGTTTGTGTCTAGGTCAACTCTGGTATCCAGATGGCTTCCCCAGGGAATTTCTAGGTTCTGGTTGTTGCAAGCTGTTGCATCAGAAAAAGAACTTCATCCAAAACTGCGCTTGTTTCTCATGTTAAAAAAAAAAACAAACACCCCCTCATAAAAATAAACCCAACACCTTAAGGTGTTTTTAGTATTTTTTGGCAGATGTGATGTATTAGATGAGGGGTTTGTTGGTTTGTTTTTAAAGTGTGTTCCTAATCTTTAATACTGTTTCCTTGCTGTAACAGCATGAGAAACACAGCAGAGTTTTTGGCTTTTTTTCTACAGACTGTGCTTGTATCAGTCACAAGATTTTTTCCCTTTTCTGACTCAATAGCTTGCAACTGTGTGGGATCTTATAAATAGCAGAGCTACTGGATGTCTTTGTACATCTGACTGAGCAGCGGTAGGTGACAGCTCTTTTATTTCCTAGCTGTTTTAATCTTCCCACTGAAAGAAATTTAATACTTATAGGCAGGATTTGGAATTGTAACTTTATTTGTTGTTGAGCATTTTTGTTTAACATGAGCAACTTAGGTTGTGTTTTGGGTATCAATTTCTGTTACTGGCCTGATCTGATGCTTTGTTTGTGGGAGGTTACTGAGCTTCTTCTGTTGCCTATGTGCCTCTTAAAAATCTCCAAACACTTACTTGAGATGGTCTGGAAATATTTGATCCTAGCTTTGTACAGAATGTTGTGTTAGGACAGCTTTTTACTTGTGACCCAGTGAATATTCAGGAATCTATCCTTAAGTGGCTTCTCCCATGTAATACAGGTGTTCATTAGTTTGTGCAGACAACTTGTAATGAAACCCTTTTGGGAAACAGTAGAGTTCTTAATGTAGCTTCTAGGGCATTAAAGTAAACATTTTTTCAGTATAAAGTATGTAAATGTTTCTGTGTGCTATTTTAATGATTTACGTTATTGTAATCTTGCTTAAATGGCAAAAGGCAGTGAAATTGTGTAGGGAAAATGATGAGCACTTTCTTTTTGATTACTGATGTAATTCTAAAGAAAAAATCATTTGTTTGATATATGAAATATAGTGATCTCTGTGTACATGTTATTGATTACTGCACTCTTCTTTAATTAATGTGACTTGTATTTTCCCACTGCAGAGTTTTGCCCTATCTTAGGCACAAACCTCTGTGGAAAGATGTCTGCAGCCATTTTTTTGAAAACTGCTTGTTTAGGTTTAAGTGAAGTACACACACCTAATTCCTGCTGTAATTTAATGCATTGAAATGCTGCTTTAGCACTATCAAAACTCTTTTTATATCTGGCAACAAAAATAAAGGCTGAAATCAAAGTATGTGAATAACAGAGGTGGCTTAGGCTTCACCTGTGAAACAAAGACAAAGGAGAATCAGGGAAGTAACTGTTTCTGCAGTGCGGTAGCACTTTGTTTTCCAGATCTCCTCGAGCCTCTTGTGTTAGGAAAATATGAGGGTTTTTTTAAGTGCCAAAGCATTATGGCTTGAGTAGTCTAAGGTACTGAGGCTGTGAAATCTGCTTATAAAGTCTTCATACAAAAGCAGTTTGAAAATTGAAAACCTCATGAGCATTCCAATCCTTTCAGGTTCCTGAATCAAGTCCTCTTAGGGTTGGACCCTAGTAAAGGCTGAATGGAAACCTTTCAGGGGTCTTGGAGAAGGAGTCTCCTGAAAGAATGTTTGGGTTTCTGTAATATGTGTTGGGGGACTGGTTAAAAGCCTTTAGAAGAAAAAGTTCCATGGTGTATCTAACCATGCCCATAGGAAATGTGATACATGCTATTTGTCTAAGTGCAGTGGGTTCCTTATAAAAAGGAATAAGAATCTCCCAGGAGTGGAGAGGAGCACCTTCTTAATTTTCTTTTCAGCTTTCTTATGAAATCCTAGTGGCATATTATTGGAGTTGTAAAAGCTAAGGAAATTCAAGATCAGTATGGGAATAAACTTCTAGTAATGGAAACCAATGAATTCCTTGGGTTTCCAATGATATTCTTACTTGTTAGTTGTTGTAAGTTATAGCTGTATATATAATTGCATGCAGGCTTAATTTTACTTCTTACTTCACTGAGGCTCAAATACTTGAAGCTTGCTCTGTCACTTCTTAGTAAATGAAAGTGTAGTGGAAAATATAGAGGATTTTTTGGTTGGTTGGTTGTTTGCTTGGGGTTTTTTTGTTTTTTTGGGGTTTTTTTTGATCAGAAACCATTGACCATTTTTTCAGAAACTCAACAGTGAAAGACAAGTTTGGAAAGGCTTTTGTATTGATGCTGATATTGTGACAGCTGGGCTATTATTATTATTATTATTATTATTATTATTATTATTATTATTAGTCTTAAACTGTTCTTGCTGGTGGGTGTTAAAACTTAATGTCTGTCAAATAGCTTTTTCAGTGTTTGAGGTTTTTTTTTTCCCTAAAGAACTTTTCTTCTTTAAAGTTGGGTTGAAGTGAGTTGATTTAACAGCAAATAAAACTGTACCCCCTCAAAGCCTGTACCCTGTAAAACATGAGATACCACATGAGATATGACATCTTCTTTGCTTGTAGCAAAAAACCCATGTGTTTTGTGTTTGGACATAACTTTCTGCTTAACTGCATTGTGCAAAGTCAGCCTTGGTAATATCCATGTAAAATATGAGCTGTTTAAAGGCCTGGTGCTTTGGTATCTGACCAACCACATGGTTAAGATCTTGTAGTAAGGGGAGCAGTACAGCCTTGGAGGAAGTAGTAGTAGCGCATGTGTTTTGGTGTTTTAAATCTTCTTCAAGCTCGGATATGACTCAGTCACCTCCATTAACTCCTAGAGGAAAAGAAGGTAAGCAAGTATGCTTAATAAACTTCATGCTCAGCAATTAATGCGAAAACAAGTTTGAGGGCCTATGTGTAGGCCTGGATATAATGTAGCTAGCCTGACATTAGGGCATTAATTCTAGCTATAGAAATAAGTGGCATTTTTATTTCATCTGTTACCCCTGATATACAGCCAGTTAAACTGCTTATAAAAATGGCACTTTAATTGCTGAAACATCAAATCGTCTTAGGGTGAGAGTAGCCAAAATGTGTATTTTCTCTTGAGGGAGGTGAGGATTACTTTAGAGAACTTGCATTAACTATTTGAGATATACATTTGTCAAAAGAAATGTATTACAAATCAGCACATGAGGAAGTGTTACTAGGCGTATTTTAGGTGTGTTTTTCTTCTCTTGACTGAAAGTATCTCTGGCAATACAGGTGCTGAACCATGAGGTTCTTTGTTGTGCTGCTTTTTATTTGGTTTGTCCAGTCTACCCAGAAGAAAATATAAGATCTTAAAAATACAAGTAATCAATCTTGACCTTTAAAGAAATGACATACTTTGTTGCTTAATTGTGCCGTTGTCACATGTAGACAGTTTTTGGTGACTTGCATATTCTCAGTATGTCAGCATTCACTTGCAGAAGAATCCAGCCCTTTCCTTTTTGCAAAGAGAACTGAAACTTAGACTTACTGAATTTTAGAATCTGTAGCTGAGCAATGAAATACTTGGTTTTCTTTATTAAGATTCAACTTCTGGATTTATAAATTGGTGCAACTGAAGTTCTGGTAGTTTAGAGTTTGCTAATATCTTGAAAGTCCTGAACCTGGAAGAAATTTATTTCTCTTATTTTCTGGATATAGTTTTGGGTATTTGTTGAGTCAGCCTTTGGCTGATTTATCCTGAATGTGTGCTAATAAACGAGACAGTGAAATTGTAAAACAACAGTTTTCTGTCCACTTATCTAAGAGGCAGTTAAATGAAATATTAACAGCTTGTTGATTAAATGGGTTTTGAAACTGCAAGTTGTGATAAAAGTAGCATCGGACCAGTTTTGAGCTGAGTACTGAAGTTCTAAGTGTGAAGCGTGGAATAAGTAAGTCTTCTTTCTTACAATTGTACTGTGAGTGTGATTAGGTAAAATGCCTGGACAAAAACTTCTTTGGCTTTCTTTAGGCCTCAGAGAGGTAATACTAAGGCAAGTGGTACAAATGATTGCTTGCCAACTACATTGGTATTTTTTTATTATATGCTTTAAAGTCTGGCTTGGGGCTGAACTCTGTTCATCTGTGTGACTTCTTTTCTTGAAAGGTAAAATTTTTTGTCTGATGGCAAACCACAGGTAACTGTTATTGTGAGTTGGAAGCTATAGAGAACTTTCACTTATTTGCTGAATAAAAATACAGCAGGTATTTTGTTTTCTAAAGGGTGTTTGAAGGAGCAGATAAGTATCTTTTAGTAGGATATCCCCTGGTTGTGAATTTGTGCTTCATTTTTACTCTTTGATTGTGGTGGCTACTTTTCTATCGACACCTGTGAATTGAAGGGCCGAACAACTTATCTTTTGGAGGACCAAAGTCAAACAGTTTAGTTACATTCTTCCAAGAAGTTACATCAAATTGCACAGTTAAACTTTTAATGCTGGGGTTGCAAGAACTGAATGTGTTTTATTGTTCCATCTCCCTTCAAGCAAACATGTGTGAAGGTTTTTTCCTTCCCTTCCTACTGAATGGAATAAGGTAACAGTGCATAATCATTTGTTAAACATGGAGCATTTTTTCCTGTGTTGCATATGTTTTGTGATTGATTTTGCATTTTGAAACTTTTATTTTTTTTTATTCAAATGGCTTCTACTTATATAAACTTGACATTTGAACTAGTGATAACCCTGCTTTCCTTCTTATTAGTGCGAAAGATGATATTGATATTGATGCCCTTGCTGCTGAGATAGAAGGTGCTGGAGCTGCAAAGGATCAAGAGCCTCAAAAATCCAAAGGCAAAAAGAAAAAAGAGAAGAAAAAACAAGATTTTGAGTAAGTTAGGGGTTTTTTCCACCTGCCTGATCTTACTCTATTGTCCAAAAACTCAGTTACTTAAGTGCCCTAACTTCTTTCTTATTTTAGTGAAGATGATATCCTGAAGGAGCTGGAGGAACTGTCAATAGAGGCACAAGGAGGAAAAGTTGACAGGGAACAACTTTCCGCAGGAAAGGTGAAGACTGAGAGGGAGGTGGGCTTTTTAATAGGAAATAATTAAAGTATGAGATACTTCTGTCCCAGAGAACTTCTAGTGTATTGGAAATCCTATGTGAAATGTGCAGCTAGCATGTTCTTTTAATTATATTTGATCATATTTTCATAGTAAAAAGTCAGTCACAAAAAAAAGACATTGTCACGCTGGTAATTATTCAAAGCCAATCAGAATAAATCTTACTTGTGGGCTGAAGTATGGTACACAGCAGGAATAGTTATTGCTTTCAAACTTCGTGTTCAATAAGAGAGGTTTTTCTTGATGTATCTCAATGTTTAGTTCATGATGGCAAGTAATTCTCATGGCTGATTATTGAATTGTTTAATTACCAGGTTGAAAATGACAATGAAGAAAGCATATCAAAGCAAGATAAAAAAAGAAAAGGAAAGAATAAAAAAGCCAATCTGGAAAATGACTATGACAGTGAGGAAGTGGAAGATAAAGATAAAAAATCTAAAAAAGCTCAAAAAGCAAAACAAGACATGCTTTCTGGCAGTGATGATGATGATCATGAGACACAGCTTAAGAAAAGCAAAGGGAAAACTCAGAAGTCAAATAAAAAGCATGATTTGTCAGAAGAAGATGAAACTAACATTAAGAAAAGCAAAGAGCGTGGGGGAGGAGTGTCTGCAGGTGAGAGTGGGGATGAATCAGATGAGGTTTCCCAGTCTAGAAAAGGACAGAAGAAAAACCAAAAGCCAAAGTCTGCTCCTGCTGCAGAGAGTGGGGATGATGAAGAAGAACCTTCATTCAAAGTAAAAACAGTGGCTCAGAAGAAGGCAGAAAAAAAAGAACGTGAAAGAAAAAAACGTGAAGAAGAAAAAGCCAAACTGAGGAAGCAGAAAGAGAAGGAAGAATTAGAAGGTGGTAAAGAACCAGCAAAGCCAAAGGAATCTCTAAAAAAAGCTGAAGAGAAGGCTTCTCCTGAAGTTACAGCAATCCCTGGCCCTGGGGAGAAAGGAGAGGCGGCTGCAGGAACAGAAGGTTTGTAACATGGTTGCTTAAACTTTTAAATTAAATACTGTTGTTCTTATAAGGCCAGAGAGGTGCCAGGCAGTGAGGATAGTGTGTTGGTTTATTTTGAATACTAGAAATTTGGTAGCCTTGTCTGCCTCTTTGTTGGCTCACAGGTGGCTGTGTTTTCTGGCATGTAGTTTGTTCAGATATATGAGAAAACAAGCCAAATGGTGAATTCTCATTCCAGTATACGATTACAATTCTGTATTACAAGAGTACTTTTTCACTTCCTGTTTTACTTTAAGACTTCAGGCCATGACATAAGGGAGTTTAATTGTTTTCATTATGAAATGTTTATGTAGTAGCCAGTGAAAATATTCCTCATTTGATGTTATTTATCATATTTGAAACATAAATTGTACTCAGAGTAGCTTTGAAATTTCTGGGGTCTTTGAAAAATATGCCTCTTCTTTCTGTAGCTGATGACAATGAGGGGGACAAAAAGAAAAAAGACAAGAAAAAAAAGAAAGGTGAGAAAGAAGAAAAAGAGAAAGAGAAGAAGAAGGGTCCCAGTAAAGCTACAGTTAAAGCCATGCAAGAGGCCTTGGCTAAAATGAAAGAGGAGGAAGAAAGGGCCAAAAGAGAGGAGGAAGAACGCATAAGACGACTGGAAGAACTTGAAGCAAAACGCAAAGAGGAGGTACTGTATATTTCACTTCAAGGATAAAATAAGGAAGAGTGTAACTTCAATCTGTCTGCTTGCTGGTGCAGTTAGTGAATTCGTCCTTAATATAATAATGTTCTTGTGAGCAGAATGTACTTAGGCAGCTTTTGTGTAAAGCATGCTTTAGGGTTTCTGCATGTTTATTTATATTTTTCTAGGAACGATTAGAGCAAGAGAGGAAAGAAAGGAAGAAACAGAAGGAAAAAGAGAGGAAGGAGCGTTTGAAGAAAGAGGGAAAGCTTTTAACAAAAGCTCAGCGAGAAGCCAGAGCCAGAGCAGAGGCTACTCTTAAACTACTCCAAGCTCAGGGTAAGCACTAGAGCTTAATAATAATTAAAACCAAACTGAACCAAAAAACCCAACCAAACTTTATATCCATTATGGTTCTGTGTTTAGTTTTTTTCCTATCTGGAGCTAGGAGGGCAAGTACTGAGTGATTCCATGTAAAGCTGCTCTGTTGTCAAGAAAGCCAGTGTGTGCCCTCCCTTCCCCTTTATTTCTTAAGCAGATTTAAGTGTGTGTATTTTTATCTTGCACTTTGAATATTCAGCTTTTTAGTACAGTCTACTTGCAGTTTAAAGATGTTACTTGTGGAACTTAGGAAAAAGCACCTAAAGTAGTGGTCTAGTCTAAAGACCAGGAAAAGCACATGGGCTGTGCTGAAGGTCTTGTAAGACCAGTGGTCTCGGTCTTGTTGAATTAATTCACATGCTTAGTGAAGTCGCATGCTTAGGCAAGTGCACTGTTTTGCTTCATAAACAATGGGGAAGTGCACAGAGAAGGATTTGCCAGGAGTATGTAAGAGCTTTCCTGCTTTTCTGTGAAATATAATCTGTCTCCATTAGAATGAAGTAAAATTGTCCAATATGTTGTAAGTAAAATGTCCTAAATTCTTCTTGGTAACTGGTTTGTGACTAAAAAAATAAAGTAATTTGTGGGAGCTGTGTGTATTTTTAGAGTACACTAACTGACACTTCACTGGTAGGTGGATGTATAAATGTAGGAATCTTTGTAGCTAGTAAAGTGTTTGGAGCTCTTAAACATACGTGAGGGCTATTTCTCCTTGGTTGTTGCTGCAGCTATTAGAATCTATTTATGTGCCCCTACAACTGGATTGTTGTCAGGTCTGCAATATAAATCACTCAGCACCTGAAAAAAAAATTGAATGTGCAGCAGTAATTCAGTTTTTAATTTGTCTCTGCACCAAACTTCTGGTTTTGATGGAATCCCTTCATATATTACAGCACCCACTTCTGGTGAGGCAAAGATGAAGCTTGTGAATTGAAACTGTCGTTATTTTGATACCTGAAACCATCAGTATTGTAAAATTAAAAAAAAAACCCTTGAAACAGCAAAAAACCAAAACCCAAAAACCTGAACAAATAAAACAAATCAAAAAACACAAACCTTCCCACATAGAGGAAAAGGAAAATGTTATCTGCTGAACAACCTTAAGCATTTAAGAAGAGTTCTGCCTGTGAACTACTCCAAATTGTCTGAAACTAGGACCATTGGCAGACAGGTTTTAAGTGATTTTTTTTGCATAGCAGACCTTAAATTGTTAATCATGATGTATGTGTTCATGGCATTTTATGCAGGTTGGTGATAACTTCAAGCCTGAAGTTGTAGAATCTGATAGTTTTGTTTATATTTTGTTTCATTGCCATCACCTTCCTCCAGTTATCTGACTTCTTTTTGAGAGCAAGCAGGAGTATCTGAAGACCTATACTTCACACAAGTTTTCTACCTTTTGAATTCAGACTTTTTTATAAAAGATAAAATATGCATTGAACCTACTTTCTACTCTTTCTTCCTCCATCTTCCAGTTTTGGAAAACATGTTCTTATTTAAACCAAAGTTTATGTTTATTAATTACCTGGATTTTCTTTTTAACAGTTTTTTTTGTTTGTTTTGCAGGTGTTGAAGTGCCATCAAAAGACTCTGTGCCAAAGAAAAGGCCAATATATGAAGACAAAAAGAGAAAGAAGCAGCAGCAGCCAGAAAATAAAGAAGGTGTGGGTAGTTTGCATATAGGGATACCTAATTGACCAGTCACATTTCTGGAAGTATTTCTAAGATAAATCAGCTAAATTTGAGCTAATTTCATTTAAGGTTTTAGATTTTCTAAATGGTGGGGATGTAGAGGGTGTAAAGGCCTTTTACAAATGTGATGTTGAATGCTTTGTGTGCATATGTACATCAAATGCAAAGTAGTTTAAATAATAGTGAGTTATAATTAAGTCTGGGTTTGTCCCAGGATGACAATACATCGATCCTAGTTTTAGTGCTTTTAAATTGGAGACAGTTTGTTCATTTGCTTTCTGGTATATAAAACCAGTTTTCAGCTCCTGGATGCAAGTTGTTCAGAGCGGTTACATTTTTGAAACCTTAGAATTCATCGCACTGGTAGATGTAGGTTGAACGTGTCAGTTTTTTACTTTTGTGGTTTGTTACTTTCCCCTGGGGGATTACTGTGGCTTTTCTCAAGACTAACCCTTAGTTGAAAATTTTCAGATGTATTTCTTATGTATTTCTTACTTAACTGTTTTTTCTTTTTTTTTTTTAACATTAGTTACATGCCTGCTTATCATTTATGGAGTGTGTGTAAAGAATTGAAAATGGTGCTTATCTGAATTGTATCAGTAATTTTTTTTCTTTTTTTTTTTTTTTTTTTAGTTTTCATTTTTAATGGAACAGTAGGGGAGGTGTGGGTAGTTCACTAGTATTACTTCATTTTCTCTTGTCTTTTAAAGAAAATGAGGAGTTTTTAATGTCAATAACTGACCTAGCTTATAAATGTGTTCAACTGCTTAGAAGGCCAAGTGTTTTCCAAATAAGCTGGAGTGGAGCTGTCGCTGTAAGTCAGTCAATTTGCACTTTGAAACTATGTAGCAACCAACTTCCTGTCTTTCAATTTCAGAAAGTGTGGAGGTAACTTCCCCAGCTGAAGATGCTGTAGAACTGGAAACACCAGTGAAAGAAGAGGCTCCTCTTCCTGTAGATCCAGGTTGGTGGTAATGCTAATAAATTTAAAGCATTTAAGCTTGTGTGTCAGTGCTGCATGATAGGTATCATACCTTGCTGGATAGGGCTGAATGGCCATCTTTTCTTGAGGCAGTTGCCTTTTCTTTTTTTTTTCTCCTTTCTTAAGGGAGGAGCTGATGAAATTTTATGGAGTAAAAGGCATGAAGCTTCAAAAGGAGTGTGTAAAGGTTCCTTATTCTGGGTGAACTCCAGTGTTCAATTGGCTTGATCAGTTATCTCAAATGAGTGCCTTATTTGCTCCCTTGACTTTTCACTTGCTTTTACAAGTCTGTTTTGTTAACAGTTAGGTGGAGGTAGGGAGGAAATATGCTGCTTGTAGAATTGATAGTGCAATATTCACAGTGATTGTATTCTTTATGCCAGATGTTTTGCTTTCACAGGTACTGAATGAAGAGGGTATGTGTTAGCTTGTGAAACTGAGTTATCAGCAAGTTTGCTGGTCAGATTGTTCCCCTCATCTTTGCCTACACACAGTACTTGCTTGGTCAAAATCACATTGTACTGGACTTCTTTCTCTGCAAGGAGACTGTTTCAATTTTTACCCTTATTAAGTCAGAAAAATACTGACAAAATGTGCAACTTTTGAAAACAAAGCTGAATGTGTCCTTTGATTCTAGCTTGACTTATCTCATGATTGCTATTCTATTGCCTTAAGGGCTCACTGGCAGAACATTAGTTCCTAGCTAGTATTCTAGCAGTGTGGAACTTAGTCTTCATTTCAGAGAGCTGAAATTTATGACAAATGTGCTCCTGCAAACATATGTTGTATAACACCTCTTTTGGGGAGGGTTGTATGTTTGCATTTTTCCATTTGTCTCTTACTAAGAGCTGCAGTCTTCATAAATCTAACTGAATTCCTGCTGAATGAATATGTTTAATGCTTCTGGAATCCATGGCGTATTTATGTTAAGGCACCTCATGTCCTTTTTATAGACATTTTGTATATTCTCACTAGTTAAAATTCTACTGTAACTTCTATTCTTGTTTCTCTGCTATTTTGTTACACATGGTGACTGTTAATTGGGCAACTCCTTGCAAGGATCGTGATTGTGGTACAGGTTTGTGTGGCAGGCATTATGCAGGCATTGGCATGATATGCAGACAGGAACTAGATGAGTAGATTTTCTATGTCTTCCGCAAAAGTTTGTCTAGGCAAAGATAGTAGCACTACATGATTTTTGGGGAGACAGTTGCAGCATCTTCTTTTTATGGACTGTGAAGACACTTCAATAGAATTATGGTAACAGCAAACTTGAGAGTTGCAGTTGTCAGTATGTCAAAAGAAGGAGCATCTAAAAATGTTACATCTTGCTGCACTAACTTTTTTTAACTTCAGCATTGGGTTTCTTGGTTTCAGAAGAAAAGGAGGAAGAAGATGAAACAGAAGATGCAGGTCTGGATGACTGGGAAGCTATGGTTAGTGATGAAGATGGAGAGAAAGGTGGGCATGTAAATACCAAATGTATGTTTTTTCTGGTTAGAGGCTTTGGACTAAGTTTTCAGTTTCTATAGAAAACAATATTTTACTTAGACTTTTCCTCTGCTCTGTTAGTTAAATTGTGAGGTAAGTATGATGATAAATACATACAAGAATCTTTTCTCAAAAGTAGAGCTTTCATAAGCCGTGCAAATACTGCTTAAGACAACCCTTTGGAAATACTCTTATGTAGAGTTACCATCTAAAATAAATGGGTTGTAATTTTTTTGTCTTTTGTTATGGGAGTAAAAATCCTCTTCTCTAATATGTACTTAAACCACCTCTGTGAGCTTACCACCTTTTACCTGGTATTGTATTTCTCTAGTAATAATTTCAAAGCTGTAGTATTTTTATTATGTGAATCTGGCAGCATCTAGGAGAGTACCCCTGTGTGAAGTTTTCGAAGAATTGGGGGAATAAAATGGTGTGAAGGTTAAGTGTGCATGTGTTATAGTAAATTCTTCTCAACAAGGAGAGGCTGAAAGAATTGTGATTGTTCAGCCTGGACTAGAGAAGGCTCTGGGGTGACCTAATTGTAGCCTTCCAGTACCTAAAGAGAGCCTACAGGAAAAATTGAGAGACGACTTACAATACCATGTAGTTACAGGACAAGGAGAAATTGATTCAAATGAGAATAGGTTTAGTTGAGAAGGAGCTTCTTTACTGTGAGGGTGGTGAGACACTGGAAGAGGTTGCCCAGAGAAGCTGTGGATCCCCGTCCCTGGAAGTGTTCAAGGCTAGGTTGGATGGGGCTTTGAGCAACCTGCTCTAGTGGCAGGGAGGCTGTAACCAGATGGTCTTTGAAGTCCCATTCAGCCCAAACCATTCTGTGATTCTATGATATGCTTCTTTGAAAGGCAGGTTTAGAAGAAAGGAAAGAATTGCCAGAACTTACATGTTCCTGTTCATGTATGCCAAAGGCCATATTCTGTTTGTACTCTGCAGCAATGTTTATGGGACACTTAGAGCTGTGCTACAGTGCAGGGATAACTTTCTTCCAGTGGTGGAGGAAAGTGTATTTCTGTGAGCTGTCCTGAACAGGAGTTGATTACTGGACTTGGTGCTTCCTTAATGTCTTAATTGTTTCTTATGCTTAAAGACTATTTATTCATCAAGTACTTGTTACTGCACTATACTTCTGACACCTGTGCTTTCAAGTTTAGTAGACATACAGATACATACTCCAGAATGGATTTAATTCCAGCACAGATGTGTTCCTCTGGTGCTTTTGAGTTCTAAGGGCTGCTTGCCTTCTTGAGTGTTTGTTTTAGTCTGGCACCACTGTCCTGGAGAGGACATAGCACTTCTTACTGCTTGGCTTTGAAGACTCTGCCAATGGGATACAGAAAAAGAGCCTTCCTGGGAATTAGATTTAGTGTATTACTAAGCTGATGGACTATGAATATAGCAAGGAAATGTTACTAATCTCTAAGAGCAGTGAGCCTGCCAGCAGTGTTGGAAGGAGGACAATCCATGGTTTTAAAGTGATCATCAGCTTGCCTTTTATGATTTTACAGGTGATGATCAATGGGAAGCTTTCAAATAAAGACAATTAATTACTCATAATTCTTTTTGTTTGTTTATTGGAGAATTCCTATGAAAAACGCTAATCTTCTCTGAACCATCTAAGAAAACCTGAAGATGAGATTTTTTTTTTTAAAATGGGCGTAAAAGAGACCATTTGTTCTGATTATTATGTCTGCTTAAATGTGCCTTCCTGATCAGTAGTGTACAGAATCCATATAGTAATGATTTGGGGTATTTTGGCTTTATGAAAAAGGTGTTGGTGCATTATTCCTTTATGAAGTGCACATGACTTTAAAGAATGTCTGAATGCTTGCAAATAATGTTAAACATAAGTGTGCTGATAATATCATTCTTCACTCCACCCTAAATTTGCTTTATTTCTGGATTTGAAACACAAGCCAACAACTCTGAACATGAAACACTTTTTTTCCACTTTTTTTTTTTTTTACATTGGAAGTTGAAAAATGATCCTGACAAGCACTTATTGTAGAACCTACTCTCAATCCTCATTCTTCTCTAGTAGTCTCTCTTGCTTTTTGGTGCCATCTACCCCCGGAAGTGTGAACTTTGAGAATTTTTACTTTACTCTTTTTTTTTTTTTAACAGAGAGCAAACCTGTCCATATTGAAGTCAAAGAACAAAATGAAGTGGATGATGAAGAGGAGGAGGAAGAGGAAGAGGAGGAAGAGGAAGAAGAGAGTGAAGAATCTGAAGACAGTGAAGGCAGTGAAGATGAGGATGAGAAGACATCAGATGAGAGAGAGACAGATTCCCAAGCTATTGGAAAACAATCTATGGAAAAAAAGCCCAGCAAGGAAATTAGCTCTGATTCTGAGTATGACTCTGATGATGACCGCACTAAGGAGGAGCGTGCTTATGACAAAGCTAAACGGAGAATTGAGGTATTAAGATACTTAGATTCTTGTGTTGTATAACAAACAGATTAATTTTCAGTTAATTTTGTCAAATTTGTCAAAATGGTGGTTGTGTCAGGGCTAGTATTTAAGCAGGTTCAGAAATTGTATTCATTAAGGAAAAAAATGCTTGGTTTTGTGTGAAGATAAAGTATTTGTTTTTAGGTAACTTGACCACAAAGACGGCAACTTAAATGGTCTTCCCCTCCACCTCTATATCCCTCCTGGAAAAAGAGGCTTTTGTTTTTTACAGATATTTTCAAGTTCTAAAAGATGTGTCTAAACTGTTCAGTGCTTTCATGGCTGCTAATATTCTTGGTTTCCTCACCCAAGGTGCTTGTTCAGAATGCACCTTCAGCAGAGCTACTGTTAGTGGTTATAACAACTTAGCCTATTAGACTGCTAGAAGAACCAACCAAACAGAAATGTAACTGTTAGTCAAAAATTTTTGATTTACCAAAAGAGAGATGACAGACCTTAAATTGCCTTGAAAATATAAGTCCCACAGCTAACTCTGTGTTTGTGTGTATATAATCAAGTCAAGAGGTGAGCTGTGGTTTTTGGTTTGTACTTACCAATTTTTACGTGTCTTTTACATAGAAACGACGAGCTGAGAACAGCAAAAATATGAACACTGAAAAGCTCAGAGCACCAGTTATCTGTGTCCTGGGGCATGTAGACACAGGCAAGACCAAAATTTTAGATAAGGTAAGGTGTGGAGTGTGAAAGCACAGCCTGTGTCTCTTGTTTAAGCATTTATTTTTTTGGTTGAAGACAGAAGGAATTAGAGTGTGCTCAGACGTTTCTGGTCTTTTTTGTCTTTAGCTCCGCCACACTCACGTGCAGGACAGTGAAGCTGGTGGTATCACTCAGCAGATTGGTGCAACTAATGTTCCTCTTGAAGCTATTAATGAACAAACGAAGATGGTGAAAAATGTAAGTTACAGCATTTCAACAATTGCATCTTAAAAAATATGAAATGTAGACTAATAAAGGCCCTGTGAGATTTCCTGACATGGACAGATGTACCTTCCCCCTACCTCTAATTTTGTGGTCTATTGTTTTTTAATTCCTATCATTCTGCCAGCAAAGGGGAGGCTGTCTCATTTTTCATACATTTGATTTCAGTTAATGCATTGCTGTTTCTTCAGAAAAATATGAAGATACTGTTCACTCTGTTCTGGACAGTGTGCATATGTACACAGACTGCTTACTTTTCAGTATTTTGATTGTAAATTGAAACTTTTGAAACTTCTTGAGTATATTTTGTGTTGAAAACTTACCTTTTGCTGTGTGTACTGAAATTTGGCCAATTTCTGGGTGATGAATTTTGTCATGTTACAGACATAGTAACTGTTCTGTATCATTTGTTGTGGATACTCTATCCTATTTTGCTTGCAGAAGCAGCTGGCTGAAAAGCCTTGGTGTAGTAATGGCTTTTTTTCAAGATTTAACTCAATTCACTAAACCTGTAAACTTAGGGGAGAGGAGAAAATCATCAAGCCAAGGATGGTACATCTCACTACCCTGAAATGGCTTTTCTTCTGTAGGCTGCCTTGTCTTACAGAGTTTAGCTTTGCTTGTGGCTAGTTGGCACCTGGAGGAATGTGCTGCTTCATTTTTTTTAATGTTGAAATGACTATTTACTGATTTGGTTTATAGAGGTTGCTGGCCTTAAAATATGTATCTGGACTTTTGAACTGCAGACTGTCAGTAATGTTGCCAGCTCTTATTTTGTTCTTTTTTCTTCTTGTGTAATCTCTACAAGATGGCTAATATTTTGAAATGTTAGTTTGACAGAGAGAACATAAAAATTCCAGGCATGCTGATAATCGACACTCCAGGACATGAGTCTTTCAGGTAACATTTTCTCACAATGTTGTACTTCTCAGAACTGATGGCAAAAGCAGCTGGACACATTCTTAGCCAAGTGTGGTCTTTACTTAATCCATTGTTTTAGTTCTCACTTGAAAAAAAAGTCCGACAAAACCAACTTAAAAGTAGAGGAATTAAGTGGATTTGCTTCATTTGCAGGTGCTTTTTATATCTGGTTAATTGCTGGCCTTTTATAGCTGATTAATTTTCTGTCTTCGTGCCAATTGAGCCATGAATATCTGAAAAAGCATGTAAATAAATAGTTAGTGTAAGAGGAAAGATGGAAGCAGGAAGCTAGCTGGAGGAAAAAAGGTGAGGATTTCAGGTGACCTAAGTACTCGAAAAATTAAAACTTTTTTCCTAGTCTCTTATTCATAGTGTCCCAGTTAAGGTAACTGAGTTTGTAAGACTGGAAGTTACTAATTACCCAAATCATCTGAGTCTTAGCAGAGATCAAATGCTTTCTAGGAACAGAAATGCTGCCTACAAATGCTTTCTAGTGGCATACAGGCAAGCCACTAAATCAGCTTTTAAGGGTAAAACATGACAAGCATAACTGAACTCACTGAGGTGAGATCTTGGATGAAATCTCAAAACAGAAGGATGAAGACTTTGATGTGACATTGTTCAGTAAAAACCTTTGCAAGCGTTGAAATGCTGTGTTGTGGAGCACTTGGTAATGTTCAGAGCAGTACCTTGGCATGGTACCTCTTACAGCTCTCCGTCTTTTAGCCAGGTTTTGTTTGTCAGCAAAGATGTGATAGTCTCTTTACCTTGTATTGTATAAAATAGTGATAGTCTTAGTGTTTATACAGTATATAAAGAGTCTTGTTCAGGTTTTACAGTCCTGCATTTCACTTCAACTGTCTCAGTTGTTTCTCAGAAAATGATCAGAACATATCTTGCATTGTAAAAATATATAATAATATGAAAACATTCAGGATAATAATTTCTTAGTTTTGCTTACACATTCAGTAATGTATTTTGTTAAATGAAAATTACAAAGTGTCATTTGAACAATTTACATCTTTGAGGGGAAATAACTGATGAGCTTTAGCTTTTTGTTTGTCAGTGTAAGTTTGACATTGTACTTGGTGTTTTTATAAAGGCTCTGTTGCTAAATGACTGATTTTTATTTTTTTTTTCATGTCTTTTAATGTCACAGCAATCTAAGAAATAGAGGAAGCTCACTTTGTGATATTGCTATACTTGTAGTTGACATCATGCATGGTTTGGAACCACAGACAATTGAATCAATAAATCTGCTGAAATCAAAGAAATGCCCCTTTATAGTAGCTCTCAACAAGGTAGGATAGATTTTTATCCTAATAGTATATTTCTCCACTCTAATAGTGCACTTGGCATTTGACAATTGTCTCTTTTTTCTTCCTTGAACTGGAATTGTTTTGTGTAAAATCTGAAGGGGTGGTTCTTGGGTCCTGTGTGTTGCGTTTTTCTGTGTCCTTGATACCACAATGGCTCTACGGGAGCTTTGCAGAACCATCAGTTCTTGGACTCCTGACTGGTAAATTTTGTTGCCTTATGTAGCTTCTCTATCTGATTCATGCTTCTGGAAGTTGTACTTCAATTGTGGGGTTTTTTCCCTTGTGCCTTCTTACATAGATTTGTGTCCATTTTCTGATAAAATTCCAAAACAAGCTTCATGTTGATGAGTCATACTTTATTTTAGCCACTGATACTGGTCAGTTTGACTTGAAGACAAGCTGACTTTGGGCCATGGAGCAGTAATGTTGATCACTGGTGGGAAGTGTTTTGGGCTTGCAATATTAGATGGAAAATTTACCAGTTCTTTTCAGCCCTGTTTTTAAAATCCTTTGCATGAGAAATTACGCTGCCTGTTTGTGATGACTCAGTGAATTACTTTATATATATGGAAATTACTCATGTCCAATGACTTTGGAAGCCACCTGATACGCTGAGGGAGAGCTGTCAGAAGGCTATTCGTGTGCAGTGTAAAAATTGCAATATACTTCAAAAATGAAAGGAGCTTTAAGATTGAAGGTGGTTGGAACTGAGGAGGCCATTTTCTCATTGCCAAAACCAGCTACTTTTTGAAAGAATACAAACAGCCTCTTGGATGGAGAGGTGTCCAGGCCTTATGGCAAAGTAGTAGAAAGTTCTCTCTTGGTCAGACTCGAAGACCTGACTGTTATTCGTTGCCATTAAATAGCTAAAAAGCTCTTGCATTTTAAGTTATAGTTGTATTATTTGACCAGATTATAATTAATTTTCTTAAGATGTAGTTTTGATTTCTACAGCAAATATATTTTTGGGCTAAGTCTGTCCTGCTTTGTCCTGCTTTGGGCTAAGTCTGTCCTGCTTTGGCAGTGGGGAAGTGTTTCTGAAGTACAGTTGTGTCCTTAGAACAACCCCACTCTGGTCCCTTCTCTGTAGCAACATGGGGAAGGGTCCATATTTACCAGTAAATTTTAGAAGTTCTTTGTAAAATTAGTGTAGTCTCTTTTCAGGATAAACCATGAACACTTCCATGGTTTTGGGGTTTTTTGTGTGTATGTGAATCTATAAACAGGTCTCTTCTAATGTTTTATTTTAACCTTGGTGTAATTTATGCACATAAACTTTTTCCATATGAAAAAGATTAATATAGCTTGAATTTTTAAAATCTGAAGTAACATTGCTATCCTGTAATACTGCCTGACATACACAGAGCTAAATATAGCAGCCAAAGCAAATAAGAACACTTAAATTTGATTACTGGAGCAGATAGATGGCTGGCTAAGTTGGTTGATAAAGTATTTCTCACTGATGATGTGGCATAAGCATAAAGACGCCCTTTAGTAAGCTGTATAAGATGACATACTGTTGTATTTTCAAGATTGATAGGTTATATGACTGGAAAAAAAGTCCAGATACAGATGTAGCTGTCACCTTAAAGAAGCAGAAAAAGAATACAAAAGATGAATTTGAAGAACGTGCAAAAGCTATCATAGTGGAATTTGCGAAACAGGTAGGTTTGAATATTCAAGCTTTTTGCTTAAGAGTGCTAGTAAAGAGGTGTGTGGTGGTGTGGTTTGTTTTAGGTGAGCGGGTGGTTTTTGTTTTGTTCTTTCCCCGTTCCTCAAAACAACTTGGAATATCAAAAAAGCTGTTGCATCTCTTCTGACACATTGGTGTTAACCTCTTATAAACCAAACTTTGTTGTTTTTACATTTTGTATCATTTTAACTGCTCCATCCTTACTGCTGGTTTGGAGAAAAAGAACTAATTTCTGTGCATGGTCAATGGAGTCATAAATAGCAGTTGAGGTTTTCTGTCACTGTTCTCTTACTCTTTGGGAATATCCTGAGAGAATCCCATCTGTCTCTTTCTCTTGGATGTTGGCAGGGTATGAATCACATCGGTTCTAAGAAATTCCTCTGTTGGTGACATACAATGCTCTCTAGAAGCTAGATGGGGTAATTAGCTTTGTAGAGTTATCCCACACTGCTTCCAAGTATGGATTGAGGCTTCCTGTTCCATAGCAGGCTGTCAGTAACAGTGTTGGCTTTTTAGATTGGGATTTTGAAAATGCAGTGGTATTTGCCTGGGGTTGAATGTTACTGTCAATACTGATGTGTATATGTGCTTTTCCCTGTGTAACTCTTAATCCCGATTCCAGGGCTTGAACGCTGCCTTGTTTTACGAGAATAAGGATCCCCGCACTTTTGTTTCTCTTGTACCTACCTCTGCTCACACAGGGGATGGCATGGGAAGTCTGATAGCTCTTCTTGTTGAGCTCACACAAACCATGCTGACCAAGAGACTGGCTGAGTGTCAGGAGCTGAGAGCTCAAGTCATGGAGGTAATACACAACTCGTTCTTGAAATTCATACAGAAATTTCTCCCTTCCCTGCATCCTTCCTTCTGGTAAAAAATGTGTGTCTGCAGTGCTTAAATAGGAAGTGACTTTTCCCCCTCCTTTCATTCAGGTTAAAGCACTGCCAGGCATGGGCACTACCATAGATGTTATTCTGATTAATGGACGTCTGAGAGAAGGAGACACCATTATTGTTCCTGGGGTAGAAGGTCCTATCGTGACTCAGATTAGAGGTCTGCTGCTGCCTCCTCCTATGAAGGAGCTACGAGTTAAGGTATGGTACCTGTTACTGTCCTGACCTACTGTACTTATAACCAGGGAAAAATGAAATCAAGCTTTATAAAAAGAGAATGTAGTAGAATGGGGTTATATTAATGGTATCTAAAGGGAGCTTCAAGGGGAATGCAGGGGAAATCTGGTGTCTTTTTTGAAAATGCACTTGTATGTTCATGTTGGGGTGTGTGTTGTCACAGCAGCGGCAAAGAGAATGATCAAGGAATTACATTGCAGTGAGGATTAGGGTGTGTATGCTTTAATATGGGATTCAAGTATGTGGCTACATGTGAGAGGGAGATGCCCATTTCAAATGGAAACTGGAGTGTACCAGTACATAAACTTCTGAGATAAAGTTGTAATATTAGTAGAAGTGGTTTTTTAGTAACAAAACCATATTCACTTACATTGGAGAAAAGTGAACACATGAATTTCTAGGGCTGGTTGGTGAGTGGCAGTGACCAGGACTTCTGCAGAATCTGCAGCCTCTTGGCATTTTCAAGAGTTGTAGGTTCTGCTGCTCTTATTAGCCTGAGGAGAGGCCCTGAATTTAAAATCCTTCCTGCATGGCTTTCCTTGAAATGAGGAGGAGACGCAGAATCAAAAGGCTGTAAATAAATTAATACGTATATGAAGATTAATGCATGCAGTTCAAAGATGATGAAAAGAGCTACTTTGATGTTTCCTGTTTAAAAGGGAAGGAATAAATGTCTGCACAGACTTGTTTTAAGGCAAAGAAAACCATATAGATAACCTAGGTGAATGTAGTAGGATAAATCTTTCAGGTTTGGGAACCCTGAGCAGGGGAAGTAAACCTAGGGTAGCTGTTGGGCTTTTTTGATGCAGGCAGTGAGAATGCGTTTTGATTCGGCTTGTTCATGTGGAATTGTCATCTTTGAAATAAGACCCAGATTCTTGGAGTGGAGGGCTAAAGGATAAAGGTTAGCAGGAACAAAGAGCTTATTGAGGAAGGAAGCTGCCTTGCAGTTTTAAGAAAAGGATGGGACATCTAAATAAAAAATTAGGAAACAAACCAGAAAATCCTTCCAACATCAATTTAAAGATCTTCAGAAATAACTGGTTTTGTTACGTCTTAGAGCCATGCCCTGGGTGTGACATCTTTGAAGTTCCCCTGGATGGGGTGAGAACCTAGGAAATTGTACATGGAATTAAGTGCATGAGAAGGCTGGATGGCTGGATCTGAGATTGAGACAGCCCTTCCTGCAGAGAGCTTTGGGCTGTGTGTCAGATAAGCTTTAGTGTTTTTATTAAGCTGTTGGCATCTTCTACTTGCCTATGGGGCTGAATTTGTGGGTTTTGTTAGTGAGTAGATGCCTATTGTTGCTTGCTTTTTTCTAGTACATGTTTCTTTTTGGCCCCCTTCTCTGCTTTTAGAAGATTTCCCTGTGCCCTGCCCACCTGCAGAGATGCAGGGGATATCTGAAGGGAGAGGAGCAGGAGGACTGAAAGGTGCAAGTGCAAAGCAAAGACAATCATGATGAAAGTTGGGAGCTGCTGCACTTCACTGCTCCCCATTGTGTTCTTCAGCTGCTCAGCACAGAACTCTTTGCTAGTGTGTATATTCTCTTTTTCAGAACCAGTATGAAAAGCACAAAGAGGTTGTTGCTGCTCAAGGTGTGAAGATTCTTGGGAAAGATTTGGAAAAAACCTTGGCTGGTTTGCCATTGCTTGTAGCTCATAAAGAGGATGAAGTGCCAGTCCTCAAGGTGAGGTGACTAATATTGAACTACAACACACTGAGGGTAACTTGATCTCTCTGGTGATGAAACTCAAATGTCGAGAGCTGAATTTGGAAGTAACTGGGCTTTTTGGTTGTTTTAAAAACTGTTCCAGTAACATGTTTTGTGCCCATGTGAAGCTTTGGTGGGGTCATGTTTTCAGTATCTTGACCATTAGTTTTTTCCCTGATATTTTGCTGGGGTGTCTCTGCTTCTAGAATAAGATTTGAAAACAAGTATCATGGCATAGTTTGACTTTGTTAATTACTGATTGGGTATTTGTAGTAAATTATGGATATATTCTAATCAGGTACATATCTACTAGTGGAGTTCTGCAAACTCTCCTAATTGCAAAGCTAATTTAAGACTACTGCAATAAATTTCTTTTGTAACTTACATGTTAAAAATGGTAGAGGAAAGGACATAGCTAAAACTCAAAACTGCTCTGTTTTGCTTCTCAAAGGCAGGAAGTTAGTTTGCTAATTTAATTTACATGTTGCTAATTTACACATTGCTAATTTACTTTTAATCATAGTTTTCCTTTAGTCTTCTGTCTACTTATTTGTGCCTTTGAAGGGAGGTTAAACTTTTGGGATGTCCAAACACAGACCTTGTTGCTGGGTCCGTATGAGTATTTACTTCAAGTGTACTACTGGTAGTAGATGCATAATGGCTAAAAGTCAATGACAAAACCCATTCATCTGCCAGAGGAAGAGACTTCACTGTTTGAGGTTAGAAGGCATTGACTTTAAAAAAAAGTGTTTTTTTAACTTCTCTAAAAGCAACAAATTGGCTTTGCTGCTCTTGCATCCTGTTTGGTACTCAGGCCTGAAGAGTGTTCAGGATCCTTCCCAGGTCGTGGTTTTAGGTGTCAGCTTTTGTCATTGATCCCCAGGCACCCGAAAGCATTGCCTCACAATGTGGGCCATGGGTTTGCTCAGCCTTGCCAGCATAAACTTGTACTGCTGGGGAAAGTGATGTGTAGTCTGCAGAGAAATGTTACCAGCTCTGAAGGTGGGCATCTGCTCAGTTTTATATGATCATCTTGCTACAAAATCCTCAGGTCTAGTTCGGCTCAGGCTTTTCTAATGCCAGAAACAGCCAGTATCTCACAGGCTGTGTATGATTTACACTGCAGGTCTGTCACTTGGGACCTATCACCATGGCTGTTGCCTGTTTTCAGCAGCTCATGATCAGGAAGATTTTGTACCCTGAGGCATAAATAGCAAGAGAACTAAAACTTGCTTTTTCTCTCCTTTTTTTTTCCCCTAAAGGATGAACTAATACATGAACTGAAGCAAACACTGAATGCAATCAAATTAGAAGAGAAAGGTGTTTATGTCCAGGCTTCTACTTTAGGCTCTTTAGAGGCATTACTTGAATTTCTTAAAACATCAGAAGTGCCAGTAAGTACTACTGTGTTTTGTCTGATGCCATTGATTCTGTGTTTAGTCAGTAAATGTTTCCTTTTCACTCAGAGGTTAGTGACTTGATTTTTGTGGCTTTCTTCAACAGTATTCAGGAATTAATATAGGTCCTGTCCATAAAAAAGATGTTATGAAGGCATCAGTTATGTTGGAGCATGACCCACAGTAAGTACCTTTGCTCTGCTGTGCTGATAAATGTGCAGCGGTGCTGCAGGCTGCTCTGGCTTTGTGGTGAGCCTGCTGAACCGCTGGGCTGGCTGTTCCCTGCAGGTACGCCGTCATTCTGGCATTCGATGTGAGGATTGAACGGGACGCACAGGAGATGGCTGATAGCTTAGGAGTTCGGATCTTTAGTGCTGAAATCATTTATCACTTATTTGATGCCTTCACAAAATATAGACAAGATTACAAAAAACAGAAACAAGAGGAATTCAAGTAAGTATGAGCAATTGTCTTCTGGATGTTTCCCAAATAAGTGTCACTCTTATTTTAGTATGAATGAAGCTATATTTACCTACTTGTTTCCTTGTTACTTAGCATATGGTTCTGATGGAAAGGGAGGAGAGGAGGAAGATGGTAGGACAATAAATTGATAGTTTTCAAGAATTCAATGCTCCAGTCTAATTGTTTAGATCTGGATTAGGCCTAGTAGGGTGAGAGCTGTGAAAGCTGTGCAGCAGATGCAGGATTCAGCTAGAACTGTTGTATAATATGGAGTGTTTTTATTACAGTATGCTTTCTGTACTTGGCTTCTCTTCCTAGATTCTGGCAGATGGGTTAGTCTTGCAGAGTTAAAAAAACAAAACTAAAAGGATTTGGATTCTGTTGTTTCATATTTGTGTGATCCCAGTGTACAGGGTTTAATTCTGACTGCAGTAACATGAATATGTAATCATTCAAGGATTTATAGGGACCCAATATTAATTTTTGGAATCATGTGTTATTGGGTGGCCTTCAGTAAAATAAGGACAGTCAAAATAAATGAAAATGTGTTTTGTTTCATATTGATTCCAACTTGAGTTTGTTGAGCTCAGCTTTTAAATGTATTTGTTCACTTGGCAAAAAAAAACCCCTTTGACATTCTGGAGTTCAGGCAGCAATATTTCTATTCCTGTATTCTTGTGAGGCTATAATTACACTGTAAAATGACTACTCCTTTGGTCTTGGTCTAAGTTGAGCACTCAAGCCTGTCAAATTAAATCCATGCCAAGCATGAATGATTATTACTCCCTGTAGTTCTTGAAGAACAGGTATGGACTAGAATTAGCAAGACTGGAAAAGAGATTTTTTTTCCTGCTTTTCTCCAAGTAACACTCCTAGAATGAATGCCCAAGAAGTGTGGGAGAAGGCAGAACTGTTAATGATACATCCACTGTTCCAGTGTATCTTTCAAAGTGCATTTTCTTGTCACCTTGCAGGCATATAGCAGTGTTTCCATGCAAGTTGAAAATACTTCCTCAGTTCATTTTCAACTCTCGTGACCCAATAGTGATGGGTGTTGTGGTTGAGGCCGGCCAGGTGAAGCAGGGGACTCCCATGTGTGTACCTAGCAAAAATGTAAGTAAGGGCCTCTTCCCAATGCATGTTTGATCCAGCTGGTAGTTCCTGGGATGATGCACCTTGGAGTGCTTGCATGCTTTTCCTCAGTGCACAGATTGGGAGGGAGATGGTGGGAGATGAGGGTCAGATTTGCAGATCAAGTCTTTCTTCTGGTGCTCAAATATCTCACTGCACTTTGCCAGAAGAGTTGTGCCCCGGAGTAGGGCACAGGAAATGGCTGGAGGGCATCTGCCAGTTCTGTGCTGTGTGTATAACAGGCAAAATTGTCCTACCTGGTAGCTAAAAAAGGGGAGAACCAACTCTTGACATTTTAAGGGCTAACCAGTTGATATCCCAGATGAGCTGTGGGAGGTTGGTGTCCCTGCTCTTTTCAGGATGGAGCACTTGCTGTGCTGTACGTCTGGCTTGCCTGTGCTGAGGCGGCAGCTCTGCCAGTCCCACACTCCCTGCAGCAAGTCTGTGCCTGCAAACTGGAGTTTAGAGAAGGGTGCATGCACAGAGGTTTGGTGGATGTGTTACAGCTGCTTCATTGTATTACAGTTTGTTGAAATTGGAATAGTCACAAGTATTGAAATAAACCACAAACCAGTGGATGTTGCAAAGAAAGGCCAAGAAGTTTGTGTTAAAATAGAACCTATTCCTGGGGAATCACCTAAAATGTATGGACGACATTTTGAAGCAACAGATATCCTCGTCAGCAAGGTAAGAGCAATCTGCGTTTGTGGAGAGGGCTTAGGACAGAGTGGCAGCTTGCTTGAAGTGGAAACGTAGCATGAAGCCTCAAAAACAGGGGCGGAGTGTTCTTACACAGACTGACTTTCACTTGGGAGGGGGTGTGTGGCATTGTGCAGCCCAGATCTCTGGAGCTGTGGTTTGAGGTCTGTAGTGGTGCCCCTGCAGAGGCCTAAGGAAGGAGGTGCTGTGGCTGCAACGACCTTGCAGCTCAGAGCACCTGAGAGGGCAAAATGCCACACTCACTGTTTGCCAGCTGTTTGTACACAGAGCTCCACAGTCCCCCAGGGCACCACAGCCTGTGCTTGAGATTGCTCAACAAATAGCAATCCTCCATTTGCTCTGACTGTGGGGCACTGGGCTTGAATGAGGAGATGATCCTTTGCTTCATCATTTGCTGTGGGAAGTAAAGCCACAGCTCTCCACCTTCCCAGCTGCTGAAGTTGCTATGTAATAGGACAGCTCCCGTCACACACGTGCCAGGGGGGTGTGCCCACAAATGAAGGGCCAGTAGGGCCTGGGACAGGAACAGGCTGGCGTTGCTGGTCCTCTAGGCCCTGGTGGAAGCAGGAGCCCTCTCCAGTTCTTGCCTTACTGCGTAAGGTGTGGGATGGTCTGTCCAGCTGCAGCCCCTCTAGACCAGATAAGGGACATGGTGTGAGGAGAAATGAAGGGAAGCAAATAGGTTGGGTCATTCAGCTGATCAGTAGCAAATGGGGGCTTAATGCAGTCTGCACACCAGGTAAACTCATCCTTTCTTCAGAATAACTGTTTCCAGTGTGCTGCTGTCAATTCCTGTGCATTTCTGATGGGTTTGTCTCGTGTGTTACAGATCAGCCGTCAGTCCATCGATGCTCTGAAGGACTGGTTCAGGGATGAGATGCAGAAGTCTGACTGGCAGCTTATAGTAGAACTGAAGAAAGTGTTTGAAATCATCTAAGTAACTTTTACAGCAATGGGGAGGCAGGAATAAACGCACTCTTCCTGTTACTAAAAAAGTTACCAACAAAGTCCTGTATTGAAGACAGTGTTGGATATATGTTTGGGAGGAAAATATGTGGATAAAATGTTTTCCATGAGAAACCAAGAAATTTACACTGGTTTGACAGTGGTCAATTTACATGTTCCCATGGTTCCAATGTGCCTGTTCACCTCTCCTACTACCCTTCCTAATACTGGCTGCTGTTTTAAAGTTTGCCCTTCCCTCTCTTACACCTTCCTTCCACCTTTTTTCCCTCCTTCTCTCCAAAATAAAATAAATCGAATTTTTATTACAGAACTAAAGCTCTTTCACTTTTATACTGATGAGAGCAGTACTGCAGTATTTGATTAACCAAGCTTCTGCAGACTTTGTGATTCTTGGGACATTTTTGATGTAAGAAATACTTCTTTATTTATGCATACCTCTTTCCTTGACTTTCTTTTCCAACATTCTTCTGCTTTGTGCCTATAGAGTTTTTTAAAATAGAAAATTAGGCAATTGGGTATCTGTATTTGCTTTGTGTGAAACAATGTTGTAAAAGCATAGCTGCCCACCTTTTACTGCTTGTACAGTTCATGGAAGTCAACCTGTAATCATTATAATGCAGAGCCACAAATAAAGGAGATGGACATAGCAGCCCATTCGTTTTACAGTTTGCTTTGGTAATCCAAATTTCACTTCATGGGCTGTGGCAAATGTGGAAAGGCCAGGCAGGGACCCTCTTGCCTCGCTCTGCTTGGCAAAAGGCTGGAGGCTGTTCCAGCAAAGGCGTTTCCTCCTCAGAATGCACTTCCTGTGTGCTCAAGGTGGTGACGCCAGCGGTCTGAGGCACAGGAGGGGCAGGCCAGGTGTTTAGCACGGCAAACTCCCACGGAGGTCAGAGCAGGCATCTCTTCTCCAGCTGCTGCTCAGGGTGTGAGCACTTGCTAACAGCTGCCGGCCTGGGAGCTGTGACTTTGGATGCTGCATCACAGCTGCGGAGCCACCTGACAGCGTGGGACTGAAGCAGCTCCAGCGTGGATGTTTGTGATGACCAGGAGTCAGTCTGCAATCCCAGCATTCTCCTGCCCCCCTTCCCCTCTGCCTCCCTGCCTGGGATGACAGCTTGATGTATTCTTTCTGAGGCTGTCTCTGGGTAACTCAGTTCATGCTGATGGGAGCAAAACAAACATTCTTCAAAAGCACAAGCTGAAACAAAATTGAGGATCGTTTATGCAGTTGAGATTTTTAGCATTTAAGATACTTACAAGAGTAACATTCAACACGCAGTTTGATCAGATTTCTTCTGTCACCTGGATTACTTTTTTTGTTGGAAAAATCTGAATGTTATGATTGAGACTACGTGGACTCCATTACAAAGGAACATTTAGTAACTCACCTCCTTTGCAAATGGAATTTAACCTTCTGGATTTTTTTTTTTGTTAGACTTTAAACTTGCCATTGAAAAGGACCTTTTCACTATGGTTGGTGTGTGGTGCAACTTCCCATCAGTGGGTGAACACAATGATCACAGGGAGGAGACTGCATTTAATTGTTAAAATTTTCTTTTGCAAACTATGCAATCATGAAAACTACACTAATAAAAAGTTCTTAAGAACACAGATATCAAAAGAGTGTGGTTAACGTTTTTGTCTTTGTTCCCTCAAATCCATAAGGGTGTTCTTCCCATAGGTAAAAACTGGGAAACAGATACACTGCTTTGGCAGGCTCCTGTTGTGGAACTTAAAATAGCCTGACAGTTCGTTAATGCTGAGTCCTTTTAAAGATGCCAATTGTACATCTGTCTGAGCGCCAGTTCCAAAACCAGGGCTGTACCTGAAACCTGACTGGTAAAATACCTGCTTGAGAGCAGTACCTGCCTTGATGTGAGCACCTGATGTGCTGGTTTTTCTAAACCAAGGTGAAGAGAAAAAGGCAGCTTCAAAAGCAGGAACTGGAGGGGCTCCAAAAGATCCAGCCTAGAAACTAATGGAAACTTGAGGTGTCTTGGCTCAGACAATGTCCATCTTTCTTGAGACATGTATCGATGACTGGATGGTGACTGAGCACCATCAGGTGTTTATTCACATGGGTCAGACTCCCCCAGCCTGCTCAAGGCCCCTGCTGTCTCAGCCCTCCTGATGCTGCGGGAGAAGCTCCACTCCCAGCAGCACCACTGGGGCCTGTGTTTGAGAGCTGCTCTGTGCCTCTCTCCTACCGAGGGACCCAGCACTGGGCTCAGCACTGCAGCTGCCTCTCACCAGTGCTGAGCAGAGGGAACAAGCTCCTGCCTTGACTCCTGGGGCTCTTCCTCCTGCAGCCTGGCAGCTGCCTGTGCTGTGCTGAGCCCCAGGCCCTACTGCAGAGCTGGCCTCTCCCTCCCTGGGAGCAGAACTTGGCCCCTCTGTGCTGAACTTCATGAGGTTCCCAGCGCCCCCCTGTGCCCTCTCAGCCCGCCCTGTGCCATCAGAAACGTGCTGAAGCTGCACTGCCCCATGGCCCAGGTCCTTTACAAAGGGGATGAATAGGACTGGAGCTGGTACTGGCTCTGGGTACCACTTGGGCCTGGCCCCTAATCCTAAAATCTGTACTAAAGTTAGCAAAGAAACAAAAAGTGGCCAGGTGCCTATACAGCAGCCTCCTCCATGTGTTGAGGCAATGCCACTGTGTAAAACTTTGTGAAATGAATCAAAGCTGCAGCTTTAGTAAAAGGGGTTCTCTATATTCAAACTGAAGCATCACAAAATAGAATCAGTACAAAAATATACATACAGTTCTTTATTAAACAACTGTAAACACTTCACTGTAAAAATCCATAAAACTTTATAAACAAACATTTTGTAAATAGATTCTATACTACAATAAAAGAATTTTAACACAATTATTTACATGCAATACTGACAAATTTGGCACTTTCTGAAAAGAAATGTACAAAACACTTCGTTGTTTAAAAAGAAATTTGAAATTATAAAAACTCAGGGCATTACTATCATGCACTTTGCAAATACCTCACAAGCACTTATGGCACAGCTAGCAGAGAGCTCCAGGCTCTCATCAAGCTCTTTACTACAAGTTCAGATAACTTTTAATGTGCTTCCGTAAGTTTGTTGTAAAACTACCTGAACATTGTCAAGAATGAAGTCAAATGCCATATTCCAAACTGATTCCACAGATGACTGCATTAACCTGAGGGGGAAAAGGAAGAAGAGGCTGAAAATCACCATTACAGAACCAGTCCTTTGTACAATCACCTTTGGCCTTCACACTGGAAAACAAGATCACAGCTGTTCCCCATGAATGGAATTTTGATTCAGGCCTGGTAAAGCTCTCCCTCTCTACTTAAACACACCAAGCCTTACTTAAGAGCACAGATCCCTGGTGTGAGCAGTGTCACAGCAGCTCCTGAATGCTGGCATCTGGCAGTGGTGTGAGCCTGTGAATTAAGTGGTGGGTGACCTTCCGCCAACTGCATACTGAAGGACAGAAATGGCAAGCTTCTGAATCCCGATCTTTACTTCCTCATCCCAACACAGAGATGCTATTTCTCTATTTCCAACAAATGCCAAGTGCAATCAACACTTAAACCTTATTTAAATAATAAGGTTTGGGGCACTATATAATTTTTTTATGTATTCAGGTTTTATTTTTTAGATTTATTGCTAAAACCAAAATCCACAGAGAACTACGAGTTCCCCCTATGATGTGAGTTACTATTATGATCAGCAGCTACAAGAAGTGAATGAAGGAACTGCCCAAGGAAAACAAAGCAGCTCTGCACTCTCAGTGTCCCTTCTAGATCCCTGTACTGCAGGAGAGCAGAGGGTTCCCACACTCAGAGCTTTGGAGGGTGCAGCATCAGTACCACAGGGGTAAGTGTGAACCCTTTGGGGAGACACACTGCCATCAGGGCAGATCCAACACACAGGGACCAGGAATGGGACATTCTGACAATTCTGAAGTTTTATAAACAATTTACTATACAGATTTCATGAAACAGTTCATTGCACTGTGTATTTTGCATTTCCCAAGGCCTAAAGATATATAATACAAAAGCCCAGTGAACTTCCTACACTTCTGTAGTCTTTTTGGTGTTGATTCATTTTGTGAAACATATTTGCAGATCTAAAACCTAGAAAGCTGAGCTCCATGGTTAAGCTTTAGTTAGTAAGCAAGCCATAAATGGATTAAAACCTCATAAACTCATGGCAAGAGTAATAAGAGCACAGTAACAAAGTAACAGGAGTGCATTTAAAGGCTGGAGTGAGACAGAATCTGGACACAGCAAGAGAATGAAATTGGGTCTAGAGATAACATGCAAAAATGAACAAAAACAGGATGAAGAAAAGGGACAATGCTGATGAAAACTACAATCTTTGTCTAGAAATTGTTCCCAGAGAAGCTGTGGATTCCCCATCCCTGGAAATGATCAAGGCTAGGCTGGATGGAGCAACCTGGTCTAGTGGAAAAAGTCCCTGCCCCTGAGAGGGGAGCTGGCCCTGGGCAATCTTTAGGGTCCCTTTCAACCCAAGCCATTCTGAGATTCTATAAATTACTACTAAATATTACTCTTATTTTTTCACAAATTACCTATTTCAACACTCCAACTCCTTCCCTCAACCCCAGTATTCAAGCCTAAAACCACTCATCACTGGAATGCCTAATGGGTTAATGGGCTCACAATGCAGCATCTAGTGCATAAATTCTAACAAAAATAGTCTAAAGTTCACAAATAGTAGCAATTAAGTTACCTTTTCATGTACTTGACAACCAGATCTAACTTTTCCAAGTCTTTTTCTTCTATTAGATCAGTACAGTATTTCACAACCTGTAGAATGTCTTCTTCCATAGGATCTATAATAAAAAAAAAATTTAAAATGAGGTCTTTTCTCTAAGTATACTTAGAATATAATCACAGAATAATGGGAATACAATAGAAAGAAATTCTGCAGTGTCAGCATATCAGGGGCCAACTGGACAATTTCTGTATTTCCAGAGACCTGAAATACCTGTCTTGTAGACACCTTTTTTTTTTCAGTAAGAACAAGTGACAGCAAAGTTAGCAGTAACCAAAGGGAAAAGAGACTGGGTTTTAGAATACAATGGCTGTTTTGAAACTCTTAGGATAATAATAATAATAATAATGTCCAGGGCAGGCAGGTCAAATTTCCCAAGGTTTTATGGAGTTGCTATTTGTTTGACCTAATTCAAATCACAATTTAGCAAGAGTGTCACAGTTGCACAGTTGTTTTTATCTAGTGTTCTTCCCAGCATTTATTTTGACAAAACCCCAAACCCTGCACTCCTCTGCCTCTAAGAAGAGATCTTCACAGAAGAAATTAATTCCCTTTCAAGAACTTTGATTTAGCAGTTGCAATATGTTGGAAAAATTGAGTAGACCTCAGACACAAGTAACATTGAGGCATAGGACAATGGCCAGACACATGGCCTGAAGTTACTTTTCATGATGTTAAGCAAGAGAAGCTGGCAAAGCCACAGAGTAACAACTGGTAGAAAGAATCAAGTTCTTCCAAGATTGCCAAGGCAGTAAGACTCCAAGAGAACTGTGAAAAACAAGCAGCAAAAGGAAGAGCGAAGGAGAAAGTAACTACAAAAAGCCTACTCAAAGCCTACTGCAAGATCACCCAGTGTGACATCCCTCACCTGAGATAGTTGTGATCCACTCTTTCAACAGTGTCTTCACATCGTTGAATTCCACAGCTCCAGCGAGGTTTGGGGCCTGTGGCCTGAAGGAGCCCGGCTGCTGCTCCGGCTGCAGAGCTGATGGGCCTGCAGAATCCGAAGTTGATGGAACTGCTTCTGCCTGTTCCAAACATGGAATTGGGTAATGTTCAGTCTGACAAATATGGCAACACCATATACATACAGAGGTAAGTAAGTGTCAGTGAGGAATCCAGGAAAGAAAAATAGCAACCTGAACTCAGTCTAAAGAAGTAGATACAGCTTTACCAAAAGCTGTTTGTGTTAAAAGTACCTGAGCAGCTGTTCCTTCTTGTTTCAAGAAGCCATCTATTAGCTTCTGTGGGCTTCCAGATGTAGGTGGCATATTTTTTGCAGGACTACCAATAAGTTTGTTTTTCAAAGGACTTTGAATCTTTTTCACAGGACTGACCGCATTTTTTTTCCGTATTTTTTTCTTATTTTTCATAGTTGTATGCTTCAGGTGTAGGAATGGATTTTTTGACACTGAAAAACACAGGAATAGTCAATGGTTGATACATGTAAAATTTAATACTTTTCCTTTGAAAGGGAGACTCTGTATCTCCCACAAAAATCTAATAATCACTTGAGAAAACACAGCCTAGATAAAGCAACTTTAATGTACACACCATTTCAGATCTGAAAAGCACTGTTAGACTTTCAGTGTACAGAGGACATTCAGCTATTCATAAGCTTTTAAATGTGAGCATTTCAGTACTTGAATGCTCACATTAAGCAGCTGGTGAAATCTGAATCTACTGGACAAATTGCCTCACCTCAGTCAGAGCACAGTCCCACCAGTGTTAGTGGCAAGCCAGCAGTGTAAAGCTCCCACAATGCTTTTATCACAGCTTATGAAGGAAATCTCTCTCCCATTCCATCATTCTAACATATCTGCATTAGACCACTGGCTATGAAATCAGGGTGTGATTATAATTACAGTGCAGTGTTTAACTGGCAATCAAGCCAATAACATTTACAACCTATTTTTATGACAAAGCATGTTCATAGGGAATCAGTCTCATTTCTTTCTACTGATTATAAAAAGGAGACCTGGATGATCAGCTCAGAGTAAACCCAGCTGACTATCAGACATTCAGTGAGATGCAGTATATCTTTCTCTAGCTGCCCCAAAACCTTGCCAGCACTATGATTTTCATAGAACCATGAGAATGCTCCCTGAAAAGAGTTTAACTAACTTAAGAAAGTGCAATGCTTTAAATCACAAGACACATCAAGTTTGGATTCCATATGGCAAACATATGGATGTGGGGAAGCTTAGTGCCACAGTCCCCATGAATTGAATTAATTACCCATTTGAGTAAAGCTGGGCACCTGTTTGCAAACTGAAACCACAGCTGGTTATAACTGACAGTCTGTCAAAAAAAAAAAACAACCAGAAATTCAGTTGAACCCAGCATCTTCAGAGAAGCTTTGGTTATATTTTCCAGTTTGTTACTTAGGGCTGCATAGCTGTTTAGATAGCAAACAACTCCTACACCAGAAGACTACTGCACAACTACACATTCTCACCTAAAGTGTTAGCAGGCTGCTGCTCTGATTGCTTCTGCCTTTGATCGTATGCATCTTTCAGCTCTGCTTGCAACTCAGCAGGTAGTGCAGAAAAAACCTCAGGGTCCACCTGAACAGTAACAAAAGATTAATTTGATTATTTTAGCAGTGAGCAGCACCGTTTGCTTCTTTCTAGGTCACTCACACGAGAAAGGCATTTACATTTTATGCCAAGCAAAAATAAAGGAGATATAACTGAAATACTGTAAAACACATAGTACATTTTCTTTGTAAAAAACAACAAAATGCACAATTAACATTACTCTATTTATTAAAATTACTATTATGAGCACATAATGCACTAACCATCTTTACCCAACTACTGATAGCCAGTACAGCTGCGTTAAGAGCAGGATCAAGCCTAACCCAGAGAGCACTCCCTTCAAATTTCAAAACACAAACATTGTGACCACCAGATTCTTGTTCCTCCTTTTCTTTTGATACTTCTATTTCCTGCAAGCTGCTATATAACTCAGAATATTCTTGAAAATGGTCTCAGTTCTTTAAGGACAGGAAAATCCAAGTCCAGCTATGTCATATTTTGAACTAGCAAAAAAGGGTTTAATCTCTTTCTCCCACAGTTGTCCACCACTTGCTTGACTGATAAGAGCACAGTTCCTTGCAACTGTCCAAGGGACTTGGATTCTAGACAGGAAATAATTTGATGCCAAGCCAATTGCCAGACACACTCATATGGACAAAATAAAATTTCTTGTATTATCCGTTATTTTTTCTCATTGTGTGTCTGAAGTTGCACATCAGTGACAAACTCATCTTGCATTTGGAGCTTCCCATTACAACTGAACAGTGTTTTCAGCTCATAATCTTCAAAATCTAATTCAAAGCAAGTTATCGTTTAGTGGATTAAATCTGTCAGTGGGAGAGGGCCCTTCATTTCACTGGTAGAATTCATAGATGAACAGAAACAACAAAAAAATTGGACAAAACTACAATTACTATTCTAAGAGTACAATGCAATTTCTATCATTATCTGAGATACTGTATTTATTGCATGTCAGTCTGCAAAGGAATTGAAATTTACCTCTTATTTTCAATAGAGATTTCTTTTATTTTAAACCAAAACATGTATGCTATGACAGGGAGGTACAGTGTCCTATTCACACACATGATATCTAAATAATGCAGATCATAAACATGAATGTGCTCTTACAGGTTAAAATTCTTCAATTTAGCACAAGTTTGTTCCTTTTTCAGAACTCCATGAGTAACACCAATTTTTCGCCACAGAATATGCACTAATTGAAGGAGGAAACAGGAACAGCTCTGACCTCAATTACCATATACATTGTGCAGAACAAAGCACTATAGTGGAATGCATCCAATTACATCACAGGTGTAAGGTATCTTTTTAAATAAAAATTTCACTTCATAAAACTTTTTTAAAAACTTTAGTGCTCTCTGGTAAGGCATTCAAGAGTCTAGGACTTGGAATGCTCTGAACTGACACTGTTTTTTGTGTACACCACTTGATAAATGCAGAAATAACGCAGTACATGAACTAGATGCATTTTTGTTACTCCCCCATCACCGCCCTCTGAGTGTAACATGGGAAAATTCAATTAGAGGAGCCATCAGTGAATTCACATGAATTCTCCAATATAACTGGAGTTTCAGGTAACTGATTGTACAATGTCCTAACATTGCCATACAGGTATCTGAAAGCTTTCACATTATGCAGACTCCTGGTTGTACAGAGTTATGGGTGACCTCAGCATACAGTTATCAGTATTTCTGATGTGCTTATATCAATTTCCTTAGGAGGAATCTGTACCATGTGAAGACACTGTAAGGATTAAATGAAAACTTGCCACCACTAATTAATTAACACCATTATTACAAATGTCATTCATTTCTAGGCATCTGTAATCTTCATGTTTTGCATCCTACACTTCTGCAGGATCTAGGCTACACAGATATACAGCTATTCTAAATTTTAAGATTACTTCAGCAACTGATGGAAAGGAATGCAACCTATCTGGATTCCATTCACAGGAGAACTTTACCTAACAAAGGAAATTTTCCACGTGTTTTCTAATGAATAAATCACTGTCAGACAATTAGCTTTGCCCCTGATCATAAAACTCAGCTCAGACAAAAGGAATGAAGAGCTGCAAAACAAACCTTATTAAGCTATAAAAAGATGGCAGGGCATAATCTATATCTGATGTAGATAAAGTACTCATTTTGGAGTGGTTGGCAGTATTTCTATACCCAAAACCTATTAATTACTACTCATTTCACTGCTTCATGGGCCACAAAGTAGATTTAAATGTCTGTGTGCAGTCACAGCATATACACTACCTCAAAGACTTAAAGAAAAAAATGTGTCAAAGTATATTTAGAATAAGATGGTATTTTTGAATTAAGTTCATGTTTGATTTTAACACACACAAAAAAATCCTCCTGTATTAATGAGCTGGGTTCAACTTTTTTTCCCACCAAGCCTACAGGAAGCCTTTCAACCATACTATTCTATGTAATAAAACTTGGACCTGACTCAGAAAATGAAAATTTTAAATATTAGTCCTCCTTTTGCCAATAAGTTGAATGGCTTTCAGGAAAAAAAACTGAGTATGAGAATAAGGCACTCTCAAATAGATAGTATGGATATCCTTGACAAATAAATAGGAAGTACTCAATTCTTCTTGAACTACATCTTCAAATAAAAAGGCTGCTCTACTAAGTTGCATTTTTGGATTAAGTAACTGGGTCACAAAATACATTAGTAGATAGAAAAAACAGTGCAAAAAACTAGTGCAAACTAGGTCCTTAAACTTCAAAAAGTAATGCTGTTTTAAAAAATAACAATCAATTTTCAACTACCTAATTAATAGACAGATAAAACATAAACAAACTAAAAGGAATTTTTATAGAAAGCCACATGCAGTTACCATTTACTCTGAAAAACAGTACTGAGTGGCAAGCCAAGTGTGGAGGGGTGCATTTCAGAGCACAGCCTAATTTAACACACATCTTGCTTATGGACAGATGTAACTACAAAATTTCAAACAGCTGGGGCAGAGAGAACTCAGATATTATCTGCACACTAATCCACAGGGAAAAATCAAACTTTGTTCAGGAACAAAAACTGATGCAACTGTTCCTGAACCAATGAACTTGAATCAATGTGAGGAAATCTTAGTAAAAGAACAGACTACACATTTTTTTAAAATAACAATTATGCATAACTATGTGGTGGAATTTCTACATTATTTTCTCTGGATTTTTCTGTCAGCTAAGCAACCACGCATTAGAAACAGCAACAAATATCTATAAATGTGATTAAGTGGTATTACTTCATTTGAGAACAGCAAAGGTGCAATAAAACAGAAAAATAAAAACACTGCTCCATTTTAAATGATGCAACGCAAGATAGTGTATCTCTGGGTAACCCAATCTTTGATTTTCAGGGGTTTTTTTCTTTTAATTTTTCAACTACATTTTTTAGCATCTTCTTGGACTGTAGAGCAGACTAACATTACAAGCATCCATACTGTTCCCTGCTGCCCTTTCAGGTCCCTATTTTGACAAACATGTTTGTTCTTTTCTCATCCTGGACATGCAATGTATTTAAAAAACTATGGAGATATGCACAACCTTTAGCCATGACTGTCCTTCTCTCAGGAATGGGATACAAGCAAACACACATAAAGAAGAAGCTAGCAGAAGCTGGCTTTACCCCCTCAGAACATACACTTAAAAAGAGCTTCCTGTGACTTAGCTAAGCAGATTTTAGGACTTCTTCAAGACTTATGGTTCAGTGTAATTCAGCTGCAATATAGAAAAAAACTATTTACAGACTGAATTGCAAAGCAGACCACATATAGGGGGGGTTTTACATTAAACAACAGCAAAAACATAGGCAGACTGATGACTATAATCTTCAATAAATATTACCATACTATATTTCTGACAGATAATGTAACATTTCAAAGCAGACTTTTAAAAGACATTAAAGGACCATGAACGATTGATTGCAGGAAGTCACAGGTTCCAGTCAATGCTGTCTCAAGAAAGAGCTTCTAACTTCCTACAGATGAAAAGTAATTGTTTATTGATGCCATGCAAACATCCTACCTGTGAGAAAGCTGGCAAGGCTATTACATTGATTCCCATATTGGTATTTGGTTCTTGGAGCTCTGGTATTTGTAAAAGCACTGTTCCAACTGGTTGTGACAGAAGTGCAGTGTTACATCCATTTATTGGCTCTTTTTTGCTCTCTCTGTAACTCTCTCCTTGCTGAATGGTGCAGATTTGCTCTACTTGCTCTCGCAGATCAGGTGGCAGAGCTTCTAGGACAGACTTATCTAGCTACAAGTACATAAAAGCTTTTAGATTTTTCTAAGGAATAGGTAACAGAGCTATTTTAGTCAGAACATTAGTTGAACAGTTCCTGAATTTTACAAAACCCACTACATATTACCCTGTGTATGCAAACATCCTTAGGAAACTGAGAGTTACACTCTGCAGCAGTAAAATATCATTTAAGACTAAGCAGCTCAGTAAATAGGAATGCTCAGTTTTATCTTGTCACAATGATCAGTCTTCTTACCAAAAACCATAAATAGGGTTTCCTCTACAGCTACCTAATGATAAAGTAACCTGAATTCTGAGTTCAAATTATACAGGCAACAGGTTGATATGAATACTAAATTGGTGTCCAGCACAAAGCTGTAAGCAATTAATTTCTTTCTTTATATGGTTCTAGGGTGCATGTTACTGATTTACTTTACTGGTATTATGTATGCTTGCATACTGTCAGACTTGCCAGAGTTGGACGATTAAATAAGTTTTTACTTACTATCAATTATTCACTTGAAACAACTGAGATAGCCCCTCAGTGTCCAGAAGCTGCTGTGCACAAGTGACTGAATGAATACAACTGACAAGCAGATGTACAGCATCATTTTTCTCACAAATAAAATTTGAATAAAACTATGCAGAGCAATACCAACATTTGCCTCTAAGTTCTGCTGAGTAAGGCTTCACAGCTGTGTTAGAATAGTTTATCTTTTACCTTTAAGAAGAAAATTTGGAGCTTCTGATCAGATTCTGGATTTACAGAGAAGAACCACAAATATCTATGAAAATCTACTTGGCATGCTAACTGAGAGGTGTTGATGAAAGCTGTCTGTGTTGTTAATCACTTCAGTTACTCTTCCATGTTCTGTTTGTATTCACTCACTCCAAATTTGCTGCATACGTAACTCTACAATAATTTCCTGGGAATCCTGGGTGTAAAACATCCAGGATTGCTGTTACTTTTGTGTACAGTACACAAAAAGTGGTGTGGCACTAACTCTCACCACTTCTTCCCAGCCCTGAATGTTTTATTAAATTCCATATTATAATATGATTAAAAGCAGAAAGAAAGATATTGTGCCATAAGGCCACCAAAGTAGGAACTTTGCTGAATAGCTAGTGTATTTTTCACTTGTTTATACATATTCCTCCTATGGCAGCATCTGAATGTACAGAGCTTCTCATTGTTCAGTTAGGTTACTTTTAGATCCTGAGCTGGCTTGGATATTGCATTATAGGAACACGTTTCCTGCCAAAAGCATAATTTGCTCCTTAAAATGGATAAATATTTGAGAAAGCTGTTAAAAAACCACAGAAATGCTTTTACAGATTTAAATGACAGACATTTAAATGGCAGATCTTTACAGAAGAGCATGTAAATCTGCTTATATCTAAAATACCTGCAAAAGTCTGTGCAGCTGTTTCATAGCAGACCCTTCTAACAGAGTCTACGTAAACAGCATGTGGGGTGGAAATAATGAAGGCTGTCCCTTTGATAAAACACACCTAAGAAAAATAATCCCCAAATCCCACAGAAATATTCTACTTAAATAAAGATTGTTCTCTTCTCATTTAAATAGTGGTATCCTCTACAAATGTTAAGTGTGCATCCTAACTTCAACATTATTAAGGCAAAATATTTTTGCATCATTAAGACTTACTTACTGTGCACTATACTTTACTAGAACTCTTTTTATTTAAAAAGAGCTCCTTTTGGGTCTGTCTAAATAAGACACACAATCCCAAATTATTACAAGATACTGCAGATGTTTCATATTGTCAAGTTTACCTGGGAAGCAGATGGAACCTCAATACTCAAATTGAGCCTGGATTTTACGCTGACAGGAGAATGCACACCATTCCACTTGACAGCAGACTCAGTGTTGTTGGCATTAGAATTGAGACCAGGTGTGACATTGGTACCACGAGATGGAAGGAAAGTGCAAGTTCTTGAATTAGAAGATATTTCAAGGTCCATAGCAGCCACGAATACTATACATATGGAAACAAAATACAGAGTGATCATCTAATGGTTAAAAATACTCTGAAGATTCAGGATACAGTAAAAGGTATTTTCTAGCATTATTTGAAGAGTTTATGTAATATGTAGCATCATCATAATGCTTTTTATTTCAAAGTATCCTCTGTTACTATTAACTAAAAAACTTTACCCAAAAAAACCTAATTGGACTAATCCTATACAAAGTTTTATTAGTAGCATTTTCATTTGCAGCAGCAAACTCCATTCAGAAATTTTATGTTGTATAATTTACACTGGTATAATACTGAATAAGTATTCCAAAAGGTGATCTATGTTAGGGTCCTTCAGAACTAATCACTATCACACATGTCAAGTACAAAGCTTACTGACCTTCCTTAGGTTCTTCTTCTGAGTGCTTTTTTGCTTTCTGAACATGAAAAAGATCAATAACTGAATGTGATCCACCAGGCAAATGTCCAGATTGTACTGTTGAGAGAGCTGAAGTTGTTTTACTGATGGGAACTAGCTGCTGTACCTGAATTCCAACCTAAATCCAAAACATAAATGCATTCATTTAATGAAGTTTGAAATAAATAAAATTATTTTTAAAATATGTAATTATATCATAATAACATTTCCTTCTTTGGAACTGACTGCCTTTTGGAGGGGGGAGAAATAAAAATATATTGAAATACACATAAAGAGACACTAAAAACATCCAAACAAATCCCAGAATTACCCACCATAATCCAACAACTAAGAAATTACAAAGGTACTACCATCTTAACTTCTCTGATATAAAAAAGTGCTGTCAACAGGATCATGAAGCAATGTGTTTTTTATGAAATTTCTTAGACATTAACAAATATAGAAATACTGACAAGAATGTGGTTAGTATTAAATCTGGCTACCCAGCAATGCTTTTCCCCAAGGACAATCTATACTAAAGGCATCACTTCAGTTTACAAATGAGAAAAATACTATTGTTTCACTTGTAAACACTGGTTTTGCAAAGTCTCAATGGATGAAATTACTTTGGTAGAAGTAGTCTTTTTTAGATGAGGTGTTCTTAATTTTTCAAGACATCCTAGATTTTAATTTAACTTTTAAATACCAAATCAGCAGTGGTTCAAAATGCATCTAATTAAGAATGCCCTGGTGCACTGTATGAGTTTATTGCCAATCCTCCATAATTTTAAAGGAAAAACCTGACACTTAGAAAAAGTTGTATATGGAACTCAGAAAGCATGAAGGAGCTACTGGATGTACTTCCACCAGGTTTTCTTCTATAATTACATAGTAAGGATTTTGTTTATTAACACCTTCTTAGTTGCAATAATGGGATATGACATTTAAATTAAATATTTCCTCAACGCCAATCCAGAGAGCTGACTTTGCAAGGCAACATTGTGAATCAAAAGCCTACTTCAATATCCAGATGATGAATTAATGCAGGTTTGTTTTAGAAATCCTCTGTGTTCTATTGTAACAAATGGCTGATGAGAAAATAGCAGCATCATGGGGCCACATTGCTATGACAAAACCACTGAGATGAGCAGGAACTCTAAAATAAGCCATGAATCAAAAGAGCCAGAAAACCACCTTCAAATAAAGGCCAAAACATGGGCTGGTAACTTGTCTTGCTCTAAGACTTGCAGTCTAGAACAAAAGCTCCCTTTATCTCTATCTTTGATTGGCATTATAAACAGTTATATATTAGTTTATATTAGTTACACAACTAATGTATGGCAAAAGTTTACAGAAAATTCTAAGACAAAATAAAACTTACACATGCTGATAGAACTGTGAAAGATACAGTCTTACTTCGTCATCTCAGGATGTTTTAAGTTGTGCATTAATTTATACCACAAAAAAATTTAATTTTTTTACATTTATGGCTTTGTAACCATGTTTTTCAAATGTTATAAAACATAATACAATTGCATACGCTAATTTACATAGGCTTTATAATACCTACACTTTTGCTTAAGTTTGGTTATCATCTACCATAGGGAACTGAAAATTCACAAAAGACAGAAATAGTTTGATAAAAAGAATGAATTTCAGTTTTCCCATTAACTCACCCCTCGCATATCAGATATGTTCAGCTTCATTGTGTGAAACATGTTCAGAGTTTCCTTCCCAATTACTTTTGCACTGTCTGTTGCATGGTCTAAAGTCACAGTCCTAGAAAGAATAAACAAGCATGCTTAAAAAGGAAACTGTTTCACAAATCCTGAAGTCAAAAATTCTGTATTTGTTCCAGAGAGGACCTGAAAGAAAGACAGATGACAATTTCTTGGCATACAGAAACTGAACACTTTTTATTTGTTCTGCAGTTTCTTTTTAAAGGTAGTTAGAAAAAGTAAGAAAAGCAGAATACTTACTAACTGAACATTCTCAGTGTGCAGTCCACACATTGAAAGGTCAAATTTAGGAGATACACACACACTCCCCCACACCCACAATCCATTGAAGCCGAACCAAAAGTTTCACAAGAAGTCTACAGTTTGCACAAAAACACAGTCCTGCATTTTTACTCAATCTTGCTTCACAAAAAGTTTGCTCAGTATTATTTCAGTTGTCAATTGTCTTAAGCAAGAGTTTCAAAAGGAACTCAGAGGGGAAGCAGATGTAGGCATGTGCACGTGGATTACAAGCAACAAAGAATTCAAATTAATGGCAATTAACTTTAAGCAACATTCCAAATGATCTTAAGCTATGGGCAATTTTTTGCAACAAGACTTACAAAACAATCTGGCTGTGAGTTCTACAGATTACCACCTGAGAGTATGGCAGGGCAGCAGCAGTGCTTGGATAGCTCTGGATTCCCTAATGGCCTAACCTTTGACAAAATTTCAAGTGGCTCATCAAATGCACGTGAGTGATGTAAAGCCTTCTCACTGAAATAACTGATGCGGTTTTAGCTCTGATAGAGTGGGATTTATCAGCAAAATGAAGTTTGGTGTTTTGACAGGGTGCCATTCTGACTACTTACTAAACACTTCGATGGTGTTACTCTGCTTTTGAATCTGTCAGAAACCACCATGAACAGCCAAATGCTCTTTGGAAAGGTCTAGTTCTGCCAATATGAAAACAAAAAACCCTCAGACTGTGAACAATATGAAGATCTCCTTAAGCATGTTAGATCTCCTTTACACGTTAGTATTCTTAAGAAAAAGGAGATCAATATCACTAAAGGTACACAACATTTCAGAAAAATATTTTAAAAAGGTTTGTGCTGAACTATCATGACTGGGTTTCAGAGATGCAATAAAAATACCACTTAATCGCAAAAGCTGAGTTTGATTTTAAGTGTGTCTTCAAGTCTGAATCCTTTGTAGTACTATGGTTATCCTAGAGGATCTTGACCTGTAGGACAAGAAAGCATAGCGAGCCATTCAGCTGTGAGGTAAAGGAGCAACAAATGAGTCATGAGCTATAGCTACAGAGAAAATCTGAAACTGAAGAGAGAAACTGGTCACGTGGGACCACACTGAGATTCTAATCCATTTGCTTGGATTCAACTTTTGGAGTTTACCCTTCCACAGCTAAAAAGCTTTTTACTGGGTTGAACAGAAATGCTTTAATAAAGACAGAAACACACCACCTACAGCATAACCTGGATTGACTGGGGTTAAGAAGGTCACTGGAAAGCCAGAAGCAGAAACAGAGATGCCACCAAACAAAATCCTGGCATCTGAACCGCTTTAGCGACGTGTGAACAATTTTACATTCTTGGGCGCCCCCAACCTTACTGAAGACTTCACAAATTAGGGAAATTTCAGGGCATGTGTACATTAGTATGCCTGACCACAGAAAAAGGGTCCAAAGCACTGATATGTTCACAAAAAAGCACTCTGACAATAGTTAAAATACTGGAGGAATAAAGCTCTATCTCAATGCACACTCAATACTAAAATATGTTCTTAGGCTGTTAAGAATAAATCTTCAGGTCAAAGAGCTCAGGATAGCCAGAAGACAAAAGTATAGACTGAGGGTTTTTCTTCTTAGTATATATACCAATTCTAGAAAGCGATGAGCTTCTTACAGTGAAACATGAATTTTGTCATTTCAGCTTTTATTACAGCTGAATTTTGTGTAACAAGATCACAAGCATGACAGGCTCTATGCATGCAAGTCTTACTACTGAACTCTAACCCACTGAAAGAACTCCTGGGCATGTGGGTGGTGCTATGCAGGGCCAGCACCTGGACTTGATCCCTGCGGGTCCCTTCCAACTCAGCATATTGTGTGATCTGTGAACTCCACCATCTCTTCTGTTACCAGCAACACCCACCAAATGAGCCTCCAGTTCAGGAGGGATTAGTCTGTTACAACAACCTGAGATGGAAGGAAAAGTAGAAAGACCTATCATGTCTCAAAAGCCAGGATCATCCTGTACTGAAGAACAACTGCTTTGATAACAAAGTGTATGCCTGAAGAATATATATGTGTGTAGATTCCATAACAATCTTGTATGAAACAGCATATGATACTCTATGCCTAGATTATATCCCTGTGCTTTTAGCATGCAAGTACATTAATAATATTCAGATTAAAAAATATTTAGTCAACATCATCCAGTTCATCAATAAGGAACAAAGAATTGGAGGAACAAAGTAATAGGAGGCTGGTTACTGAAAGAAATCAATGCTGCTGCATGTGCGTCACAGTGCAGGACATAAATATGTCTTCTTCAAACACTCTAAGAAAACCCTCATCCCCAATACTGAGCAAGCTGGAGAAAGATACACCAACAATACATAAGCATATATGTATTACTGCTAACCACCACAAATGTACAACCCACATGTACAACCCAAACACAGAGGAGTTTTGATAATAATAATCTACTTATTTTGGTGCAAGTTTTATACATAAAGAAGTAGCAGGCACTTCGAAATTTCTGTCTTGTCTTCCTGTAAATTTTAGATCCTGCAGAAGTGTGCTCATGCCTAGTACTTACCTGGCAATATTATCACAGATTCCATGACCTCCATACTTTGCAGGCTCTACTGGTGCTCCAGCCTTTCTGACCATAATTTTAAGGGTCAATCGTTTACCCTTCATACCAGCAGCTTCAAGTCTACGCTGGATTTCTTCTGAGAGGCTCAGAAGGAAAGCTTCTGCTTCCTTAGGCTGAAGGGGAAAAACGACCTGTTTAGATAATTACTACTTCTCTAGTACTGAAAGTAAATCATTAAGGGTTAATACAATCCAGATTGGACAAAGTGAAAAGAGCAGGCTGACTCACAAGCAATTGTCTCATGTAACTTCAAGTGGTTTGTTTTCACTGTAGGTCACTTAATTTAGGCAAAATGGTAAATTCCTGTCCTAATGTTGAAAGAAGTCTTTTAAAAATGTATTTAGAAACCCCAACACAGAATTGCAAGTCTAAGCACAAGCCTAGAAGATGAAGAGCATAGGACTTAAAATCTTTTTCACCACGAGGAAAGTAAAGCAGTGGAACAAGTTACTCAGGGAAGTTTGCAGTCTTCATTCTTGCAGATTTTTGATGCTAGACTGGATAAAGTGCTGAGCAACTGGTCTGATTTATTAGCTTCCCCTGCTTTGAGCAAAGGTCTGGAGTACACAACACCATCAGGTCTCTTCAAATTCCCTTTTTTCCCTATCATTTCTATAAATACTCAAGATCTCAAAAAAGTGCTGAGTTACTTTTTAAATACAATTTTGTTAATAACACTCCCCCCCAAACAAAAAGTAATTGTAAAAAAATCTAATAAAAATGTTGGACGGGAGCAGCTGGTGATAGTTTCAGGCACTGGCATCTTCAAATAATCAGCATTTAAATGAAAGAGAATGCTAGGTGCTGACAAACCTACTGCAGTTCTCTTTTTCTGTACCAGACTTGTATAACGAATGCAGAATAGCCAGCTAATTTTGTGCAAGCTTCTTTTCAGTCCAATACTTTTGCAGTCTCTCCTCCCATTTTATCGTTTGGTCTCCTACTTCTTCATTTTCCTCATTTCTATTTCGTGGCTAAGATGGTGCTCTAACAGATCAAAGTGTAAGTGAAAATAATCAGAATATGAGAAGATTCTTCTACAGGTGAAAGAAGTCACTGGAAAAAAGAAGCAAGTTTAATGTACCTGTGTAAACCTTATTCCATAGTTGATTTCTGCTGAAACAGATTTTCTTTCTTTTTCTGTACGAACAGGTCGGTCATCCAAACCACGACAAAATCTGTAGAGCATTTGTCCTGTTTTTGGACCAAATTCTTTTTGTAGTTTTGACATTGAAGCACACTGCAGATCTCCACAGGTTTTAATTCCCAAAGAAGCCAGCTTAGATTCCATTGTCCTGCCAACTCCTAACAACAAAGCAATTAGCTCTGTTAATCTTATACAATGCAAAGCCAGTTAGGTTTTGATTACATAAAATTTTAATTTTAAAACCTATATTAAGTCATATCAAATTAACAAATAAATATATATAAAGTAAATTCTGCTACATAAAACATGGAATGGAAACTTTTGCTGTCATTACCAGTGTGTCTTTAATCTGATTCACATATTTTGTTTAAGATGTCACACTACAGTATGTTTATTTTTGGGTAAAATATGAATGAATCCTGCTTGGAAATGGTCTGCTTATTACAGATTATATCGTTCTGAATCCCCCCAAAAACTCAGTCCAAAATGAGTGTCCAACAAGTAGTATGTTACCCCCTCATGTACAAGTGATCTAATCTAAATGAAAACCAACAAATATTTTGACCATTGTTGCACTGCTTCCTAGGTAGAAAAATAATATTTCAGGTAGAAGTGATAGCATACCTGTATTACTTGTGCTTTGAATTACCAAGCACTGGAAATTGTAGGTATCCATGGCAACGGCACATATGTAAGTGTGATAAACTGAAGTGCATTTCTGGGTTTTGGAGAGGTGGCCTGTTACCTCCAGAAAATATTAATCCTATGAGTTCACACTACCAAAGTCAGCAAAAATTGAAAATCTTAGATAATCAGATTCTATTCTTGATAATCTGTTTTTCTGTTGAGGGGGTATTATTAACACAAACACTAAAATGCTTTTACTCTGAACTATGCAAGTGAATTCTGAAAACTTTAAAACGTTAAAGTCAAAGCACAATTCTATATGAGTAATATTCTGGAGGAAAAATATCTCCTGTAAGTTATGCCAAAGAGAAATTACAGCACAGCTGTGCTATAGATATTGTCTGGCCACTAAGGGTTACATAATGAGAATTTCCGGCAAACCTGCACCTGTCTGCGGATGCTATTTCTACCACTCTCCTATTTCAGTGCCTATGACTGCCTGATTTTTTACTGTTCCTCCCTCTTTTTTTTATCTTTAACAGATAAAGATATTATTTTTTTAAATCTAACACTAAATATATGTGCATACATGCAGGCTGACGTCAGCTGATCACTGAAAGCATAAACGAGTGCTTACTCAGCACTTCTTGTACCATGCCTGTGTCACAGTACACTATCTATGTGTACTAAGTAACAATATAAAGTTACATGCCAGGAAATGATTTTTGTTAAAAACCTTCTAAGTATTCTCCTGGAACAATAAAAATATAATAAAGCCTGTTTTCATACAGGTGATTGCCATATGTTGTCATTGTCCATCACATTTTGGATCATAAACATGCAATAGCAGCTAATCCTGTTTGATCTAGAAAGCAAATCTGTAGCTGAAAATGGTTTAATATCAGGAGGCAAAATGCCCTCTGAAAGACAGGAATACCTGGAAGACTGGTAACAAGTTGCCCTCTGATAAAATCATCCACTTCTTCAGGTTTTAAGTGATACTGTCCATCTGGTTTTGCTTTACGAGTTGCCATTCTGGCCAGCAGAATATTGGAACCTGTAAAAACACCAAATTAAAGCATGTCTGTGGTAACTTCTGTCCTCAAGCAGAATGCCACAGTCTAACACTCAAGGAAAAAATGCAGAAAGCACAGTCCTATTCTTTAACTTGTACCAAGAATTTAGCGAAATCTATGCATATATATTTGCAGTGTCTACCTTCAAATTACCAGCCAGCACTTATTTGCTATAACAGCAGTTTAACTGTAGCGCTAAGTGCAATTGCAAAGTTAATAAGGGAAGAATTCTCCTTGTAGTCATGAATTTCAGCTTGTCTCACAAGTGGATTTCACACACTTAAATACACTCAGTACAGGTATGTACAGATACTCAACTCTAATATTAATTAGGAACAAAAAAGAAAGGAGAAAGGAACAAGCCAAGAAGAAACAAATCAAGGAAGTATTTTCAGATATGTGATTTAATATACAATACTTACTACAAAGCACAAATCTTTGCCCTCAATACCTTCTAAGAACTATGTAAAATCATGTCACCCTGTAAACTCTTACCGCTATCTCCATTAAGGAACACAATCTGTGCTCCTTTTTCTATTTACTGGAAACATTTCATAAAAATGAATACAAGAGTGGAATTTTAGCATAGCGTTCAGATAAAGAAGAAGTGATAGCTGGAGGGACCACTGACTTAAGAGTTGGACTTGATGATCCTTGCTGGTCCCTTCCAATTCAGAATATCCTGTGATCTCTGATATGGAAATTTTATACATTTTTTCTTACAACTTTCCAGTTATGAAAATTTTCTTGCATTTTTATTCACCCTAATTTAATGTAAATGGCAACATATTCCACAAACATTCAGGAGTTTTAGCAAACTTACATAGCTTTGATACACTAACAAAAGCAGTCCCTGCTTGTAAACAGAAGTGAAGTTACTCACCCATCCCAACAGAAGCTGTGCATTTAGTTTGGTCTTTGATTTCAGTGCGGATAGCATTTGCAAATTCATCAGGAGTCAGTCTGGTCTCTGTAAGGATTTCAGTGATATCTACTAGTGCTTCATCACAACTGACTGCTTCGATGTTATGGGTATAGCTATCAACACAAAGTAAAGGAGGTGAAACACCAGCAACAGCTCACCATCTGTTAAAACAAATATGTAGCAAATAAAGTCTTCCTTTTGTGGTGCCATTTCCCTGCCTTTTTTGTACCACACACCACTTAGATATTAAAATTGCTAAACCAGCAAATTACAGTAATATTATTAATGTAAGATTAATTTCAACAAGCACCTTGATTTTAAAAGAACAGCTGGAGAGGAAGTTGAGTATTTGTTTTTCATTGACAGTAACAAATTTCCAGTCTTCTTTCAAGTACATTTTAAACCAGAAAGCAGTTTTTAATAGATGTTACTCTAATAACCCATTCTTAAATGACTCAAAAAACTCTTGGAAGCATCTCCTGTCTAAGCAGGGATCTGCCTCTCACTATATGAATCAGTAAAAAAATTTAACAGTGGCCCATTTGGAAGTCAGATGTTGATTGTTTACAGCATTTGGCTTCAGGATAAAAGAATGCTCAGAAGCATGGTGGTCAAGGTAACAAAAATACTACAAAGGAAGACCTCAGACAGGAATAGTTTCACTGAAGTTGAAGAGTGGGAGATGAAAATATAAAATGAGTAATAGCATTCAGTAGTGGCAAACAAAATATGCTTGATAACCTTACCATGAAGATCATGCAAACAAACAGCACATTACCTTGCTAGTATTTCATATACTGTCCGTGCAACTTCTTTGTATGCATCAAAATCATATGAAACTGCTTGAAGATCTGGACACAGCTTTTTTGCTTGACCAAAAAACATTCCATTCTTTATGCCAACTTGTCTAAAATAAAATAATAAAACAAACCCTAAGTAAACACAGTGCAAACCTTTTCAGAAATTAACTGGGAGTACTTTCAATTTAATTACTTGTCTTTCCCCCCAAAAAAAGGGGAATAAGAACTTAGTCAACAGGTAGAAATTTAATAGGTTTAAAAAAATATCTGCAACTAGAGTATTTGAATTAGCTGTGTATTATTATTAAGCCATGGAGCAATGAGTAATCTGCCTTTAGGAAAATGCTAAAGACAAAGACTCCAGAAAGCACACTTGCTATCTTCTGTTTCCAATTAAAATCACACATACACGACAGTGACTAAGGCAGAGAGATCTTATATTCCAAGGTGCAAGCTTACATAATTAAGCTCCTGCTAATAAATAAAGTCTTTCTGAGATACAAATAGAAGCCCACCTATCCTAGCAAGCCCAAGAAAGCTTCCAACTAAGAAATAATTTCTGGAGTATTATTTCCATTAGGGAAAACCCCCTGTATTTCAGACACTGTGCTTATATTTATAAAGGTCATTTCACATTCTAAACCTTTGCAAGTTAGGTCACTGGAGATGGTCAGCAACGCCTCTGCAAAAAATGGTTTTAAAGTCACACTTTCGGTTTGAAATAAAACCTTCAGAATGTGTCATTAATTCTACAAAATACTGCAACTTTGATACAAAGACATGATGATAACATGAAACCAACAGTATCACAGTGAAAGGCACAAGGTTTTTCTCCACAGGCTTTATTTCAACTTATACATAGGTTGGGTTGAGAGCTACTGAGCAGCATCTACCAAGCATCAGCATCCAAAGGGAAGAGTTTCTGTTAAATTCTAACAACCTGTATAATTACAACTTTTGAACAGAAACTTCTTCTCCAGATAAATTTAAATACACTAATAACCCCTATTTTTGGACAGCTTATGCCTATCTGTATGGGATTTTCAAGCAAAGTACTGGGTAACTTTTACCTACCTGGCTTCATAACTACAAGAAGCTATTTCAGCCATGGACAGAACAGTGAGGTTGAAGTCAGCTCCGTTCACATGTGTGGAATCTGTATGCTCCCATACTGAGGAGTCCAACTGATCAGGTACTCTAATTTCTGCTTAAAAAAAAAATTGTCTATGTTATTATTCTTAAGAGTTCAACAGAATGAATGCCGATAAAATAAAAATTATGGATTTTATTTTATACAATTTCTGTACTTTTATCTTTTAACAAAGATGTTCTTAATAATATTGATTCACATTGTGGTCCAGAAAAAAATCCAGACCCCTCCCCCAGTAATGTCGCTCTGGATTGGTCTGTACATACTACTGAGAACAATATCAAGAGAGAAATGGTGCTTCCCCCAAAATTACTAGACAGCAGCTCATTGGTGACTACATATACCATACTGTAAAATAAGAATGATCTTAGCTTTACTGACCATAGACATGATCAAACACGCTTGGCTAAATGTTAGAACCACATCCTGCCAACAAATACAAGACACTAAAAATTATTTAACAACTGCTCAACTAAACAAGAAGACACTTAGCAATGTTCCTTTTTACAAAATGCACCCCTGATATCAAAACACTGAAATTTCATATAGAATATAAATCCGCTTCACATCATATTTGAAACTGTTTTTCTGATAGTCTAGATATCACAAAGTGATTTTTAAGAAGTTAAAACCAGAAGGCCAATTAGTTGAAATAAAAAACACTAGCTAGAAACTTCTATTTTCTTTACCACTCTTACGGGGATATTAACTGAAATAACTTCTGCTTTTACTTATTAATAATTCTCTTATTAGGATGTGTCAATTTCTTTCAAATATCACCACAAACCTATCTTGGATCTAAATGATACAATTATAAGTACGGCAACCTCAGACTTAAAATGAGACAGACCTTCCCTCATTCTATAAAACTTTACTACATATTCTTACATAAAATTTAAAGGATCCTCCAGGCTCACTGGGTTCTAGGTACTAGATAGAATTCAATAATGGAAACAAGCAAAAGATTTCTAGTTCTATTTGGGTTTTTGTAGTATGTAAACCTTGAAATACGTGCTATACTCTAAATATGAATCAGCTTGAAAAAAATCACTAGATGCAAAAACTACTATGCCTGCCCAAACTCCCATCAGATTCAAAACATCGAGGTATCTTTATAGATAAAATGCTTCCATCTATTTAAAATGAAATCCACTATGCAGCTCTTTTTCATTACTGCAGTCTATTTAATACCATACACCTTTGTAATATAATAAATGGGAGTTTATTATAGTCCCACAATGAATATAGAGTGCCACAATGCCTAATTCCACAGTACTAACAACTTACACACCAACAGTCTGACTGAAAGGAAACCTGGTGCTATGTGCACATACGAGTAGCTATCAAACCAGAGAAAGTGGTGTAATGAGTGAGTGGAGATACCAGGGGGAGAGCCTAAGTCATGTGGAAAACTGCTTTTATTTCAGAATGTCTGCTAAATTTGTGCACTTTTTAATTTCTTAAATATTTTAGTTTATGATGAGCTCAATAAGTTACCTAAGATGTCTGCAATTGAAAATTAGAGCAAAATTATGCCCCAAATAAAGATAAGAATGACAAGAACAACTTCTTTAGTCCATGCCTTCCTGTGCCCTGGCCTGAGATGATGCTGTCATCTTGTCTATCTTCACTGGATTCGTCGACTTTTTCCACATCGCAGCAGAGCAGATCCCCCCATGAGCTGATGGAGTCACTTCATGTGAAATTCAGGGCAATGCAGAACACATTGTCCTCAATGGAAGGCAAGGTAGAGAACCTCTCATCAAAAGCTGGGAAACTAGACAGGCACATGGTGAATGTGGAGCAACGGATGGAGAAATCAGAGGCCAGGACCCAAGTCTGTGAAAAAGAAATCGCTGAGAATAAATCTGTGACTAGTATGATGGTTAAAATCTGCTGCTCTTTAGAATGAAAAGGGAGATTCTAGGGTTGAGGGAAAGGAAGTCTAGAAAACATTCACATCTTGGGCATCCTGGCCATGGAAGAGACCCCAAATTATGAATCCTGATTAACATATGTTAATCTTTTATTTTTAGAACATGAATGTTAAAGATGGCATGTATGTAGAGAAGCAATTTCTACTATCTAGAAAGCCTATCTCCAATTTGAGGATTTAGGGTGAGAATGGTATCAAGTTTTTAAATTTAAAAGTTATGCATTTTTAGATGAATTAATACAAGAAAAAGAAAGTATTTCATAAAAGACTGAAGATTCTGTTGACACTAGATTTTGTCTAGCAATGCAGATCAAAGTCAGGAACCAGTATCACTAAAGAAGTAATTAAAAAAAAAAAAAGAAGTAAATGAAGCAGCAGAATTCAGTATTTGGTCAAAAGTGACTCATAAGCCTTTGGGGGTTTGTGTGTGGGGTTATTTTTTGGTTGTATTTTTGTTGGGGTTTTTTTTTGAGGGGCTGAGGTGCTCTGTTTCTGCGGTTTTGGTTGGTTTGTAATTTGCAACCTTTTTTCAAATAAGCAAGATCTGGAGAAGGCAGTATCAGAGAACAGCCTGGAAAGCATGAAGCACCAAAAAATTGAAGTGGGTTCCATGTTGAAGCATAGATGTAAAAATATGCTCATGTTCTAAGTTCCTCCCAACTACCTTTCTATTTCCTTTACATAACATGCCCCCATTGTGTCTGTTTTAACAGCCTAATTTACTATTCCGTATTTTTGACATTTTTGTGAAAGCATTTCTGCATGTAATGCTTGTGCCTACTGCACTGTATTTCCCTGTGGCACGGCACAATTAAACACATGCTGTGAAGTGTGTCACTTTCTAAGATACTGTGATGTCTGAGAAGCCTAATCAGCAATTCTACCTTTACATCTAGGACCATAACTAACAATAATTCCTTTACCCCAAAAGGAAGACAAACCTTGAGAAAAAAGCAAGCAGAAACAACAGGTTTGGGTTTTTTTTAATTGGCAAAATGATTGCACATGGAGATAAAATAAACAGAGACTCAAAAATATTATGAACTGCATCTAATGAAACAGAGACTATAAAAAGAGTGTTTGGAAAAAATCCTGTCACCAAAATAATAGGCTGCACAATCAGCCTAAGTGTCAAGAAAGAAAGAGCTAGCTGCCTGCCTGCATGCAAGCCAGTTGGGACTGGATGCTGAAGTTAAAGAAATGAATGTGTGATATCCAGAAAAAGACTGCCACAGTAAGAAACTGAGCTTGTTATACAATGAGGTTGAAAGCTGCTGTACACTTAAGCAATCAATACAGCAGAAGAGATACTACTGAATTTGTGAATCAAAAGAATATACTAGGTATCAGCTAAACTGTACTTCAACCATCTAACTCTCCAAACCACTCAGCTGTACAGTCACATCCTTATCCAGTTCAAGGCCCTAATAAAAGTTAATAAGTCACTGTATAAACTGAACTACCAATAAATACTTCATACACAAGCGCTACTACAGAAAATCCAACTCCATAAAGACCACAGCTATCACTGTCTGGAGCATACTGATAAGTCCTTAAAAGCTTGTGGGTTCCACAGACATATATTCTACCTCAGTTTTGAAGTGTTCTTAAACTACAGCAAAAAAGACAAAAGAAATGGCATCAGTTCCAGTAATACCTCGGTTGTATAAATGTCTTCAAAAACCCCCAACAACCAGCCAATTTCTGAAGTACTAATGTTTCATAAACAACCATGGAAGAACAAGCTGTCTTTTGCCCCATCTTGTCTTACCAAAATAAAACACTGACGTGTAAACTTTATAAAAACTGTACTTAGTACCACAAATTTGGTAAAAACTGCATATACAAAAGGGCAAAGGAGAAACTCAACTTTGAAGTCTAAACCAAACTTCAATAGCAGCTACCCCTTGTATATGCACTTCTTACCAACTCTGTGGCAAGAACTATGCTTCTACATGATTAAATAAGACTGGTACTGGCCACTTAAGTTGCTAATGTTTAGCAATATACTTTCTCATACTAAATAAAGTTCAGGCAGTATAATAAAACCTATTAATAAAACTTTGGTTTATATTAGTACACTACTACCTGAGGATACAGAAAGTAACACATTTCTAAATTACTGCAGGCAAGTATGGAATTCTCAAAGTACAACAGACAACCTGGTTTTCAAAAAACAAATATCGAACAAACATAATTTATTAAAATTTCACAGACTTTCCAGAAACCTAAAATGCTCAACTGACCACCCAAATTAACTCATTGTACACAGATATTCTACATATGCAACTCAAAACCAAACTTCAAACAATCCGTTTCCCAGTGGCCATGTGCTGTTGTTACTACTTTTACAGAAAAAATCCTCTGTAGTAGACTTCTAAAATTTATTTTGCACCTTCTTCTCTATATTTGACTTTCTGAGAAAAAGGTGATCCTAGACAACCTGTATTTAGTTTTCATTTTAAACAACTACTAACATTCTATCTTACACTCAACCTTAAGAAAGTGAGTAAAACCTAAAATTACTCTAAAATAATTTACACATACTGAGCAAAGCTAACTAACAAGAAGCCACAGTCACAGTGTCCTGCTATTACTGAGGCCACAGAGCACTGCGTTGTCCAAAGGCATTTATTTTCTGAAATCTCCCACATGAAAGAAATAAATTTATCCATGGTACACTTTCTGAATAGTTTTAAAGAAAAAGTCTTCCATAACAACAGTTAAAAACATACATACAGACAGACTTATCTGTACCTGCTTTGCCATTCAATAGCTTTTTCTGGTAATATTGCTGTTCAAGCTGGGGGTTTGCACCAGGGCGCAGCAGTGCCTTCCCTGTACCTCTGTTACTAGTAACAGCTACTGGCTTTCCTGTGGAGAAAAAATGCATATACTTACAGGTCAATACCTATAATAGCTTACATTTTAATAAAAGCACAATTAGGATAAGATCATAAAGATTTTTAATTTACTTTCTATAATTTCTTTCAAGCTTAGGTGCTCTCAAGGCAGAAGGAACAGCTATGAAATGGCCTTGGAACTGTGACAATGAATGTGTCTTAATTGCAGTCACATGTAAAGAAGAAAAGTTTTCCACAAGTGAAAATACAGCTAATACTAGCTTGTCTTTAATAACAAATATTAATGGAAGCTGTGAAACGTCACCAATAACCTAATGATTCATTAGTTTAAGATACAGCAAACACTGGACTGATTTTAAATACTTCAACATGTTTATTAGCTTAAGTAAATCAGAAAAATATACACATGCCAAAACACTTAGTTCCACTTAGGTTAACTGTGCAAACAAAAATTTTCAGTAAACTTTTGACTTTTCTGCAATATCAACACCTCCATGGTGTTTCCAAAGCAAGCTAATTTATGCACTGAAAAATCTGGCAAACTTCTGTGGAACAGAAAAAGTATTTGCAGAAAAGTCCTACATTCTTTATGTTCCATTAATTGAAACTTGGCAGGAAATCAAGTTTTAAAGAACCAAACATAGCAGAAGAATCTTTGATACAGCTGCTCCTGCCTTTGGACAGAAAAGAGCAATGGAACCACATACACATCTTACTCTTTTCCCAGGGTCTCTGATAGCTGGGAATGTGAGATGGTCTCCACCGCAACAAGTCTTCAAACTTGTGCACCCCTGAAGTTCAGTGTTTGCACAGAACTAGGATCTCCACTTCTGAATAGTATACTTGTAGAAAACAAACCCACCAAAGTTTGCTAAGGTACTCCACTAACTCTCCTCTGTCTTAACAATGATCACACAACTCAGACTTCTAAATGCCAACTGAATTGTTCCTGAATCCTTGAGGTCTTACCTCACGTGTAATAGCTTAGAGAGGAAAGGAAAGGAGAAGCAAACTTCTCTTGAAAAATATGCATCAGGTAGAGACAATTAATTCTCAACCCTGACCTTTCCACTTTTCTAGTTAAACAAAGCTGCTTAAACTACTTCGGGAAGAATATTAGGCTATCCCATTTTCTTTAATTTATCTCTTTTTCCTTTAATAGACAGTGCCCATACCCCATTTTTAGTATAACTGAAATTTGATTTCCAATTTCTAACATGGTAGATTAAAATCCGAGCAAGTTTATGTACAATGTCACAGAGAATAGTTACTACAGATTTAACTTCTCTCTTTTTACTTTAGATACTGAAAGGAGAGAGCAAGGAGAATTTCAGTTCTGTCTTCTACTTGCTTTTGGATTGTGAGAAAATAAACAGGAATATGGAAGTTGTATGGCCTAACTACTGAATATGCAAGAAAAAAGATTAATACGCCAAATTAATTTTATAATTGTGCAAGTTTGGTTTTTTAAAGGCTTAACTGAGTAAACAGCAATACACAGACTTAAAATACTGACCTTTGAGATCTGGTCTATTTCGGATAGCCACAGACACAAAGAAGCAATCCATATCCACGTGCATTATACAGCTCTGTGGCTTGGCTGAGCTCGCAACAGACACATTACCTAGTATGAAGATACACCAACAGAAAACTTGAACCCTAATTTACACACTTCGGTACTACTCACAGTAGTCATCAAGGTCTATTATCAAGTTTTTACCACCTCTAAACCATAAATATTTTTGTGTTCACTCACCAAGAAGGTATTTACTCCGAGAAAAGTAAACATAAGCAGTAGACAAACAGCCTAAACAATGAATTAACTTAAGAGTTTCTGGTTTTTATTTTCTTATAATTAACACCTTTTACCCTAACAAGGTTCCCCGAATCCAAGGAGATTAATGCATGTTGCTGGCACTGGATCTTACTTGTGCTACGTTAACACTGAATCAGAAGAGAATTTTACTCCTTTTTGTTCGTCAATCAGAAGATTGCTTCAAAAGATAAAAGTGCAAGTTTAGCTGCACTACGAGCTACCATTATTCTTCATGAAAACACAATTAGTTTTGAAATCCCATGCAACTGGATTTTGTCACTGCTGTCCTTAGACACATGCAAACAGTGAAGATGAGCAAGGTAACTCCTCACTGAAAATCGTACATGCCTAACACACTAGAAATGCTTTCTACAAGTTCAAGTCTGCATGTCTATGTTGCTGACCTACCAAAGGTGGCAATATCTAACAAAAAAAATTAACTTGAACAATTCATAAAGTGTAACAGTGAAAAAATACTTCAATACATCAGGTGAACTGTTCCACTTAACATCCAAGTTAATTAACTGAATAATCAGAAAAATATCCTCTTGGTTTTAATAATTTACATTTTGAACTCACTTGAAAAATAAGGACTGTCTTATAATGGGTGTATTTACAAATCAAGTGATCAAGTTAAGCCGCTGCTAATTGTCAACAACCACAGGCATTAACTATTTGAATACTCTAAGCCAAATCAAAGGGAAAATATAAATATATTAGCTTATACCACATTTTGATTTAAAAAATACACATTAAGTAGTTCATAAGCTAACATGTTTGATAAGTGGGGTGTCCTAACACAAACACAGAATCAGTAAACTTATTATCTAACAATTTTTTTGATGTGGCAATTTCTCAAGCATATTTTCATATGATTACAAGTGAATAATTTTACAGCACAGGACTCAGAATCTCTTAAATGGTACAGAGCTAACCTTTTAATTTAATAAGACTGTAAACAAGAGATTCTAAAGATGCAAAATATTTTATCTGTAACATTTTGACTCTAATGAATTCTACATTTTTTTCACTTTGGCCCTTGATGCAATGACATTAAATACTTCTCTTCAAGCCAGGTTCAAAAGTTTCTTTATGACACTACTACCCACTTTAACAGACACAGAGTATGTAAAACTCTAACTAACAGAAAAAAATCTAGATTTTAACTCACGCCCAAATGTTACTCATCTTTTAAAAGCTCATGCTGAACAGTAAGGATTTTTTCTTCTCTTTTTTCCCCCCTGCAGATTTTCACGCAGCAGCTACAGATTTTTATATTAGATACACATGGTATTTTTCTCCCTTATGAATCCATTTATCTTGGTAAAGTCAGAAATACTATTTCTACAAGGAAGAATTGAATATAGACCAGAGTATCATATTAAGTAACATTTTAAGTTAAAAAAAAAAACAACAAAGCCAAAAGCACTTGCATCCATTAGTGTACACTGCACCAAAGTCATCAAGTTTTTCCAGATAGTCTGACTATAATATGAATACTCAATACTAAACTATGTAGTCTCATTTGGACATTTAATGTATGAAGATATAAGGCATCTTCTTAACATAAACCTTCTTAAACAAGTATCTACCTGTGTCAGTTTTAAGTGCAGACCTGCCTGTTTTCCATTTTTTAATTTTTTCCCTTCCTGGAAAGACACCGCTGTTTTTTCTCTGCAGGCTGTTGACAAACTCTGTCAATTCACACTTCCACGTTGAAATATGATGCAGTCTTGAACGCGAATAAAAGTCAGAAATAAAACTACAATCTGAAGATTTGGACACAGGTAAGGAAGCTGCCTTGCTAGGCGCAGGTCCAGAAGTGCTTTTTGTGCTTGAAGGCCCCTGAACAGTTGAGTGGTGAGCACCATTTATTTTAGCATTACTGTGCAAAAATGAAGATGAGGATGAGTTACTCATAGTCCTGTGTGGACTCCATGAAAAGTCTGTATTTTTGCTGCTTTGCTGCAACTGCTGCATTGTGCAGTCTCTAAAGTCAACCATGCCTTTGTCAGTCTTCCCCTCCTCCTGCACAGGGCCTGGAGACAACCTGCCTGCAACACCGTTGCCGGAGGGCACCAAGCAATCCTGTGTCTTTAAGGCACTGGCAGAAGTGTGTGTGTGTCCATTAAAAAGGGCAGTGCTGTCTTTATGAGATTGAATCCCGTTTTGTTTCCGTATGGGAAGAATCTCCTCCAGCTCTGTAAATCCAAAATCGTCCCTTTCTTCTTCCTCTTCCTCATTCCAGCTGTTTATTCCATTGGGTGCGATTTCATTTTCCATTTCATACTTTTTAATATGATTTCTGGAAAAGATATAATAATTAAATACAACATTTTTTATAAATAAAGGCACATTTACATGTAATTTCAAGTTTTTCTTCTTAATTGTTCTCAATTTATACTTCAGTTACATTCCCAAGACAATTATCTCAAATTCTGAGCCACATCCTCTCAACAGCACAAAATATAACACCATACCAAAGATTTTAAAGATTTCATGTAATATTAACTAGGACTTTACATGGGAGTGACCATGCTCACATCAGAAAAGCTATTTCCCTGGCCTGTAATCTGGAAGGCAGTCTCCTGCTGAATTACTGTAATTATTTGTTTGTTAACAGAACTGTACTGCCACACACAGCATGAATGTTGATGGAATAAACAAACCATCAGAAGGAGCTGTCCTTTTACCAAGAGATGTGATTTTCCTTAACTAGTTATAAACAAACAAAAAGAAATGAGAAAATATATACAGAGAACTGTTTTTTAGGAAATTATTTTAGATTAATGTTAGATCCATTTTTTTTTGTAAAAAAAAATCTGTTTAAGCTCTAGAAATCACTCAGCTTTGATAAAAACCACAAACAAACTAATTTTCAGCTTTTAAGCTATAAACCAAAGTATTCTGCCACAAGCACACTAGCACTAAGACAAAGCTTCCATTCAAAAAATTAACTCTGGAAATGAAAATCAAAGTCTACAAGAGTTCTACACATTCTTGATCCGCTGGAAAAAACCCAACAAACCCAACCAGCACTCCCAAAGCTAGCCATGTAAGTACACAAAAAAAGGTGGGAAAAGATTAGCTATTCAATGCGCTACTGAAACCAGAAACTCAATTAAGCATGAAAACAATTTGGTTAAGATTATCCAAATATAAATTGCAGTAAAGATAGTATTTTTGAAGAGTTGGGTGGTTGAAAATGGTATATAAAGTGGCACATACTTAGAGGATAGACAGGCTTTTAAAGTCATGTATTTCAGACTACACTGACATTTTGGGAAGTCTGAATATTCTTCTCATTTAAAAAATCTTTAACAATGCAACAGTAAGAGGTGATGATGATTGTACCACTCATTGTAAAATATGGGTATGAAATACTGCTTAAGATATTAATTTTTTGAGACATTAAGATATTAATCTTTTGAGAAAGATATTAATTTTTGGTTTTATTTTCCTAAGCGTAGACAAATCCTACTCATGTGGTGAAGTATCCTCAGCATTATGCATGACTGGACTGTAAAAAAATCAGCAGACTGTGGAAGAACTCAGATCATCAGTACAAATCAGAAAGTACAGCATCTTGCACAGTATCCTTAGCCCTGCTTGAGCAGTAGTGTTAAACCAGATGACATCCAGGTATCTTTTCCAACCTAAAAAATTCTATAACGTTATTATTCTAGCCTCTAAAAAACAAACATGTATTTCTGAAAAAGATTCAGGAACCTTCTTATTAAAAAAAAAATCTGGATGAGTTAAAGTGGAATGTTCCTTTCCAAATTCCACTTCCTCTGCCAGTTAAAAAGTTTTACTGGCGCTTTCTCTTCAAGTCTCCTCTCAAGGTCTTAGGTGTCTTAGGATACTTTTTTATATTGTAATTTCATTTTTCAATCCATCTTCTCTCTCAAGCATGACTTAATCCTTGGTGTTAGCATACATAATGTATGCTGTGACTTCCTTTTTGTATTTTAAGAGGCTAAAGAAATAGATTAACAACTAGTATGTATTTATATTCATTCCTAGGCACCTTTACCAAAAGCAGTCACCAGCTTTTTGTTTTTGAAATAAAGACTCACTTTTCAGCGTCACCTATCAGAATCCTTTAATAAATGCCTGCTGCTTCCATACAGATATATTACATCCTAGGACTCCTGGATCATACTATCAAACAAACTGTGGTCCAAAGACTAGAGACGAGGCTTGGAGTCAAGGTAAGTGAACTCTTTCCTCAACTATTTATACAGCTATACCTTACTTTTAAATTTCAGCACCTCAGAGCTTACAAAGCTGAAATGCCTCTTACAAAGCTGAAATGGGCTTTGAAAATGCTATTTACAAATGCAAACTCATTATGGGTGAATGATGAGCACCTGCCTTACAAAATCAGAAACACTTACACCCTGTTGAGATCTTTAGCTATATTGCTTGGACCTGGCACAGCATCTTCAGGTTTGCGTACGCTGTTAAAGTTGAGACCTTTCTGAACACTTGACTGCTTGGTGTAAAGCTGATACGGAATGTGCGAAAGGAGACGTCCAGCTTTAATGCTGAAAAAAAAAAATAAGAAAAACCAAGTTATTGCTTAAGAAATTTTAAAGAAATCCCAACCTTCCATGCCAAAAGAATCCCCTTATTTGTACTTGTAGGGCCTTCCACTACCCCTTCCTCACCCTTAACTGGATTGAACTGAAAAGTAATTTGTGATGTGGTGACTGGTGCAACTAAAGGTATTTGCAAAGATGTGTTGGTCAGTAGTCTACATCCATTTCTCTTTCCAACTGACACACACAAACCCTAAATATTTAATTTAAACAAAACAGTCAGAAAACCCTTGCTCAGTGGTCCAGGTAATTCCACCTGAAGAACAGTGACTGAGCTCTTTATCATGGAACAAATTAGGGTAGAATTTGAAAGAGGTCAGCTAGGATGTGGTTCACTGTTAAAAATTAACTACTTTTTCCATTCCACAAGGCTAATTACTTCTTCTTGTAAAAAATTCACTGAGGCAAACTAAACAGAAGAATAATTTCCAAACAGACCTACCATAAATATCTACAGCAATCATTCCAATTATTCCTACTGTGTTCCAGTCTATCTCCCTCTTCTTTTTCATCTTCCACTGAAACTGCAATTATACCTGAGTAACTGCTAAATTCCTTAGGGAAGCCACACACTTGGGAGTGAAATCGTCTCAAAAACACACAACAGGATGATTTAATCTTTCCACCCCAACACCTGTTGATGGCAGCAGAGATAACCTACAGCCTTCCAAGCCTATACTATACCTCTTCTTTGAATGGAATTCTTCATACTGGCTCAGAGACACTGGGACTTCTTCCAGCAGAGAAACCTCTCCCATATCAAAGCAGATCAGTATTAGCATTTAATTTTGAAGATAGAACTGGAGTCAGATTTTAAAGATAATTTAGCTCAGTGTTTTTCAGCACCTGAATGCTTTCTCTTGCTTGAATCTGTACTACTACCAAGGGAGCTGGACAGTAGAACAAAAGCCCTTGGGAGCTTTCTGGCTGCAATTAGAGAGAATATAGTAGGAGATCCCATTTCCCAATTAGATAAATTAAAACTAGTTAAGCATATATATACCTGGTAAGGTTTCTATGGAAATGGAATATCAGAACAGCCCCAAAACTACATCAATTAAATACTGTTTGATACATGAATATATACCATTCATAAAGAAACATTATTTGCATTAAACATTGCCCAACAGAGTTAAAAATACACCCGGGAAAGTTCCAAAGCTTTCTTGTACACGAAGTGATAAGGCAGCAACTGAGTTTTTACAACGCCTGACTTGACTGTTTCTCAAAAGGCTGCATGAACATCGGTGCAGAACCAACTTGGTAATATTTCAGAGTAACTGCTACTATTTCAAGATGATTAAACAAACCCACATTTATTTAAGAACTTGTTCACAACATCATGGTTTTAGCTACTGGAGTAGCTGCATTACTAGATAAACAAACAGTTGTTTTTTTCCAAACTGCCTTAACATGCAGCAATAGGAATCCTAGTTAAGACGCATCATTCAACATCTTTACCCATTTCACCTTCCCTGTGTCACAGAATTCATAATCACTACAAACAATTAGGTTGGAAAGGACCTCTGGAGGTCTCTAGTCCAAACACTGATCAAGGCGTTATATAAGTCATATCAGGTTGCCAAGGTCAAAAAGTCAACACAAATTTCGAGCATCTCCAAAGGCAGAAATTCTACAACCCTCTCTAGGCACCTGTTTCACTGCTTACTCTCTTTTAACTATGAAAAATCTTTTTCTTATAGTGGAATTTTTCTTTGCTGCAACTTGTGACTATTGCCTTTTGTCCACCTGCTGTACATCTTGAAGAAAAATCTGGCTCCACGTCCTTCGTAACCTCCATACAGCTAATGAAAGATAACAATTAGACTCCATCCTAGTCCTCTCTCCAAGCAGAATAGAATCAGCTTCCTCAGTCTCTTGTTATACATCACATGCTCATATTGGTGGCACTTTTCTGAATGGAACACTGCAGTCGTCAGTACTTCTCTTACTGAATAGCCCAAAATCTGACACACAACTCCAGATTTAACTTCCGAAGTGTTGCATAAATTGGAAGAATAACTTGCCTTGATCTGGACTGTGGTCTTGCTAATGCAACCAGTAGCTGTTTGCCTTTATCTCCACAAGGGCACAACTGCAGCTTCATGGTTATCTTTTAGGGTAAGACTTGAGGGTCCTGGTGGATTACAAGGGTGTGTCCCAGCCAGTGAGTCTCTAGCCTGTGTGTTTGCATGGAACTAATTTGTCTTGCATTCAGGACTCGGTATTTTGCTTTGTTGAATTTCATCAAGTTTCTGCCACCCCATTCCTACAGTCTGTTGATGCTCTCCAAAGGACAGACCTTCTCTACAGTGTATCAACTGTTGCCTTCTAAATCATCCACAAACTTGCTGAAGCTATTTTCCACTGTATCCATGTTGTTAGTGAAGATATAAACTGCATCTGGCCCAGTATATAAACTCTCCAGAAATGCCCCTTGTGGCTATTTGCTAGTTTGACTCTGAACTGCTGACCACTATGGTGACCAAGGCAGTTGGGCAGGTACTTACATCCCTCAGCCAGCAGCCAACTATCCAATTCATATCTCCCCAATTTGTCTTCAATAATGCAACAGGGGACTGTGTCAAAAGTGCAACTGTAGTCATAGCAAATGATATCTACTCCTCTCTTTTGCATTTGAAATCCTCATCAGAAAATTAGGTGTCATACCAGAATAGAATCATTAAAAAATTATTATTAACTATTTTCTTCATATTTGTATTAGAGTAGCATAGTTCTTTAGGAAAAATATTCACCTAATTTGAAAATCAAAATAAGGAATCCACAAATACTGGTACCTCATGTTACTTATCCTCAGTCTCTGAAAAGTGATTATAAATGTCAAAAAATGTTAAAAGAATATTCAAATTTGAAAGTCAAGCTCTCAGATCATCTGAATCTGGCTTTCACTGTACAACCACCTTTCCACACTACATAATGGTAGTATGGTGTAATGCTGTATTTTTCAAATAAAGGAATGAATTTTCAAATAAAGTAATGGTGTACTTTTCAAATAAAGGGATACTGACTTAGGAAGGAGGCCTGCCTGTAATCCTCTTCATTTGTTGCAAACATGGAGAGGTAGCAAAAACACACAATAAGGGGCATACATAAAGAATGACTTGTCACTACAGCAACCACACTTTTACTCTGCAACACTGGATTTTGCAACTGCTGTTACAGAAGATCTCTATGGGATGCTAACTAAGCCAAAATTCTAGAGCTACTTCCATTTAACAACAATTTTTGTAAAAATCTGACTTTAGAACATAGTTCGGAATACGCAAAGCCTTTAATGCAGCAATAAAGTTCTTCACATGCCTTACTATCCTCGCACAAGTAACTCTGCAGAATCTTATATAGTTTCCATGGCATATTCCAAGTTATGAACATTTCTGGTGTTTTACCTCAATGTCCTTTAGTTGGCTCTCAAAAAAATTAAATTAAATAATAGCCATGATAATCGTGCTATGTTACATTCATTAATCTTTGGAAAGCAGACAGATGCTATAGTGATAAGCACCAATAAAAGACAGGAATTAATTATTCATTTCATTACCAGCAAAGAATTCAAGTCACATGCAATAAGTAAGGAACAGGAGACAAAAAGGAAAAGCCATGTCACTGTATTAGCAGTCTGCAACCTGAACTCAATCTTTTCTGTGCAGAGAATGTGGCAGATGCCACAGTGAAAAAAGATGGCATGTGATCATGTAATTAAGGACTAAATCATAATATATGCACATAAGAAACAAATCAAAGCTCCACAGACAAACAACTTCCTCATTTTGCAACCTTGGGTGACAAGACCAAAGATCTAATAACACTGTTTTACCAGCAGCTTGTGACAGCAACATTTTAGGGTAGATTCTCCACCAAACCGAAAAAATTGCAAACCCATCATATTGCCTACAAGAGAGCTGCAGAGGGGCTCTTTACAAGACTGTGTAGTTACAGGACAAGGGGGAATAGCTTGAAGCTGACAGAGGGTGGGTTTTGATCAGGTATTAGAAAGAAAGTCTTTTCTGTGAGAATCGAGAGGCACTGGAACAGATTGCTCAGAGAAGCTGTGGATGCCCCATCCCTGAATGGATGAGGCTTTGAGCAACTTCATCCAACTTAATCCATGGCAAGAAGGTTGGAACTAGATGATCTTTAAGGTCCCTTCCAATTGTATGAAATTGGAAACTCTACATCTATTACATTAATTTTCACAAACTGATCTACTGAGAACATAATTTGGTATTCCATATACAGAGAAGGATTATTTAATCACTGAGTATTCTTTAATACTGTTGAGAAGAATGGAAACAAAAAAAGACATGGTAGTGAAATCAGCTTCTATTCTAGATTGTGATATAAACCCTGTTCTGTTGAAACAGCGTATTCCCCCATTTCCTTGAGCTCAAACTCATGTATCTGTCTACACTTGGTTCTTCTGACTTATTCCACAGTATAACCTTCCAGAGCCACAATGAAGAACCTGAACACAAGACACCAGAATAAAAATTTGAGGAGATTTGACATATCAGGTTCTATTAAGTCTCTACTGAACGTACACAAATTCATCTTTCCAATCTGGTCAAAATCATAGCAAGCTCTAATGGCACTAAAAAAACCAGTCATGTCTTCCAAATAAAACCACAGTTCCCATCAGTTTTCCAAGTCCTTAAACACAGGGGTGAGGCCCTAAAACTGTAGGGGGGAAAAAAAAATCTATCTGAAGTCTTTTTCAAACTGAGTAACTTAAAATGTCTAACTAAAGTTTAAAAACTGACCATAAAGATACATTATGTGAAACAGCTGAATACAAAGGACTGAAAACCAGCAAACTGAAAATAAGATTTCACACATGCATTGCAGAACAGTTCCCTTGCCTGTTTCCGCTGGTTATCTAGGAAAGAGGCTACTTAAGAATGGCATGACACCAGCAGGATAATTTCTAGAACATGCTCCTGCATGTTCTATTTCCTGTGAGTTCCTCAGATGGAAGGAGAGAGATGCAAGCCACATTAACTGCTCTCAGCTTGGCTATTGTCTTTATCAAGGACAACTTCACTGGATTCTATCTATTCCAGGGCATGGAGAAAGAGCATCAATATTCTGTAAATAAAATGTAGACTTTTTTTCTTCCATTTAGTTTTTATTATTTTCTTACAAAGTCACAACACAATAAATGTTTAAATGGATTAGTTCCAATTTTATGCGAGCACTTTTCAATTGACATACTTCTTCATATACAGACATGAAACTTAGGCAAAACACAGGACAGGAGATTTAAAACAATCACGTAGTAGTTTTTTAACATCCTGAGATGAAGTCTGGTCAATTGGTTAGATATTAAATGGAATTAACAGGATAATGTTCAGTTTCCTAATATGCTTCAGACTTTCTGAATGTTCTTGGTGAAGTTTCTTAAAGAACAATCCCTAAGAAGAGAATCTTCAGTGTAACAGTGGTATTTCTACCCAGCTGTTCTATGACTGAATTATTTTAAGCTTAACCATAATCTCAAAATGCAATCTTTAATTTTTTTCTCTCCAGACTTTTCTTGGGTTTTTTTCCCCGAAAAGGAGAAATCTCCAAATGCAGGAAGATGTAAACTTACCTTTCCACGATCCACTCTGGCCGAACTACTTTTTCTCCTTTCAATTCTTTTATTTTGGCATTTGGAAGATTGGTGGCAATAATGTGAGTTGTTTTTGATCTGGAATAGTACACATGGTATTGGCCTCCATGTAACATCATCAGCCGTCTTAATTCATCAGCTGAGGGATCTATAAAATTAAAACCAGAAATATTCCTGCTTAGTGTCAGCAAATACAGTGGGAGAAACAACTTAAATTGATAAATATGATGCCAAGGTCAGAAAGAGTGCAAACCATTGTTTTATTCAAGAAAAAACTTACAAGTTCTTCAAAGAACAAATCAGAAAAACATTTGGCAAAAAAATGCACAAAACTGGGGTTTTGAAAACACTAATTCAAAATGCAAACATTCTACTTGCTTTAGAGGAGCTTCCAACAATATGTATGGAAGAAGGTAGGAAAAAACCATTCAAGTAGATGTAATGTTAAACTATATCAAAAAATGCTTTACATCAACATAATACAAAATTAGATTATCTTTTCACCAGAGTTCAGGAGAATAGTTTATACCCAGAAGCAACAGAAAATAATTAATATCAAAAGGGTTTAGCAATAGCACAGAACTCCTACTATGTAATTTCTGATGTACTGAAGCAGTTAACTCATTCCATCCTCACAAGATTATTCTTGAGTTGCTACAGGGAACAAAGAATACCTTAAAAACCATCAACATTCTGATCTCCTCAGTCATTTTAAAAACAGTACTTATTTTGCAAGCAGAGGTGAGGAAAAAAAAAGAAAAAAGTGTTAGCTTTGGAAAATGTTTGCAGTGGCGTCACAGAGGCACCAAAAGATTTGAGTCAACACAAACACAATGTTTGAATAGTGAATCTAGCACAACATGTTTTTTTAAAAAAGGTTGAACAATACAAGAACCAGGAAAAATTTTTTAAAGGATACAGTTACAATTTCTTTCTGTCAACTCTCAAAATATGTCTAACATTCCTCTAACCTTTAACTAAAAATAGCACACACTTTCTCAAAGTGTTACCTTTCCTACTCCAGCCTTTTGGACAGTATCTTCTAGAACTCTTTCAAGGGACTAGCCTCTTGAAGAATACACAAATAGTGGACTTTCACTAAAGAAAATGCCTGCATTAAACAACCAATCCAGATATATTAATGGTTTAACATATCCACCTTAACCTTTTCAATCCATTTGAGCCCTGTGCTTAAACCAGCACTAATCTATCCCATAGAAGCTCTATGCATCAATTACATAATAATCACAACATTCCTGGCAGAGATCCCTGAATAAGGCTTCTGGGGAGTTTCCAAAAGGTTATTAAGCTGCTTTACAGAAATAAGAAGAAGCATGAACATAAGCATAGTAGATTAAAAACCTTACTCCAGCTAACATACACTATCAGTCCATCACAGATGGTCCCTACAACACAGAAATGTCTTACCTCTTGTTCCTCCTTCCAGTATCAGTAGGTTCTGTCTCACACATTATGTCACTCCGAGCAAGAAAACTTTGACATATTCTCCCAAATCTAAATTTAAGGCATACAATCTAACCACCACTAATTTGAAAAATTAAAAATTTAATAAGTGTAGGAGGATGGAGGAAATTAAAAGGCTTCATTTCAAATACTAAGACCACAGAAACACGCAAAGATCTACTCCTATTTCTAAAAGTTATGTTATGTAAATGATACAGTAAAGCAATATTTATAATCAGAATGTAAATCAGATTTTTTAAATTGAAAACCTTAATCATGAAAAACAACGGAACATACAAAACATATACAGAGTAATTGTCATGTATTTACTTAGCTGCAAATTCATGTGTTTTGCAGTTACTTCCACTCAGGATGGTAAACACGAGAATGACACAATACAGATCCTTATAAGAAATAAAGGTTCACCTGTCAAGCCATTGACGTAGATGGCGACTCCGCTAAAGATACTTGATGAATTTCCATCCCTCTGTTGCTGTATGGCTGAATCCGACCGGAACTGATCCTCCAATTTCTTAACTTTTGCTGACATGTACCCACCCTAGTTTTTAAATTAAAACAAAACACAACCCATGATGCCAGTCCTATTTCCTAAAGTTTACATACAGAAACTGGTCAATTATAAGACTGGAAAGGTAAGGAACATTTCTCCAAACTCTATCTGGTTGACATGCAAAAGGCATTCATTTTTCAAATGAAAAATAGCAAATGCTCCACCATAAACTTATATCTACAAGATAACTGCATCTTATTTTCAACATGGCAGGATTTATTTCATACTCCTTAATCTTCTTCTTATAGGAAAAGAATCTATATATATAAATATTCTATATAGAGATATATAAACTCTTATAGAATAAAAAGAAGAGGAAAAAATGGGATTATGCAAATTTGGGTGCTAAATTTGAGACTCATTGCCTAAAAAACAATGTGGTCCCATATATTTTCAGTTCCTAAGTTTACACAGGACAGTATTATTCTAAACATGGATGTAAATTAGGTGCCTCAGTTATTTGTCCAACTGCAGAAAGTAGTGGAGACAACCGTAAATAGTTTTCAAATTACTTAGTTTATTTTTTAAATGGTGATTCAAAACTATTCAAGGGTCTGCACTTATTAATTAATAATGAAATTTAGTGATTATTGTGAACACAGACTTCAAAACCTGGTAATTAAAACATTTCTTTCAAACTTAATTATGTGTTTTCCAGTAAAGCAAAAGGGTTTAATTTATAGCATCCTCTTAGCATGTAAAACAAAACTGTAAGCCCTTCTTAACCACAGTGCCATCTACCTGTTTAAAAAAAGCAACTAGGTTTTGAACATACCCATATTCCCCAGCCATCGCCATCAGCAGCTCGTTTCCGCCATCCACCCCGCCTCATACTGAAGCTTCTGCAGAGGAAGAACAATGCTTGATCAATTAAATGTTCATCAGTGGCATTTCAATGATGGCACTACAGGCCATTTACAGATTATCACAAAGATTAATTTTTTTCAATCAACTTCACTGCAGTATTTGAGTTTCACAGCCAATCTAGAAATGAAAGATCACATAAAAACCCAATTCCTCAGTTTTGCAGTAATGCATACTGTGGTTCCTGCGACATATCAAAAACCACACACACCTTTTGCTTTATTCACCCTGAATATTAAAAACTCCTTACAATGTTCACTGTCCATTACAATTTATTAAATTCTTTCTGTTCCTCATACATCTCCTATTAAAAAAGGAATAATAAATGGTTCTTAAATACAGCTGCTAGCATCCATGCAAAATATTGTCCAGGTCATGAACAATCTTTTATTTCCTATTTGATACCATAGATATGGTGCAATGCAGGCAGCCACTTCCTGGTATTAGAGACTGGATTAATGGATTTACAATGGAGACACCAATGGATTTACAACTGATTATAAAACATCCAAGCATATGTTGCTGTAATGCAATACATCACATCAAAACAAAAAACCAAAGGTGATCTTATGGTCAAAGAAAAGCCAGATGTTTAAGACCTAGTATGATCTATAGTTAGGTTTGGGATTTGATTCTTTGGGGCTTTTTAGTTGCATTGCTTAATAAATAAATAAAAAAATAAACAAACCCAACCAGCCAAATTGCAGTTCTCCTTTATGCAAAACACTTATCCCTGGACCACAAGCTGAACACAGCCATGTCCCCAGATGAGCTATTAGCTGGCTAGAACAGAACTCCTGGATAGAAAAAGCAATGCTTGGACTGTGGCCAACTGTTCACTGCACCCAAGTGATTCATATTTACTACAGCTGTTGTAAAACTGATTTTAGAATATTGATTAATGATGTGGTAAGATCATGAAATCACTGCTTGCTATTACATCACTCACTTTTCAAACAAAATAGTTCTCTAAATAAAAAGACAAAATAGCCTTTTAGGTCTATCAGCTCTTAGAGAATCAGCACAAGATTCTGAAACTATAAAAAGGTGACTGTCTTAAGTCTTCTATTTCATTAAATATTTAATTTATATTCCTTTATCCTCCCTAAAACCCATACAAAACTACAGTAAATACACTAAATAAAGTAAACAATTTTTATTTCTATCCTTGTTTTTGGGTCTCTGGACCATCCACAGCATTGTCCAGTAACGAGAGCATAGAAGCTTCACTCAGTCTACAGCTTACCAGAAAGCACATAGGGTTGTGAATGGAGACAACAACACCACATTCTGGTAATTTTCCTATCCAGGCCTTCTACTGCACTGTTTTGGAGACTACCTCATTTATAGTATTAACATTCAATTTCTTATGAACCTAGCTGAACGTGAGTCCTAGCTTTTGTCTCTAAATTCCTTTTTGTCCTAGAGGATGAAGCAGGCATACTCTGATATCCAGTTAAACCACCCTGGATTGCAAAATACGATACAGCTGCAGCAGAAGTTTTCATAAGTACTATCATTTTCATTGACTACTGCAAATATGGCAAATTAGGCAACCACAGAATCATAGTCAAAGCAGGTAGCAGGTATTTTGAAAAGCTAAGCATCTGTTTTATGTTTCAGGACCTCCACAAACACAGAAAGATCATTATGCACTTGGTTCTGTGCTAACAGTTGCTTGTAACTTGATATACAATTGACATATACCTTGTTGTATGCGCAATTGTGAAGATCAATCACATATCAAAGAAATGAGCTCTACACCAACATCCAAAACAAAGTAACCCCTTCTCAAATTACTGTATTTTCCCTCCATTTCTTACCCACAGACCTGTTTCCAAGGCATCAGGCCTTCTGAAATTAATTTTTAGTGGTTAGGATTGCATCTAATAGATACCACCGAACTCTTAAGAAGCACTGAGGAAAAAGAGAGGAGATGAGCTAGATGACCACTTAGGATACACAATTGTCTTTTTGCCTGCAGAGGACAGTGTATAGTGAAAATGGCTTGATGATTTCTTTCATATGGAAAATCTGTATTTTTTCATTGACTGAAGTGAAGTGTATCTCACATCTGTCACTTCTGGCTAAAAAATTCTTTGAAAAACAGAAAAGAGTAAATTCATTAATAAAGAAAAACCATTAATGAAAATGTCATCTAGTTTTTTTAGATACTACAGATATCAGTGTATGAGCTCATAAAAGACACCAGAATCTTAACTAATGATTACTTTCTCCCTCTTAATCAAGGATGACAAAGTCTTAAAGGGTGGCTAGAAAAATGGCAGAGGCTCTCTCTTCATAAGGAGCAGCATGGAAAGCACAAGAGGCAACAGATACAAGCTGCACGAGGAAGTTTCATCTTGACATTGAAAAGAAGTTTTTAGAGTGAGAACAATCAATGACGGGAACGCAGGGACCCAGAGGAGTTCTCGTCTCTGGAGATTTTCATGTTGCAATTGGACAGGGCACCAGATAACATCAACCAGGCTTCCCTAGTCTAACCTTCTCTACCCATGAAAGGTTAGACTAGATACTCTTTTAAGGCCACTTCCAATCTGGGCTGCTCTATGATTCTAAGAGTATCAAAGAAAAAACCTCATACAAATATAAACTTTTGCTCTGGAAAAAAAAAAAGACTGTACAAAATGCATACTCTAAATCACCACAACACCAACCACTGAGAAGACAGGATTTGATAGGTCTTAACTCTGATCCCTGTACAACAACATCATGCTTAAACTAAAATATCTAATGCCTGACAAACTGAAGAACTGTCTTCATAAGAGTGAGCTTTTCTGAAACCTTGAAACACGTTTCATTTTTATTCAGGACACTGGGAGGTGAGGAAAAAAGTTCTCTAGTCTGAAAGTGAACCCAGTTAAAATCAGAATCACGGTTACGTGCCTAGCTTCTTTAAAATTAGAAATCAAACAAAACTACTGAGGTCAAGGTGCTAAAAACATGACGTATCAATTGCTCAGAAGCTGTCTTCCTAGAGCCTGCAAAACTTGAGAAACTAGGCTGTAATGCCTACTTAAAACATCTGATAGTGATTTACCATTTCCTTAGCAGATGCAATTTTTGACTCAGTCCACTTAAGCCAGTCCACTTAAATTCTGAACACCCAGGTTAGGAACATGGTACTTCATGATTACTAGATGTCTCTGTCTCAAGTCTTCCCTTTCAGGGTCACGGATTATTTTCTTAATGCTGATATGAAAACCTGGGAGACTAGTTTCTCCCTTTATAGTTCCAGGAACTAAATGGTGAACCAAGGTTTCTGGATTACAGAGAAAGCTCTCTGCTAAAGACTTCTCCTTACAGTATCAATTTTTCCTTAAAAATGAAGGTAACCTCTTACAGCTGCCTTGCTGAAACCTAAGGAACGAATGAACACAAGAAATATCTTGCCCAAGATACATTAAAGCAGAGGAAGAGTTAAGCAAGATTTTAAACATGCTCACTGGTTCATTAAATAAGAAATGTAAGGATAGTATGATGCTCCCCCTATAGGAATCGTGATGAAGGGATAAGTAAGAGAAACGGTTAGTAAAGAACACATGAAGGTGGGAAGTAGATGAGGTGTGGATGGGTAGAAATCAAGACAGAGGACTTCAAACAGCCATCACAAACAAGCCAATTTCGGACAAGAGTTCATCTTTCTTGCAGTTCTTTCTTAAAGTATCTAACTTGTTTCGGAACAGTTTTCTCTGTTTGCACAAATTCTTTAACATGGCTAAGAGACCAACCCAGACCAAAACCACAGGTATTATGGGGAAAAATGGTTGGGAGCACAGATCTGTATTCTCCAATGACTCTGCAAGAAGTGAACATGGATCATGTTCTTTTTAATCATGAAATTTTTAATTCCAGCGCAGTACTAGTCCCTTCCGTCATACATTTCAGCAATCTCTCTGCCAAGCATATCTACAGTGCAGAGGTATTTTTGCTACCTCTTCAAGTAGCCAACTTGAATCTGGCAGAACATAAACTTTATGGTTTTGCCCTACAAGAAAACATATGAACTGTTTCCAAAGACAAAATGAGGCTGCACTGTGACTCAACAAATAACCCTGCCAAAGTTTGTCTAAATGCATCACACAAGTACAGTTCCATCCAGATAATCTGATTTTTGGTAACTGAAAGCTGTATGGAAGTATAACACACTATAACAGCTAGTCTACATTTCTGACCAGAGTAGACATCCTGTCATTGTCCTCTAATGCAGCAGAACTTGATTTATTTAACATATTCACATGCCCCAAGCCTATATAAAAGGTGTAGCTCCAGCAGAAGTATGAGTGTCTCGGGCCACTGCTAATGAGTATCAGAATCTTTTCCTTGAACTGTAGATTTAATTCATACCAGCTCAGCAGGGCTTAGAAGCTTTTTCCTCCAAGTGGGTATTTTGTGGCTTGTTTGAGTTTCATGCCTCTACATTCCACCTCCCACATCAAACTCACCACTCTGCTTGGCACTAACCCTCAAGCTCTTTGAGCAAAGAACTATCTTATGTGTTTATACATTTCTAAGCACAAGAGTCCTATTCTTGGCTGAGTCTTCTGGAAAAGAGCCGCTGCTATAGGGTAGAAAACAAATTTTTTTATCATATATTAAGAAGTCCAGAATCCAGCAAAAAGAACTTACACCAAAAAGTCAAAAGCTTTTTAAAAGATACTATATGCTTAAATGCCCATGATTTCAGACAATTCAGGGTTAGCCCTACTATTCTATATTAAAATTACTAATTAGTACATTGCAAAGCAACTGAATTTTATTCTAAGTGAGAAATAAAGTCTCAGGGTGAAGTTTGATAAGATGTTTGAGTCAACTTGTTGGCTGGCTGCTACCAAAAGGGATGATTCTACCTCTGCTGGCCTAACAGACTTTATCCCTTCTTCCCAAGAGAATATGACCCCTACATTCACACTGGTGCTATGTGAAGTTCTGCTCACTAAATCAACATAAAATTGACATAATTTTATGGTTTAGCTTTCCCTAAGTTTAGCAAGATGAAGTGACTTACAAAAGCATCAGATAAAGCCAAAGCAGACGGGCAAAAAGAGGGGAATGGATGGGATCTTAAAATTATCTTAGCAATTTCTAGAAACCAACTTTTGGGTCATGACTATAACTAACAGCAGTGTAAATGTAGATACAGAGTTCTAATGAGCTGGCCACTGTTCACTAAGTAGTACTGCTTATGCTTTTTCCCCTGCAATAAACCAGAGGGATAGACTACCTTACCTTTTCCACAGGGTAAGGGCTTTTTAAAAAAAAGTTACAATCCAGCAGCTCCACATCTTAGGCTACCCATCCCCACCGGATAAGCCCTAACTACAATCACCTGATGTTACAGGGCCAACCAGCAAGTTCTGTTTTGCAGTTCAATCTTTGATGATACTTTAAATCAAGAGAAATGAAATTAGCTGAAGGACACTTGAACCAATAGCTATCCCCAAAAACACCCAACACCACCTCCATGTCCTGTGGTTAAAGATAAGAGTGTAAATGAGAAAGAACAAACTTAAAAAGCTTGGGCAATTTAAATATTAGAAAACATTATGAGAAATTTAGAAATACCATTTGTCTAAAACATGAGCATCCATGGCATTTGCTAGAAAGGCAAAATATCATACAACTCACATAAAACATGGAAAAACTTCCAAGTCCTGCAGAATCAGCTCCTCATGAGCAGATAACTATTCTAAAATGATGTTCTGCACATACTTTCATTTGAGGTTGACAGTAAAGAAATGATAGTCTGAAAACTTCCAGTTCAACCAGTCCCCCAAAAAAAGAACTCTTTGCTAAACTAATCCAGCTTCCAAACTGACTATTTCTGCAACTCAAAATGGTCTCTATTCAGATCAGTTTTTCATGATCAGTACAATGATGGACTAAATACTTCACACACAAGTAACAACTAAGAAATATAAATTTCTTTTGCTGGCTAAACGTCGCAATAATACAAAAAGCAGTTGTACAGCAGATAACTTTAACAACTTTATATCAGAGCTGTACAAGACAAAAGCCTTTATATCTTGTTACAACTAACTTGGAGTCTGGGACAGACAACTGTTTTACTTGTCACAACTTGAGGAAGCATGAGAATGAGGTCCAGAAACCAGGATCACTGTGCAATCCACACCAGCTCTGAACAATCTGTTTTCAAGATATCATTTTTGCTTTCATACATGGCATTTGAGATGGCTAATTCTTTGAAAAATAGGAAGGCAGACTTAACTTGAAACCAACTGTCAATTTCCCTCTAGGAATAACACTCAGTAACAGCTATAGTTCATTTATAGCTTGTCACAAGTAGTGGTTTAACCTGGTTTTTTCTTCTGCTTACAGAAGACTGGCCTTCAGTTTCAACATTTCTGGAATTTTTGGGTAAGTCATGACCAGCCCAGCCCCTTCAGAGTTCTCCAGTGATGAATTGCTTTTCTTCACAAATGTTCATTGCTGTATGTAACCAGGTAGCTCAATTCACTTTTTAGTTCAAGTATCACTTCTTTGACACAAGGCTTCTTAGTGCCACCATACAATGATAAGATTCAGCAAACTTCATCAACTAGCTTCATCAGTTCTCTCCTGTGCCTAAATTCTTCTGGGGCTTCAACCCCAAGGGGACTTGGCACAGTCATAATCTTTATGCCAGCTTCTAAGTGCCTAGAATCCAGAATAAAAACCATTAAGTAAAATCAGAATAAGAAACACAGTTTGTGAAACTAGGACTCTAAATACCAACAGTGAAGAGACTGCAAATCACCAAAAGGAAATGTTCTCTTGGACTTGAGTATCCAAAACAATAAACAAGATGAGCTTATGAGCTGCATAGTCTTCCTCCAATCCCCTCTGTTTATCTATCTACAATATTTGAGAAGGGAGAATTATGTCTCTTTTTTCTTTGAAAATGAAGACTGGGATGTTAGTTTTCTACCTAATAAATCAACAGAACTTGTTTAGAAGGTTTTTGGTTTGTGCACTCAGTATGACAATCCAGTCCCACAACTCCTGTCTTCCCCAAGCAGTCTGTGCTAAGGTACAGGCCAAGGAGTCAGTAGTAAGCATAAGTAAACCCATGATCGCTACTCCCAAATAATTAGAAGAGTTGCTATTGCTGAATGATTAAGGACTTTCTAAGACTTTCCAGGCACAACTGAAACATCCTTGTAAAGCTAAAGAAGAACTTAACAAGGGAGAAAAAGTGGGTAAGTGGAGGTATAATTATTCAAAAATAACTGCAAAATTTTCATGAGGTGATCAAAGCAAGGAATCTGTGGATGCTCTGAATTTATTAACATCAAATTCAGAGGAACTGTGCTTGTGGAAACCTGATACATATAACTACTTTCAGACTTCAGCCCAGGAGATGGATGAAATCCTTCAGAAGAGACTGCATCTTTTTGACTGAATTTAGGTATTTGACTACACACGTATGTGTGGGTGTATGTATGTATGTATGTATGTGCACACACAACAAACTGGTCTTTGTTGCTGATGAGCATGAGTGCTGGCTACCCAGACTGATCACTTTGGCAGTAGTGAATGGCACAGAAACAAAGCCCAGTGCTCTGGGCCAGCACTGTAACCACTGCAGAGAGGGTACATGCAGTTTAACAAGGCCAAGCCCAAGGTGCTGCACCTGGGGAGGGGCAACCCCTGGAATCAATACAGGCTGTGGAATGAGCAGATGGAGACCAGCCCTGAAGGACTTGGGGGTGCTGGTGGCTGAGAGGCTGGACATGACCCAGAAAGCCAATCACACCCTGGGCTGCATCCAAAGCAGCATGGGCAGCAGTGAGACCCCACCAGGAGCGCTGTGTCCAGCTCTGGGTCCCAGCACAGGAAGGACACTGGCCTATTGGAACAAGATAAGACGATCAGAAGGATGAAGCACCTCTGCTATGAGGAGAAGCTGAGAGAATTTGGATTATTCAGCCTGGAGAAGAGAAGGCTTCAGAGCGATGTAATTGTGGCCTTCCAGTATGTGAAGGGAGAATACAAGAAAAAGGGAGAGAGACTATTACAAGAACATGTAGAGACAGAACAAGAAGGAATGGCTTCAAACTGAATATAGGTTTAAATCAGATATTAGGAAGAAATTCTCTTCTGTAAGAGTGGTCAGGCACTGGAACAAGCTGCCCACAGAAGCTGTGGATGCCCCATCCCTGGAAGTCTTCAAGACCAGGCTGGATGGAGCTCTAAGCGACTTGGCCTAGTGGAAGGTGTCCATGCACATGACAGGGAGCTGGAGCCAGATGACCTTTAAGGTTCTTTGCAACCCTGACTATTCCATGATGATGTTGGGGATTTTTTAGGAGACATGTCCAAGGCAGTTGTACTTTATGGTCAACCCAATGTTATCGCTGAGCCAGTGTTGATCCTGCCAGGTTTTCAGGGAAAATGAGAGAGGAGGCATCTACTTTGCAAATGGTAGATGATGTCAGATACTAAGGAGGACTCTTTACTCATGTATGGGCAGCAAAACTCTAAGAACTCAACAACTTCACCAGCAAAAACATTGCTAACTCCAGATTCAGTACTGAAATAGGTAGATTTTCTGTTCATAGCAGTGTTTGAATGACATTACTTAATTTCAACTGACATTGCATAGTCAAGTTCCCAAATGCTTTTCTGACATAGCCTTTGAAACTCTCAAAGCTGCAAAATCTTTTTGAAGTAAAATCTTCACAACATAAGGCTTCTATACTTAGCCTTGAAGCTTCAAGTTTCTACTCAAGTTTTCTACATCTTTCTTTAGTCCATAGATATTACTTTTTTTCATCAACTCAGACCAACAAGACTAGGAAGAATCAGATGAAACTAGCAAGTGAAGAGATCAAAAGAAATGGAAATATTTTTTTAATCTATAGCCTAGTTTATTTCAAGATTATCTGACACTGGATACCAAGGATGCTAAAAGTCCAGATCTGTTCAATAGATAAATGGAATAAAACCATATTTTTTAAGGTAACAAACTACAGAAGCTCAGAACACGAAAGGAAAGTATTTTAGTGCGTTTGCTTATTGTTAACAAAAACTTCTGATCTGACCCAGCATATTAACAAGTTTCCTCCTAGATTCAGAGAAAAATAAGAGCACCATGCTTCTGTATTTTCCAGGGAAAATACAGGGAAAAAACCAAAAATGCTCTAATTCTTCAAGATCCTTTAATTTAAACTCAAATCTGAATTGTGTTCTTGGCCTGTACTGGTTCTAAGTTGGTATTTTAAGCACCTCTGACATAAAACCAGCAATGTTATGCTGCTGCTTAGTGGAGATAGATCAATACAAAATGGCTACAGAGCAAAAATGGCCTATCCCAAGCAAATGCTACAATTTTAAAACTTGGGTTAAAAATCAATATAGAAGTTACAGGAAGGGGCAACGTTTAAAACTTCAAATCAGCCAGAAATTACAGTAAAAAGTCATTACAACCTTACCTCTCCCCTACTATTGGTTTATTAAGAGGATTCTTGGAACTGCTTACCAAATAATGCAATTAGAGAATGAAAATCAAGGAATTATGACTGAAAAGGCAGTATTAGAGCTGAGTGCTCTAATGTTTCCTGAAAACAACAAGCAGATTCAGAAATCAGGAACACTATCCTTTCAATATAAATTATTTTAGTTCTTTACTTCAACTGGGAGTTGCATTCAATTTCACAGAATGGTAAAATACACTGCTTGGGAGACTGCACTAATCATTTACCTTACATGCCATGGGGTCAGGGGCTTTCCTGTTTGTAAGAATTAATAGCAATTCCATTACTTCCTTCAAAAAGCAACAGCTCCTAGGTTTCCAAAATGACCTCAGTGGAGCACAACCACTTGTTCGAGATGCTAACTCATCATGCCCCGAACAAACACCTGATGCGAGCCAGCTCAAAGAGATGAAGTCATGAACATGGACAGAACTTTAGTTAATATGGAAAAACCTTAGAGTAGTTCTTGACCCTACTGTGCATAGCTTCTGCACTGCTTTCTTGCTTTGGCATTCAAGCCAATCCACCAGCATTTGCAAGAATGACTCTGCAAGGTACCCGAGCAGTGTCTTCTCCTAAGAGAAACCACCTTTCTCTTTTCCAGTGTTAATCATTTACTTTCATAAATCAAGACACCAAAGAGATGTGCATTACTTGAGGCAAACCAAATAAGGAGGTTACAACCAAGAATTCCATTACACTGGGACTTGGGTAAAGTATTTATATTTAGCTGGGAATGGAAAAGCAAAACTAACAGAAAAGTTAACCACAGCATGGCTAAGCTTTGCTTCTGCAAGTAACTGAATTTCAAGTCACCAGTTTCAGCACTACCAAACAGGTAGAATATCAGCTGGGAAACCTGAAACTTTGAGATAGGAAAGGAGTTGCTTTAGCCAAGAGCTAACACTGAAATTCAGGGAATACAGTCTGCCTAGGCATTTAAAGCAAGGAATATGGAATATACAATCCTTGCTCTGGGTATACTAAAAGTATCTCCTAGGAGAATTTCATGGTTACGGATTCCTTAGCTACAATAGCAGCAGTCCTTAAGTCGATTTTGAAACAAAAGCCACAGGAATGGAAGTTATCATTCCAGCCCAGAATTCAGGGCTGTTCTGCACACTCACCTCTCTTCTGCTGAACACCGAGAAAGAAGCCTTTCCTAATTCTGCCTTCTATCTTATGAGCAGCAGATAGTCCATGTGAAATACAGAGTGAGGGGATCACAGACAGGGCAGGCCCTCTTCCCTAAAAACATTTGTGTGTCCAATTAAATGCTGTCTGGTTTCCACAACAGAGTAAAAAGCTGCCCTCAGGGCAGAGCACTATAGATATCTATCTGTTAGACAAAGACACTTCCACAAGTATACTGTATGACACGTCTAAGAATTCCTCAGGTTTTTTGCATCCACTTAAGGTTTGCTCTCTTACTTCCAACTTTTATTTGTAATTCCATGGCCACACTCATTTCTACTTGTTTCCAATTTTTTCCTCACTTTGCTATGCTTAGGTAAACATGTGGTACTATCATCAAATTAATCTACATTGTATTCTTGATGAAGGGTTTCAACATTTGGATATTTAGCTCCCTTGTTATATGTACACCAGGCAAACCTCCTAAGAGCTGACAGAGATCTCAGTGATAATAATATACCCCTTTAATTAAAAGAGAAAAATGTTGAATTAAAAAAAAAAACATTCCCTATGAAATAAACAATAGCTAACAAATTAAATGAGGAGAGCACATGGCAGGGTCAGGCAAGTTTTTTTTTCCTGCTTGTCCTGGTTTATTAAAAAAAGAGTCTGTGTAATCACATTAATTTTTTTCCTACCTACTCAAAACCAGATTTAATTCTTACTTTCTTTTTTTTTTTTAATCTCTCTAGTAAATGAAAGGGATGGTAGAAAGATTGAAAATTTGTCATGAAAATTCTTTCAGGAAGTCATATGGGTCAAGGGATCAGAAACAACTAATGAAAATTGGCACTCTGTTACAACACAGTATCACTGCACCAGAACAGGCTGTACCAGAGTGTATGTACTATTCAGAAAGATGGACTGGTCCTGGGTTTGAAGGGCTCATTATTTAGTAGAATCATGTACTGAAAAACCACATATTGTTATCAGAAAAAAATGTACAACCACTTTACAATTGAGGCTTGAAATATACTAATGAATTTTTCCTATTAGTGCTTTGCTTTTGAAAAAAAATCTTTCTTCAAGTAGTTAAATATGAGTGAGTCACAAGGCAGGTGTCTGCACTGTGCCTCTACTAACACTGTCCTACCAGTGACCTCCAGTGTGGCAGCTTGGGATTATTTACTAACAGGGATTTCGTACATTATCCAGCAGAAGAAATGGACTGAATGAAAGACCAATATGGTGGGAATGGGTAATAACTACATGCTTGAGGCAAGATAGCAAGGAATTTGTCAGAGATTTGGATTTCTATCTGATCTTGGATTTCATTTGTGTTAAATGTCATAAACCTTAGTAAAACAAGACTATTCTGGAAACAAATGTTAGCTGTAACTTCTTGCAACTAATTAGGTAACTGCTCAAACCAGTTCTATTTGAGCAACAATTGCATCTAAATGAAAAAAGAATTCAGATTATAAAATTAAAGTTCCCCAGTTTTGAGTCTTTGGATTATGGAGTCATTTTTTGAGGTAGGACCTGGGTTTTAGATCAAGATGCACAACAAATATCAACTCATCTTTTCATTAAAACAGTCATTAATACAAGCAGAGTACTCACAGCCCTGTCATTCTGAAGACTGTGATCTTAATTTTAAAGCATCAGAAATAATGGAATATTACAGCACAAAACACACAGACTTTCTACCCAGAAAACCCAAACGTACTGGTGATACTATGTTCCTCTTCCTTCTTAAGGTTAACATGCCATTACAGCCCATTTCCCATCGGGGGCTTTTAGCTCAGTATTACAGGCCAAGTCAAGGGTAACTGTATAGCAGAAAGCATCAAAATCAGACGGGGAAGGGGTCAAGATGTGAACACATCTGTCCCTCAGTGTTGGTAAGCACGGGCTTACTCATCAAGCACGGGTCCTCCCTCTTCCCTTCAGCGCACCAATTTTACCCAGCACTATTGCTCAGCAAATGCAACTTATGACAAACACTACGGGAAACCGCAGACAAGATACAGGCTGCTACAGCGCGGGGAGCGTTCCAGAGGGCACGGCCGCGCCAGGGCTCGGGCTTCCCCTCTCCTCCCCCTCCAGCCTATTTCCCTGCAGTGACCCCTCCGCGCTGGCAGAACGCCGTGGCACAGCCTCGCTCTCCCCGGCTCGGCCTGGGGGACCCGTGTTGTGTCTACAGCGCAGGCCCCATGTGACAGACACAGACACAGACGCACAGACAGACAGACGCACAGGTGCGGGGAGGGGCGGGTGACCCGGACACGCGCACACCTGGCGCGCCCCCGCGGCGCCTCGCGGGCGCGCACAGGGTCTGTCCCCGTGTCCCCCTCCGCCCTCCCGCTCGGGCAGCCCAGGCCCCCGCGCGCCGGTTACATAACGCCGCGCGCCGTTCCCCTTTCCCTTCCCCCTGTTCCCGCGCCGGGAAGAGAACGGGGAAGGCCCAGGCCGCGGGCCCAGGGAGGGGCGGGGAGGCAGGGCAGCGGCTGCGGGCCCCGCGTCTGCCTCCCGCTCCCCTCCCTTCCTCTCTGCTTTCCTTCTCCCTGTCCCCGAGCCACCCCCCGCACGTCCCTCCCGCCATGGGTCCGCCGCGCCGAGGGGGGGAAGGCGCCCGCTCCGCCACCGCTCACCTTCTGCCGCGTCCCAGACACACATTCCCGGGAGCGCCGCCGCTGCCTCCTGCCCTGCCGGGCCGTGTGTGTGCGTGTGTGTGTGCGTGTTGTGTGTCTGTGGGGCTTCACATGGCGGCTCCCCCTCCGGCACGGACGGACGGACGGACGCACGCAACCGCCGCCTCCTGCCCGCCTTCTTCCTCCTCCTCCTCCCCAGCGCCGGCCGCTCTCTCTCTCCCTCTCTCCCTCTCCCTCCCTCCTTCTCTCTCCCCGCACCTCGCTCGGTGTCCCCGGCACGGCCCCTCCTCCACCCCCACCCCCTTCCCTTCCCGCGAGCGCGTCACGGGAGAGTCTCGCGCCACCAACCCGCCGCCGCCGCGCGGTCAACAAACGGCGCGCGCCGGCCCGGGCAGGGCCCCTGGGCCGCGGCGCCCCCTAGCGGCACGCCCGCAGGGAGAGAGGCGCCTGGCCGCGGCGCACGTGACGGCGGGGCGGGGCGGGGAGGGGCGGGGCGCGGCGCGAGAGCTCGCGCGCCTCCCCGGGCTCGCGGGCGGGCTGCGGCGGGCGCGGGGAGGCGGCGCCCCCTGGCGGCCCGACGGGCGCGCTGCAAGCACGGACGGGACGGCGGGGATTCGGTACCGCGACGGGCGCGGGGGCCGGCACCGGGGAGCGCTGTGCCCGGCACCGGGGAGTGCTCCCGCGCCCGGGGACCGCCCCGCCGCCAGGACGCGGGTGGGGAACGCCCGAGTGGGGTTGTGGCGGTGCTTGTCCCCTCTGCGTCTGCCTTCTGGCCGGGGAGCCGGGTACCGCCCGGCCCTGTTCCTGACCGGGCTGGGTCCTCCTGGATGAACGGGAGCTGAGCCAGGTTCGGGCCTCGCCGCCCTCGCTGTAGGAGGAGTTTCTTCCACAGAAGAAGGGCCTGCTTGTTCCACTCCCGTGCTGCATACAGGAATAACACCTACTGGCTCTTCCCATGTGGTTCTGCATTTTTAATTGCAGAAGCACAGAATCATTTATATTGGCAAAGACTTCCAAGATTGTCAAGTCCAACCTTTAGCCAGCTACCACCTTGTCAACTAAACCATAGCAGTATGCCACATCCAGTTATTTCCTGAACACCTCCAGGGATGGTGACTCCACCACCTCCCTGGGCAGCCCATTCCAATATTTGGCTACTCTTCCCATTAATAAATTCCCCCTGATGTCCAACCCAGACCTACCCTGGCACAGTTTGTGCTGTCAGTAGTTGCCTGGGAGAAGAGAGTGAACCCCCACCTGGTTACAACCTCCTTTCAGTGCACTGGGGATACTCTCAAGTGCATCCATGGGGAGGCTGAGAAGAACGGAAGGCCAGTTCTGGGGTAAAACATGTGGAGATTCTTGTATAGGAAAGTAGGTGTAATAGAGGTATGGGAATGCAGGGGAAATAAGAGAGAAATACTTACAAACCCCACCATTATTAATTGTGCTGCTTTAGGCAATTTACATAAAAATTACTATTGAGTTCTTCTGATTCTGGTATATGGAATTTGTTATAAAAATAGCAGATAGCCCCAGTCCTACAATTGTGTCCACACAAACAGATCTGTTAGGAGTCCCCAGTGATGCTAGGCAAAACTCCAATTTGGTTATAACCACACCAGTCAGATGGACTCAGACTCATACAATTTAGTTCCAAGGCTGAAGCTGTCTGTCACTGGAAGACAAGGGCTATGGGGAACCTTCTTTTCTCCATCTGTTTAGCCACAGTTGTCCTGTTCTGTGAAAAGTGTAACAATTAAAAATATTTTTTTTCTCTACTTTGCATGATAACATAAAAAACTTAATGAATGTCCAGGCTTTCACCCAGATCTAGTTACACACTGCTCAAGATATCCATGCAGGATAAGGAAAACTGGAGTTCAGGTCTGTGTCTCTCAGCTTAGCATCAGCTATTTTAGCAAGAGTGGTTGCTGCATTTCACTTTGAGAAAAATTAATAGCTCAACTCTCAACCTTCATGAGAAAAACCCAAATATTTGACTTTTGCTCAATAGTTTAATGAAACTTGTCTTCACAATATGGGTGTTTCCTGCCAGAGGGAAGCACTAACTAGAGTTTTGACCAGCTTTAAGTCAAATTTTGGAGACATTGTGGCTGGCTGCTTTCAGTCTAATTTTTATCAGCAATTATATTACCTGAAAAAAAAAAAGAAGTTCTGAAAAATACTGTTTAGAAAATATATGTTATCTAGAATATATCCATTTAACTGGGCCAACATTTTCCAGTTTTGCCAGAAAATGACTCTACCAATCCCAGTCCTTGCCAATCTAAACTAACTGTTAAAAGTATTGCATGACTGGATATGTGCATTATTTTTTTTCTTGCAGAGCTATTTCTCTAGGGGGCAGTTGTGGAGCAGAAAGGCAGAAAGACAAGTGGAATAGGGATTAATTTAAGTTAGCAAGAACAGCTTTTAAATGGTTAGTCAATGATTGTATTTTATTTTTAAATAGAAAGTGACATATAAGCAAATTATAAGAGGAACCAACAATTATTTAGAGAGACATGTGGGGACAGCTATTTTGTTTGGTGAAATATAGCTGGGGTAAGAGTTACCAGTGAAAAACCTGAAACAGCCATTCTATACTTTCAGCAAAGAATAGATACAGTTAGTTAAAATAGGTCAATATTAGTTTAGAAAGAAACAAAAAACAGAATTAATGTTAAAAAGAGGATAAAAACAGGTAAGTCTAGGAAAAGGGCCAGAAAATAGCAGTAGTGAGTAATCTTTTGTCTTTTAATGCCCTCATGCTGTAACTCATCTTCACCAGCGAGCTCCTGAACGGACAGAGAAACATCTTAGGTTAGAGTAGCCAGATTGGGAACTAGGTTTATTGCTTATTTGTTGGTAAATATTTACAGGGTGAAGCCTGGTTCAAGCCTGCTGACTTCAGTAAAAGCATTCTTGCTGTCTTCATTGAGTTTGGAACCAAATCTGAGGATGGGGAGAGAGGCACTAGGTGTTCAGTGGGACGGAGGTTTTAGCTGGGCATCTCACTGAGGTGCTATTGTTGAGCAGCCCTTACCTATAAATCTCATTTTCTGAGTCAAAATCTGTTCCAACTTATGGAAAGTATGTCTGATGTAATTTCAGTAACTTCAGCACAAAGGCATTTCCAGGTGAAACTCGAGAAGCTCAGGGTCATGCTACTTGCAGCCTAATACAGGAGGCGTTCCCAAGCAGTGACTATGGCTGCTATGGCATCTGAGGGCTTCTGTTGTGACATCTCACATTGTCAGAAAGCCACCAAGGGAAGATCCTCCCCATGCTGATATTTCTGTGTTTTCTTTCTAGTCTCACGTGTTTCCCAGGGCGATGCTGGCCTGTCAGCTACACACCAATGCAAGGGCCAACAGAGCACCAATCTTCTGCCATTCCACAGAGGAAGAAGAAAACTTGGGCTATGGCATTCCTGCTGTTTTGCTGGTCTGCAGGTAGTTATGTTTAAAGGGCAGAGCACTTCCAAGTGTTGTATAGTAGGAGGTATCTTTGCCACCTTCATCCACTTCCAGAGAGGGTCCATGAGGTGAAACTGACAACCAATTGCTGCTCACCGCTTTACCATGGCACTCACCGGCCTGCAGCTGCTGTAAGCAGCAGTCGTGACAGACAAATAACAATTGAGAATAGTTGCAGTGGACTTTTTCCTTGGCATATGGGAGAAAGGTCTTCTCACTCTGTAGATCTCCTGGCTCAGGAGCTCTTGGAAGGATCACCGGCGTCAAATTCACGCTGGGTGCATTCAACTCGGGTTCAGTTCTCAAGCGCAAATTCGGAGGGGATTTTTATTCAGGCAGCAGAAGGATGAGAAGAGAAGACATTGCATCCATCTCAGTCTCTGGACCCATTTATACCAACAGGTTCAGCCTTGCAGTTCATTCAGGTGTTTGTCTCCGCCCAAGGCTGTTTCGGAAGCGCTGTCTCCTATGCCCAGCGCGGCCAGCCCGGCTGCCCGCCAGTGTCTCAGGCCGTGCCCGTCAGTGCGGGGCCGTTCTCCGCGCAAACACGTGTCACACTCGCACCCCCTGCGACAGCCAGCCGGCACCGGGACCGCCACGGCCGGCCAGCCCCGGGCTGGGGGCGGCCCGGGCAGCCGCGTCCGGGGGCAGCGCGGCGGCGGCGGGACACGGCTGCCCGGGGCGGCGGCGCTGCATTGCGGGCACAGCCCGGCCCCTCGGGCCGCCCTCCGGAGCGCCCCGCCGGCAGCCCCGCCGTCCCCCGGCCCCTCGGGCCGCCCTCCGGAGCGCCCCGCCGGCAGCCCCGCCGTCCCCCGCCCCTCGGGAGCCCGCCGCGGAGCCGGAGGGAGGGCAGCCTGCTCGTCTGTAGCGTTTCGCACGTCTCTCGCAGGGCCGAGGTAATTATGAGCGACAGAGACACATTTCACAACTCCTGCAATGCTGTAGTAACACAGCCTGCCGTAGTAATGCCCTAAATATTGACATGTAAAAGCTGCAGGATTATTGCAGTAGCTCCTGACCGAGCACTATTGTTTCATGTTAACCAGTGCAAGTGCTGTTGTAAAATGTCATCTGCAGCGTTTGGTTGTAGCATTATTACATATCGCTGCCTACACCTACTTTTTAATCATGATGCCTATTTTTGTTAGCTCCGAAACCACAATGCAGTCAGATATTTTGAAGTGGAATAAATGTTTTATTACAATTATGATTAATTAGTTCTACTAAGCAGAGCTGCTCTCGCTCTTTCAAGAGTGAAAGAACCTAAGGAAGATTTCTAGCCAGGGATAGAAATCCCTGTTTCTCTGGTGTGATTTTTAAACATAACAGAAAAAAACCCCAAACAAACAACAAAAGCCTGCCAAACCTCTAGGATAATCTACACTTACAAACAATCTGCACCACCCCTCCCACCTTTTAAAATTTTTTCTCAGTGTGTAACTAAGAACAGTCCTGAAAGGATAAAATAACATAAAATCAAACCTTGCAGAGAGCAGCAGTCTACATTTGGGCCTGGCATTAGGGGAAGTGGCTCTGAGGCTCTTTGCACAGAAGGCATTCTCAAGGCAAGAATAAAGACCTAGGTGAAAAATTATGGGAAGCAAAGCAATTATGAAAAGCAAACAAACCTGGAAAGGCAGTTGGAAAGAATCAAAGCCAACCTTAGCTTCAGGCATTTTGTTAATGATGGAGCAATATGGTTGTTGAGTTACTACTGCAGATCACAGGACCAGTGGTTGAAGGGAAAGGTGTCACCAATATATATTTGTCTCATGTACTGCCCAGCTAAGAAGAGTGAAACATGCTGGCACGTGGCTTTATTTTATGAATCTATTTTACCCCTCAATAGTCATTTTGGAGAGGTGCACTAGTGTCCAGAATGGAGCAATGCATCAGGCCTATTTTACACAAAGTGTTGATTTATTGAAGAGTCTAAAGACCTCTTGGATCTGTCTTCCTCTTGCTCATTACCATTGGTGGGTGCAACACTCTGCTGGTGCTGATCCTGTGGGCACAGCTGAATGGTGAAGAATCCTCCCCCAGTCATACGTCAGGGCTGCATCTGCCCTTGCAACTGGGAAGAATACATAAAAATAAGTTTTATTTTGGTTGATTTTGTGCTGAAGCAGTTTAGGACACGGCAGTAGAATTTATTTTAGATGAAAATTGCACATCTGCAAAGATTTCTACATCATCTCGATAGTGCTCTGGTATCTCCATTTCAGCAGTTCCCTCCATGCAAAATTCCTTGTGTGAAGGGCAAAAATACATGATTGGATTGCCACCTGCAGCCCCATTTTTAATGAATCTGAAAGTGTGGCGCCATACTCAAAGATATTAAGTAAGAGTATACTATGCATATATAGATATGATGTGTGCCTCTATTCCATTTACTTTTTATTTTCGTAGTCTTCCCAGGCTAATACTCACTGATTGCAAGTTTTGCCTCTCTGTTTCAAAGAGAAGTTAGTGGAGACCTTGATCCCGTTTGCTGTGGCTCTTACAGCTTCTTGATTGTCCCCAGCTGAGCTTGGAGCACTGTCAGACACAGACATTCTTACAGGGTTCTGCCTAAAGCAGTTGCTTGCTACAGCACAGGACAGTCTATTCAAAACAACAAAGTCACTGCTAGGCAGCTGGGAGAAACCTCAAACCAACACCAAAACCCTGGGTAGGCATACTGGATCACAGTAACATAAAGAAGCCTAAAGCTGTGTCTGTCACCTAACTGCTCTGTTTCTCCCTATTCAGAGACATGGATCTCTCTTGACAGTGACCCAGCAGATGGATTCCCTGCTTTCCCTGCTGACTGCAGGACTTTGGAAGGCTCCTTGCTGGCCTGTTTACAAGTTGCATAGGAGGAGAGTTCTTACTCTGAAGTCTCTGGCTCTCTTACTCTGTGAACTCTGGGCAGTCTGTGTTAAGGAAGGGGAAGGATTTTTCTCTTATTAGGCCAGTTACCTCCAGTTCTTTCCCTTTTTCTGCTTGGAGCCAGTGTTTTCCTCCTCCTTAGAATCATTTGAGATCTCAGTCGTATGGAAGTCCATATATTTTACTTTCTGCCAAGATTTTCTTCTTTTTTTTTTTTTTTCAGAGATTTAATGTATGCCATTGACAACATTCAAACAGGCTTGCATATTCTCTTCTCTCTGCACAAAGGGCCAGGAATTATTGCTGGATTCTTTCTCTCTAAAGCCATAGGAAAGCTCAGCCTCTCCATGGTAGAAATTAGTCAGTGTATTTGTTCTGTCTCTCCGGGCTCCTGAAAACAGTGAATACCAAACAAATTACAGATTCTATTGCTACTTGCAGTTAACAGTCAGAAAGGATCCTGAGGTACTCTGGAAGACAGAGCTGTACTCTGGCATACTTTTTTTCATGTTATGGCTTGTGTTATTTTTAAGAATGCAAGTATTGAAAAATAGTACTGGCAACAGTGAAGTGGATGTAGTGGATTTAGTGAATGCTGATACAGAAGATGCAATTTGAACCAGAAGTGAAGGATTGAATTAATTTCTCCTTATTTAGATACCCACGGCTGGGCAAGCCTTGAAAGTACCTGACTGTACAGACTCCAGGGTGACTAGCTCATATGTAAATGTCTGGGCTTTGGAATGTTTGGTATTAGCTAAGATGAATGTTAGTCACAAAAGTCAGTCTTTCATATTCTTCTCACTTCTCTGCCATGCATCACAGTCTTCATAACACTTTATCCTTTGGCTGTTCTGAGGTACAGGGAAACTGACAGCTCGTGAGAAAACAGCCCCTTGAATGGATCTGGCCTGTGCTGGCTCTCAGCCCAGTGTGGAGTCCCAGAGAGAGTCAGAACTGCCACAACACTAAAGGAAGGGATAAACAAGTAGAATGTGGATAGTAGAATGGGAAAAAAGAGGACAGCATGCCAGCAAGGATGAAATGGCGTGTTACGACCATGCTAGTAGTAGAAAGTAGTAGAAAAGAAAAAAAATCTGTGCTGAGGCTAGAGGTATAAAAATACCTGGAGGATGTTTGTGAGCCAGAGGAGGAGACTGGTCAATACAGGTTTGGGGTTTTTTGTTTGTTTGGGTTGCATGTAGACAGAGGCCTCTGCAGTGCTTTTGGAGAGAATTTCAATTGCTTCATATTATGACGTAGAGCAAATCATACTGTATTGAGGAACATTGGAATCCTTCCCTTTTTGCAAGATTCCTGTCCTGTTTTCATTGTATGCAAATTTGCCAGAAGGGAAGCCAAGACTGAGGCTCCGGGTAGGGTCTAAATGTTATGGTAGAGAAGGTTTTGAGAAGTTCCAGTGAATTGAATAATCCTAGAGATGCATGGTGCAATCACACTCCTGAATTCCAGGCAGTTCTGTGAGGCTGTGTGCTGCACAAATGATACAGCTGTGATGTACAGGGACAGGTCTAAACCAGCTTGCAGCAGTTTTGCTGTTTAAAAATGCTGAATATTGGCTGTCACTGTTCCCCCAGAATGCTAACTCTTCAGATATGAAAGTAAGTGAAATTCAGCTTGGAGCTTCATTCTTTTATTAGAGACCTAAGACTAAAAGGAAAACTATGAAAAATCTTTCCACTCATGACTGTGATGGATTCCTCTGATTTACATATTAATAAAGAATGCCATGAATTAGCAAAACTCCCTTTTCCTACTGCACTGTTGTAGCAGAACGGAGGATGTGAGTGTAGTAAGGAATAAATGCTAATTTTTCCATGCTCAATTAGAGTTAAAAATTGTTTTTCAAAAATGCCGAGCATCTAGAACTCCAGCTGATTTTAAATGTGAAAAATTTGGGATAAAAAGTAATATCTCCAATCACAGGCAAGGACAAGTTGGTTTGGCTGGTTATGCTGATTGCCTGCCTGAGAAAGGCATGGCACAAATTATTTCCTGTGACGTTCATAGCTTATTAAAGATTTATCTATGTTTTGCAGTCCTAACTCAAATCACCATGTAAAAACACTATGAATGGGAGCAGCAAATGTTTGAAATCAAGCTCGGTCTTTCTGAACTTGGGATGCAGAAAATCAATGAACTGTAAAGAAAAAAATGTATCATTTTACACGTGGACCCTAAAACAGCTGCAAAATGGTAACCTTCTGAATGAACCGTTCTGTGGTCTTTTTCCACATAAATAAATTACTAGAAAATTTGCAAGCAATGCACAGATTGTCTAGTTCTCTTACCTGAATGTAGTTTGGATAGGCAGCTGCTGATGCATCAAGTGTGTGTAATGCTTTCAAGGGAAGAACAAAAAAAAATAAACCCGAAGATTGCTCACTCTGGGTGATCCAAGACATTTTTTTCCTTAAATGACAAACAAAATAAGGCAAAGGCAACAGACCAGGAAGTCAGAGACAGAAAAGGGTTTCCAAGAGAATGCTGTGTGGCACATGCTTCAGCACAGCATAAGCCTGCCCATAAACCCTGTTTTGAAAGCATCAGTGCTGCACTATTCTGGTTCTCAGAGCCTAGAAAAAACTGTGTGTCCCCAGCTGACCCCTGATTCTTACATGTACATCTGGCCTTCCACATGCTGGACATTTCCTGAAGTATTTCAGAACAAGTTCATAAATTCATCATAGAATGGCCTAAAGATCATCTAGTGCCAACCCCCTTGCCATAGGCAGGAACATCTTCCACTAGACCAGGTTGCTCAGCCCCTCTGGTCTCGAGAGCTTCCAGGAATGGGACATCCACAGCTTCTCTGGACAACCTGTCCCAATGCCTCACCACCCCCAATAAATACTAGGAATTTATCCCTAGTATTTGATCTAAACCTACTGTCTTTCACTTTGAAGTCATTCCCCCTTGTTCTGTCATTACATGCCCCTGCAAATAGTCTCTGTCTATCTTTTTGTATTCTCCTTTCAGGTGCCATAAGGCCACAGTTGGGTCACCCACAATTTTCAGAAATTGCCCTGTTGGGCTGAGAGGAAGTTGATACTTTTGCCTGTAGGGCTATGATGGTGCTGGTTTCTATATGAGTGAAATCTCACCTTGTTTCCTTGTTCATCTTTCCTTTTCCCCTTTCCCCATGTGCAGACGTGTGCAGACACCCGTGCACACACAAACAGGACAAGGTGTAAGGAGATGTGGAATGTGCCTCTTCTTCCAGGACACATTATGGGAGCTGTGAGGTGGCAGTGGAGTACCTGTTGTATCTTGGTGTGGGCAGACCAGATGAGGTCTCTGAAAGCTGCATCCTGTCTTGGGATCTCTGGTGTAAGAGACTGCCTTGCACTGTCCTCCAGCACAGGGCCTGGGCTTAAAGCCATCCTTTATCTCAAGCAGGCTGAAGCATATGTGAGCCTAATTTTTTCCAAAGGGAACCCTTCTTTCCTGTATGAATGCAGCAAGTGGCAAATGCAGGCAGGATGCTCTGCCCTAGGTGTGAGAAGATCGTGTGGTTTCCCATTTCTCTGCTGCCGTGCCTCAGCTGAGCACTGTGTACAAGGAATCTCCACTGGCTGGATGGTGAAACTGGAAGCAGAGAGAAGCGGTAAGGAACAATGCAAGCGGATTCAAAAGGGATTTGGATCATTTAGTTGATGAGCCAGCAGATGGCAAATGCTGCTTGGTGTAGAAAATGAAAAGTAATTAGTCTGGGAACAAAGAGCAAATGTAGGGAATGGGTGTTACGTTCAACACACTGATCAGAGAGAAAAAGGGGTTACTGTGGAAAAAAAAGCACGTAGGAAACGTCACTTCAGTGCACAGCTGCAATAAAAAAGGCAAACAAGACACTAGACTGATAGAACAGTGAGCTATAATGCACCACCAAAGAGGCAATACAGTCCCTGGAAAATGGTTATTAGGCCCCAGACTACTGCATGGAGCATGGGTCACTGTCTCAGGAAGGTTATGTCTGGAGAAAGGTGCATTATAAGGCTACTAAACTCTTAATGGCTAAATTATTTCAGAGGCTCATTCTGAGGGGTCAAAGAGACCTTAAAGAGATTTTAAAATTACAGTAATGATCAGTACAGATACCAGAAAATAGTTGTAGTAATACAAGATTGTAAAAATTAAGGGAGTGGTACTGAGCAGAGAGCAGAAACTTCACAAACTGCTGCACAGGAAAAGGACAGTTACCTTCTGACTCCATTGAGTTGGCTCTGGTGAAATACAGCTTCAGGAACACATAACTCAGTCAAGTGAATGATGCATAATTGCAGTACATGGAGGTGTCCTGTGGAACAAGCGGGAGGACAAATAAAGACACAGATAAAAGTAGAAAAATCATTGAAGGGAAGAATCCCTTCCCAGGGTCTCAGGGTTTGTTTTTATTTGGATTCTGTTTGTGCAGGTTCCTAAGCTGTACCTATCTGCCTGCTTATAGAATGAACAACCTTTGCACACAAGCCAAGAATTGGTGGGTTCCAGCAAACCACATTCGAAGAGGAGAAAAGGGTGGGGGGAAGGTAAATGTTGCCTTGTCTTCCTTCAGGTCTAGTTAAGATAGAGATTGTTGGGCTGCTACTTGTGAAAAGCTGGGACAGCAACAGGCTGGATTTGAGGTAACAGATAGTTTACCAGGCTAGGGAAGGTGGGAAAAACTGGAAGCAGGAATACCTGCAAAAGGGGATGTAAGCACTAAAACTGCAATTAAATAGGTTTCAGGTGCCTATGCCAGTCTAGGAAACTATCTATACCTAGAAAAACAGTGCATGGTTGGGCAGGGATTAGAGAGGCACTTGAAGTAAATTTACTGACGTGCTGTGTAATACAGAACTGCTGTATGTGTGGTGTAAATACAGAACTGCTGCCACTGCAGCAGGAGTTGGATGGAGCCTGTGTATCCTGCTGAGGCCGGAGGTCCTGAAGCTGGTAGACATGGTTTAGAGCACTCTGATTAACTGCATGGACATTGACAGGAAGCCTGGGCTCTTTCATTTAGCACCATGGCCAGAGAAGAGAGTATTCTGGGTATATTGTCAGGAAATAAGAGGTTCATTTGCACAAGCCTCCCAGCAGAGAGCTTGCTACTGGATTAAGCTCAGGTTCTGATCAAGTTTTGCCTCTTCTGTAAGAGGGAATGCAAGACAGTGAAAAGGAGCTGACAAGACTGAGCTTGTCTCTGGGCTGAGGTGAGGGAGGTAGCAAATGCTGTTGGTCCATGTCTGTGAAGCTGCAGCTCCACAGCTGTAGCCACACTATGAAAAAGGAAATTGATATAAAAACACCTTGTGCTGATTAACTGCAGGGGGTGCCATGGCCGTATCACTAGTGAAAAAAGGAGGATTTGAATTTGCTGAATTTATTGCAGCTACACAGCTATTCAGTGCCCCTAAAGCTTATGTGGAAGTGGGAAAATAGAAATTGTGTAGTTCTTGCAGACTGATGTTCTGGCCTAAAGAGAACAGCATCAACTTCTTGCAAGGCCAGAAGGACCTTCAAGAAAGATGTGGGATAATCTGCCCTTATAGAAACCTAATTTTCATTCTCCTGTAGTCAGGTACTGGCTTAAATTCTGAAAGCCTGTCTTTTTACTTTTTCCAAAGTTTAGCATAATTGTTCCAACTGGATATTCCTGTGAGCCATATAGCCATCCAATCCTTCTTTGAATCCTGCACAGTTCTTGACCTCAGTGCTTCCTGTGGTGATATCTTCCACTGTCCAATTACACATTATGTGAAAGAGACTTTTATTTGATCAGCTTTGAATGCATGAGGTCTTCATTTCATTGAATGTTCCTTTATTCTTGTGTTATGCAGCAAGTTAGAGAAAAATGTCAGATATTTCTTCTCTAGAGTATTTGGTATTTTATCTTACTGTGTGCCTTCCTATCTGCCTCTTTTCTGAGATCAACAAATCTCATTCCTTTCAATGTCTTCTGGGGATAGTCTCTGCCTCTGCCTTTACACCCTCTGACCCACAACTCGCTCATTCTCATTCTCGCTCTCTGACCTCTATTTGTCTCTGCAGGATCTTCTCTGCTTGGGGAGGGGCATGGACAGTATGCCAGAGGAGAATTCAATGCTGACTGAGTAGCTGGATATCTTGTTAGCTGTGTGGGTTGCAACTGTACCCTGTCAGATGTCTTGGTTGAGCTGTTTGTATTGGTTTTTAGGCATTTGGTGCTGAGCTCAGCACCTCAGACCTTAATTACTGTAACCAGCTCCTCTCTGGCATCTCTAACATCCATGCTGTCTCATTTCATTTGGCAGATATCTTGCCACCCAGGAAGACTGCATTATCTGATAACCTGACCTTATCTCCCCTTCCTAGACCCTTTTTTCTACCACTTCAAGAAGAAAGGTATTAGCCTTAATTGAAAAAGCCTTTTCAATACTTCCTTTTGCTCTCTGTCTGGTTTTATGCCATCCTTAAGCTACTTATGACTTCCTTTTAATAAATTAGTAGATTTTACATGCATTGCCCACACCGTCCATGCTGTCTTCACAGTAGGAGCTTTTCCCTGCCAATCTACAGGATTTCCTATCATTACCTCTTTATAGTCATTCAGAACATTCTAAAAGTCTAGTTTTCTGGTAATAGGTCCCAGATGCAGTGAAGGGTAGTGAGGCAGGGTCATCTGGAATCCCATGCTATGCCTGGAAGATGTACCTGGATCTGAAAGCACGAGCAGCACAATGAAGGTGGAGCTCCCCTTGATATTTAGCAGGAGGTGTATCCCTTCCAACCCACTCAGCCCAGGCTGGTAAGTGGAGTTGTAGATCTATCAAAGCCAATTTGTGTCTTCCATGTCAAAAGAACCACAGCTACTTCACCTTATACATGTTTGACTGTATGTGCTAAATGCTCTGGTATTGAGGCACTCATTTTCTGGCTGTGGGAATTGCTCCTTGGAAAGTCACAGATGATTCATGCAGCATTAGACAGTGACCTCCAGGGCTGTCAGGGGCGCCAGGCACTAAATTGCATCTCAGTTAAATAGATTATCTTCCTGTCCTGTTATGACAGTGCAGAAAGCTTTCTTAGAGTTCTGGAGTTGAAGGTGCCTCTCCTGTGCAGCTCTTGTGGGCCATAGTTTTTGTATGGGGACTCTCTCTACACAGTTCTGTCTTCTACAACTAAACAGTCTGGGAACAGAAAAAGAAATTGACTTTCAAGTGTTTCTTATTTTTTGAGCCTGCTTCATACTACAGTGCTATTTTGTTGTGTTGGCTAGATAAACCGAGGTGTCTTGCATATTAATACGCAATTTTGAAAATGAATAATTTTCGCAGGTAGGAAGTTGTAAGTGAATTGGAAGTTGGCTGAATGATGTTCAGGAGTAATCTGCAGGATATTATATGGGAAAATGCTGCTGAGGGGGTTCAGTGCTGAGGTTGGGATACTTTGTGCTGAAATCCACAAAGTTTTTGTTTCTGCTGTCCTGCTCAAAAAGGAGCTGTAGTGGAATTATAATCTGTCCAGGTTATTTTAGAGAGGGCAACTAGGATGGTGGACAATTTGCAACACTACTTAAAATTAGGAAGACACCTGTTAGTGCAATATTTTTCTTACTTTAATAATACTTTCATAAATGCAATGTAATCCAAATGTCATCTCTTCATTATGAGCCAGTTGTGCCTGACCCACATGTTTTAAATTGGCACTGGTAAGGCAAATGGAAAGGTGAATAGAACAGCTGAACTGAAGAAGCAAACCCAGTTGGGTCACTTCTGTTTCTTTAGTGTAAAATTTTCAGAAAGCATGCATTATAAATGTATAATCAAAAGAGAATTTTGGATTGCTTTCAGCGTTCCGACTGCTTTCTATCATCTCAAAGCACCTGTTCATGCTTTTACAGGAGCTTTATGAAAGCATGTGAAGTGAGTATCATTTACCCCTGTCTTATGCTTGGAAACAGACAGGACAGCTTTATCCCCTTCTTGTGGTTTTGTCTGGATGATGATTTTCGTGAGCCTGATCTAAAGCTGTCAATACAGAATAAATTGTTGTGTATACCTCATTTACAGTGTTTAAGCTTCAATCCTCCACTCTTGCAGTGTTTTAACCCAAATAACTTCATGCACAGCAAAGAATACCTTGTTTTGATTAGAAACTATTAGCTCAAGCTAGTTAGAGGACCTAAGCTTAGATATTTAAATCCCTTCCCAGTCAAAATTTATGTTCTGATGAAACAAGAACAAATTATGTCTGCCTCATCTAAACCTGTTTTTAAGCTTTTTAAGCTTTTAGTCCATTCAGCATCATGAAGGGAGCTATAAAAACAATTCACTAAATTGCCTTCACTTGCAGAAGCAGATGACACCTTGTTTATATTTTGTATCCTTGAAGTTTAAAAAACTTTCATCATTCTTAGCTTCCTTTTTTTTTTTTTCCCCTGGTTAATCAGTGAGTTTAGAATGCCCCTAAGTAATACTCTATTAATCACATTAAAGGACCATTAAGCCTAGTTAATTTTTTCCTACTAGCTGCTGCTAGTGTTCTATGTGCAAGAATGACATAAAGATGGATCACACTTGGTGTGGTGGAACAGGTCCCAGGCCCTTGGCAGAGGGTGTCCTGTGGCTGGTGTTGGGACTGTGGAGTCTGTCTTAGGAGTGTGAGTTTCTGCTGATTTGGTTTTCTGTGCTCATTTTTCCAACACCAGTATTACAAATAAGTACTTGATCCCAATGGGCAGCTCAGAGTCGGTCTCTTCCTGAGAGAGGGCTTGTTTCTGTTAAGGCTTGCTTTCAGATTGTAACAAAAAACCTGCTGTATTGGCCTACAAATAAAACCCCGTAACAAAAAACCAAAATCCCCCAACCTGGAACTATGGCCTGGTTCACTTGTTTCTGAAGAGGTTTTCTTGGTACTCTGAGGAACACCTGTAAGAATGTACTTTTCTGAATCCAGCTGGGTGGAAGGAGGTCTTGTCTGGGGCTCTGCATCAGGTACTGATGATTTAGAAGGGACTGGAGATTATTGCCCTGCTTAGGCACTGCTGTCTGCCTGGATCCAGGAGCTCTTCCCTCAAGTGTAGGTTCATCCAAGTCATCCAGATCCCAGGCACCTGAAGCGATGTGTCTGCTAACAATGCCTAAACCATTAAGTAGACATGGCTGCAAAAGCTTGGTTTTAGTACTTTTTGAGAAGTGTGACAGCAGTGAGAGAGCTGGGGAGTATCTCTCCAGGAAATCTTTTAAAGATGGGTATTCCCTAGTGGCTTTCCAAAATGGATATGCTCCTTGTGCGTAGTGTTCATTCTCCTGCTTACCTGCAAGGATTTGTAAATCATAAGCAGTCCATAGCACTGTGTGGCTAATAAATTTTTTTTCTAGGGAGCAAGAAAAAAAGAAAAGGAAAAGATCTGTATCTATAGGACTGTATTCCCCACTATTTTAAACTGCAGGTAGGCGTATGTGCTCTCAAGTCACAGTACTTGACATAGTAACCTTAGCTTCTTACAGCTGATTTGTAACACTGGTGTTTGAAAAATGACTACAGAATATCAAATCAGTTCAAATTCACACTTGTCAGGAGTTGCATAAATGGTCCTGGGAGACACTGTAACAGTACATGTCTACTGATTTATAATTCCTTATAGGATGGGAGATTTCAAGCTAATAATCCCTATCCAGGCAGTTGAGTGGCCTGGCTTTCATTTTAGGGGACACTGAGATGTGCTGCTGGTTCCTATTTTTAAATTAAAGAAAATTTAAGAATCACGTTATTGCGAATGTGAGCTTGATGCAAATGTGGAAGTATGATGACAAGGCCTGCATTTCAGCTGGACTTGTTGCAATGTTTCCTTTTGTGGTTTGTCTTGTGGGCTTGCATGTTCAGTGAACAAGATCACAGACTAATTTATTTCAGAATAGCAAATACTACTGTCTATGCATATGTTCCTCAAATTAGGAACAGAAACTCCCCTAAAATTCAAAGTTTCCCCTCGTTTTTCCCTTTTCAGAACACATATTCCATCTTCAGGTTTTGAGGGTTTTTTTTGGTTTGGTTTTTTTTTCTTTGTTTGTTTTTTGTTTTTTGTTTCTGTATGACTTTGCAGTTAGCTTTGATACCATTCAAAGTGAAACACTGGGGCAGAATTTTTAGCTTATAAGAATTGAAGAGCTGCAGTAAATTCTTCATTGCTCTGTGTCTTTAAATTAAGACTGGGTGCCTTAATAAAAGGTTAGGCTTCTCTTCATCAAGTTATTAGCCTTTCATAAAGAAATCCCTTGATGAAATGTTATGGCCTGTGTTTTCCTGGGAAGTAAGACTAGATCATTGTAATGGGCCCTCCAGGTCTTTAGCTCAGGGGTGCCTAATTTCTTTCCTGACCTTGAATTACACTGAGAAGAGGAAGTTTAAGAGGAACAAGTCAGGAGGTAAAATTCTGCATATTCTGAATATTTTACAGGATTACAAGCCAAACGCTGAGGTGTTCAGAGGAAAGAGCAGTGCTAAAACAAGGAGCTCCATTAACTGGCAGAAGTTAATGAACCTGTGTCTGGTGTGTAGGACTGAACCAGCACTGGTGTGGGAGAGAGCAGTGGGCTCACTCTGAGCCTTGGTGGGCTAGGAAACACTGCTATGGGGAACTGTCCCTCTGTGAGTGGTTCATCAGCTCCTCAGCTGCTGCAGGCAGTGCCTGGGGAAGGGATCTCCCAGCGCCTGGGCAGGCCATTCTTGGCCTGTTTTCCTGTCCCAGCAGCAGCCTCCTGGCAGTGATCAGGAGCAGCAGCAATGCCATGTGTCAGGCCATCATGAGTCATACTCACTTCCTGAAATCCATTCTCCACCCCCAGGACAAAAGCTCTCCATTTATGTTCTTCAGCTTGTGATTATTACAGTCCATTGAATGCACAGGTTTGTGTATGGCGGTGACTCATCAAAGTGCAGAACATTGTTTGATCTTTTTTTCTGTGCTGCACCTGAGATGTTCCACCAGTACCTACCCTGTATTTCAGATGCTGCCTGGGAAAATATGTCTTCCCCAGTAAGAAGTGGGAAAATGTCCAACCCCTGACTCCACAGGTATTGATGGTGCAGAAAAGAACCACAAGACTCCACCACTTGCAAAACAGCCATGTTAAAACAGCAGCATTTAGGTTTTGGCCCAAGTATGGAATAAGTACTCCAAAGAAGTGACAATCCTGCATGGAAAGAAGCCATAGGAAATGGGAAGTAGTTGGTAAACACTGTATGTGTGTTTGAGGACAGGGGAAGGCAGGCTGGAGAGTGACTTGTATTTCTTGTGGTTTTATTATAATAGTGGCTGTAAATTGTGAAGTGCTGCTCTGCAGCTGCTGAAATCATGGCCAGCTTTGGTACTACTTACAGATGTTAGTGCTTGTAAGGACAGGGGCTTGTTTCTTACATCTGCATAAAGAAAAGTAGGGCTTGGTGATGTGCTCATCCGGTTCCTCACTAAAATGTAGCAGTGACTGCTCTCCTTTTCCCTGAGAGCTGCTGCTTTTCACATCTTTTTTTTTTTCTGCCAGACACCCCAGTTAAAACTGGTGTCCTGCTACTGAGATGTGCTGTAATGAAAGAGCCTTTCCTCCTTCCTTGTACAAAGCTTTCATGAGCTCGCCCCCGAAGGAAGTGTGCACCAGGGTACGTGACTTAGGCAGGAACACAGGTGACTGTGATGGGATTCAAAAGCTGTGACACAAAACCAGACAATTGCTTCCCTTGGAAAAAGGTTTAAGAAAGAGACAGATGAGGCATAATTGAGACAGAAGGATGTTGATTTCATGGTTTATTGTCACATTAAAAAAGTAATATTACTGATGAATTAATATTTGCTTTTTAATATAAAAGTGCTTATTCTTACAAATCCTTAAGGCTCATTCTGTTACATTACAGTAGGATTTTTCACCATCCCAGAAACTGTGCTACATGAGTTTTACATGAACTGTGGACATAGCAATATCTCCAAACAGTAAAACAAGTAATTAATAATTTCATTGCCTTTGTATACATTATCCTGTTTAATTGTGTAACATAATTTAACATGAAAATGAACAAAAGCAACATGTTCTTTTATTTTCTAGTTTGACTCGGAACTGATCCCCAAAATATTTCTATTTATTTTGAGTGAATGGAACAAATACAATTGGTTTGAAATCCCAATTTTTTACTCGTAGAGCAGAAGGGAAGGAGTGAGACAGAGGAGCATTACAGATGTGGCATTTACTCTGTGTTTCTCACTAAAGAGGAAAGGACTGACTACAACGCACAAGTACTGTTTATATGCCATATATTTATTTTTGTAATGTCCCTATGTTGTACTTAGGTAAATCTCCCACTGAAGCCAATGTGAGTTTTGCCTGAGGGAGGAATAAGACCAGGGCTCTCACGGGGGACATTTCACATTTAGTATTTTATTATATTTTTGTCTCACAATGGAAGAATGAAATAGGTGAAAGTTACTAAGCTCTTGTTCGTATTGATCACAAGTGGAATATGATTTCTGGCATATACTATGATACACAGATAAGAGTATACCATATTTATTTGTAATCAGAATCAGAGCTATATTAGTCGGATGGGCAGCGAATTTGCTATTTCTACTTAAATTTTAGATATTTATTTATTGTAAAAACCTTTTTTTTCAATAATTGGGTCAAAATGCAGCAACTAAAAAAATACCTAATGCAAAGATAAAAATAATTTAAAGTATTCTGGAGCAAGGGGGGAAATGCTAGCCAATCTAATAAATAAGGCAGTTTAAAGCATTTGTGACTGCTACTGTGATATATGTACATACTTTACAGCATAAATTACTGTACAGAATACTCCGTTTATTAACCTGTGTAAACAATATTGCCTGCTGTATGGGGACAATCTGTGGGATTATGGTCAGCAGAAAGATAAACTGCTGTAGCAGGGTGGGGGAGGCCTCGGGTAGCACATCCTCAGAGAGCAACATGAGCGTTGTTTTATGAGCTGCAAACAAAGCCATCTCGACTTGAGTAATTTTACAAAAAATCCGCTGACGTTTGTTGCTATAAACGAAATATGGAAATGAACCTCTGTGGTTTGTTACAAAAATAATTCTAGTCATAAACTCGTCTCTGCATACCTCACCTGGCCAGGGAACCTCGCTCAGGAGCTCACTGAGTGAAAAGGGAGTTGGGGAAGAGTCGCAATGCGCCAGTACCTTGTCGTGTGCTGTCTGCGCTGCCAGCTGATCCCACACTGGGATTGCCACACTGCCTTTTCAGCCACTGGTGCTACGTGCAGCATGGGAAATGGGGAGGGAACCCTGTGATTGTTGCAACTGGCAGGAGAAGTAATGACACCGTGTAAGCCTCCTGTTATTTTGCCCACCCTGTACTGCCACCCCCACCCATTTTTTTCCCTCACCCATCCACAGTGTGGTTTATTTTTGACTTCTGCAAGGTGGCAACTCCAAGGAGAGTCTCTGTAGGATGCCTACTGCAACATGGCACTGGCCAGCAGACACCACTGCAGTCCAGGTTTCCATAAATAATATGCACAGGAAGGCAGGGAGTTGCCAAAAGCAGTGTGGTGTGCAGCCATGATTTGTTACTCTGGCTATCGTCTCCATCTGCCACGGTCAGCACAGAACAATGCCCCTGCACAGGAGGATCAGGGATCACTGCCCAGAGAGCAATTCTCACACTGCCTGGCTCCTCTGCTTTGGCTCCTGCTCCTCCTGTTCCTATCCATGGAAAGAGACAATGGCACTGCAAGCACCTTGACCTGGCTGCTCTGGAGCTCCCAATATACCATGGCTCTTTCTGCCTCCACCACCAGCAAGGGAAGCCAGCCCTAGGAGCTGCTGTGGCATTCACTGGTCTGCTGGCAGGCCATGAGCTTTAGGTGTCTCTGTGTGGCCCATGGGCTGTTCATCATGGATAAAATTCCCATTTTCACATAATTAATTGAAAAATGCTGTTGAATTTCCATTAAAAAGAGTAATATTGGCTTCACTTAGGCTCATAGCCAATATCATCTCTTTCATCATCTATAGAAAAACTTTCTCCTTTTTTAAAGGAGGCCAGCTCTACTTCCAGGCAACATAAGGAAAAAGTGCCTGCAATTGTCAAGTAAACTGTAAAATGTATTTTCTTGAAATTTCAGTAATCTTAATAGAAAAACGTGCACATTCAGTTCTCAAGGATCTACTTTGGATTTAGGCCTAGTAAATTATAGAGTGGTCAAGAGGTGGTCCAAGTCTGAAACATATGCTTGAAATATCTGAGAAATAAATGTATTTACCACATGCTTATTTTCCTGCATATGTGCTCCCTCCCAACATGATCTCAGCCTCATCCTGCCTCGGTGCATCTTGAGATAGTCACCAATTTCATCAGGCATTCCTGTCAGCAACAGGTATGACTGTAAACCTGGGGTGGGATTTATAGCACCTCTGTATCTGAGCTTCTTACCTAAACCCCCTTTTTAGCCAGTGGAGACAAAGAAGCATTTCTAGGGTGAGATTAATTGTGCTTATTTTAGACCTTCAGTATAAGATGAGGTGATTTCCAGCTTCTGTGTTTAAATCAGAATCCTTCTTCTCTCTTTCCCCCTTCTTTTCCTGTTTAATCCCAGTGAATTGTTACAAGGCTGACTTGTAACGTGTATCCTCCATGGCCTAAGGAATGGCATTGTACAGGTGAGACCTCCAGTTCCTGATGGTTCTACTGGAGAGCCATGAAGTGGCAAAGTTCACTCAAGTGGATTGGTAGCACAGTCAGGCCAAGGCATTGGGCCAGGAGATGCTGCTGGCACCCCTCCAGCTGCCTGCTGTTTTACACAAGGTATTTGAGTCACCAGCACTAAGGGCTTCTGGTCCCTCCCATTTGCCTTTCCCTGCTGAGGAGATGTCAAAAACTGTGCATGGACTCATCAGCACTCACTGTCCTTCCTCAAGAGGGAACTGAATTCTCTTGCTAGAAATAATGAGAGAAGGTGGATGCCAGTGGGAATGAGAAGAAAGCAGGAAGGTCCTGAACTGCTTGGAGACCTCTTCACTGCCTTTCACCTTTTTCCTGCAACCAGTTTCTACTCTCCCTTGTCCTGCATGTCATGAGCCAGGAGATGGAGTTGAAGAAGAAAATGTCTAGAACTGCAGGAAGGGACCTCGACATCCAGAGGGACCTTGAGAGAGAGAGGACCCTCAAGTGAACCCCATGAGGCCCATCAAGGTAAATTACATGGTCCTGTCCCTGTGTTTGTCCAAGTCCCAGTATCAATACAGATGAGGGATGTATGATTGAGAGCAGTCCTGCTGAGAAGGACCTGGGGGTGCTGGTGGATGAGAGGCTGGACATGAGCCAGAAACATGCCCTTGCAACCCAGAAAGCTAAAAAAGCATGACCAGCTGGTTGAGGGAGGGGATTCTCCCCTCTACTCTGCTGTTGTGAGACAGCACTGGGAGTGCAGTGTCCCGCTCTGGGGTTTCCAGTACAGGAAGGACATGGACCTGTTGGAGCAGCTTCAGGGGAGGCCATGAAGATGGTCAGAGGGATGGGCAGGGGGATGGGGCACATCTCCTATGAAGACAGGCTGTGAGAGCTAGGGTTCACCCTGGAGAAGAGAAGGTTCTGGGGAGATCTTACTGTGACCGTGGTCTTTCTCTACAAAAAGGGGATTTATAAGAAAGATGGAGAAAGACTTTACTAGGGCCTGTAGTAACAAGACAAGAAGAAACAGTTTTCAACTGAAAGAGAGTAAATTTAGGTTGGATCTAAGGAAGAAATTCTTTACTCTGAGTGTGGTGAGACACAGTAACAGGTTGCCCCTGTGGATGCCCCATCCCCGGAAGCTGTGGATGCCCCATCCCTGGAAATGTTCAAGGCCAGACTGGATGAGGCTTTGAACAACCTGGTCTGGTGAAAGGTGTCCCTGCCCAGTGCAGTGGGGCTGGAACTAGATGATCTTCAAGGTCCCTTCCAACCCGAAACTTTATATGATTCTATGATAAATCTAAACTGCAAAGGAAAATATTATTTTTTAAATAGAGGTGTATTCCAAAATGGAAGTGAGAAAAACAATAAGAAGGGCCTGTCCTTCGGTAAATGTTATCTATGTCTAGCTTGTTCCTTCAGGAAATGTTTTCTTTCATGTCTGTTGACAGGGTGAGAATTCCACATATAAGAATGCCAAGTGGAAGAGAAAAGGATAACTACGTCTAAGAAAGAACTTGTTAGTGTTGACTGAATAACATGAAACATTTTGTTGACTTGACTGGGGTTCAGTCCTTGGTGAAGTGCTTGATTGATAACTTCTTGGGCTAATGTGTCAGAACAGAGCTGGAAGTCTGCCCTGGGGATACTGTCTAACAATGGTGTGATTTGGGAAGGTCACTCCCACACAGAGTGGGAGAACATTGTGTTCCCAACCAATGTCTGACTTCCCACTTTGGTTACTGGTAATGTGCATCAAAATCAGACACATATTTTGTCACGAGAGACTTTTTAAAAAAATGCTTTGTTAAGCAACTAGTTCTCTGCAATGCACCATGCTAAAAGAAAATTTCCATTGATTTGAAGTTATGTGAAGCTGGATTTGGATTAATGAATTATTTGCACACTTGAGCTGTTTTGAGGAACATACTTTGTACAAATTTCTTTTGCAAAAATACAAAGTGACTGAAAGACATTAAAAGATTTGAAACTCTTAGGAAGGCCATGCAGCACTTTGTTAATCTATGCTGTTTGTCCCATTATGTATTGTTGTGATTCTTGCTCTCTGCCAGGATCAAAGTCATAGATAGTCTGGGAATGGCAATTTCACCTGCACTGTGACACCCCTTGGCTCTAAGCACAAGTTTTATACACTCTGGTGCTTACACCAAGAGCTTACATAGGATTTTGTTGGTCTTGTAGCTCTGGACTCAGGGGTGAAATTCATCCAGTGTACTTAGCAGTTTTTTCCATAGCTCTTCAACAGCACTTTCCTTCTGAGGATACAAAGTGATTTGCAAACATTAATTAATTCTCATAAAGCCCTATGAGGCAGATAAATGTTAAGTATCCCTGTGTTAGTACATATGAGAAACATGAGACCTGAGTGCCTTATCATTCATGCTGTTCACTGTATTTGCTCCCAAAAATGACTAAGTGCCATGGGACAGAGAAAATCCCCTCCCCCTCCCCCCACCACTTAATTCTGTTGTTTTCCTTGGACCTTCTGGAATTCTTTGAGGGCAGCAAGGATAAGGCTGGGCTTCAAGCTGCAGTGTGTGAAATTCAAGCTACACAAATTGCAAAAGTGAAGGAGCCTTGGTGTATTTGTTGCTGGTTTTGAGGGCAAAAGCCTGTGAATTACTTGTGAATTACGTGTTCCAGCACCCTACTGGAAAGGTAGCTTGAGCTGCCAAAGTAGGAAACACCCCTGGAAGCCAGGCATACTTGTGGCCTACCAAGAGCAACAGGACTAGACAGCAAGTGGAGGCAGAGGAATTATTTGAAGAAATAGCCCCAGCTGAAGAAATAGCACCCATCTCCCTGAAGAAAACCATAGCCTTTTGAAAGACCACGGGATGCTCAAAATCTTAGTGTTTTCCTCTCTGTAGCTTTAGTCAGGTTAGCACAAACAGGACCTAAAGTGACTTTCCCAGTTTGTTAATCAACCTTAAGAGCAATTTACAGCTTGGGGCCAGTGATGCTGGAAATGGAGGCTTGGCCTTTTTGAGGGCAAATGGCAGCTTTGTGAGAGATGGTAAAGTAGCTAATTTTTCATGCTAACAATATTGGCTCAGAGACATAGTTCATTTTGAGACATACCAGATATAAGACCATCTGAATGCTTTTCTGAATGCATTCTGACAAATTTATCTATAGTTACATGCCTTCCCAGCCCTTGGTGCACAGCACATAACCTAATGTAAGAGTTATAATTATGATACTGATCAGACCAACCAGGCATTTTTAAGACATGAAAACTAGACTAATTCTCTAGTTTCAAACATAGTGAGGTCAAATATGTGATGTAAATGATAACAAAAGATAACAAAATGAGAGACATATTAGGTCTGTGCCATACAGACTTCTGTTGTTACCTTAACAAGTCTGTGTACTTCAGGCATTGTTTGTATTTCTATTGTGCCAGGAGATTTTATTCTTTAGTTTGAGGATTCTTGCTGAATGGGGGAGGGAAATGTTGCCATTGCTGTGGACAAGAAACATTTCTTTCTGACATATTAAGCATTAAGAGGATTATGTAAAGACAAGGCATATTGCAGAAGGAGACATTCCTAATACAGTTTTTACCATGAACCCACAACCTGCCAAAAATTTAGGAGAGTTAAAAAACCTATTGCTTTGACAATCTTTTAATTTTAAAAAAATCGTCTTGTAAAAAGATCAAGGAATTCATCCACAGTTATTTACATAAAATTCAAACTTTCTTGCTTAAAATCATGAATCATTTAATGTCACATCTGTGGGATATCTAGGCAGATGCCATTAATCCAAGTCATTTTGAAAATTCCAATTTCATTTGGATTAAAACCTACAACTAAGTCAGTGAATAGCATATACTGTACATGCATTAAGGCTGGTGACTACTAAAATCTCTTGGGTAGATAAACTAAGTACAGATTAGCCAGGTCTAAGTGTATGTTCTCATTTGGGGAAGAAAAGATATCCTGACATTTCAGATTTGAATCGGTAGCCATGAAAAATGGTTGAACATTTGTATTACAAAAGAGATACTATGGCACAGTCCCAAAGGTGCATTTCATATAAATTAATTAGCTACACAAATTATTTTGACAACAGCTACTGCACTTCTTAGGTGATATGGCTGCTCAGTGATGAGTACTTGATGATCAATGGTAGGCACTAGTAATATCCTTCATGCTGAGTGACTTTTATTACTATTTAGATTTACAGTATATACATATGTGTTTGTATCTACACTTAGGGCTTGATCCTCTTAGCCTCCTTTACCTAAGGTCTTCTGTTCACTATAATCTCTTCCTTTGGAGCTCTGTTATTTGAACAAAAGAAATAGGCAAACAAGGGGTTTGGGTATCCTGCCATGTGACAGGAAGGACTATGCCTGGATTTTGACCACACTTGAACCTCTGCATATGCTTTGTTCTTACCTGACACTCATGCCACCATGCCATACTATAAAGGTTTAAGGCCAAGGGCTCTGTATGATCTTGCTGTCTCTGAGGATCCTATAGGCTGTCCTGGATTTGTCAAGCCCACCTGCAATACAGAGTTCTTTTGCATCCATTCCCATTGCTGTATGAACTCTTACTGATTCAGAAGCCTCTGTTTGTAAGCAAACATCTTCCTTCACCATAATCCTTCTGAATTTGTACAGAATGACTTCTTACTTTTCCAGAGTTGAACCTGAATGTTGCTATGGCTAAGAAGCCTGCATGTTCCTGGACTTTTACAGCAGATTAAGATAAGTCAGTGTGTTTCATGGACCTGCAAAAAAGGACAGCCTCCTCTGGTCCCATCCAAAACACACAGAGCATCTTTGACTCACAGTGTGATATGCCTAAGACTTTCAGGTTCTTAAAGTGGTGCATATGCTTAAGTGGACCAGACCTGAAGTCACATGCACTTTTGCAGACCAGTCCCTAAGAAGATGAAATTAAGTATTTGTTGTCACTGTGCCACATTCAGACATCCGATGAGCAGCAACCCTATAGAGCAAACAGCCTGGACAGAAGAGTATTCTAAATAACCTTCCTAAAATAGTTTAGCTGCGAGAAACCCTATGGAGAGAAGGCCAAACCCTTTAATCCACTCATCCTGTTGCACCACCAGAAATTAAGGCTCAGTGTGCTCATCAGACAACACAGATGACACCAGCACAAAAACTAAAAATCAGTAAGATTTCCATGGAAGCAATAGGTATTTTAGCTGAAATAACTCAATATGAGAGCAAGGTACAGGAAAGAACAATAATCTACAGAGATTCTTAGTACTTGGAAATGTTACAACAGAACACCATTAATTCTTGCATTTCTTTGAAGTTTCTTGACATATTATATCCATACAAAGAGTTCATCGTGATTAAGAAAAATATCCCGATCTTAGTAAAATAAACATGCTTCAAAGTTCCATATTTGAAACTCAAATGCCACATGTGCAATAAAACTAAACTCCATTTAAGGCAAGTAATATACGTTACTTCTAAAATTTCTCAACATTAAATATCAGAAATGGCTCCCAAACCCCCAAACTTATCTGAAGATAAACATCATAGGCACCGTCAAAGAAAACAGAAGCTAATCTAGCTGGAATTTCACTTTCCTGATCTGAGGAGAAATCCTGCAGTACCTGTGGATAGCATTGAAGCAGCTGACAGAATTCGTTGCAACTAGTCTAGCAAATCCTGGCAGACTTCCTTCCACAGCTGGAGATCAGGCAAGTGATAAACAGAAAGGCACCGATCGAGTTCTCCGTGATACTTGTGACGAAACAAATTGTGTTCCTTCTGGGGTGGGTGACAGCCAGGGCTAAGGGTGATAGCAGGACTCAGAGGTCACGTATTTTGTCATTTAAAGGCAAGTACATGTTCTCTCCTAAAGCCAGCCACATTGTAACACTCATGCTAAGAGGTGGCCACAGCCACAGGCATTCTCCTGGGGGGAGTATCTGAGCACCATTGGGCACAAAAATATTGGCCCAAGATGGCTTGGGGCTGAGCAGTTCCTTGGTGGCTGCTTCAGAGAACACAGTGAATGCTGAGTCTGAGCAGTAGCTGGAGTTCTGGTGAGCAGCCTTGGCAGACAAACACAGCTATGTGGGGCTCAGTGTGCTCATAAGCCCACTCTTTACCATGGGGTACATGGAGTCTGTGCTACCAAAGACATTTGACTGAGAAATTGTGCCATATTGTTTGGTATCTTTTCTTCAAAATGCAGCTCTTCAAAAATGGGGGATGGAAAAAGAAAGGCAGCAAGTATCAATTAATAGACCATTTGTATCAGTTGCTACTTCTACTTGTATCTTCTATTGAAAGTGTTTTGTGTTCACAATTTCTTAATATGTAAGCAAATTAGATTAGAAAATAACAGTAAAAGGGTTCAACTAATGCCTTGGACAAGAACAGTCAATTGAAAGTCACTGGAGCTGCTGATTTGAGTAAAGGCAGCAAATCTGATTGCAAAAGAAAATATTTCCAATATAGAAAAAAACCCCTGAATATGTGAAAACCACTGAAAATGAACAAAAATGCACTGAGTGCAAGCACAGTTGATATGAACTGGCCTTGACCTCATCTGACCCAAATTAAACTCCAATTATTGTGGGATTAATTCTCTGGCATGAAAAACACAGCCTGTCAACGGGAACTAAAAACATCCCATAAATCAAGAAACGTTAAAGCCTAGTTGAGGATTATGCATGAAGAGTGAGAGGATTATGATAGGAAACAGTTCTTAGCCTGATGAGCAGCAAACTCAGCTTCCCAGATAAAGGAAATTGCATGTAATGCTCCCATACAGCCTGGAAGAAAATGTTGCAAGCTTCTGCTAGATGAAAAAGATATGAAAGTCAAATACTGCAGGATGAAGCCTTCCCATGCAAAGCCAACAACTGTTATAAATATCTGTCTCTCTGTGTGTGCAGCCGAAATTAACACATTTTCCTTCCTAAGTGGATTACTGTTTGCCATATTTTTTTCCTTATCTATTTACTGTCAGTAACAGAATGCAATTTTCCACCATCTCTTCTAAGTTCTTCCTACCAACATATCTGTTTTCAGGCCTTCCTTTTGCTTGATACTGTAGGTTGCACTGTTGGTGAGGAGCTGAACGAGACATAAAGTTATTTAAAAAGACAGGAGATAAAGAAATGCATGCAATTTGTTGAAACTTATTGCACATGAAGGAATGCTGTCTTTCTCCAACTGAATGTGGACTACACACCTCCTCCCTGTGCTCCAGTGGAGAAGTAAAGGGAGATGGCACAATTAATATGGAAGCCTCTGTGTCCATGTTCGCAGTAAAAATTCTCCATGTCTATGATTTGCCCTCATTCATTCCAGTTCAGGAAAGCCCTTGTGTATGTGCTTAAGCTCTGCTGAAGTCATCAGGATTTCAGTACAAGCTTAAAGTTAAGAATCTATTATGAGCTTTCCTGAATAGGGATCTGTGCTTATTGCACTTGGTTCAATCAACCCATAAGATTTTGGTTTCTGAGTTTTTCAGTACAAGAATAGAAAGGGTATGTTTGTGCATTAAGATCAGTTCTTTGTAGTATTTCTAGTGTATGAAAATGTTTGGAGAGTGATACAGAACAATTCATTCTGAAGAGACATCATTGTATATCGTACCTCTGTGCACAAACATGTCTACACTCAGAAGAATTTTGCTCAATATTGAAGAAATATTCACCTTTGTTTGGATCAATGCTGTAGCTGACTATTTCTGTAGCACAGTGTCCAGAATAACTGAATTATCCATTAAAGGGATACTGTCCATGTGAATGGCACACAGTCATTATGACGAGTGAGCACTATTCCGCACCCAGTGAAGTCCTTGTTGAGTGTACTGGACTAAATGCTCCATACTGCTGTGCAAGGTGATAGGTCCCATCAATGCATCCAAGTCGTTAAAAAAATCTGCAGGGAAAAAAAAAGTGCAGGGATTCAGCATCAGAAGAGTGAATCTTTATTTGCTACTTGTCACCCTTTAACAGATTTTATTCTCTTGCAAATTGAGTCAGGCTGAACATTCCATGGGAATGAAAGTTTAGTGCTGGGGAGATTAATTTTAAAGCTCCGTGGTTCATGATGTTACAGGCTGATGCACAACAATTTCCTTTTTAACGAACAAAGCAGTGAGTTCTTCAGCTTTGCTTTTCATTAATTTCCATTGAGTCTTGCTAAAGCAAACAGACTCTGGGCAAGATCTGTTCTGAGATTGAGGACAAGTAGATCAAAAAAAGTCCACACACAAGTGTCCAATGAAACATTTGTGATATGCTAGATATTTAAGCTACCGTGACAGAAAAAGAGAGGCCTGTACAACATGGCCAACCCAAGCTAAAGAGTAATTTGGCTAACTAGCCAGTCAGGACTTAGAATCACAGAATGGTTTTGGTTGGAAGGGACCTTTAAAGATCAGCCAGTTCCAACCCCTGTGCCATGGACAGGGACAATTCAGATGTCTACTCAGAGGCACGTAGTGCCCATTTGAGATGCTCTCAGGGAGTTCATACTTACAGCCTGGACTGGCAGATCGAACTCAGGATGTGCAGGAGAGTTCTGGAGTGGCAGTTTAGGTAAGGATACCTCAGTAAATGGTATCCCTGTCTCCCTTTTTAGTACACCCTGAGAGGTGTGCTGTTTAGTACACACCTTTCAGGGTGTACTAAACAGCACTCTGAACTGCTGTTTGTATTGAACAAAGCTCCATCAACTGCAATGAGATATGAGCCCCCCCACTCATATCTACATACCTTCACTTAGGTGCCCTTGTTTTGACTTGGATCTTGCCCATGTCCCTGCCTTTAATACACAAATTAGCCTGAAAACTAAGGAATACTTCACCATCAAGTCAGATGCTGAATCATTTGCTCGTGGAAACCAGTTCACCTGAGATTAGTCTGCAGGCACCTTGTTCCAGTCTGTGTCTGCTACAGATGGGGGATGGCTAGGGGCTGTTCATTCCTTCTGCAGAAAGGAGGTGTGCTCCTGCTTTTGACGTGGTCTGGCTAAACACATCCCAGGCAGCTCCATGACTTTGGGGGCAGGAAGCTGTCTTACCTCCCACAAACCTTCCTCTCTAGAATGCACAGATGGCAGGAAGTGCTACTCACAGCCAAGTCTGTGACCTGTCTGTCACAAGTGCTGGCTCAGCTCTTCTGAGCAAGATAGCTATCAAAATTGCCTTTTTGGGCTGTTTTGGAACAAACTAGGAGCAGACTGAAGAAAGAAATAATCTCCGCAGTCCTACTTTGCAGGTTTCATATCAAAGTAGTTATTTTCCTGATCCAAATCATACAGCCTTCTAGAATAGTCCATTGCCTTGCTTTGCTCACCTCTGTTTTCCTTGGCCAGGTTGTCAGCCATCTCCCAGTAGTCATAGCTGTGCAGGATGCTGTTGGTGATGCTGACGTGGTTGGCAGCCATCTGATGAATGCGCTGCGGGATGCTGATGATAGGAGATGGGGAAGGGGCCCCCGTGCTCCCCTGGGATCCTACAGAACTGACTGGAGAAGGGCTAGGGGACATAGGTGATGGAGTTCCTGTGCTCCTAGAAACCAGTGTTAATGCAGTTATTTAAAAAGTGTTGAGATTAAAAACACAAGAGTATCAGAACATACCACAGGTAAAAATACACAATTTCTAACTGCCAATCTGATGTAAGATTGTGTGCAACTTACTTTCCACTGGCACCCCAAGGAGATGGGTTCTGAGCAGCTTTTGATGAATTCTGGAAAGGAAAGAGCAATTCACAATGTATATAATTTATATAATACTACTAAATGAAAAAGAGTATTAAAGAGTATAAAAGTACAGAAATGTAAAGAAAGTGATGCAATTGCATCTCCTGAAGTAATAAACCCAGTCAGCCTAGTTTGATGTTATGATGAAGCAGTGCTGCAGAACAGACTTGAAACATAGCCTTTTCAACACCCTGGCATAGGAACTGATTAGGAAAACATTAGGTGAAATGGAAACTTTTCACAGAAATCCTGGGAATTCAGGGAAAAAAAAAAGTGCTGCAGGAGTCTTTGTAAAGTTTAGGCTGGAATTTCTTGTGATGAAGAAAATCAGAAAGATTTCCTCCTACTCTCCTGCCCCTAATGACAAATGTCATTCCCCTAGGACTTGCAAGACTGTGCAAATCTGCTCAGCCTGGCACCCACAGGGATGTGAATCTGAGGATCTGCAGCTCAGGTGGGTGTTTTAACCACCAGGCTCAAAAATCTTGCTCATGATTGCTCCTTGTGGAGCTGTTCCCCTTGGTCCAAACATGGCAGCATTCACAAGGTCAGAGAGACTGCCTACGTAGATTGGTGGTTTTCATAGCTGAAGGATTCCCCAGAGAACCCCAGAAGGGGCCATTTGATCATTTGGTCTCTTGTGTACCTGGAGTCACTAAGACTCTCTCTGGTATACTGTGCTTAAGCTAAAGAATTTCATTGTTTGAGGAGAGACTACCTTGGGCAAGCACTCTACTTATAAAGCAGGAGAAATTCAAGCATCAGCAGTAATAGAGACTGGAGAAATGATTTTGTAATTTAAAAATTATTTTAGTAGGTAAAATTCCAGGAGCTCAAGGGAGTTCAGTCACTGGTTCCTGACCATTTGACCTGGGGAAAAACTCCACCCCTCTACCAATCGACTGATTTAGTTCTAGGGCTGTGAGAAAGAAGTCTAAGAAACCAAGCTTTTCTAGTCCATCCCATCCATGGTCTCACGTTCAGCAGTGGCCAGCCTGATTCTTCAGAGGAAAGTAACCTCCTTGTGCTCTCCCCTGAAGCTGAACCTGCAAGTAACTGTGCTGGAGAACAGCCCTCTCTTCTTGACATCTATGTGAGACTAGGCAAAGTCCTGCAGCTTGAGATCTGTTTATGGATACTGTTTTAAATGCAAGGCTGTAGGGGTTGTAAACTGCAGGAGTTACAGGCAGTACCAGCAGTACAAAACCTCTTGGTCTCTCATGGCTTAGGAAGGAAAATGGGCTTCAGATGTTTGTGGATTTCAAGGCCAGGAGTAATCCTGCAGTGCACACAATCTGCAATGTCTGTTTTTCACCAATCATGGCACTTCTAAAAGAAGCTAAATTACTTTTAAAATTTATCTTATTTTATTCCTTCTAAAAAGGACAAATAGCCATATAGAAATTCTTAGATACTATTTATCTTCCTTATTGTTCTGTGTCCTATGTCTATTGTCTATAATTAGAAAAAAATGGTATTTCACAGTTTCAAGATTGAATCTTCCTAACTTCAGTGCTATCTTTTGGATTTTGTTGGGCCAAAGCCAGCAAAACTGCATGTAATCTGCAAATTATCAGTTCTGTTTTCATGTGCACAATGATCTCTTAACCCATTCAGCACCAAACTGGAAAATCTCCTAAGCCTCTCTTTAAAAAACTTTGTTTTCTCAGTTTTAATGTTGCTTATGAACTGCCTCTTGGGTTTCTACATCTTTTATGTGCACCCCAACACTGGCTGTATTTTAGTAATCATGCCAGTATTGTGCATACCCTGTCATTCTTACTGCATTTTGACACTGGGTCTTCTGTGTCCCAGGTACGTGACATGAAAAATAAGCTTTGGAGTGTCCCACAAGGGGTTCTTCCTTCAGAGGGTTTTCTTTTTCTTTTTTTTTTTCTTTTTTTTTTTTTTACCTTTTGACAGGAAAAGCTCAGGTGTGAAAAGACAAAAAAGGAAAATTTCTCATTTGCCATCTTGAATAGAACCAACATGGGAATCCTCAGCATTTGATCCTGCTACAGAATAGATTCTTTTTTTTCCCCCTTTCTTTTCTGATGTCTCTCAGAACTACTTGTCTTCATCTTTCTAGTGTAATGGAAACTGAGTGCCTGTTGTTTACTTACAGAGTTGGAAGCAGCAATATTTGGAAATTGGAGTCAAGGATACCCCCTCTGTAAATGTAACCAACCTCTGCCTTACTGTACAACTTCCCACACACCTTTTTTCTCATGTTTTAGGTCTATTGCTTCAGTTTCCTCTCAGTTTTGCACCAGAAGGGTAGGAGTAAGGATTCTAAAGAGTATAATGTTTTAAGGGATCTCTTATACCACTTTCCCTACTGCAATCCATTCTGCTGGTTTCTTTATTCTCTCATATGTGCCTGGCCCCTGAATATCTGGGCCCTCTTTCTAATTCTCTGATGCATTTTTTTTTCTATAATGCAAATAAATCACCTAAAGGAGATTTAAATAGTATTTTTTTCTTTTCTAAAAGAAAAGTATGTCAATTTTCCCTGCAAATGTGTGATTAAAAATCCTTCTCTGATTGATAGTATATGAGGAAGTTCTTAATGCAGTCAGCATTTCATGTCACTTGGTTTTGAAAGCTTTTAGATACCAAATATGAAAGGAGTGCAGAACTGGCTTGTTTTCCACTGAAAATTATAGCAGATGAATGGTTTTCTCCATTTTTGCTTTTAAAGGTGAGAATACTTTCTAATGTGAAGCTATGCTATCATTGTGTCAGCAGGAGCTCTGCAAAGAAACAAACTCTTCTTGGCTACAGCAGAGTGTAAGTCCATTTTATGTTTGCTGTGAAACAGTCTCTGTCTGCTAGCAGGAGATATTTTACATGGTTGAGAGCTGTTCCTAATACAGTTATTCTTTGAACTGGTCAAGAAAAATAAAGTACTTCAATAGACACATATTTCTTTGCCCTGAAATCAAGTAATTGTTAGAGAAACATAACTTGCTGAATTATATACTGCTAAATTTTTGAAGCAATTACATTCACTTCAATTTCCATTTGACAATAACAGATCTGTCAATTCCCTTCCCTGTCTTTATGTGTTCAGAATTTGGTCTTAAGCATTTGTGTTTGTATTTGAATTTTTTTTATTAACAAAATGTCAAAGGATGGATGTTTTTAATTTCAAGGTTCTTCTGTCCACAAAAAAAACCCAAACAGATGAGCCCTGTGTTCAAAGACAAATGGCTGTTCAGGTCCAACAAAGCAGTTTGTCTTAAAACACTTGTATGTTCATTCTTTTTTTTTTTTTTTAATTTAGGAGGATAAAGGCTAATTTTTGTGTTTGTACATCACATGCTGGATGGATTGACTGCAAGAAGTTTCACTTTGTCAGAAATGAGAAATGGAAGCAGTAACAGGTGAAGCAAAGCAGGAAGAGGAAGCCAAGGGTGCCATGTCAAGTACGTGGCAGGTGGTCTGTCTGCCCTCTGATGCTTCTGCACAACTCCTGCTGAACTCAGTGTGGGCTCTCTGACAGTGCACTGGGTAAGATGTCCCACTGCACTGTCCTGCCTACTGATGCTGCTGAGTGGAAGGCCTCCATCTGAGGACTGATCTAGATCAAAGTCTTCAACTTGTGAAAAGGGTAATCCAAAGGGGATTCTTACAGCAAAATCTGCAAAACCTATTCACAACAGAGCTGGATAGCACTAGACAGTGGACCAAGAATAATCTGAAAATACCTGTTTGTTAGTACAACAAATTTATCATCCTTTGTGAAGGGTCACAGTGTGTATTTTTCAAAGAGGGACCCTTGTGAAGATAAGTGAACTAACTAGCGCTCAGATGTTGCCATGAGAGTCTGTGCTAAAACATCACTGGCTTCACAGGGGAAAAACTAATCCCAGCACAGCTACTGCTGTAGTAAGATGCTGTATCTCCTGTAAAAACATTGATCTACAAACACGCCATAAAAAATGCACCTTGAAATACTCAATAAGCGCTTTTGAATACTTGACCGCGTGGTCTCTCTTGAGTCGGAACATCCTCCAGTACAGAAGGGCCAGGCAGCGGTAACTGGAATATAAGGGAGAGCAGAAAGTAGAGGGTGACTCCTGAACAGAAATCCCACTGAATATCTTAAATCCTCAAACTAATACAGAGTGGAAGGCTGACAGCACCTTGCTTACAGTTTTTATCACCATTTGTTGGTAGTATTTCACACTTTGCCATGGATTCATGAGCAGAGCTAGGTACTACAGCCAGGGCAGGTCATGCTAACAAATGCTACCAGGGAGGTACTAAACAAACCATACTCAGAAGGGTCTGGGCTCCCAGGCCTTCATTCCGGTTTGAAGTCTGCACACTTGATCAAAAGCCTATCCCAGGAAAAGAGACATCCTGAAACTCAACATACACTTTTTTTTTGTATTTTTACTTGCAAATGCATAAACAGCTTTTTGAGATATCTTTAAAAAAAAAAAGCTTATCTATACTTTTACTGTGATAGCCTGGATATAGTGAACTTGAGTTATAATGGATGTCTTTTTTATACACCCGGTGGTCTCTTCCAGCAGCTGGAGATGGCTGGGATAAAGAGAAACCTTGGATCTGGCACAGATTTCAGTGGCCAAGCTTCTCTGTAGGAAACCAGAACAGAGATTGTGTTGGAACCTGGAGGCTATTCCCAGGCCACTATTCTGATTTGGTCCCCAAAGGAAATCAGCAGTGGGTTGAAAAACTCAATGTTTTCTGGTACTGTCTTTCCCTGTGCTCCTTTTTAGTCTGCAGAGTGCCACACACCTTTAAAGCTACATAATTAAATGAGAGTCTGCAGAGTGCCACACACCTTTAAAGCTACATAATTAAATGAGAGTAATGGCTATTGACTATAGTTATGTACCACAACAGTCAGTATTCAGGACACATACACTTCTCTTTGCTAGTGGCTTTAGGTGTACCTGTCTATTTTCTGAATTGAGAATCACCACCACCTCTTCCCAGTAAGGTTTTTGGATTGAAAAAGTGTGAAAACTGGGGCAAGTGTGAAAGTGCCCCACAATAACGCTGCTTTTGAAGCAAAAACCCTGTGTGATTTGCTTTTCCTTTGGCAGCAGAGGCCTCATTTTTAAAAGCAGTGTTTAGTCTAGGAGCCAATCCGGGGCACCAGAAGGTGCCTTGAGGATGAAAGTGCAGAGTGCTCCCCACCTCCCCGCGCCCAAGGGCTGCCCACACCTCAGCGAACACCTCGAATTCGGAAATGTCTCTGGAAAAGCCAATGCCAGGCGGGGCTGCGGGGGCAGCCCGGCTGCTGTCCGGAGCGCGGCGGTGCAGTCCCGGCCGTGGCCGCTGGAGGACAGTGTCTCCCCAGGAGAAGCGGGCCGGGAGCGGGCGGGCTGGCAGCCTGCCCGGCGGGCGCCGGGAGCAGCCGCGGGATGCGGCGGCCGCGCAGCCACCACCATCACTCTCCCTCTGTCACCTTCACAGGTACAGCACATATGCAAATGGTGTCAGCTCATCTGCTGGCTGGCAGACGGTGAGTTAAGATTGCCATTCATCGCCCAGAGAAGGCTCCGTCTGCTTTCCCTCGCGCTGACCTTTCTCCTGCTGGAACAGATGCAGCGGCTCCCTGAATTTGGATGTGCTTCCGCACGCACCGAAGCGCTCCGGCAGTTCTCAGCAAGCCTTTGTAATATGGCTTTATATGTCCTTTTTTAACCGTTCTTTAGTCATTTTCCCACCTAAGCATTTTTAAAGCAATCGCCGCTAACGCATTCTGTGGGCCTCCCGATGGAACAGAAAACCAGTGACAGAGAAAGGGCATTAAAAAAAAAAAAAAAGGCATCTCTGAATATTTTGTTCCTTTTTATACAAATGATTAATTAGGACTCCTTCTTTATGGAGGCTAAAGATGCATTTAATTTGGATTTTTAACAGATGGTTAATAGATGTTAAAAACACACTTGCTGATTGTAAATGTCCACTTACTGAGACTCAGTAACCATGTAATAGGTATTTTAGGTATTAGCTACAATGATATTAAATTAAACATTGATTTTAATAACATTATAGTATTTTATTAGCAATCAGAAACTGTCCTGTAGTGCTTATATATATGTTTAGAAATCTCAATTTAATAGATAATCCAAGAGGCTTAATTATCCCCATCACCATATTGCCCTTCATATAATAAAAATAAAATTTATGATTATTGAGCCTAAAATGTCAGCCACAAAAGAACTTACCGAGCTGTTGGTACAAAAGTACACCACTCATAAAAACAACAAACCATCGGGCATTTAAAAATTAATTACACTGATGTACCATAGCCAACCTGTCACAATCAATAAATAAGTATGAATCGCTTATTTACAGAGACAGAATGCAGACTTGGTACAGTGATACAAGGGCTGGACCTTCCCAGAGAAGAAAGGATTCTCTTAATATCAATAGAGAACATAATTCTATCTGGCTGCATCCAACATCTGATTTTCAAGAACTGGCTCACTGCAGAAAAGAAGCCTTTTGAGGAAAGCTTGATCTACTAACCATAATGCTGCCAGCTGTTTGTCTTCTGGTGTGGCATTGGGGCCTGAGTGGGTTTTTAGTCTCACTGCATACCTTAAGCAAGAAGAAAAAAAGCCAACGTGAGTTAACTGAGACAGCTTTTTATTACTGATCAGAGAGCTATGCTGGCCAATGTCATTTGTTCTGCCCCTTTATACATATTTGTTCAAGTTACCAGCCATACATATGTTTTTCCTGGTTGTGTTTCAGAGCTGTTTTGCCATTAGCAGTGCATCCCTGCACTCTTTAAACAGCCGTGAACTCCCCTGATCATCCCTCAGTCCAGAGGGGAGCCTAGCTGGCGAGGTGACACTGTCCTACCGAAATAACCTCTGCTGCTGCAGAGACCCAGTTACACAGAGTTCATGCAGAAAGGGGTTTGGAGCTTTTGAAGGCAGACAGCCTGCCTGGAAGCTGGTGCTGACCTCACCCTGCCAGTTCTGAGTGTGTCTACCCAGATTTGCTCCTCCGAGCACAGCACGGCAGAGGGGGAACATGTGGCTCAGAGCTATTTTTGCTCACATGACATTACATTCAAACTCTATAAATATTAAAGATCCACAGAGGTAGCACTGGTGTTTCAAGAGTGTATGTGCTATGCAAACACAAATTGGTTTCTGGAAATCTCAGCTTCCAGCTGAATACCTGAACAACAGACAAGGTTAGAACAACACACAGCGCTTCTGGGCTCACTTCCAGAAAAATACCTGTTCCCCATAATTAGCTGCTTGTGATTTTTTCTTACCTTTGCTTTCAAACTCTAATTCTGATATCTGTGCAAAGATTCAGTATGAACATTTTGCTTCTATAGGCATACCTAGCAAACCACTTATTTTTCTGAGTTGCAGCGAGATCAACAGCAATTCACATTACAACACAGCCACAGCTATACACATTACTGAAAGCTATGCATCTGCAAGCAAAATTCATTTCCAGGGTTAGGACCATATATTTACTGCCATGAGAAAAGACAGGGCAGACAAAGAAAGAGCTTTCTGCCTTTTGGGAAGAAAAGAAAAAAAAAAGAAGGCCGGAATTACAGAGATGGGAAAAAAAAGGAAGGAAAAATTGCAGAGATGGAATGTACAATTCTCTTACAGAAAAAAAAAGTATTTGATTTTGTTCAATAGCCTTCCAGTTAGAAAGCTGGCCTCAATCCACTGAAATGCATGAGAAGACAGCCCTAAGTGGAATAAAATGCCTGTGGAATTATTAACATGTGAGAAAATCTTCACATCAACACTGAGTTCAAAAGAATGCTTTTGTTTTAGAAGCTCTGACTCATTATGGATATGATTAAAAATGAAAATGTATTAGTTCCTATGAGCTTAATCCTGACAGGATAGAACTGCATGGTTGACTGTCCTGGAATGATACCATGGTCACTGTCAGTGCATATTTCTCCACTAGTGTGTCTGGGGTCGCTCTCTTGCAGAGTGCCTCAGCTGCTGCAATGGTTTTGACCTTTGTTTTCTCTACCAATGACAGTGCCAATAAAGTTAATTTTAAGTACCAGCTACAATGGAGAAAAGGACTTAAGAGACATACTTCAGAGGGACGGTGGATGGCACTGAATTCTACACTGCCCTGTTTGGAGAGCCATGAAGGTGACTAAACATAGGGGTAGCTCTGAGGTGAGCTGTGCTCCTGACTTCACTGGCTACATTAGAGCACACACATCAAATGGACTTTGAGTGTCCATTTTTCTATCACTGTTCACATCTTCTTTCAGGTAATCTTTAAACAGCAATCTTACACATGTTGCAATATTTTTCAAGTTACCACTCCATGAGAATGTTTTGTTATTATAGATTACTGGTTGCTTCCACTGAGTAGCTCAGGACTTACATCATGAAACTCTTGGAAGTAATTTGCAACTCAAGTAATAGGAAAATCTCTGGGGTTTTTTGTTCGTGTTTTTTTTTTTTTTTTTTTTTTTTTTTTTTTTTAATTTTTTTATTTTTTATTTTTTCTTTTTTTCATTCTTCACAGTTTCTTGATTTAATTTTTAAAGAAATCACAGATAATACATATTCAATACATATCAATAACCAGGCCCTTGTAAGGAGTTCACTTCTACCCTTTTACTGCATGTACGAAAATAGGTGATAATGCAGATGATCGTGTTTGCACAGAGTAACCCCTGGGGTCATCGCCGTCCCTTCCTACCTGATGAGTTCAACTGTTTCTGAATACATGGTATAAGGGGATTTAGATTCCATTGGGCCTTGTTCCATTGCATTTCCACACTCAATAAACGACAGTGCTGCTTCTGCATAATTCAGTGCCTTTCCAAACTTCTCCACCTGGAGAGAAAAAGAGAAAAAATAAGGACACAGAGACGTAGTGTAATCATCAAGATGTCGTTACATTTGATGGGATTTTCTCAACAAATACTGTAAACTTGACACAAGTTTATATATCTTCAGGTGCACAATTTTTCCTGTGAGAAAGCTAATACCCATCAAACCCTGTGCATCAGTAAAAATCACAAGATACAGAAAATAGAGCTAGAGAAGGCTCTGAGATATTATTTGTTCCACACTCTTGTGTCCAAAGAAGGGTCAGCTGTGCCTAGGACATTCCCAACAGTGTTTGTTAAAGCTCTTCCAGTGATGAAAATTCCAAACTCATGCTCCCTTTTGTTCCAGCTTTCATCTTTCATTAAAAAGGGTTTCACACATCTTTGCAAGTGTAGTTTTTTATCACTCAACAAAGAATTGTAACAGATATCATAACTAAGAGAAGAGAATTAAATACTTTGACTACTATTATACAAAGGCTCATCTCTGTTCTCCTGCCTTCTTTATCCCTACCATTTTCAGCATTGTTCTCCTCAAGTCAGGAATTTGCTTTCTATATCCTCCTCCTCTTTCAGGGACTGCTCTGCTCCCTCAGCATCTTCTGCCATCCTCCTTCCTTGCCCCGTTTCTTCTCCTATTTTTGGTACATCTTTGTGTGTGTATTTGTGTGCTAACGTGCATATACGTGCATGTCCTCAGTAACACTGCATATGCAAATATGCATCTAATGTTCATAGGTGTACACTTACATGCCACTTATCTGCCCTCAGAATTTCATTTTTGAAGTGAAGAGAGAGATGAATCATACTAATACCTCTCTGTCCTGACTTCTCTCTCCTTCAGTCAGAACTCCTGCGGTACATAAAGCCCATTAATGGACTGGATGCATTTGGTTGAAATCTGATGCACACAGTGAAAGGTTAATGGACCTTATTCTTTTCCAAGGGATAAAGATTTTAAATAGTAACTTTGGAATGGCACACTAGCTTCAATCTATTTTAGGTTCTTATATGACTCCCACTGCGATCATACCAGAGAACTTCACAAACTTTTTATTATATTTCTCCCCCTGATGCTCCAGTGAGGGTGGAAGTGCTATTATCCCAATTTCACAGATGGGGGACTGAGGAGCAGAGAGACTTAGAGTAATTTTCAAGCTGCTCACTGTGAGTGCCTGTGTCAGGTAGTGCAGTGCCAAAGTAGGAGGTGTCGAGCCCAGCAAGGTGATTCAAAGTGCCTGGAGGCACTTTGGCAATATGGCATTTTCCCCAGGATGCCTACACAGCCAGGGAGGGAGAGGAAGCACCTGCAAAGGGCTGTTTACAAGGTCCAAGTAAGGTGCTGGTCCACTGTGTAGGAAAGCTGAATGTGGAGGATATTTCAACCACCTGATACTGATAGGAATCTATTAAAACCATGCCTAGGTGACTTTCATGCAGCAAACTTGTGGCACAGCAGAGAATAATGCTGGCAACTCCACTTTCTGGGAGTCTACCATAAAAACATTTATCTCCAGGCTAAGAATTTCCTTTGCATATTAAGTGATCCTTTCCATTCTTTTTAAAGCAACACACTAAAAAGCACCATTTGTACTTCTCCACAATATTTTCTGATTTTAAGACTCACTTTAGAGTAATATGGAACTGAATAAACCACAGAAATTTGTGCTAATAAACTCAGGTAGAGTGTAAAACTCGGTGTTAGTGTTCTAAATTAAGGACCTGCTTCTGCTTCCTTGGCTTTTCTACATTCTGCACAGCTGAGAAAAACCTTTCTTCTTTCCTGACAGCAAAGTGTCTGTCTGACAGAGTAAGACAGGAAAGCAACACAGCCACCCTAATGCAGGGTCCCACTCCATATACTGCCATCCCAAAGACCTTATGTTGTGCTGGCTTATCTGTGGCTGGACAAACACAGCCTGGGAGAGAACTGAGGGACAGCTAAGCAGAGCTCTGCTGCAGCACTGCATATTTTGTTGTACCCATTTGTTTGGAAAGACAAACATCTCTTCAGTGCTCCATATAACCTCAGATTCCCCTTTTTCTTTCTGGCTACATTTTTAGACTGGTCAAAGCCAAGGTGAAGAATCTGTTTGTTGCAACAGTACTTTGTGTGCTATGTGTTCCTCTAGGGTTACAAAAATTCCTTGTGTGCTTCTAATTATGTTGGGAAACATCTGCCATGAAACCAGGGTTCTTTTGGCACTGAAAAGCCAAAGCCAAAGCTCTTTTGAAAAAGTGCAAATACCTCAGCTACCAGACCAAATTTGGAGGGAGATGCAATTATAGGACCTAGCCAGCTAGTTAAACCGAGAAGATAGGTATGTGGATCCTTTATGCAGCCTCCATTACTATAGTTACTAATTAAAGCAAAGGGATAAATGGAAAGTTTTATTTATCCAGGCCTTTATCTCAGTAAGTCATTATTTGTTAAGTCATAGTTTATTGGGCTATGAACATTTGATTATATAAACATTTCTTAATTTAACAAGCCTAGCCATCCTTATAATAGATTTTATAATTACCCCAGGAATACTGCACTGATGAAGAAACTGCATTACAAAAATTATTTGGAGCAATGTAACTGGAAAGAAAATGCTCTCACCATTGCATCTGCTTTATGCTTCTTCCGTTTAGCTTCCTGCATAAAGTAATCTGCATTGCGTGGTCTACCAGGAGAAAATAAGAAGACATTTTATTATTTTCTGAAGTGCAGAATATTTTAAGGTTGTTTTTCCCTTATTTTAAACCTGATTTGCAAACATTTTTTATGAAGAAAATACACTTATCGCGTAACCATGCATCTTCTATTTTCAAATTGCTGCCTGTGGAGACAATAGCATTTATGGCTGTTCTCATTCTTTAGAAGTCAGTGATTCAAGTAAAGGAAGGCTAATAAAATGCATTTTTATGGATTATATAAAATGCTTCCCAAATTAGTGCAGTTCTGATCTGCAAAATGGATACATGCGTTAAGCAGAATGAGATATTCTGTCTTCTCCTCTCCCTGGTGCTTGCTTACCTCTTTTTCTAGTCCTCCATGTACACTGTTATTTGCCTTGGCTTCTCCCTCCTCTCAAAACAAGTGTGTGTTTAATCTCTCCACTTTGAAAACACACACTGAACCTGCTTGCCTCCACAGCTACATCTCGCTCTTGTCCCTCTTATCTGTAAGCATGCTGAGTACTGTTTACTTTTGCTTCCTGGAGTTCATCTCTGACTCAGGGCTGGGCCACCTGCTGCAATTCCACTGGCATTCCTAGTGCTAATTTCTCCACTGATTTCTCCTCAAACAGATCTGGGAGATTCCATCCCTTCCTTAACCTACCTGACCCACTGACTGCAGGGCACAAATTAAACTTCTGTTTGTCCTTCTTTTTTGTGAATTTTGAAAGTCACAAGTACATTTGTAACCAGATTTATCCACTGTCATTCAAACTGGAAACAAATTGATGTCTACGTGTCACCACGTCAGTGAGCTCCTCATGCTGAAGCTAATTTCTTCATCTCCTCCCACAAGCTCTCCCTATGGCACCTTTATAAGTCACTGTGGAGAACAGCCATTTGCTGTGTCATTTCAGACCATAACCTTGCATCTTCCGTCATTGCCTCTCATAAAAGTCTTCACATTTCCTGATCCTGCAGATTCTTCCTGTCTCATGTACGTGGGAGCTGGCCTTCTTTCTCTACTCAGCTAAAATATGTCCTGGTTCTTCTCAGCTTATATTCTGGTAACTACATCCTTGTCTCAGAGAGGGAAGTTTTGACTTGCAAAATAGTTTTCTTAGTATTGATTAGAGTATCATTCCTTTGTCCTCATCTCGAGAAAATGAGATATTCCAGAGTATTTGGAGTATGAATTCTGATGTTTTTACTGCTCATGCTTTTAAGAGCTTGGTACTGTAAACAAAATGTTATTATTGCCACTCAGCAATCTGTTGTATGTTAACTCCAATAGAAAGCTCAGCTCCACTGACTCACTGACTCACTCCCCTCTCGTGGGATGGGGGAGAGAATCAGGAGGGTTTCAAAAGCGTGGAAGAGTAAAGTAAGAAAACTTGCATATTTAGGTAAAGACAGATGAACAGATAAAGCAAAGTAGAACAAGGAATTCCTCCACTTCTTCCCATGGGCAGGCAGATGTTTAGCCATTGCATGGAAAGCAGGGTTTCAACATGATTAACAGTGACTTGGGCAGATAAATGCCATCACTTCAAATATTTACCCCTTCTTCCTTCTTCTCTCAGCTTTATATGCCAAGCATGTCACCATGGTGTGGTCAGCAGGGGTCAGCTGTCCCAGCTGTGTTCCTTCCCAACTCCTTGTGCAACTCCAGCCTCCCTCTTGGAGGTGTGGGGCGAGAGGCAGAAAACGCCTTGAGGCAGAAAAGGCCTTGAGACTATCCTAGCCAAAAAAATTCATGTTCCTAACTTTTTTCCTTGAAATTGGGATTTCTTAACACATGTATTCAACAAAATGCTTTGTGTCAGTCAGAGAAGATACACTAAAAAGTGAAGTGGGAAGGATGAGTAAAACATTTGTGCTCATAGCAGTAAGAACATGCTCAGATCCATAACTGAGGCAAGTGGGAGCATGGGAGAACCTCTTGACAGAAGAGGGGAGCTATAGAACCTCCTTGAGAACATAAGGCTATTTGAACAGTAGATTTACTCAGTCTGTTTCTTTCTATTTATGTGCACAGTTTTAAGGACATTTAATTGCATCAGAGGAAGTTAGTCAACCTTATTTTGAAGAGAAAAAAGGCTAAATATAACTAGATAGAAATGAAATTCAATAATTTAGAATGATTTCTGTCCTAAAAACCTTGTAGATATGAAAAACAGTTCCTTTTTTCCAGCTTTCTCTTAAATATTATTCTCTTGCAGCTTAGTCTACGTCTACCTGTTAGGTCAGAAAGGGGACTAGACAGGTTTGTGTCCTAGTATCTCATAATCTACTGTCAATGCAAACACTTCCTATGCCCCAGAAGACATTCGTAGTAAGAAGAACCATTTGAAATGGTCAATTATAAAATATTACACATCAAAACAGTCTTAGCTTGATGCAGAAAAATATCTATGCTTTCAGAAACACTGAAAGCATTCTTAAGAAAAAGTTAAGTTCTGTCTCTCTTTGTCTTGTGCAATGACCTAGGGAAGATGGTTTACTATGAAGACCCAAAAAGAAAGCCAAGTAGACCAAATCAACAAACCAGTCTCATCTCTCTGAAATGATGAAAGTGATGAACTTTTACATGAGCCTGTCAAACTCAGGTTGTTAAAATATATCCTCTCCAGCATTCCCTCCTGTATATCACCCAGCACTACATGCCTAATTTTCTTGTCTGAAGCATGGTAAGAGGCTGTAAAAACAAAGTGAGATAACACAATGTAATTATGGTCGACTTATTTATACATTAATTGTAAAATGGTTTTCAACTTGCAGCAGGATTTATTCTCCTGAGTTATGATTAGCAATGAAGGTATTAGCAGGAGATCCTGAACCAAGAAGACTTGCATTGAGGGCCCTGCTATGGGATGGTTAAGCATAACACAGAAACTGAAGTCATTGGTTTGTACTAAGCTGCTTGCAAAATCGAATATAAAAAAAAGAAGCTATTAAAATGCCATTTTAAAGCAAAGCATAAATATGTTCTCCCTGTGTGAACGTTTAGGTATTTCCACAGGAAAAATACAAGACTGATTTAAAAATCAGGGCATGCCTAACAGAAATTAAGATGCATTGGGAAAAAATGGACAGGGTATCATTTTTATTAGCTTACTAAACAGAACTTGTTCAGTAGTGTTAATAAACATGCCAAGTCAAATTCTGATGTCTTTATGCCACCTATGAAATACTATTCTTCAATTTATTGCTACATGTTAATGACCTTTCTATTCAGATAACTAATGTGCATGTTAGGTGAAAATGGGAAGCTGAAATGTCCAATAGATTCAATGTATGTTTTTGTATCATTTTAGTAACAAAATGGGGTGCTTAATTTAATTATTTACTGGGGTTTTTTAATGAGAGTTAAAGGCTTTGAAGTTCAGTTTTGTTTAGCTTCTCGCTGCTCATGAACATAATCTGTCCTTTTACATGCCAATACTAGTTAAAACTATTATGTCATGAAGTAAAAAAATAACAAAAACACCCACTTTTATGGGGTCCTTGAAGACAAGAGGCTGACTGAGCTCATGGACATATGCAGACACATGAGAAAACTGATGCATAAATTAATTATTCTGCATAGCTCTTCTGCATACTGCATTTTTTTAATCTATGAAGTTTGTTGGTCATATTCTGATTTTACAGATTCTGAAGTTACAGTGACCAAGAACCCATGCCTGCTACAAACATGAAGGTGCATGCAAACCTCCTCTGCAGCTTGACCTATTTAGTTATGTTGGTGATAATCTCAGACTGGAGATTTTACAGGTAATCTCACTGGATGCTAATTTCAGATACTATATGTTATTGATGAGAGGCATCTTGAGGAAAATCAAATGTGCTTTCCTACTGATGAGATTCAGAAAGATCTGTGGCTAAAACCCTTTTCAGGTCTTTGGTCTCAGCTTTGCAATCCCCCTGCAGATCACAGCCTTGCTATAGCCTAGGAAATAAGAGAATAGAAAAAAATTTCAACACCCCTGCAGATCACATCCTTGCCACAGCCAGAGAACCAAGAGAATAAAAAAATTTCTGGTACCAGGCTACTGGTTGAACTGGAGTGCCTTTGAGTAGCAGAAGCAGCACTGGAGACTCTTTGTGTTTACTGGTCATGAATGTAAACTGAAGTTGCAAGGAAGCTTATTCAGTGACTTCTGGTTTTCAGACAATTGGGTCAGATTCTTCTCTTAAGTTAGTTACAACTGTATGAATCTACTGGCATCAGCACTTTCATTCCAGATTTACAAACAGAATTCAGACCTTTTGTTTAAAAAAAAAAAAAAAAAAGAAGTCTGATTTCAAATTAACAGGTAGAAACAAATGTTTTATCTCTATTAAACTGCACAAGAAAGTCTTTTGTTTCTGAATATCTGATTGTTGGTACTTTTAGAAATATAGTCTTCAACAAAGCCAAAAAGGAGTTCTAATACACTGCTCTAATGCATCTCATATATCTCTCTGAATGGCAAGAGAAAGAGTGTAAAGCATTAGAGCCAACTAAGTCAGGCTGCTGGTGAATTCTCCCTGGGATCAAGTGTCATTATGTGAAACTGGCTGCTCTCGAGCAGAATTTACCCAACTCTGTTGATCGGGGAAAGCAATCAAGTACCGTTGGAACGATTTCAACGCATTCTCAGTCAACACTAGGCAGTCACCTAGGCACTGCAACAGAATCCAGCCTTTTACAGAACACCCCCCCCATGGCTAGATCTGATAGTACAAACAAGGCCAGGCTTCCTTTTCAGCAGTGGCATTCAAACCATTTATGACTTTGACAAGGGCAGCCTCAGTAGCATGGCTGTGGCTGAATCCAGGATGAAATTTATCAAACAATCCACTACTGTCCAGTATTTCTCTCACTCGCCTTGGCACCGCTTTCCCTGGGAGCTTGTTGAAAACCAGCAGGAAGGAGAGCATATCCATTGCTCGTTATGTTGCGCGGGATCCCAGCGTGAGGTGAGATGGCTGCGGGCATTGTAATTACTCCTCTGCCAGAAGCAGCCTTTCAGAATTTCCAGGCTGTTGAGCTCCTAAGAGTGTTGTCACCACTACCCAGGTGAATGCCTGTCTGTGTATGTTTCTCTAATCCTATTTAGCTTCATGCCATTACAGTGCATCTCCGACACCTTTGTCTTCTGTGGCCTCCTCTGAATTTAATTTGCTCCAGTTTAGCGGATAATTGCAAAAGTGTAAACTCATGCAATAAAAAAATGGGAAGAGAATCAAACAAAGTGAATCAATAAAAGCCTTACTTTGTACAGTAATTTATCAGCATCTACTGCAAAATCTCCTTGGAACTCAGAACAGCCACTGGTATTTACAAAGTATGGTGTAGCTTAGACTCCAATATACAATTTTAATTATACTGCATTCAAAACCACATTTTTCATCTAATTTTTATATTTTATATGAATTAAATACTAAACTATAGCATTTTCTGCTTCATTTACATAATCTACCACTTGTACATTATTTCTTACTGTTGTATGGTGCTTTATGAGGATACATTAAAAAAAGCTAATAAAAGTTCAATTAAACATCATAAATGTAGCCAAGTGCATATTTTAATACCCTTCAGAGATAATACTGCTGAAGTGTTGTAAAAAAACAAACTAGTGCTTCCTCATTGTATAACAATTGCATATAGTAAAAGCAGCTTAAATCATCGTTCTAAATATAGGAGCAGTTTCACAACTTTAGTAATCTAAACCCTAAAAAAATGAATGTGTTGAAAAGGAGTAGAACAGTAAAATGAGCAACTTTAAAATATGATCAGAGCTAGGGGCAAATCAGAAGAAATTAGCTAGCCAGGGTGAACCCATGAACAGTTTTGAAGCTGTGCCAGTATGCCCTGAACTTTCAATCTAGGAGGAGAAGAAAATCCTGTAAGAGCAGGAAAACCACATAACATGAAAGGCAGGTGTACACAGCTTATTTGCTGCCATAATAGGATGTGTCAGGAGCTTGTTTGACATGCTGGGTCATAGGTAAAGGTATTCATCCTTGGGGTGAATGATAGAGCTCAGCAGGTGTTACTATACAAAATAGTGCTCTCCCCTGATGGACCATAGGCTCCTGCCCATTCCACCACTTCAAATAAATGCTGTTTTGTGGGATGTGGCACTGCTGTGTCAGAGGCATGGCAGACATAGGGGCACACAGGCTGGAGAGAGCCCATGGCACTGCCAAAGTGGGTACCCAGCTCTATGGAAGTCTCATGGTCACTCTGGCAGACCCAGCAAACCTGGAAGTTCAGCAGAGGAGTATGCAAGTGGAGAGGGCCAGGCGATAAATATTGAGCCATTTAAATTGTAATACTATAGGCATTTCAGAAAGATAGGAACAAAGGATCTGATTGGAGTTGGGCCAAAATGTGAGAAAAATTTACCCAATCACACAACCACACAACTACTATCTTGTTGGGTTTAGTATAACAAGGTCAATAGCTTAGATAAGATGAATAGATGAATAGTACAGATACCTAGAGAGGGAGTTACTGTTGCAAAAAATAGCAGACAAAATGAAAGCCTGGCATCTAATGGAAATGAAATGCAGAAGGATAAAAGTAAGTAGGGACTCTTATTTTGGCAAAAATGCAAAATCCCCCTGACTAACAATGTCAGTGTAGTGAAATACAGGAGAACAGGAGAAAGAGTCAAAATCTACTACAAATTCCTGTGTATGACCCAGATTCATGACTTAAAGATTTCCATGTGAAATCAATATCTAGACTGAAACACACAAGGGCAAAGTGTACAAGTGAACAGAGAGGAATGAAACAAGTATTCACAATAGGGACTTGAATAAACTTTCCTGTTTTAAAAGTAGAGGTAGAAAACACTGTGTGCTTGCAGATAAACCACAATTTTGTCTCTTTCAATGTATATTAAATAGATGTTCTCAATGAAGCTAATAGCAGTTAGAGTGACAGCCTTTATAATCAGTCCTACAGAGAGAGGCCAGTACCACAGCAGTCCAGATCTATTTTGTTTTAAAATGCCACAGAATGACACCTTGAATTCTCAAGAAGCATCCGTAAAGCAAAGGCAGAAAGACATTTCTGGGAGAGGGTTCACCTGGCAGGCAGCTCTGATGTTTCCAGCTCTGATGAGGGAGAAGACAAGGTGTGGGTGAAACTGTTGTGTGAGAGTACGTGTGAAGCCTGAGTCAGTGAATGGGGTGTCTACACTGAAAGAAGCAGGTGATCCTGAAACAAAGACCCTGTCCAGGGATCCTGTCCTGTGGAGCCTGTCCAAGACACTTCAGTAATCACAGGATTTGAAAGAAATCATAGCCAGGCACTAAAGACCAGGAAGACATCTGATAAGGATTTTGGGAATTGATATTCCTCATGTGTGTTAAATTATCACAGTCCCTCTCCAGCTCCATGACTTGTTGCTGGTTCTCAAAATGAATAGGGTATTCCCAGGGTAAAAATCAGTTTGAATGGTCTACCTGTGATTCTCTAAAGAGATTATGATTATTGCCAGTGTGGTTCGTCATCACTGAAAGAGGAAAATATCCTTCATATGTTGAAGGAATGATCAGGAAAGCTCTAATGCATCCTTGAGGAATCTCCTAGCCTTTGCACCCTAGGGCAATTGCAGTCTAAAAGGGAAACTTCTGGGTAACTATATTGTTCAAAATGGACTTGAAGGACATTCTTCAAATGCATGTAATGTTATTTTCTACTGCCACAAGGACAGCAAAGCTGTCTTGGGAATTAAACCTCAGATAGAGGCATTAGACTATCTTTTCCACATCCCATATGGGAATCATGGCATTGAGTGTGATGAAAACCGGCACCATGCTGTGATCCAGCACAAGCAGACAAACCCCCAGTTTGCAATGCACTTGTAGATATTAGTAGAGAAAAAAAACTTAAGGAAAACAAGCTCTGACAAGAACCAGAGATGTGGTAGGACAGCAAAAACAATGGGAAGTTAGATGAGGTTTCCTCATATTCAGTGTGAGACTTTGACTAATCAAAGAACTGCAGGGTTTGGACTGTCTTCGTTATGCACTGCAGACATCTGCTCATGGCTCACCATGCAGAGGTGAGGAAAGACTAGGAGAGACCAGTGGAAGAGACTGTTCTCTCCCATCTGTGAAATTCAGTTCTGCTTCTGGAACCTGGAGGAGTGTTTGCTGAACCTGATTAGAAGACCCTTGTCTTGCTTACTGTTATGATTTACAGTGGATTGAAGGTATTTTCTAGTCAATCTGTAGAGTAAGAAAAAGCTACATTAATTGATACAAACAAATTCTCTTTCATAAGTAGCAAAATATTCAGAGGCTATTTCAGACCTGAGTCTGTCAGTAGAACAATTCATTCCTTGGCTATGCCTATGCCAGTGAAATAAGGAGGGCAAGGATACCAGCTTTATCATTTGATCATCCATGCCGTGTAATTGCTAATATTCTCCCTGGCATAGTTTTGAGCTCAGACAATGCCTGGGCACAGCTTGGGGACAGCACAGGCTAGGAACTACTCTCAGGAGACAGTGAATGTGGTTTGTTTTAGGGAGTCAAGACAGTTTAATCATATAAACATAAGCCTGCTGAACCACTTGCCCACAGGAGCAGAGGCGGGACATGTATGTAGCTAAGTTCAAAAGAGTTCCACAGCTCTGGCTTTCATTTGACGATAGGGACTAGTGGCTAAAAAATCTATACCCTGTGAAAATCTCCTGCTAGAGCTGATGAAGCATGTTTTCCACCAAAACAAGCCCTCATAAAGTGTCCCTTTAAAGGTGACCCGTGGTCTTGCATAGAGCAGGCAGCTAAATTATCTAATCATGGGAGGCAGTGTCTGGCATGTCTAACATTATTTTTCTCATGGGCAGCACACACATGAGAAATTCAGTGCCATGAGTAAGAAGGGAAGAAGAGGAAGACTGGGAGGGTCAGACAAGTCTTGAATTCCCCTAAAGCCAAGAAACTCAGAGCAGTCCACAGTAAGCATATGAATTTGTGAGGAATGTAGTGTCATAGGTGTTGGTCTAACTAGTTATTTTCTAGATTGCTGATGAGAAGAAAAAGGATTCTCTATTCCTGAACTCTATTCCTGAACTGTGCTCCTCAGGATGTGTTCAACACTACAAGAGTACCTCTAAATACTCCAGGAATCCTTAAGGCATTTTGAACAATTCAAGTAAGATCACTTCCAGATGTATGAGTCATAGCCTAAGAGCACTTTTTCCTTTCCACTTTAAGGAGGAATAACAAGGAAGAGAAGACTGAAAATGAGACACTTAAAGCTCAAGTCAAAACAAAGAGATGTGCCAGGAAGTTATTTTCATAAGCTCTATGTGTAACACCTTTACAGGTGAATATTTTCTGGGTATATGGTTTACTATTTGGCAAACAAACATGAGAATTCTATCTAACTGCAGAATATGGCCCTTGGACAATGTACACCTGATGGGTGTCTGTAGCACCAAAACCCACAGAGGTGGAAGAGACATTCAACAAAATATGAACTTATAAAAAAATGCTGTAGAAGATGTATTATCTTGCTCCTATAAGGCAATAAAAAAAGAAAAAATAAATGTAAGTGAAGAAAAAGCACACCCCAAGTTTGAAATTATAACTCAAAATTTGAGTAAAAAAATAATCCTGAGGAGCATGTTCTGATTTAGTTATAAGGAAAGATGGGAAGCTGGGTATACTCTGCTATTTTTTTATACACAATGAGTAGTATTATGAGGGTGCCTTTGGGCATCCACAGGATGTCTGTGCCTAGCACTTCAAGGACAACAGACTTTGTTCCTAAATGCAGTTATTGGAAATTCTGTTATTCAGTGAAATTATAGAACGACTTGAAGCATTATTATGTAGCCTTGAAAATATTCTCTTCATGGAGTCAGAAGTCGCCAAAAATCGAGGAAATCTTACTAAAAATTACTACTGGACACAGCATTCATGTCATTGACACATGTGGCATGCTGGGTACCTCTAAGTATATTCAGATTCAACAGCAAACAATGGCAAACCAGGGGAAGGAGACTTTTGCCTGTCTTTGGAAGACTGTTAGCTATATTTACTGCTATGCTGCAGTATATGTGTATACAGCACTCTGCCAACGAAGATATACTTTTTACTGACCTACTTGTGTTCCAATTTATTGCTAGTGACAGCTGTTGTCAATGATCTGGAGAAAATAAATTGAGAATACACTAAAGAGACACTGACTGGTCAAAAAAATTAGTTGTTGTTTTAAATCAAATATAAGGGATTTAGTCTCTTTAAAACTTTAGAGTCTGATTAAAATTAAGACTTTAAAGCCATGGCTGGATTACAGTAATTCAGAACTTCATGGATTATGAGATGAAATACTTCATAGGCATCATTTAGGACAAATGCTGCCATTAGGATTACTACATAATTTAGACCTACCGTATTGCATTCCTTCAAATCCTCTGCTGTGGTGTTACACAAATTTGAAAGGCACTGGCTGCCATATTTAATTTGATCCTTCTAACATGTGAGTCAAATTTGTTGACATTTAACATTTGCAGCCAGTCTAATCTGCTACATTTCAGTGACTCCTCTGCACAGGAATTTCAGAATGAAGATCCAGTGTAGCTGGTATTCTGGTGGTGTAATCCCAGCTACAAGTTATGGATGACAGCTGTAGTATTTGACAAGCTCCCTCCTCTAGCTAGCACAACTGGCATTTAACTGTTTCTGGCTTTTAAGGCCAAATTAGGACATATTTGCTTCTGTGTTTTATCTTTTTTGCCTTTTTAGACTTTGTTTTAGTGGTCTACGCGTTGCTTGGGGATATTCTACATGGAAGGCACTACACATGAACAGTTTAATTGTATCTCTCTCTGAAAAGATGAAACAGTTTTATTGGAGATGCTTGCCAGAGGAATTACTTGTAACACTAATGGAGAAAGCTGGTGATAAAAGCCTCAGATGATAGAGATGGTGACCAAGGCAGATCTCCTATGGCTATATCCTAGGGGAGAAACAAAACAAACCAGTCCCCTTTTTTCCTTTTTTTTTTTTTGTCAGCAGCTTGAGGGAAAATCAGATGAAGACACAATAGTTTTGTTGTAACTGTTTCTATGTATTTTTCTAATCCAGAGATGAGCACATGCTACAATTTTGACTTTTATCAGACACTCTGACATCTTTCTGCCTTGTATGTACTTGTTTAAACTGCAGAAAAAATTGAGCAGTTGCAAGTAAATTATAGATGACAGAGTATTTTAAGAGATATGAAGAGTTAGGTAGTACTTATAAACAGTTTCATGTTTCCTCAATGGAGATTGTCGAATAAGTGTACCAAGAGAGTGAAAAACATGGAGGGAGGTGGAGAAAGAGGGTGAACAAGGATGTATACATAGGGGAGTTTTCTCCAAAAGAGGCGGAAAAACTGATTACATTTATTCAGCTTACATCTGCTTATGACTGCCGTGAATACACACAAAAATTAATCTCACCAGTCCTCTTTTCTTGACATACAAATCAGTTACATCCTTTTGAAGTCCACAGGAATTTATACCTTATAGTAGGAAATGGTTTCTTTTTATGAGAGGCTGCTGTCTCTCTATTTAACATTGAGACCATATAGTGTGAACAAGCATAACAACAGCAGTAATAATAATAATAATAATAATAATAATAATAATAATAATAATAATTTAAAAATCACAATTTTGGTAGAAAGCTGTTCCTAAGGAAACTAGGTTGTTTGTTATCCCAGAGTTTCCTTTGGTATAAAGGAGTTTGAAATGTCATGGGTGAAAGTCTGGAAATATGAAAAATAGGTCAAGGGCACACAGTTTCAGGCAGTTTGAGGGATACGTTGAACAGAACTTCTTCTAAACTACCCAAAACCAAATATCAGTATTTCCAGGCCATAACATTACCAGTCAAAAATAATCTGGGTTTTCTAGATACTAGGATTTCAACCTTCAGCTTCACTATTATATTCACTAAATAATACCCTGTCCTAAATGACTTAGGGGACAAACCAGCTTTTTTGCTTTACCAAAAATAATGACAGTTACAAGCTTAAATTATTTTAGGAGGAGGAGAGCGAGGAATGTGTGAAGAATGAAGTGGAAATGAGGAGGGCCAGATATGCCTCCAGATGCTCATGCCAACCATTGCTGCTTCCTGTTCCTCCTGCCTTTGTGATACCTTTAGCTGAGCAGAAGTAGCCATGACATCAGCAGCTGTCAAGGCTCAGGGAGGCAGGAATGACTCCAGCCTCAGGCTTGCCCTGCTCACTTGGCTTGGGTGTTGTGGGACTGGAGCCCTGCCAGCTGCATTCTGCATCCTGGCTCTTGGCTCCCTGTCCTTTAGGGAATGGCCACTGCTCCCTGATGCTCAGGGACTTTTGACAAGGGCTTGCAGTGACAGGACAAGTGGGAGTGACTCAAAACTGAAAGATGGTAGGTTTAGATTAGCTGTTAGGAAGAAATTTTTTACTGTGAAGTATAGGAACAGATTGCCCAGAGAAGTTGTGGAGTTACTCATACCTGTAATGTGCTCCAGGTTGAACAGGGCCTTGAGCAACCTGGTCTAGTGGGGGCAGCCCTTCCCATGGAGTGGAACTGGCACTCAGTGATCTTTAAGGTACATTTAAACTTAAACCATTCTGTGACTCCATGATTCTATACATTCTACTATTCTATGTTTAGAAACTTAATTTATGATGAAAAATTAAGTATAATTTATATAGTATTTCTCACTCATTTCTCAATGTACAGTATTACTGTAATACTACATGCAATGTCTCAGTTCCCAGAGAACAAATTGTATTTTTCTCTCTTTAAGTGTTATTGTTTTCTTTATTTTAAAGTCTTATGTACTCACATATCATCAAAGATAAGCTTTGTTCTTCTGCAGTCCCTGGGTGTGGTGGACAGAGGTGACCAAGGCTCTGTTTGGAACTGTGGCTTATTGCAGAGAAGAACATTTTCTGAATTGATGTGAATTGCTTTCTAGAAAACAAACAGTAGATAAGACATTTAGGAATTGGCTAATAACTTTAAAAAAACCCCAAGTAACAAAAACCAGAGAATCTTTGCATTCTTTTGTAAATTGGAAGCTGATTTTCCTGCTCTTTTAGCAGGGAGTATAAGTGTCCTGACATTGATGGCCACAAATTCACAGATACTGCTCAGAGCACTTTGTAAAGGGTTTGAGTTTCAATATGATATACAGCAGAAACTGAGCTAAAATATTAGTAACTATCAAAATACTCTGAAACACAGTAAGTGAAATTATTAAAGAATAGATCTGTTGTCATTTAGAAGATTAAGTTATACCTCTGGCCTTCAGCTTCCAACCAAGCATTGTACCTTGCTTAGGAGAGCTCTGCTCATGTCTGACTTGTTTCACACTACACTGGTGATGTGACTGTGCTGTATGAATTTGTAGTCCAGGTTTCTTTGTGCTCCAGAGCTCCCCTGATCAGCTTGAAAGATCACTTCTCTGTGCTGCAGTGGAAGCACATGTCTTTTGGCAGGGTCTCATTCACTCCCTCAGCTGCAGCCCTGTTCTTCATGTGGCCTCCTGAGCACCTTCATCCCACCAAGTGACTTGTTGTGGGAGCTACTGTGCACTGGTATGAAGCAAAACAGAGGGTGCCAGGTAGTTTTGGGTTGATAACCACTGCCAAAAAATACTGTTCCAATGTCAGGTGACAGGCAGAAAGGCACCAGGGACATGGGGAAAAAAGCTCAAATGGATAAATGCCCACTGTGGGCAAGCTTTGCTTGCAGTTTCTCACAGATATTTTAAGGACCACTTGGGCCTGCCAGTTGGATACCAGATGGGAAGACGGGATAAAACAAAGCTAAGTTTAACATTTATAGTTCATGAGCTCTCATCTTCTATATGGCACATCCAGATCAGCTCATCAGGCTAAAGTTTTCAGATGAATAACCAGATACGTAAGAATTTTATTGCAAAGGTTGTTAAATGTTGACCAAATGGTGCATTGCTAGGCTATGCAGAAAATCTTAGTGAAATGCATTTGCTAAGGTTGTGGATCATAAAGCAATCACCTTTTACTTTTGATTTCCAGCACATTTGCCTGTGAAGGAAGTTAAATTATTTTCGAGATACCCAGTGAAGAATCATAATTATAATTCTGAATGGGTTATAAACTTCTAAATTTATGTTTTGGAAGTTAAAATGTTTAAAACTTTACATTTAATTAATGAAAAAGAAATTAATAACTATAATATGTTAAAGAACTTTTTACTGGAATATTTTATGTAATTGTTTTTTTTCGATTTACCATAAGCGTCTGTGAGATATTCTTGGAAAACACAATTTATGATAGCCTGTGTTTGAAAATGTGTCCAAAATTAGGATTATATTAAAGATTATATTTACTACTTCCTCCTCTGCTCTCAAAAAAAAAAAAGGAGTATAAAATATATGCTTAACAGATACAAGGGGGCCACTTATCCCCACAGCAAAAATTGCTGGAAGAGGCCACAATTCAGGCAGCTTGTTTTCGTAGTTGCTTAGGCACTAATACTTAGGGTTTTGAAGCCTCTTTTGCATCAAATAACAAACACAGCAAATAGATCCAGAATAAAAAACATTAATAGCTTTTGTAGCAAGGAAAGGAGCATGGGCAGCAGAGTGCCTCAACAGCTTCTCTAGATGCTACAGCAGTGGGCAGCAAGATGATGGTATCCAAATTGCTTCTTCTAGGTATTTCACACAAAGCAGAACAGTGTCATGGGGAGGAGATGACAGTAGTCTCCCCTTGATCATCTACTCTCAGTGTCTGTAGGCTGGAGAGTAGGGTATGATTTAGAAAGATCAGATGAGAGAGAGATGGAAATTCCTCAATTAAAAGAGCTAACAGGCTCTTCACTCCAGCATTCTAATCACAGAACTCATGCAGAAATGCAGGAAGCATCTACTTCTCTCTCTCCGTGCTCTGAAGGCAGAGGCCACAATGCAGTGTTGTAGTACAGCCTTACCTGGAAGAGTGCTCTGGGCACACTTAGTGTGAGCAAGACTCTCTTATGAGGATATGAATACAACTCTGATGGAACTGAGTTGTGAGGCTGGTGCTAAGATGTCACTGATATAAGCAGAATCTGAAGAAGTTTGTTCTCAGACAGATAGAAGAGTCTGTCTGCAGGCACACCCGTGGTTAGGCAGTGGCTGAGTGAGCCCTTTTACAGTAGAAGCCCTATGCACCATGAATGTAGAGGGCTTGCATCACACCCAAGCAATGCTCTGGAGGCCTAAAGCCATTCGTTTTGGGCCATTAGTTTTTACCTTTTGCTTATGTAGCTTTGCTATTTGCTTGTGTTACAGCCTGCCTCCTTTCCTTTCTTCTATGCCTTGCTAAACTCCAAAGCAGAAAAGCTGAACTTAGAAAATAACATTCATTATAACAACTTTTTAAATTTTTTTGCATAACATTCTGCAAAACTATCACAGACTGCAATACAAAGTGGAAAATATACTACTAAGCTTTATACTGTGAACAACAGCATACACTTACATTGAAGTCCCCAGGATGTGGCTGTGACTGGATTTCACCCTTATGTTTTTTGCTGGAGGAGATTGAAGGTAATAGACTGCTGCCATTAGGTCTGCTGGAGGAAGTTAAATCATCGTTGGAATATTTGTGTTTTGATGCATCAGAGAGGGGAGAGACGGGTGACCGAAGCATTTTCTCATTTTTATTTATTGGTATTGCCAAGCTGGAAATGGAAATTACAGTAATGGAGTGTCACAAAGCTGGCTTTGAGAAAGGTAAATGTTTTATATATTACCAAAACTTTGAATTTAAAACCTGCTGGCAGGATAAAGTCTATTGGTATCTGGAAACGAGCTTACAGTATTGGGACCAAGAGTTCATTTACAAATTTGTATCATGTTTCTTCTCTTTCCCTTCAAGGCAAATTGTCATTCTGGAGTTAATATAAAGTCTGTATCAGAGTACTTGAAAAAAAATACAGAGATAAATGGCTACTTGCTCACCATTTCTTAAGGGATAGCTGGAGATGAAGATTAGGCTCTGAAGTGTAAGTTCAGGTTATGGAGCCCTATTTCACCATTACAGGTGACAATTTATAAGCCATGGCAATAAAACCATATGTGAACTAAAACAGGAAATGTGTTTAAAGATGACTGGCTTGGCTTTGTGCTCAGTGCCTAGCCTTTGGTAGCAGTGTTTATACTAATCTAATACAGATTTTGAAGACAAAGAAAGATAGGCTGATAATGCGGACAAAAGGAAACATATGCAAACAGTAGACACAGAGAAATGGGAGGTGCTCTATCTTCTAAAGCAGAAAGCTCTAACACAGACAGTATTTTCAGCTTTCATTTTTTTTGGGAGAAGTTCTGGATGGGAAGTCAGAAACCTTATAAATATGCCCAGAAATAAACTTCAGATGCATTAATTTGAAGAAAATATTTAGCTAAAAATCTTAAAACAACACACAAAAAATGCAAGTTATTTTAAGAAGGTAGTTGGCATTAAGACTAAAACTGTGATTAAGGTCAGACAGACAATTTTAACACTGTACCTTTCCCTGTCACATTCCCCTTTATTCAGCCTATTACTTTTTATGGACAATTCTCACTTCTTTATAGTTACTGTATCAGACAATATACACTTAATGGAATCACAAAAAAGAATACAGTAAAAACTATACTTCATTTCTGCACATAATTTCAGGGAACAGAGCTAATTAAATGTGCTCTTATCATACATTTGTCCATTTATCTGGCAAGTCTTTAAAAAGTAGCTGTAAAAGAAGCCATGAATTGTAATTCAGAACCTTTACTGTTTCACATGGCATAGTACCTTTAAAACACCATGTCAACTGTTTTGCTTTAATGACCAATTGGTGTTTACGAAAGCAAGACTCAGAGTGTGAAAGAGAGACAACTGTGCCCTTCTCCTCCTCCTAAGTAAAATAACATCTTTAGCATTATGTTGAATGTGCAGGCTGATCACTGTCATTTCTTTTCCTCTTTTCAAACATAAACTCATGCCTTTGCTACCCATGTTATACATCACTGTCAAAATGTGGGCCCAAAGCAAGTATACCCAACTTGTGAGAAGTAGCTGAAATTTCTACTTAACCTGCACACATGGCCTTTGGTCACTGAGTAGGGCCCAACTAAACATAGTGTGAGCAGGCAAAGTAGAGCAGCAAATCTTATACTGAGAGGCCATGCAGGACAACTTGCAGCAGAGGACTGTCAGAGCTGTGATCTGCTGGGAATGGGCAGACTATGGATCTGATATAGATGCAAGAGATTTGGGGTATCTCTGAGTCTGCAGCCTTTCTTGTAAAACAGGTTCTTAGTCTGCCTCTCAGACTGTAATTCCACAATAGAAAATGCTTATGGCTGAAGGTGGTCTTGCTCCTCTCATTGCTACCAGCCCTCAGCTGTGCTGCCAAAACTGTCTGGGTAGCTTTACTGGGAGATAATATCACTCTGTCAAAAAAAACCCCAAAAAACAACAAAATAAAAGAAGGAAAAAGACAGAGAAAAAGAAAGATAAAATAGAAAAAGAAAAAGGGTAAGTAAAAGAGACAGGAGAAGAAAAAGAGAAAAGAAAGGAAAAGAGAAAGGAAAAACAGAAGAAGAAAAAAAAAGAAGAGAAAGAAGGAAAAGGAAAAGGAAAAGGAAAAGGAAAAGGAAAAGGAAAAGGAAAAGGAAAAGGAAAAGGAAAAGGAAAAGGAAAAGGAAAAGGAAAAGGAAAGAAGAAAGAGTTTTGGTTTCAAACACTCTTCTTGAGCATATTTGCAGGAGAACCTCAGAGGCACGGTGTAACTGGAGAGGGGATGTGCCAGCATGAGCAGATGCTGGTTGCAAGAGGACGAGGAGGTCCTGATATCTGCACTGCTGGTTTAGCCACAGCCTCCGTAGCCCTTCCTCAGCTGTGGGAATATCAGCACTTGCTATCATGTCCTACACTGCGGCACAAACCACAGAAACATCTTGGAAGCAGAGCACACCAGGAGGCAACTGTAGGAACTAGAAGGCAACTGTATATTTCAGAAATTCTTTGTTCCTCTAATACACAGTTGCTACTGGAAGTACTGAATATAATGTAAAGAAAAACACAAATTATTGTCTTGCTTCCAGGAAGCACAGTTTAACCCTGTGACACAGCAAGCTATGACAGCTAGGCTAGTCTCTGAAAATTAATGCAATGTAAAACGTAGCACACTGGGGTAACAGGAACAGCATGTCTGCATACAACCACCCACAAGAAAGCAACTGTTCTGGACATTGTTTTCACTTCATGAAACGCATGTGACATGTCAAGACAGAGAAATTGAATGCATATTTTTGAATAAACACTATATAGATCAGTTTTCTTTGTGATTTTTTCCAGTATTAATGGCAAGAATTACTCAATCTCATCAAAGATCTGTACAGTAGAAAAGCCTACTACAATAAATACAAATATTTTCTTTCTTATTTTGTAGCAGTTTCAACCCAAAAAGTACTCTGATACCACCAGAAAAATAAAATAAAAACAAATACTGATAACCAGCATGTACCAAGCAGCATGCAGCTGAACTCTGAAACTGTGCATGTCTAAGTGTGACTGCTGGAAGCCCCCAGAGAAACTCAAATGTGATTGCTCTGACACTGATAAGGCTCTGTGTGCATAAACCATGCCAGTAAATGCTAAATATTCATTTTTTGTTTCATGCCCTGTATCCTTTGAAAATCTCACTTTTTAAAAAGTCTTAAATTCCTTGTCCTGCAATACTTACTAATTACACAGAATAGAATGCTTGTAATCTCAAAAATACTGATTCTCAAATATATTCTGGAGCTGAGTATTGCAGACATTGTTATGAATATTTTTTTCAATCTTTTCCACAGAGCTGATACATAATTCTTTTTATACAACCAAACTTAAAGCTTGCAACTTGTAAGTAAAGAAAGTAAAGTCTAAGAAAGGGCTATAAGATGGTTGTATATGTGAATTGCTGCCTACAACACAGTGTTAGGGAATATGTCTTGGACAATCACACTGCTCTTGCTATAATTACTTGTTCCATGAGCCTTACACTTGAGCTCACAATTTCTTTCCTGTGCAACAGGACGAAAATGCAGGTACATGAATGTGTCAGGAGCTAATAATTTCATCATTAAACCAGAAGAACAGAGACTGCGGTGGTTAATTTTTCAACATAAAATGCAATAATAAAAAAATAAAGGAAGGAAGGGGAAAAAACACCACCTGACAATAAATTTCAACTATTGGTATGATTCAGTGGTAACTAAGAAGGAAAAAGCTTACCTATTTTCATTCATATTGCAGTGATTTGCTGTTGTGATGCTTTGGGCAGAGGCAGCTAATCGTGAAGAACTCTCTCGCTCTAAGTGGGTCTTCTTGATGTCTCTGCACTCCTCCTCATTCTCACACTGAGTGAAGAAAAAAGTAATAATTTTTTATGGCTTGGAATTACTAGAGATCCAAAAATATTTCAACAAGTCAGGGATGGTATTTTCTGTCATTTTGTTACAAATGATGATACTTTGTTTGAGTATATGCTAACACGGATCGGAGATGACTGGTCCATGTCTTAAAATCTAAAGAGGCAGCATGTAAAGAAAGGGGTACAATATAAAACTTTGTTTCCACCACTTTCCCACTTGAACCAGGCTTGCCACCTTTCAGATACTAATAAAAGAAGGACAAAAAAATGAAGAAAGATAAAACAATATGGAAGACTGCTTTAGATAAATGGTCCTTAAGAAACATACAGATCCATCTGCACACATACAGCAGCTTAGAGGGTAACAGATGATTGGTTGCACAGAAACTGTTCAGAAATTGAGCAGATGGTGATTCCAGTTCAGAATGACTTTTGGGGTCAGATCAGTACAAACAGACCAGAAAGCCTGCTTGGCTTTGGCCATGGAGTGGAAGGAGCATTCCCCTTGGCCCCAGAAAGTGAGTGGGAGAAGCAGGGCAGAAGGGTGGATGTGAGCAGAGGGCTGTGCCCACCCAAGCATGGTGACAGTGCTGCTGAGGAGGGGGCAGCTAATGGACTGTGGTCCTACTCCTACACCTACAGCCCTAAGAGAAAATGGGGCCACCAGGGTGTGAGGGAGCCAGGATCCAGGACCCAGAACCAGTCAGGTCTCAGGTCTCTGTGAATGCAACCCTCACAAAGCCAGAGCTCCCTGCTGCCACTGAAGGGCTTGCCTCTTGCTGACAGTCAGAAGGGAAAAAAGATGCTGCCTCTTCTTTTACCATGCACACAGTGATGCTGTGTCGACTACAACAAGGCAGCAGACAGCTGTCCCTTCGCTGACCTCAGCATCATTTCGAAATGCTCAGGTTTTGAGAGAAGCCTCAAGAGAGAAAATTATGCTACTATAAAGGCAGTGCCTTCGTTAAGGCACGCAAAGGCACACACACAGCAGTCAACGCTGTTCTCCGAGGAGCTGTGATCCCTCGAGGCCAGGAATTTCATCGCCTTCAGGGCTGGCATTTCCTCTGGGGTTTGGCCAGTCCCTACGTGGAAAGCAGGGACAAATCCCAGCTCTGAAAGGCCAGCCTGGAGCAGATGCTGCCATCGAGCACGGGGTGCAAGCAGCGTGAGCCTCCCACTTGCTGGAGGCTCCCCTACCCCCTGTGATCGGTTCCCCAGGAGCTCACCTTGCGTTTCCTTCTAGATTTCGGTAAACCCTTCTCTGCGGGGGGTTCAGCACTACTACCCTGCGGGAAGCTGGCCGCCTGGTTTGCTCCGGCGCTCATGGCCAGCGGTTCTTCGGGCAAACGCTCTGGAATCCTGGACAAAAGAGCCAAGTCAATGTTGACCCACAGCGACTTTACCTCATCACTGTCTTTCAGAGGAGACAGGAGCTCATTCCTACCGAAAGGAACCAGGGTGTAAAACTGTTCCTCCAGCTCCTTTGCTATTTCACTACTAGTCCTGGCATTAATAGAGCCAAAGGCACTGCAGCCGCCGTGGGGTTTGCTGGCGGTGCCGGTCCCCGCGTCCTTGGCACCCCGCGGCTCAGGCCCGGCTGCCGCTGGCACCTTGGGCAGCGGGCGCTCCTCCCGCTCCGACTCAGAGCCTGAATCGGAGGAGGATGATGAGGACGAAGACTCGGTCTCGATGAACTCCTTGGATTTGGGCGCCGTTTTGCTCGGCCCTCGGGCCCGACGCTTCTCACCAGCTGCAGCTGAGCGGGGCTCCCGGCGGTGCCCCGCTCTGCAGCCGCCGGGCCGGGCCCTGGGCGCCTCGCCAGCAGCGCTCTCAGGGAAGCCGTGGCTCCGGGGGGGCTCCTCTGCGCCGGGGCAGGGGGGACCGTCTCCGGCGGAATTCCTCTCGGCTCGCCGCGGTGCCTTCTTCCCTGCTGCCCGCCTCGGCGGCCCGCCGTCGGCAGCGAGGGGTGACTTCTGCCGGCTGCCCTTGCTGCCTGGCGCTTTGTTGGCGGTCCTGGGCCGCGGCCCGTCCCCGGCGGCGGCGGCGGCGGCGGCGGCGGCGGGGCGGCTCTCCTCACTGCGATGCTCGGCCGGGCCCTCAGCCGGGGTCTTCTGTCCTTCCTGCCGCTCTACCTTCACGCGGCCGTAGTAGGGATGGGCTTCCAGCGCCGGGCCATCGGGGTGGGCTAGGATGGGTGCTTTGTGAGGGGTAACTTTGTTCAGCCACTTGTCCAGCTGCCACTTGTTGGACGAGGGCGGCTCAGGCTGAAAGGGAAACAGACGGCAACGAGCTTAGTGCCGAGGCCCTGCTGCCCCCACCCCGGAGATCCCTCTGCGCCAGCGAAACGCCGCATCCCTCCGGGCACCACCGAGGTTTTCCTGCGGTACAAGAGCCGCCCCAGCCTATGGCAAGCCCTTGGCACTGGCCCTGCGCTGCAGGACAGGGCTCATGCCTTGCAAGTGGGGATGTTTTTGGTTTCAGAATGGGGTTTGGAGATGAAAGGGAGAAGGGTTTCTCTGATGCATCGTTTCCAAGGGTGATTCACAACAGCGGTACTGCCATTGACTCTACTGGGAAACACTCCCAAGTTTCCAAATAGAAAAAAAGTGCAATGGTGATAGGAAGGGAGGAAAATAAGGCAGGGTACAGCAGAAGCTAGGGGACAATAGCTATCAGGAAAGCTAGGGATGTGCATTTTGTGTCCTGTGCCATTGCAGTAAATACAGAAAGCATTTAAGAAGCATACAAAGTGGCATGTGGTGGGGAGTTGGGGGCTAACCAGGCGCTTCATGTAACCTGTCTTGTATTGACATTATAATCCACAAACATTTCTTGTGTGGTGGTGCTGTCAAGGGCTCATTTTGTGAGTATTGTGTGGCTGTTAGTTTTTCTTTTAATGTCTGTCACAACACTATCAAGTTATAAGAGCACATCTAAAACATAATGGTGTTAGGACAGGGAAGAAGTGGGATAATCATGATTTTAAATGTAACCACAGCTGAGACAATGTTATTTCAGAACAATGTGTGACTGTTTTCTAGAGCTTCTTGCAATCAGTAATTTGAATGTAATAAAATGAAGAGGAAAGGCAAAAACCCCAGAAAGAAATAGATGGCTAACCATAACCTAACCCCAAAAAAGCCAAAGCGAAAAATTTCCTAATTTCCTCAGATGGAACCAATATTTGGTTCACCAGGCCATTGCATGTGAATAATCAAAAACTGTGTCATGAATCGAACATGAAAACGATCAGTGCTCTGGAAGAAAGTTTGCTCAAGAGAGAATATCCACAGTCTCTAACTTAAAAGAGTATCTTACTTCTTATTTAAAGTAGATGCCTGAGGGCAACACAAGTTTCTTGTACAGCCAAGGGTGCCTTCAGAATCACCCACTGAGGATTGTATGCACTCTACAAGGAGCAAAGGCTCCTAAAATAAGCAAAAAAAATTAGACATTGGAATTCATATGATAAAAATATTCCTTCTAGCTAAAATGTCTAATTTACTCATTACTGAGCTAGCCCAGACCTATGGGAAGTTTGCAGGACTGGCTTACATTTATGTTTTTAAAGCACACTCCCTAATATCTTACATGAAGAATTTCTTTCCTGAGCTGTAAATCTTGAAAATGGATGGTCAATATTTCTCTTGGATGAAGCTGTATTTTTACAGCCCTTAACTCTTTATCTAAAAATGAACAGCATTTTTTTTTGTTGCTGTTGAAAATACAGATAGATATGTTTGGTGCCATTCACTGTGCACATACTGAATTTACTAGATATATAATAAAAGGTTCACTATATATGGAAGTCTTTCCACTGTTCAGAAGTATTTCAGAAAAGGAGATACTTCAGAAGCACGTAGGGAAAAATACACCTCTGCCTGTAAGGGTAGGTCAGAGTGAGTGCTGCTTGGAAGTTCAAAAAAATTTCCAAATTCATCTGTCACATCCCATTCTGCCTCTTTATATATCTTGTAATTCTTGAAAACAATGGCTCAGAGATTTCGAGGGATCACAGTAACCAGCAGGAAAAAGTGATTACATGCTGCAGCATCATAACCTGGCAGTGCAGGACTTCCCTAGAATAGTATGTCTGCTATTTAGGCATAATACCTATGGTCCTACCAACCTATCCACCAACTATGAAGTTTATTAAAAAGGATCAACAGTGTTACCAGCTTTACTGGTTTTCTCAGGAGTTTCAGGTGCACTTTTGAGGTTTAATTTAAATAAAAATTCAAATCCCATAGCTTCTGAAAAAACCCCTAAGATCTGTCTGCTAAAAAAATCCTTTGACATTCATCTGATGAAAGTAAAATGTCTGCAGCCTATCAGGTAAATTAAAGGAATCCAAACTTTAAAAATCAGAATTTTAAAACTTTTCTCACTAATTTTGGGCCTTGATACCATTTCTGAATATTTGAGATTCTCAGTGTACACGAGTGATGCCAGTTCATTTTTGGAAGTAATTTATTCAATTGATTGTTCTAACTGAAAATTAATGTACTTTGAGATCACATTAAAAAAAAAAAGAAGGCACCTTGCAAGAGAAGAAATCATGACAGCCAAGAATAGATAGTAGGACTGGTAAAAAAATAGACTGGGAAAATTCACTTGAAAATTTTTGCCCATCCATTATACATGCCTAATTGTAATTATCTGGGGGAGAAAAAGACAATCCCTAATTTCCACTCCACACACCATTCCATGGAAGAAAAGTTGGTTTGTTGAATTGAAAGTTTTTCAGCGGCATATAAGGATAGAAATACATATGAATATATATCCGGAGTATTCTGATACCAAAATGCTCTCTGCCCATTGGTTTTGATGTCATAGAAATATGCTGCCCCTAGGGCTTTTTAGAGAACTGGGCAGTTTCCAACTGGGGTAAAGCCAGTGCTGTCCAGATGGGCACTGGTAATAGGAATAACAGTCTGTGATCAGCTGATTTGCAATTAAATATAGGTTGATCAGCTGACTTGCAATTAAATATAGGTTTGGCATGAAAACTCAAGCCAGGAAACTTAACAGAACTAAGACACTTTCAGGGATCAACATACCACAGACATACACATGTGCCAGGCTTCATGAAGAAACAGGATGTGATACATTTCCTTAAATATTGTGGGTGGATTCATCTGTACAACATAGACACCTATATCTTAGCTAGTCAACAAGTTCTTTCTCCAGTCAGTGAACTACTCTTCTAGGGTGTGAAAAATTCCCTCTTGAAATAGACATATGAAATAGGCCAGATGAGCTGGGCCCTAAAAACGTCTTTTCCTCTTCACAGACTGTAAAGGGGAGGCTGAGGTGGTGAGCAGATGTAGGTATCTACAGGAGAAGTGCAATTTTAGGTGGGATGACTCCCACACAGCATGTCTACATATCTCAGATCTCTTCAAGGCTGCAAGTACAACCAGAGGCATGAATGGCATGCATCCAAAAAGAAACTTGTCAAAATGTTATCCAGAAACACTTTCTAGGATAAAGGGCTGTTGAACAATGCCAGGGGTCACTCTATCCTGTTACTACAAAGAGGGACCTAAGGCATGGCTAAGAGATGGTAAACTTGAAGTAGGACACCCCTTTCACTGAGAGATATGAGAGCCCATAACATGTGCACGGACCTAGCCCACCATCCCTGCAAGCTACTCTGCCTATTGTAAATCCATGTACTAATTCACCCTTGTGGTAACTTGCTTGTGCTGCCCTGTTATCAAATACTTCACTCAGGGCAATGCCTGTACAAATGTGGTGCTTTCTCGTTATGTTTAAGGCACAGACGACAATGATGATGAAGAAGATGATGATGATGATTATTATTATTACTATTACTTCATTGCTACTATTAACACTGCTGCTAGTGCTTTAGCAAATTAGAACTGGGCATTCCCATGTGTTAGGCACAGCACATATATACAGTAAGAGATGGTTCTTGGCACAAAGAATTTTCTGGAGGGAAGGGAGAATTTAGTTTGCAGTCTTTGTCAATAACAGTCCCCAGGGCAGCCAAAACCCATGAATTCTATTTGCAAAGGTAACAATGGTGTCTACAGATTGTCTAGTGGTAAAATTCCTATATGTGACTCCTTAAAAAGGAGGAAGAAACTAACAGTTGTGAACTAGTCACAACAGCAAAATCTGTGAAGGCCATTGCATCTGGTATATGGGGCTGTGAGGCTCAGAAAGGGGCATCTTTCTTTTTTGGACTGGTTACTGTTGGTGAGGCCAGTGATCTTTTGTCCCATGGGATCGCTTCTCTGTTTCCTTCCTGCCTCTTCCCCACTCTTATCCTCCCTCATAGCAAGAATTCATGGTTTTCTAACCAAAGAAAGCTTTAGTAAAGGCCAGCAGGATAATTCAATGGAACAAAGAACGAACAAACCAAACTTTTAGCTTTAGAAATGTAGCTTTTTCTATATACTTGACACCCAAATTTTTTTCAACCACCTGAAAAATGATAAGACATCATTGTTTTCCAGATTCGTCACTTATGACATTAATTAAGATCATTCAAAGAATTCATGACTTCAGCGAAGAATCAGGAGATAGAAGTCTCAGTTCCTTGTTCATAATTTTAGGTTTGGCAGTCCACAAAGCTTTAACTACTCCCATTAATGTCTGAGGCACCTTAATTTGTCCACATCACTGAAACCAGTCTGAATGTTGTCTCCTGTTCTAGCTCAGCCATTATTCTTAGTTTACTGCAGACATAAAGTGAAGACAGCTGAGCTAGTCACTACTGGCTCTAAATAGTCAATGGAAAGAAACAGACACTTTTAGGGTGCAATTCATCTAATCTACTTTATATGTATGCTTTACAATGAGATGCTTTTTCACTCTAGGCAGCTGCATTTAGACACCTGAGAACAACTTGAAAATCTCAAAATGAGAGGAGGAAAAAATTACAGAAGACATGAAACAGCACTTGAATTGTTATATAACCTCAGATGCAGAAGATACACTGTCCCAGAAATAAAAATCTTGGAGTATATGCATATAATGTTTCAGATTATTGGGCAGGGAGGGGGTGAGAAGAATGAAGGCATCATAATGGTTTGCAGATTTCTACATTAAGTTCCTCTCAACCTTTAAATATGGAGTTTCTGCCCAGCATTGGGCTGGACTGCTCCAGTTCATTGAACCTGAAAGCACCAGTTAATGCTAAATAAAAAACCAAGATGTATTTACTTTTTTTGTCTTAGCCAATTAATTTTAAGACTAAATCTAGAATTGAGTCCACTACTTCAACTTAGGTGGACATGGCCTTGCTTTAGGGAGCTTCCAAAGACCCGTCTCTTTCCATTTACTGGGTAAGAAACTGACATATACTTTAGAAAGATGGCTTCACTGGGTGCATAAATGTAAGTTAAAGCATTTATGCAAAGCTAAAAGACTTCCAGTCAGAGACATCACTTGAGCATGTTTGAACTGGTTCCATCAGTCATACGATAGCCCTGGGAAAGCATTTACCCTTGGGGAAAACACAGGTATTCTACTTTCCTGGGACACCCATACCCTGTCTGTGTGTGCTGTCTCCTAGATCCCATCAAGGGATGAAAATTGCCTATGAAAATCACTGCAGCCATCACATTTGTGAGTCATTTACATTTTTGTGTAGGCATGTTTCATACAGCATGTCCTAGAAGGCAAACCACACAAATATAATGCAAAGAGACAAGCAATCTGTTGGAGTGGGGCAGCTGTTTCGTGACAATGATCACTGACAGCTCAGGGCTCTGTGCAAAAGTAGTTCCACAGATCTCGAGAGGGTATGTATAAAATGCTTAAGAGGAGGCAGTTCCTCCATGTTTCCATGACTTAGTTCTCTGCTGGACTTTATGAAATCCAAGACCTGCCTCAGTTAATTAGCTTTGTGCATTCTCTGAGGAATTTCTGCTCTTGGGCCCAAGCAGCATGGGTATCTGCCTAGATAGTAACCATTCCTCCTTTCCTGTGCTTCTCCTCCTTTCATCTCGTATTTCCTTCCCCTTTCTTTCTTCTCTTTGCCCCTTTTCTTCCCCCTTTTGAGATCCCACAGGGAGAGGAGAGACCAAGAATGAGATCTTTGCACTAATTCCAGCAGGGAATTAAGTAGACAGAGAACAAGGTCTTAATAGGTCAGATGAGAAAGCTCGGAATGGGAAATAAGACATGGGGTGCTGCAGGGAGAGCAACAAGAGAGACTGGAAAGAAGAGAGTGATATAGGAAGTGGACAAAGTGAGAGGAGAATTAACTGGAAATGGGTCTGAAAGTACTGTGAAAGAAAGACAGAAGATAAGTGTTAAACAAGGAACAAAACTGACAGAACCTGAGAAAAACATATTAAGGATGTTTCTGAGAGTACTGCATTTTGCTCAATTGGAAATAGGTCTCCACATTACCAAGGAAAATATGAGGAAAGGTTTGCTGTTTTTGCAGCATAGTGATTTTTTCAGGGTGAGAAAATAGGTGAGACGTAGTTTTGGGGGGAGGATTCTAGTGATTGGATAGTTTATGTGGAGTAGGAAAATACACAGACTGTATTTCATGTGTATTTACAATCTTGCTGCTAGATTTTTGAATATTTTTACATACATTAATGTGTGTGATGTGGCTGTGGAGTTCATGGTTTAATTCTAAACGTGTGTATTGACCAAAACATGTAAAAATGTCAATCCTGGTAGAAAAGCAGAGCAGAGAAAGCGGCTTTGTTGTGTCTGTTGAGCTTTCTGCAGAGGTGAAAGCAGAAGGTTCACAGCACTGGCAGCTTAATTGTAGTTTGGCTAGGGCTTGTCTGCATGTGGAAATTTTCAGTGCTAGCCCTCCAGATTACTAGTTTGGGCCCACTGTTTTGCACCATGAGTAATTCAGTTTAGTCCATTTTGGAGGTGAATTGAAAGAAATCACATAAAGGCAGCAGTAGCAGAGAATAATTCACTTAGAGAGTGAAGCAGGGGAAGTGCATGAGTGAACAACTGATTTCTTTTAAAAATCTACCCTCAAACTGATTTTATAATAGCTTCCCTGTGTAGAGAAGCCTTTAGTTCTCTTGCAGTGCTGGGAGCCCACATCAAGACTTATACACTAAGCAAGCCATTGCTATGGAGGCAGCGTTGCATAAAACTTCAAGCAAGCTGTGAGCCTTGCAAGGTGCTTCACTCATCTCCAATTTGAGGAAAATGTAACAGAGTTATTTCTTTCTTCATTTTTGTTTCAAATGCTTTAATCTGCCCCAACATCCACCGCCACTTACATTTCACAGCATGCCAGGAGGAGGATCCTTGGGCTTTTCTCTCCCATGTTTTTTTCATGCACCTCCTCACAGCCTCCTTGTGATGGTTTGGGTTGGGAAAGGGTGGGAGTGTGTGTAGTAATGGAGTGCCACCCTAAATCAGAGAGAAGCCCTTACCTCTGGGCTGGAGTAGTGCGAGGGCTTGCTGCCGTCACTCTCGCTGGAGCTGCTTTCGCTCTCTGAGTCCGACTCTGAGCTGGTCTCGGATTCACTGGAGCTGCTGCTGCTCGAGCCCTTGCTGGAGAGTCCCGAGGCTCGGGCACTGGCCTGCGGCACCACCAGGCTGCCGGCCCAACACACAGCCCATGGGGTGCGGGGACAGGGGAGGGAAGAGAAGAAAACAGGAACATAAACATAAAAACCCCATGTACAAGAACTGTACTGTTTTAGCGAGCATACTCTGTGAACGTCTGTGAGTTTGTCTGTGCTGCTAATAAACAGTGAAGCGACTTCAACATTACATTGCTATAATTGGGGGGAAAATATGGGGTTACTCTCATATCCATTTAAATCCACAGCCTTTGCCATCTTTTTCCTCTGGGGGAGAGTCAAGTTTTCACTTCACCTTGTCTCTTTTCCCATTCCACAGATATTTTAGGATATATTAAAAATACTACATGTTAAAAATCAGTATAGAAAACAGTTTTATGCTGTCTAATGAACACTCAGCCCAGAGGTGAAAGCAGGAGACCAAAAATGTGAACAATTAAGAAACAGAGTTGAACCCCACACTACCAGTCGTAAGTAGTAATATCAATAACCATAAAAATAACAATAATGATACAGCTTCACTGGAGCTTCCAACCCCCATCTTCCATTTTGCACACTTCTTTACCTACCCATAAATGATGTGGTTACCTGTATATACTATCTCGATATTGACAATTCAAGATCTAAGACTCAGCCTGCAAAAACTTGAAGAGCTCAGGCTTGGGTTTTTGCATGTCAGCAGTGCAGTGCTGTCAGCAGAGCTACTTGCCTTCTTTAAAGTTATGTTTGCATGCAAGTGTTTGTATTATCAGGCCTGACAGCAGAAGAAATGTGTATTTTCCTGAAATAGTTGACCATGCATATTAAAAATATCACAGTCATAAAGACTTGAGTGGGAAATATCATATAAAGTCATCCAGCTTATTCCCTAGGCAATGTAATATTGTTCCCTATAGCAGGGTGCATTTTCTAGTGAGTTGTCCAATTTGATTTTAAATTACTTGAATGCAGCTTTTACTTTTACCCCTGGGAAACTTCTCTGCAAACTAACCCAAATTCCACTGTCAGAAATTTCTTCCTACATTCAACCAGAAGTTGCCCTTTTAGAATTTATAGTTGTTACTTATTATTTCATCGTATTACTAATAGTTACTATGATAAATTACCCTCCTCCCTTTTTGCTCTCACATTTTTGCAGATTGTTTTCCTGTCCTTCTTCAGTCATCTTTCAGACAAGGCCTTACACATTTACTTCTTCTGATCTTTCTTCATAAGTCATTATCTCCAGGGATATGGGATCATTTTTATGGCTCTTTTCTGAACTCATTCCAATTTGTCTATATCTCTCTGATAACAGGGTGCCCAAAACAGAGTGCAGTGTTATAGATGGCTTCTCACTACAGCCCTGCAGTGAAGGGCTATTACCTTCCTGCTCCTTGATGCGTTGCTTCTGTAAACATATATCCGGGCTGTGAGGGAATGTATAGTCCATTAACATCCCTACCTCTCTTTCAACGCTGCTTTCTTCAGAATTCCTCTTCTGATAGTGACATGATTATTTTCTACAGAGAGATTAGCTATCTTTTTTCCTTCATACCAGATCTCATTTTCCTCTTTTACCTTGCAAGCTTCTAGCTCCTTTTGATTTATTTCGCTGCCCTCAGAGGTGTCTGCAGCAACTTCTAATTTAGTATCAAATGCAAACTTAATTAAATGGTTATTCACTTCCTTTTCCAGATCATTAATGAGACTGTTAAATAAACCCCACATGAAACACACTGGTACCCTGATAACCATCTCTTCCCAATTCCATTCACTGGTGTTTATCATTACCCTTGTTTATGCTCCATCAGTCCAATATTGTGGCTAATGCAATGTGATCTTGGAGATGCATTTTGTGAGAAATAATATCTAATAATTAATTACAGTTCTGCTATGTTGCACCTAATTAATTGTCTTTACGTGGTAATGGTGTTTTTCATTATGGAAAACTGATACCTGACACCTTGCACAAGCCACATACAACAGGCAATTCCTGAAGCTTTGACAAGGGGCCAGGCCATCAGAGAGGTGGTTTCAACTTCACAATTCCCTATGGCTGCACAATTTCTGGCCCTCTACCTGCCTCCCCTAACATATGCCAGCCTTTCCCCTCTGGACCGCCTGTCTTGCATGAGCCAGTAGTCCCACCACAATGCCGTTACTTGCAGCATCCCCGCTGCCTTTTGCTAGGAATGGCACAGCTGCCCATGGCTTTCTTGCTCCAGAGAGTTTGTGCTTGCTCGGGAATCCTGACACTGTTGGAGAGCTTTCTGCACCCTTCAAAGCACAGTGGGCCAGGCAGTGGAAAAAATCTCAGCTGTGATCTCACCTTACTAATTAAAAGCAAGTAAAATAAACAGGAGAGGGAGGAGCTGACATCCATTTATATTTTTGATCTTTATTCCCATCCTTGTAACTACTACTGGGCAATAGGAGAGATGTGGCAGTAAAAGCACATGCTCTGTCAGGCTGGCTTGGTGCTACATGCGTGGTCACAGTCTGACAACTCCTGGGTGGCAGGAGGTCTGTCTTCATGCACAGGCATTAAATGTACCAGTTAAAAGGAGTCCCTTTAAAAACTTGGTTTTTTGTCTAGCCATGTAGGTGCAGTAAAGACAAGACTTTCAGGCAGCCATTTGTATAACTTCATTAAGGCACAGAGGTGACAGAAACAGCTGGGAAGCTTGTAAAAAATTTTCCTTCTTGGAGAAGGGAAATGGATATTTTGCAAACAGTTTCAGGACAATGCAGCTTTCCTAACTTGTACAGATTGCCCAGTGAACTCTAGATTTAAGTTGCTCACTTATATTAACAGATTGCAGTTAATCCCTTGCTAATAAAATAGTGAGAGATATATACAAGCCATTTTGAATAGGTTTTGTGGTTTTGATTTTTTTTCCTTAAGAAAATGTGGAAAGAATATGAAAAGTTAACTGCCTTTTCAGACAGCGTAGCTTAGGGAATGCATTTGACAGTGTCTGACCCTGATGGATTTCCAGACCTCTCCACAACAGCACTGCGACTGAAAAGTTCTTGAGCATCACAAAACATCTGCACATTTATGTCCTGCCCTTAGTGACTGTGGTTTTAATTTTTAAACCATAATTTTTATTTGTCATTGACTGAAATATTCAGAAATTGCTATGTAGGGGATGAGGGAGAAAGAACCCCATGGTAATATTTCTTTCCTGTTGTGACATGAAATGTTTTTATAGGCTGCTGAACAGAAATTGTTACTACAGCCCTAGATATAAAATATAACTATTGGACTCTTCACAAACATCTGGAAATCTGTTTGCTGTTCTAATGGTAGCCAATATACTACAAAAATTAAACATTACAATATTTTCTCATTTATGTTGATACTGCTGAGGTCTCCTGTCCCCCTTTTACTTTTTCAATTTTGAAATATAGCTATTCTTATAAGGATTCTCATTATGTTATACTGACCAGGGTAATAACAGTTACATCTGTCTTCATGCATTCTTATTAAAAAACAATCTTTTTTTGAAATTGGAAACTTTTACTTTGTACTGCTCTTTCTGAAGGATGTAAGCAAGATCATGCAGTTAGACTGATCTACATTTTAATGACTGTGGCATATAACATTTGAGCATATTTTGCTATGGTTTATGCCCCAGAGTTAATTACACCAGCATAGAATTTCTATTTTTACTTTAAGGAATTAAACAACAATTGGGTGAGACCCACTTTTCTTTAAAGCTCTTAATCATAACTTTCACTCTCTGACTTAAGAGAGAGAGTAAACACCTAGTAAATTTGCCAGAAGTTCAGCAATAAGACCATTTCAAAACCAACACACCATCTGAAGTTTCTGATCAGATATCTCCCATTACCCTGGATACAGGGGACCTGGGCATCTAATTTCCATGCAGGTCTCCAACAACCTGCTTTCCTGCACTGTCTCGTGGACAACTGTCTTTCTTAAAGGAACTGCTAGATTCCTTGTAGCCTCAGTTTTTCTCATATGTGCCGGTTCAGAAATCCGGTGATTTGGGGAGAGTAATACTTCTTCCCCACTCAAACTAACTTGTGATCCAAGTTGAGAGGTGGAGCCATCTTCAATCCCTGGACAAGGCCTAGAGGTTATATGTGTGGGACCAATTGTTAGCCCCATCAGGCTGCATGGCCATGGCCAGCCTTTGAATGGCACCAAGGTGGTTTGAACAGTTACGCAGGAAGGTGCTAGGCCTGGCTATTCAGTCAGTGGAGACAGATTCCCAAATGAGATTGCTTTGGTGGCCCTCAAGAGACCTCTTCAGGTTAATCATGCTGGATCTGAGTCCTGCTCTATGCTTCATATTAAGCTGCTGCTTACAGCTGCACTACTTCCCATGATAATAAATCATGGCATTCAGCACTGGCCACAAGAATTTCCCAGGCTAGGCATATGCTGCATTGCAGGAATTCAGGCTCAAAGACATGCAACATGGATAAAGATACAAGTAAAACTGATGCAGTTCTTCACCAAACTGCAAGTATTCAGTGACAATATAAAGAAAAAAATCCCTCTGATGCTGAAGAATTTGTGATCCCAGTTCTCCACTACAATATGAAGGCACTTTATACCTAATTTACACAGGCATGAATGATTATCAAGAATGCAATGCAAGGGAGAATCAGGCCTTGGAGAAATGACTTAGCCAAAGGAACGTATCAGTGAGCCTCTCAAATACTTTTCCAGCCACCACAAAGGCTACGCAAATGCTCATACAATCACAGAATCATTAAGGTTGGAAAAGACCTCCAAGATCATCAAGTCCAACCCTTGACCAAATACCACCAGGCCCACTAAACCATATTACGAAATGCCATGTCTACTCATTTTTATAAACACTTTAGGTATGGTTACTCTACCACTTCCCTTTGCCACTCTTTCAGTGAAGAATTTTTCCTAATATCCAACCTGAACATCTCTTGGCCCAACTTGAGGCCGTTTCCTCTTGTCCTTCCTTGGTTGCATGGAAGACGAGGCTGACACCCACCTCACCACAACCTCCTTTAAGGAGGTTGTAGAGAGCAATAAGGTCTACCTTGAGCCTTCTTCTCTTCAGTGTAAACAAGGCAGTTTCCTCAGCTGCTCCTCATGGGACTTTTGTCCCAAAACTTTCACAAGCATTGTTGCCCTTTGCTGGACACGCTCCAGCACCTCAATGTCCTTCTTGTAGTGAGATGCCCAAAACTGAATACAGCAGTTGAGGTGTGGCCTCAGCAGTGCTGAGCAGGGAGAAAATGCATCATATTTTAGTGTCCAGTTGGTCTGTGTAATTTCACTTTGCAAGAATTGTATCCAAAGCTTTCTTACCAAAAAGGTCACTAACACTATCAGACATTCTCTGCTGTATTTATTTTTTCTGTGTCTGTATATAGGACACTATTTATCCAGTGTCATCTGCACAGCTGTGATAATCTAAACTATTTTTCTTCTAAATCTCATTCTGGTGTGCAACTGCTAAATGGCTGTGACTTCCCAGAGGAGAGAGAAATGCAATAACTAGTGAGAAGAGCTTATTTGAATAAACAAGAGACATTGTTAGGGATCACATTGTCAGCATTGAGAGGTAGATAAGTGTGGAAAAGGTGATCCAAATTCATATCTCACAAACATTTGAGAAAATCCTAAGAAAGGCTGTATGAATACTTAGAGTATTTGGGATACCCAGAAAAAATTCTATCAATGTCTAGAAATCAAGGCCAATTGTGGGAAAACAATACTTTGAAACAGACACCAGCCTCCTAGCTGGTATAAACTGTCATAGCTCCATTGACTTCAATTAGGCTACAGTGATTTAAATCCAACAGTAAATCTGACCAAGACTCTGAAACAGTATTTCAAATTCAGCGATGAAAACATATTCCATGGTTTAAAGGAGCTCTGTTGGCAGAGCCTCTATTTTGATTTCAGATTAAAGTATCTGAAACACCACTTCCTTCTTCCCTCAGAGCCAGCCTACTACCCATCGAAGGTCTTTTATGGAAAACTCTTTATCCCTTTATTGCAAGAAGCAAATTCCACATGGTGCTTCCTCAAAGCACAGACTGAGAACATTGTGCCAAGATCTGTATAAATATCTCTGCTGCCTGGCACTGAAGATATTGCATGTCTCTCATGCACACAGTAGGGAATTCCTGTCTCAATAATTGTGAATGGATCACAGAAGCCATGAAAATGCCCACTTCTTGCTGCTGCCCCTGTGTATTTTTCAAATTCTCCTCCAGCAGAGACCTCTGAAGCATGGGAATTATAAGGACTTGAAGATCAGGCCATCCCAATATTGTAACAGAACATATGGGGATATCTTCTGAGGTGACTGCAGAATGCCAAGAAATAGCACCATAAGGACAGTCCACAGAATGGAGGTGGACCTCATCCATTTGTTTCAGGACAAAATCATGCTGATAAAAGGGAAATGATACCATGAACTCTAGAACATGCACAGACAACAGCCAGATACCACCATGGCTTAAAATACCAGTACAAAGACTGGTTGTGTACTTAACATTCAAAGATTAGTACAATCACAAAGTCATAGAAAAGCTTGGGTTGGAAGGCACCTTAAAGATCATCCAGTTCCAACTCCCCTGATCTTTTGGGTTGGTTCTAACCCAAGCCTTTCCATGCCTCTGTGCTTCTATGACAGAAAGGCTCTGCTCTAGTTTTAGGTCTGTTCCATTGTGTCTGAACGACCAAATCAAACGACCCTTCCAGGGCTCCTGCCACCATCCCATACATGGGTGTGACTGAACTTCCCACCATCAGTGTGTTAGGAGATGTCTTTCTTTATTCTTTAAAAAGCCCTTGGATATCCTTTTTCTGAAGTCAATATGGAAGTGACACAAATTAATGGTTTTGTGCATTTGCTAACTATATGCATTAAACCAATTAAATGTCTGAATTCTTTCCAGTTACCAATTGCAAAAACCTATTTTTCACTAACAGGAAAAGACAGTTAGCCCTGTCGTGGCTTACTGTTTCAGCCTGAACACAAAAAAATGAGGCTCAACACTTTCCTTTCTCCCTTTCTCCAGGTAAACGATTTCCCAGGAGTCTGTTAATATCTTTAGGAAACAGAGAAATGTTTTCATACCTCATTCCTGTAATGGATGAGGTATGAAATGGGAGTCATGATGAGTGAGAGTCCTGGAGGTTATTCGGCTTGTCACAATATATAATGCTTCTGTGAAAGCACTGCATTACCTTAGCTGCACCACCTTTGCACAGCTCAGCTAATAAAGCACAGCTGCCAAGAAGAGAGTTCATAGGCCCCACCTATATTTTAACACTTTCCCTGGGAGCTTCTTAAATAGTTTGTGCTGACAAGACTACAAGTATCATCTGATAACACAAACTGAAGGCAAACCAGATCTCTCTGAAGTGAGTCAGGTGTGCACTGTGCAATTGAAGCTTGTCAGAATAGTCGCCAAAGAAAAATTTGTAGGAAAGGCTGTTTAAAAGAACAAGCTACGAAGCTCAGGCACACAAATATACAAAAACCCTGAAGAAAATCCATTCTGGCAAGGGGCATCTACTTTAGGGCTAGTTGATACTGGAGGCAGTCAAATCACAGCTCCCTCCCGTTGTGAAGGAATATGGTAGAAAAGAGAAAGCCTCTAGAAAAAACCCACCTTGAGTTAAAAAAATATCCTAAAATAAAATGCTATGTAACAATTAATGGTGACACCTCTGTATAAATTGGTCTATCAAGAGGAGCATGTGCTGGGGTATCTGAGATCAAAGGGCCCAGTAGACCTGGAGCAGCATTAACGTGGGGGTGAAGTGATTAGTCAGCAGGCTGACAGCTGTGCTGGGAGCCTGGTGCCAGATTCCAGCGTCTGCTTTCCACTGCTGCCAAGTGTATGCTTGTCGCTCCAGATAAATGGAGCATCAGCAGTGTTTTATTTGACCTGCTCACAAGAAAAATAAAGCAACTCTGACTTCCTTGGTGTGTTTGTCATTGACCTTGCATCAGCTGAATATGAGTGGAGAGAATCCCTGCTCCAGGCAAGTTAACTCTTTAGTAGAAGAGGACTGATAGGGTCCTTTTACCTTGGTAGATTAATTAGCCTCTTAATGTCTCAAAGTACAGGGACTTGAAGAAATGAATGGCATAACCTGTATGTCCTGTATTGTCCTTGGAACATGGCTTTGGACCAATGGCCTGGAGAATGATGAACAGCTTTGAGAATAGTCCATGAACAGCACCCTTCTGCATCCCCTGTCAAATCAGGAAGCAATCTCTATAGAGACATTTTTTGAGGGGGAGGGAGGGTGGATCAGAAATAAACTGGAATTGGATAAACTTGTTCAGAATATTCAGTCATAGAACACTGTTTCTGATTTCCCCCTGAGATCAAGGACAATGGCTTTTGTGTGTTTTCCTTCATATGCACCCCAAAACTTTTTATCTTTCTTTATTTCACCATTTTGGCCAAGTTAGGAACTTTCTATTTTAGATCCCTTTATTGTTTGGTCAAGGCCAGTTTCTGCTCTCTGGAGATTCCTACCTCTCTTGATGGACTTAGAAAGAATTTAAGATCCTAAGGATTGCTTAAACTGTGTGCTTTACAATGCCCAGCACCTTGTGCATTGTAATTTATATGGGAAGCCAGGGAGATTCCTCTTCATAATCTTCTCTTCAGGCTTCAGTCACCTCTCTCCACTTCTCCTAAGGTGGGGTTGCTATCCAATATGAACTCCTATATCCACTCCCAACTCAGTACTCCACTGTTTCATTAGACCACTATCAAAAGCCTATCAGATTCAATTATGTGAGTATCAAGAACAATCATATCTGTCTCAGGAAGAGATCCTCCACTAACATTTTGAAGGTGATTTCAGCAGTCTGGTTGGCTTCAACCCGCAAGAGACATGTTGGAAAAATAAAGGTAATTAAGCACTGGAACCAGTCATCAATGAAGATAAGGAACATCTCCACAGGTAATAGCAATTTCAATGCAATGGTAATTGAAGAAACTAGGCAAAGGAACAATGCAATATATTCTGTAGAGTGGCTTTAACCTACCATTTTCAATATGTCTCATCAGGAGATTTTGATACAGTTTCTCTGGATATTAGACTGGGTGTTGCTCTTTTTGCCCATTTATTTCCTAAAATGTGAAGTGTAAATGTTCTTCTATCCAAGAGAACAGCCATTTTTGCTTGTGAGTGACAGCTTCATCAAGCCTCAGAAGAAAACCACAGTAGTGCAGACTAGAAAATCCTCACCTGCACTGGCCTGCCATCACCTTATTTCAGAATTACTGTTAATGCTGTGGCTGGCCATCAATACAAACAGCCTTTCATAGTCTTCAGACACAGTCACACCTTGCCTCAGCACAGAAATCGTTTGCCTCAGTCAGCAGAGCCCTGGTATGGTTCTGCCTTGCAGGACCTCTCACTAAGCTCTGAGAGTCCAAATACAGATGAACTTGTGCAGATAAAATTACTAACTACCATAATGGCTGTCCAAATGGGTGCAATAAATTTCAGCATGAGACAAACTCTCTCAGGTTTCACTGACTCTTAATGTTGCTGCTGCCAGCTTTAGTGTTACTCTTTGACTCAAGCCATATTCTGTTGTCTCCCAAAGGTCTTTTTGGCCCGTCAGCTCTAATCAATATGCTGCCTTGAGAAGAAGCTTGTTTTAAGTAGGTTTGCTCACCATAAAGAACCATAAAAAGAACATTTGACTTCTAGTCCTTGTCAGCATATATCACTCCCTATGCAGAACAGCATTTAGATGGTCTGTTATTTGAATCCAAGTGCTCTCTTTTATATGTTTCAAGAAATGACAAATGCCTGAAAAAAATGCATAGTTGTTCTACAGAAGACATTAGGCAGGCTCAGGAATGCCAAGCAGAACAACTAATAAAGCCCAGAATTGCAACAGAGAGGATGTTAAAAGCTAATTTGAGATTATTTGAAAACTTGTAAAAGGTTCTTCTGTTCTTTCTGTTGTAGGCACAGGCTGTTTTCCATCGTCATCCAAAAATATTTTGATATGTTTTTAGAAAGAGTTGCCCAGGATATGCTGTTTACCTATTATTGACATGTTAGCTGGAAATAAAGAATGTTTAAAATGAACTTTTAGCTGTTGAGTATTTGCTTGTGATGCAGCCTTAGGTTTTTAGGGGTTTGAGCCACTGGCAAAAAAACTTCTCCCATTCTGACCAGGCTCAGATTCTTGACCCCTTATTCTGGTTTAGTAATATCATACTTTACAGCTTGGATAAGAGTACCCAGAAGTGCTCCTGAAGAGCAGGAATCATCTGTCTAGTGGGGGTGTCACGATCTGACCCACTGTAACCCAGCAAACACAGTGTGCAGATAATTGATGAAGGATTTTGAAGCAGAGAGCAGTGTCTACCAGTAACCTTTCTGTGCCTTCCTCAGGTACAATGTGATCTGTAAAAAACTATGAAGAAGTATGATATGCACAAATATATAAATGTTACAAAGAGTTATATAAATTGCCCTTTACAATTCAAAGGAAAAATTGAATGTGAATTGCATCTTTTTGTTAGATGTTATCCATGGAAAGTAAACTTGAGGTTTACTCATGCACACACAGATGATGAGGGGAGGCAGAAATAAATTTCAAAGTAAATATAATTTTATTTGCTTTATTAATCTACAATGTGGTACCAATGTGTCTGGACTCAGTGGTTCCCCAGCTGCAACCTCCTGCAGGATGTTATCAATCCTTTATTTCTGTGAAATGTGCTACCAACTACTACGAAAAACACTAGATCTATATGACATTTTAATTAAAAAAAAAAAATTGGTCTTATACCACGCTGTGTCCTGATGTAGTTAAACATATATCTTCCAATATACCTTTCAATCCGTATCTCACATGTTTTGCTTTCATTAACCACCATGCATCTTTTTAGGTTTCCTGTGAATTTACAATATCACTAAAGCTGTGGAGATGCCCTTGCCTATTCTTCAATGCACGTTTTGCTCTGCCTGCCTCTCCCAGTGGGACAGAAAGGAAATGCACACATGGCAGCGGGGAGAGGGCACAGGAACAGGGAGGAATATTGCCAGTTGGTGCTGCTCTCCCCTCCCAGTGGCTCAACAAGCTGTTGCTGTCTTTTTCCTCTCTTTGCCCCCAGGCCAATAGTCCCTTTCTGGCATCGGTCTTACTGCAGTGTCTCAAACATGCCCCTGCCTGCCTGAGCTCCTGCATGGTCTAGGATGTGCTGTGTCAAGTGGTGAGCCTCTTCAGAGCAGGAATGTGTGTTCAGCAGTGTGACCCAGCATGGAGACTGTTAAAGGTGTAGGAGTCAACATGTGCTGCTGCTGGGAGTTCAGTGCCCAGCTGTGAGGATATACATTCAGTGCTTCTTTTAAAAGGGTATCACATCACCTGCCTGCAGCTGGGAAACAGCTGGGGGAAAAGTTGGAGAGTCTGCACAAGGGCTTTGCTAAGATGAGACACAGATTTCCAGGAGAGTACAATTTTCCATAGTCAATGCAGTATGAAAGTAACTCTTGGGGATTTTTTTTTACCACCCCAACATGACCCTAAGTGCAGCTAGGCAAGCTTCAGCTTGGGGAGAAAGATCAAGCACTGGGACTTTGCCATTATCTTAGGCACTAGGGGAGAAAGCTAGATGACTTTGTTGATAACTACTAGCTTGAAGACCCCAGCAGGCCTTCAGACAGTTTTATTAATCATAAAAGTCATTAAAAATGGCCAATTCCTCAGGGGCAAAGTAAAAACAAAACCTTGGAAGAACGAATCAGAGCAGGCATCTCCCATTCCTAAGAGCACTCCGTTCAACATTCTCTGCAGGAAACTGAAACAGAATATTTAGGACTGATACTCCCAAGCAATATAATCTAGTGCTTTCTCAGGGAAGGGGCAAGCTTCCTTATGGATTTAGATTGCAACAAAGAAAAATATTGATGGACTTCGTGTACAGCTGGGAGGCAATGAACTCTCAGTCAGTTGACTCAGAGGCTTGCATGTCACATCCAGAATCAGCAAGACAGTTTTCCCTTTTGCCTTTGAACTTAGCTTTTCCTCTTTTACTTTTTTGCTTTCCCCTGGCCTCTCCCAGGATCCAGATCTGGGCTCTGCAGCACAGAAGAGACATGGAGACCAGCAAAATGCCATGAAGATGATTAAGGGATTAGAACATCCTTCACATGAGGAGACTGAGATGACTAGGAAGGATAAATACCTGACAGGAGGAAGTAAAGAAGACTGAGCTAGGCTCTTCACACTGATGCCCAGTGACAGGACAAGAAGCAGAGAACAAAAATCAAAACACAGGAAGTTCTATTTAAATAGAACTTTTTCTTTTCCTGTGAGGATGGTCAAACTCTTGAACAGGTTACACAGAGGCTATGGACTCTCCATCCTGGGAGATATTCAAGACCCAGCTTTGGCCCTGAGCAACTGTGTTAGCTGGTGCTGCTCTGAGTGGGATTGGATGATCCCCAGAGATGCCTGCCAGCCTCAGTCACTCTGTGACCCTGTTGGGACTAACTCAAGTACCACAAACTATGGTGCTAACTAATGTGATAATGTGATAACTACACGGGCACTGAATGGTTCCTGAGCTCCATCTGGCCTGCAGTGTCCCCCTGTTTTGTGTTTAAAGCTCACTCAGATGATGAGTAAGTCACTGCCCCAACTTGACTGAAATGCAGACTTGGCCTCAGGCACCAAACCTACAGCTGAAACGTCAGCTGCCTATCATATGTTCACAGCTTCACCCTCTACTCCATCCTTTTGCAGGCTGCTCCATACTTGTCAGAGTAAAATGGACTCAGGGGGTGTTGATGAGGTTCATTTGCTGCATTTGGTGTATTTTACAGTAAGTCAAACGTGCAACAGCAGCAGCCACAGGCTGGAAAACTTCCTTCTTCAAACATTTCTGGATCTGTTTCTGAATGTGACCAGCAGTGTCTGAGGCAGCCCATCAGATTAAGCTTTATTTATTGAGCTGTACTTTACAACACCTCTCTTCTATAAAACTGTGCTGTTAGGAGACTGCTTAACATTTTTTTGGAAGTATCTCTCCAGTGCAGTTGTCTAGCATCATTGCCCAGAGCAGCCGCTGACAATGCCAATGCACTGACAGCTACAAAAATCCCTTCTTTCTGAAGTCAGGAGTAGAAAAGATCATCATGAAATAATGGACTAATGTGGCCATTCTATCTATGCTGCTCATAAATTACATTTTGAACCTGGCAATTGCAGGGTAATTAGGAGGAGAGTAGCTTTCCTGCAGGAACATATATTTCCTATTCTGCTTGCCTGACACACTCCAGTTTAATTTTTCCTTTGTTCACTCAGCTCAGAGAATGGCAATTATGAGAGGTGATAGCCCAGTGGCAATTTTTGAATCATGAAGAGACTTAGCACAGAAATGAGGGGAAAAAAAAGGACAGGTATCACTAGTAATTAAAATAATTTTGAATTAAAGGGACTATTTCAATAATTGCTTTTGTCCTATACTTGTTACCACATACCCTATTGCTATGAATTACTAATACAATGAAATAACACCGCCGTGGAGAATGAGTTTAACAGGTTTCCTTAACATGTTACTTCAGCAGTCAGAGGTAAGTAATATTTGGGTAGACATTTTGAAATGGTAGGTGATGCCACAGCTCTGATCACTAACAGCCCTGCAATTTTTAGGCCCTCCTCCCCCTTTTGGCCATGACAGACAGGCACAGGAAACAGGGCAGGAATTCCCATCTCGAGTAGCCAGAAGGTTTCACATTATTAAAACAGATGATTTCCTTCATCTAAAAGCCTCTGAGGAGCATAAATTACAAACAACATCAAAGCAAGTGAAAATTTTTAGAGCAGACTGTCAAAGAGGCTGCTGGGGTTTCCTTGGTAGGTTTCCATTTTTAAGGAGTCTCAGCAATTTGCTTTCTTTCTCAAAACAATTCCATATGTCTATGGATTATTTACGGTTGTTTTGATTTTTGTTGTCAAGGGTTTTAAAGAAACAATATCACAATTATTTAACATGGGGAACTAAAGTTAGGCAGACAGTGCCTGCAGTAAGAAATTACCGAGATGATCTCATGGACTAAAACTTTGCAGACTTCTCTGTACTCTCCAGGGTTAGTCTAGATACAAAGAAAAGCAGTATAGACAACTGGAAAATAAGTGTAAGTCTGATGCTGTATAAACACAGCAACTAATAATTCATGTTGCCATCACTTACTTTACAGGATGGCAGGATTTATCAGTGTTGCACAGGAGTAAGGTCTGCAAGATGTGTTGGGCCAGACCTAAAGCAGAACTGAGAAAACTTTGTTTAATGATTATTGGAATTCATCTGATGAAAAGCACAAAGGCCAGCTGTGGTCTTAGATTAAAAGTCATCAGGGCAAGCTGTGAACTGATTCGTATTAGCTTCCTAATTTAGGGTAAAGAAGTGATTATTATTAGAAAGACATGGAGACACGATGTGCTGATGAGGTTATTAGCTTGTCCTGGGGAGGTGGCACCTGCTGAGTGTAGGTTTTAAGTGCTTTCCCTGCAGGAAAAGGTCATCATTACTCGCTGGAACACCCACCATGCAGGAGGCTGGTGTGTCACACCTCAGCCTGTTGTTCCTGCCTGCAGGGCCATGGTATATTCAACAGTGATCTACAGGCAGACACCAGGCTGTATTGACCATATCCAGGTCACCAGGCTCCATCTGTGCAGTGAAGTTAGCAGGAAAAAAGATGGATCTGTGAGAAGCATTGCCACCTCTTGGGACCACCAAGCAGGAGATGTCAGTTTTAAAGTCTGTCATTATCCTGGCCAAAGCTTCTGCCATGGCAGCCAGCAACCATATGAAATAGAGATCCTTAGGAAGAGAGGATGAGGTTGAACACTTTCTTTTCTTTTAAGGGAAGGATCCCACTTTATTTCACATAGATGAATAGTAGTTTGGCCAAAAAAGGAAAAAAAGTGAAAAGGCACACATTAATTGCTTGCCAGCCTAGCAGCAAATGCCAGATTCTTAGATCCATCATTTTCTGCTGGTGAATTATTCCAGAAGTTATTCATAGTCCTTACCTAGTAATTATGCAAGAAGTATTTTCTTAAATGTTACATCAATAATTTAACAGCTGCAAGAGCATGTGATTTTCAGAGTGACCTCTGACTTGAGTTTGATGGCCAGGAGAGAATAGGAGCAGAAGAATACATAATAACTGTATGACATGAGAAGGAAATTCTAAACTCTGCATCATTGATGAATTTGCTCTGATGGGTGGACTTCTCTGGACTGAGCCATAACAGCACCAGTCCTCCATGCACCACTGGCAAGGAACAAAGAATACTGTACTTGATTGCCTTACTTGGTGCTTGTGTTGACTTGAACATTTGTGAGGAGCTTGGTTGAAACATGAACTCTTTTCTCTTCAGCTTTCCTGATGCAAAACCAACTGAGTGTAGTTCCAAATCGTGCCAAACTTATAATGTAAAGCTGTTTACCTTCATTGGATGTGTCTGTTTGAAAACTCAGAGCTCTGATTCATTGGTTCAGATCTTGATTGTGACCTTGATTTGATGACTGTGCTGTCCACCGTTAATCAGTGTGTTGTGGTTCTGCTAATATGGTGATGTGTTTTACATTTGGTTGCATATTTTTAGTATACAGGGCTGGCTTATTCATTTCAATTGTAACATGAGTCATGTCAACTGAAGATGTATGTAATTTAAATAATGTCATTCGATGCATGTGGGCCTGCAACCAAATAAATAATGTTAACCCCAACAAGACCATATCAACACTAAAGCAAAGCTATTAAAATATGTCTAAGTAAAAAAATTAAACACAGAAAATCTCAGGGTTGCACTATTGCCTTCAACAAGCTTTTCACCAGCTGCAGGGCAAACCTAGTACAATTACTTCCTAACTAAGCAAACCCTTGTCATGTCCTAGCACACGTTGGTAATTTTAGAATCACCATGGCCATATGAATTGAGTGTTACTTCTGAAAAAAAAAGAAGCACATCTTTTGGGATAATTATTCTTTTCAGCACAAGTGCAGAGTGTATTTGAACACCCCAAATATTCTCAGAAGCTAAGCTTTGACTCAATCAGGCTATGACAGTATCAGAAAATCTGTTCTTTCAGGTATGGTATGGCCATACTAAGGTAGTAAAATGAGCCTCTTAACAGAGACTCATCTTTTCTCACTCCAGATTTTACCTTTCTTCCATGATGTCCCTTTTTATACTGGCCAGACTACCCACATTGCGCCTCTTTTTCATCCTTGCAACTGTTGATTAACCAGAGCAGTGACTGGCAGGTCCGTACAGTTACAGAGTTTGCAGTTACCAGTTCTTCCAGCCAACCTCCCAGTTCAGCAGAGGAACACTGGTGCATGATATTCCTGTGCAGTTTGACTCCAAAGCAGACAAGGAGTGCATTGTGACACTGGAGTATGTCTTCACCATTTGGGACAGTGGGAATTAATTTGCCATACGTTGCCTCATTTAATCAGACAGTGTTTTCATAGTTTGCTGTAATATATTTAAAAGGCTGGTGTGGTAAATGACTGACATATGAACAATTCAAACCAGATCCACAATTTACTGCTGCTCCACAGTGATACCAGATTTTGGTCATAAAAACAACCCTAATAATTTGGGTAGGGTGACTCTGTCATAATTCCCAGTCTAACCAATCTGTTAGACCTTACAAAGGCAGAGAACAGCAACATACAGTAGACAATGACAGAAATTTGTCATGGCTCTTGTTAAATGGCTAATGCTGCATTTTGACCAAATGGAAGAAAATAATACAATACATTTCTTAGAAAATAATGTGGTATTGGCTCAGGTTAGTTAATCACATCAAATGCTGAGGCACTCATCTGCTTCAACAGTGCCCTTTCTCTGCACGCATAAAGAATATGCATGGGGATAATTCAAGGCTCCAGGAGGGGGCAGATGTACTTGCAACACAAGGGGAAAACTCCTGGATAATCATGTGTCAACCTGCTGCTTTTCATCAACATTTAAATCCTTTACAATAATTTAGGAAATATATATATATATATATATATATATATATATATATATACACACATTTATATAATACTCATAAAACATCAGCAGTCTTAAGTTAAAATTTGGTTGCACTAGACAAGCACATAATATGCTAATATAGAAAATGGTGTAAAAAGAGAAGTTGAAACAGAGGTGCATCTGAACCAGTACATCTCTATCAATTAGAGAGTGATAATATCAAAGGAGTGTTTAGGTCTTGCTGTCTTCTCTGGGTTTGCACAAATGACGTTGCAGTTGTTGCTTTCCTCTTCAGCTTTAACACAGAGAGATGCTGTGCTCTGAGCCCCTCTAGCAGAAGGAGAAGTAGGAAAGCTGAGGATGATCTGACAGCTAGAGAAGCCCAAAATTAGGTTCTTCTCAGAGCTCCACTTTTCAACCTAACCATTTACTAACCATTATTTCAAAAATGTAGGCTACAGCTTTCATGTCAGAATACCAGCACTCTTATTTTTCTATACACTGGCACTCTTCCCACAAGTCCTGTGGGAGATATTTGCACTAGGGGTCTTTGCACCAAAAAGTTTCAAACTGGAAAAATGAGTGTGCTTCTTATTAGGTTCAGCAGACTGGGCATCTGCCAGGCTTTTATAAAATTGCTCATTTTCTGAGTCTTAGCTCTTTCACAACTTTTTTTTTTTTTTTTAATTGAGTGCAGGACAAGCTCTATCTTATTAAGTGAAAACAAAAGAGTGAGAAGTTGGAAATTGCCAGGAAGCCTGGGAAAGACCGATATTCAGCTGAGATTTCATTCCATGTTTTCCTGTTGACCTCACAGGCTCTTGACACAAGAGCTCTGAGTACATTAAAGAAAGGCCACAGTCTCATTTGGTCCTGTGAACATTGGCAATATGTTATGGGGACAATATACAGGCTTGAAAGGGAAAAACCGCAGCAATGTCCCCATGCCCTGGAGGTTTTGTCTGGTGCAATGCTGCTTAACCAGAGCACTGTGAGGTTTTAAATGGCCATATGAGATTTATAGTAGGTCATGACCAGATCTCTTTTCAGGGCAAAGTTTGAAAAGTCCATTTGTCTCAAAATTTAAAAAAAGAGTCTGGTAATTCTCCAAGGTTTTTCCTCTTCCTTCAGGCAACTATTTTTGCCTGGCCAGAGCTCCTAAACCCTCCCCAAGAGCCTTTTTAATGTGGGAATTATTGTCCTAGTGTTTGCTATCAAAGAAATAATACTGAAGATACAAATATTTACAAACCCACTCTAACTCCACATGGTCAGTATCAAGCTTATTAAGTTTTAGAAAAAGGGACGTCATGACCTTTAAAAGAAGTGGCTTCAGGAAGTCAGGATTTGAGGGCATTATTAGCAGGGAAGAGTGATGGTTGCTGCGGGGAGTTGGGTGCAAAGGCTCGAGGTGCCAACAGAGCCCCCCTGCCCAGCTGACGGCGTGGCTGCCCTACCCTGGCTGGGCGGGGGGCAGTGCCAGCCCCACCCTGCCTGGGCTGCCCCTGGGGCTGCAAACAAGGCAAAACAGGGCTGGTCCTCTCTACAGCTGTTTCTCCACTGTCCCCCTCCAATGATAGGGGCCACATCAAGCTTTCAGCAGTGGGTGGTGCTTGGGTACCCTGCACTGGGCGTCACGGGGGACGCTGCAGACCAGAGGGGCTCCTGCTGCGCCGCCCCGAGACTGGGGCGGCTGGAGGAGACTGGTGGGAGATGTGGGCTCCAGGGGGGACCCAGGCACCCCAGTGGGGTCACAGTGGTTTTGAGGAATGGGGAAAGGGCAACCTGAGCAAGAAACACGGCAAGGGTCCATGATGGGCAGACAGAGACGCTCCGGGACAAGGTCGCGTCGGGAAACGGCCAAAATCATGGAGATCTGAGGCCATGTAGGGGAATGTGCACGTGACAGAGGTGCATGCCTGGTGTTCCTCTTCTCCCTCTAAAGGCAACGTAGGAAGGAAGAAAAGGAAGATGGGAATGATAGGAATGGCAAGCAAAGTTTCTTAGGGCTGCTGGGAACCAGGGTCTAGCTGTCCCCTAAGCAGCACCTTCCCCACCATCACCTTCCTGGGCATGAAACAATACAAACCTCCCTGGCTATGCATGACACCAGGGCCACAGCAGGTCCTCAAAAAAGCATATTAAAGGATCATTGCAAAGCAATAAATTTACTTGGCAGGTCTCTATGACTTTTTGAGGGGGAATTTTTATCTGTTAAATCAAAATCATGGGATTCTTTAACCACACTTCCCTGCTTTTTGTGGGTTTTTTTTTTGTTTGTTTTTAATTTTATTTGACAAACTGTTCATTCAGAGCAGTTATGTTTGATTGTGCCCGTAAGTAATAGGTGAGAGGTACTTGTGAATTATTTGGCCTCTAAATTTTCACAGAGAAGGGCCTATTCTCTTCTGTGTGAATGTGTGGGTGAGAGGCAGTGTCTCAGCCTGAAAAAGAGCTCTGTGCCTGAGTCAAGAATGAAAAAACCTTTTAAAATTTTGATAACAATCTAACACAGAAGATACACTGCTATGCAAAGCAAATTTTGTAGGATATAAAATATCTACCTTTAAAAGAAACAACTTTCTTTTTGGCTAAAATGGTAGAAGATTACAGGCCATATTAAAGACAGCATGTGTCATGTTTAAATCATACATTGTGGGAAAATACCTAATTTAATTTTAGTAATTTCTATTTATTTCTGCCTTTCAAAATGATAAAATTTTCAGGTTATAAAAATGTAATGTCTGAACTTAGACTCTTTTACACCCAGTTTAAATCCAGGCCTAATTTTACTTCTCAGTTAAAAACACAGAGCAAACAGTCATAATATGATCTGGCCCCTCTCTGACTGCAAAAAGGACAGCCTAATATAAATACTGTCCTTGAGAAAAGGAAGGTCTTCCATTTGGAGAAGGAATTTGAAATTCCATGCCATTCCAGTTTGGAACAAAGCCCTCCAATTTTGAATTTACCCATGAAACAGAACCTCAAAAGAAAGCAATAGTAATGAAAAATAAAGCAGAAAGTGTTTGGTCTGGTAATTTGTAAAGAAAATGTCACCAGACAGACTCCCTGGAAATGTTGAGTGAGCAAAAAAAAACCCAAAAACCAACCTTGTAACTTTAGAAAATGAGCCATTTGAGATTTTTGGATCTCAGTTTACATCAAAAAAGCTTCAGTGGTTCCAGAGCCTGAATACTTTCCCTGCTCATCAGGTTGCCAGTGAGGGTGTTGGGGGAGCTAGTTGTGCCCTACTGGACTGCTGCCGTGCCTTCCCACCAGCATATGTGACATAGCTGTGGTAAAAAGCTGTTCCACCATAACAGCTTTGTTTAATTTCACAAATGCTCCAGCTTTTCTTTGGGACAAAACCCAGGCAGGTCAAAGAACGCACATTTCCATGCACTAAAATGCAAGAAACCTAGAACAGTATGAACCATTCCTCAGTGGGAGATTAAATCCAATATTTTTCCAAGAGAGAGGAAAGGATAAAAATTTTCCTGCAACTTACATCAAAAGTGAGGCAGTCACGACAAAACGGAGGAGATGCCTGGATGGGACTGCATGGGGTAGCCAAGCATCTCAGATCACAACAATGTGACTCCTTGCAGGAGCACTTCAGGCCTGACCGGCCACAACTAATCCCCATGGAGAAATCACAGGGTGCCTCATTCTTTTTACTAACTCATGCTATTTTTTTTTGCTTGCAAAGAAACTGGACAGAGTTCTGCATCTGTGTAGTATCCTCTTCACCTCTCAGAGAACAAAGGGCCAGCCAAAGCACAGGCTCGTGGTGCAGGGTTGTCCTCACTGGGGGCCCATAAAGACACTGTTCTGAGGAATCCCTTGCCCACCCTGAGCACAAGCATATCTTTTTCATGGGACTGGCCTCCTGCAGAACCTGACTGCTCTCCCCTGAGCAAGCCAGTCTCTCCTTTCCTTTCTGCCTCCATTTGTTGCCAGGGTCAGAACAAAAGCAAGGGCAAGGAGAAAATGGTCTTGAATCTAAAATTAAAAACTGCAGAGGACAGAAGGCAGATAGCCTTACCAGTGACAAAGGCAAACCCAGAAATTTAGCTGAGATTTTTAAGCCATCTTTGCAGGAAGGCAGGAAAAACTGACTGGAGCAAGCATGTCATCATCCATGGAGCTGGTGCCAGAAAGCCCTGTTGTGCCTGGCTGATTACTGAACGATTAAAGCTTGAAGGGGGGATCTCCTTCCATCTGCTGCATGGACTGCTGCCTCACTCACAGGGAACTGAGATTTCTCCTTTGCATTGCTGCACCTGCTCTGGAGACTCCCCGAGCTACAGCTAGGATGCGATTCACAGGCACACAGGAGTCAAAAATCCCAAACTCGTGTCATGTAACTGGACCAGGCTGAGGTGCTGCTGCTTGCCATGAATTCTCACCTTTTCTTAAAATGAAGTGGTAATGAAAGTGGTGATTTGTGTGAACAGAGCAGCTGCTGGTTTCCTGCTTTTGGTGCTGTGTAAACCTGAGCTCTCTTTCATCAGACTGCCAGGAAATAGATACAAATGTATTTATAACATTTCACTTTTTGCAGCCTTGCACTAAAAATAGCACAACATGTTACTCCTAGTATAGGGCTCTCTGTTCTCTTATCCCACTGCTGAAGTAAGAAAGGCAGAATGTTATCAGCTCTCTTCCCACTTGTTCGAAGAAAGCAAGTTTTAGCTACCAGAATTACTATCAGGGTTAAAATCCCTTTTCTTTTACAACATGTTCATTGCCTATGGGGACTTTTATTGTCCAGATGTTCAAACCTCACTGAAATATCATAAGTAGTATCAATAATAAGGTAAACAGAATTTATTAACAAGCTTTCTGCCTATAGCTGTGCGCTCATGATATATCTAAGTGTTGTTCAGAGCATCAATTCCACAAAACATTAGGTCAGAGCCCTTTGATCCACATTTATGAAGATGGACAGACAGGTTAGACAAGATTACACCTCCAAGGGTCATAAAAATGTAGAAGTTTCCCAACTGTGAACTGATTTTTCAAAGAAAATTATGTGCAAAATTTAACTGTATGGCCATATATGCCTTCCAGGTTTTATATTGTTAATGTTTGTTTCCTCTTGGATTGTTGCTGTTCTAATACTCATACTTTTTATTTTTTGCCTCAGATACACACATTAAAAAAACACTCTCACGCTTCTTGTCCTATTTGATTCATTCCAAAGAAATTAAATTACATTTTTATAAGCCTGTGTTACCACAAATGATAACTGAAGATTTGCTGAAAAAAATTAATTCCTGATCTGTTGCCGTGAAGCGTCCTCGCTAGCACTGTACTGACTCCGTCTTTCAAAACCAGATGGAAGCAGTCCAACAGTATGATTAACTTCTTAGTCCCCGCAATTTCCTATTGCTCTACTTGCCCTAGATTTCAGGATTGACCTCCTGCTTCACTGCAAAATGCACAGTTGCTCAGTTTGATAAATCACACAAATACTTTTTTGATCACAGTTATCTACTATTTACTACATACCCAGCGAGGTTAATCATATGCTGAGGCACTTCATATGCTGCACACATATACACTCCTCTTCCCAATAGCACTTTGCATATTCTTCATGCTGCCAGCCAGCAATGGGACCTGTTTTCTCCTTACTAATATATGAAAGACCACAGACCTACACCTTGCCTTTTTACCTTCCACATTGATGCTGTAACTATCCTCACAGTTTCTTAAGAGACCAAGGAAGTCAATGAAAATACGTGAAAAATTACCAGTCAGACTTTTCTTCTAGCAGATAAATGTTTTTTAAAATGCAGATGTTTCTGGCAACTAGAGCTGGCTGACTTCCCCCAGATATCTTTGGGGAGCAAATGCATGAGGTGGCCCATAGGGAGGTGGGAAATGTTTGGTTGTCATGATAGCAAAACACTGTCACTTCCTTGAAAAGAAAAATACATCTGAATTTTTCTTTTTCTGTCTTTAAACATCAAATGAATTCCGGTATTTAGTAGGGCTCAAAGTTGTTACAGTTCCCCGGGACAGCTCTGCTCCACCTTCTCACAACAATACCTCCACATCACATCTTTGGTGCTATGGTAGAACAATTCTAAATAAACACCAGCAATACTCAAGGTATGAGGGAAAAAAAAAAAAAAAGCAGCAGCAAAAAAGGTGAGTGGTACAGGTCTTGCTCACAAATTAAATAGAGGGAGTTTTACAGAAATACCTATTCCTTTTCACTCCAAGCTGTCTACACAGGCTCTTCTTCTAAAGCCCCTTTTCACTAATTCACAACATTCTCCAGTACTGGAAAAACTATCCTATATACAAAATGTATCACTACTCCTCCACCTTCACATTCTGTAACTAGCAGGACTGAGAAACTCCAGACCATTCCTTTGCTGCCCTATAGTGGGGCAGGGGCCAGGGAGGGTGCAAGTGTGAGACACCAGCGTCTCCAAACAGCCAAGCTTTCATGCAAGGCATGATGCAAGACAAATGATAAATCCATATATTCCCTCTCAGAAGTATTCTCTTTTTCCTCTCAAAGGTAATCCAGAAAGTTTAAGCAGTGTGCTAATGCTGAGGGCTGCATGCCTGCCTCTGTGGCAGCAAGCACTGTGTGCGTACGCTTTTCTCTGGCCAAGCTTTTTGACTCCTGTGGAGCCTGTGATCTCAGTTCCGCTGCTCTGCCGGGTCCCAGATCAGCTGTCCCAAGCCAAGGCTTCCCCTGGGCTGTCACTGATTGCACAATGCTGCCACATGAAGCTTTTCTGGGCAGCCAGCTAGCTGAGTCACTCACTGATACACTGGCCATGTAGCTTCTCATGTGGAGAGCTCTCACGGTGTGAAAGGCGATGTTATCAAAAACATCATTCCAACACAAACAGAAAGTATGTGAGTGACATGAAGCACATGAGTGTTTTTGCTAGCTGTCACTGGACTCTTTACTCACTTTAGGGTATCACAAGTTTAACTGCTTTGCATAACCACAGCTGAAGCAGATACCTGAGAACAAGAAAACTTTGTCTCTTTTCACAAAAAGTTTTAAGGCTGCTTGGACAGCTGCCTTGCCTGCCTTAAGTGATCTATTAAAAAAACTAAATTGCCTCTTACTGTTGCTTTAATATTTCACAGACAGTGCCTCCCCAGGCCTCCTAACACAAATAGTGTGTCTCAATGTGGCTTTGTCTGAAGAAGAGCTGTGCTACACATCCTGCTGGACTAATCATCAATTCCGTGTCTGCTTACAATATCAGGGCAAGGGACTGAGTTGCCCAAGGTCAACTGTTTTGATTTTTCTGGCACCTGAGTGCTAAATGCATGCATGCAGCCACGAGAGGCAGTGCAGCAGCACCTCTGCTTCCAAAAGTCTCTCCCCACAGATGTGAGGCTCCACTGCTTCTCAGCTGTGAAACCCTTCACTTTTCCATTGGGGACGGGGGAAAATTAATTTGCTCTTCGGGATCCTGCATGCTACTGGCCAGTCCCATTAGGGTAAACCAGCTCATGTCTGGTACAGCCCTCATTTTGGTGTCCTAACTGTGATCAAACATGGACAGACGAGGCATGGTTACATGGAACTGCAATATTCCTCCTGCCCAGGCTGAAGGTCAAGACAGGCTGTGTAATTCACCAGCCATCACGAATGGGACTTGTCTCCACTGCCAAATGGATGTTAGTGCTGCAATGCCTGCTCAGCCAACAGCAAGAAGTGGTAGATCTAAAAGGTTTATCCCAGCCCATGCTTCACAGTGCAGGTCTGGACGTCATGTTTGTATCACCGAGGTGCTGAGGACAAGCTATTGAGCTGGACTCTTTACAGGGCTTATCAGCTGGGAATGGCAGGGCTGCCAGCACAACCATATGGCTGCTGAGATGACTGGGCTCAGCTCTGCCTGTACCTTACATGCTTGCACTGAGGTTTGTATGGGCAGAGCTGGTGGGTTTTGCCCAGCTGTGAAGTCAGCACATCTCCCAGGTGCCACCCAAGCACTCGGCAAAGGAGCTGTCTTTCCCTTGTTACAACCAGAGATGAAATCCAGTAGTGGTACACCACTTTCCTCTAAGTGTTCCAAACTCTTCAGCAGACCCACTTGGCCTGCACTCCAGCACAGAGAATTAAAAGCAGCCAGGGGAATAAAAGTGCCCTAGGGCCACTGTAAATCTTTACTTCATGGAAAATCTTATCTTGCACATGAATATGAGCTGCAAGTAAATTTAATGTGTGGATTAAGTACTGTACGGTCTCCCTCATGGTGGGCTTTTCAGCCTAAAAAGAACAAAAGAATAGTAATGAGTGTTGTGTTTGGGTAGGATTGCAAACAGCTGTAATTTACAGCTGGATGTTCTCCATTGCAAATGCATCCAGCAAGCAAGTGCTTCTGGGTTAGTGGAACCGGCTGCAAAAAAAATTAGCTTTTAACTTCAGCCTTAAGGTCAGAGTTCTGGAACCATGGGAGTCAATAATAAAATCTATTTAGCTCAGTGGGATTAAGCAAGTTTAAGACCTGGCTTAACCACACTGCTTACTGTTAAATAACAACAGAACACACTGGATATTTTAGTTACAGGCATTTTTCTTCACTTGAAAGCTATTCAGGCAGTGGATATAGGAGACAATTGAAAATATGCCAGCTCTATACCATTAAGGTATATGAGTTAAGTTCTTGCTCTTCTCTGTCCCAGAAAGTGAGTTATCTGTATAGCTTGACCACTCTACTGAGGAGCACAATAAAATTAAAACCAAGCTGTGCTGAATAAACACCAAGGGCTTTTCATGAGAGAATGAAAAGCTAATGGGGCCAGTGCATCTTTGCTGACAAAACAGTCAGTGCATGTGCAGAGCAACCTGTCTTCTGGAAGCAGAAAAGCTGTTTCAGTCAAGCTTCTGGGTCACTAATCTTTGTGTTTGCACATAAATCTGCTGGGGGTTACTGTGTCATTCTGAAAACAAGACTGAGTGTAGTACACTACAGAAATCAGTGGGTAGATTTAAAAACTCTCTCTTTTTATATTTGTTTAGTTTTTTTCCTCATCGTTTAGTTTAGCTGTTACCTCTTTAACAGAATCTGAAAACAGGAACTGCAAGAGGAACTTCTGAAGAGTATTTTGTTTAAAAAGGGCAAAATTACTGAAAGCTTTATAGTAAGCTGCCATCTCCCTTGTTGCTGGGAAGGGCTGGTGTGTGGCTGGGAGCTCTGAGTTGCTACTGGGACACAACTAATGAGCAGCAATATCACAGGCATCCTTGCTCCAGCCAAGAAGAGACAGAAGCTGCTGTCACAGCGGGGGATTTTGGCCCCCTGCCCTCCCATTTGCTTGCTGCAGTGAGGTCATGGGTGGCAGGGAGGCAAACCCCCAGGGTGCACCCCCAGTCTTCCCAGCACCCCCTCCAGAATCAGGGGAAGGAGGGGACCCTGGCAGCCAAATTTCTGCAGAGCCGGTTGGAAAAGCTGTAGTCCCTGAGCATGCTTTTAGGGCCAGACAGGGAAATATCTGATCATAAATCCTAAATCTGAGCCGTGATGGTTATTAATACTGAGGCCCTTCTACTCTGTGGATGAAGGCAGCCTGCAGCCAGCTACCTCACCTCCTTTGACGAGGTAGGGAACATCTATCCATCACTACCACTTTTCTTTCTGGGGAGACAGAAATCAAACTGTGGGATTTGGGCTTTGTTAATTACCTCCAGGGCCACTCCTGCAGGAATGTTCCACATGTAGCCCAGGGGGAGAATGCTGTGAAAAAAATCCCCATGTTTCCTTTGGTCACGGTATTGTCCCCACCAAGTGCAAAATCTGCTTTGCCTCAGCAGTGAGCTTGCACACCTCCAGGGAGAGGGGCATAGTGCTGACTCCAACTCCACTTTCTGTTTGCATTCATTCCAGTTACAGCAAATACTTCTGAGCCCTATAACTGTGCCAGCAATTTCACCCACATCCCATACATTTTACTCTGAATTTTTTTTCCCTTAAAGCGGGGCAAAAAATTCTAAACAAAACAGTGTTTGTAAACTTGGGGAGGGAAGGTCAATAATTTTGGCGGTCTTACCCTCCGAGCAGAGAGAAATGTTATTCATCCATGCACAACATATAATTCAGCCTAAGTGACAGGCTCTGCTCTGGAGAAATCCTGGCCTGAGCTGGCTTCCAGAGTCAATTACCACTTATTCCCAGGGAGGCGGGGGGCTGGGGGCCAGACAGAGCAGAGGGGGCTGCCAACAAGACATGGGGAAATTTACTCTGTGTCAGCCTGCATGACACAGTACCTCATTTGTGGAAAAATGTAAATCTGCTAGCTCTTTTTCACAGGCACTAAAATGTACAGTGTCTCCTCCCCCTTCCCTACCCCCTTTCCCAAAACTGGAAAAGAAATCAGGACTTAGAAAGCTACCTTATATTTCAATCAATCCTCTTTCATAAAAGTCATTTAAGGTAAATACCTGTGCAGACCTACAGACCAACTATAACATTTATTATGGCCCAAATCCTGAATTCCTCACTCAGGCAAGTTTCCCATTGAAGTTAATGGATTTTTTTGCTTGGAAAAGAGCTGAGTAAAACCTGAACACTAAGGATTTGGTCCCCTGCTTATCTGCCTGGAGCACTGCTGCAGTTCCAGAAGAAGTGAAAAAATTAATTAAATTCCTCCAAAATACCAATCTCTTAAAACTTAAGGGGTAAAAAAGGGCATTGTTTTTGTGCATAAAACATACAGAGAATCTCATCAAAGGAAGAGTAATTCCCAGGGAAAGGATTTGGAAAAAGTCAAAAGAGAACATCTCGGAATAAATGAAGTACTTATTGCTGAGAAATGAGCTCAGATATATCTCAGCAAACTCTAAAGCTCAGAATTTACTGCATCATTCATGCCTTCTCCAGTAAGTTTCTTATCTCTCGTTTGGTATCACAACAAGGGATTCTGCATACTCTGTATGAAATACAACAAGACTGTGATTTTTGCAGTAATAAACTCTACACATGCATGACAAATCCAAGCATGCAAAATGTTTAACATCCCAGTTCACAGATACTTTGGGGACAAAATCCGATTATGAGTTATATGCCACAATAAATAGGGCTCAACGTTTCATAAAGCAATTTATAGTTCATAAAAATGACAAAATGTACCTGTCAGATAGAACGCGGAGAGCAGATCTCTGTGCTGCCTGCTGGAAGAAAGGGCAGAGATGTTTATTTTATATTCTGACTTGAAAATTACGAGCACAATCAACACTTTAAAAAATGCGTTACACACATTTTTGTCACATGTCCAAAATGTTAAAGTACGAGCAAAGTAGCAGAGAGTCTATAGTCAAATGGACATTCCAGCCCAGTAAATGTAAGAACACTTTGTTTAAAATGCCAAAACCCAGAAGATTGTCAAAGCACCGCACGGTATTTGAGGTCTGAACTGCTCTATTTAGACAATTTTTTTCTGTAGGTCCCTGAAAACTCGCCAGGGCTCGGTTTTCTGCTTTCTCCTCTCCCTGCTTCCGCACTCCCACTCCTTCTCCTTTACCATTAGTCTCCTCCCATTCTTCCACAGAAACAAACATCACATATTTGGTTCCTCTGTGATGAATTATAAATTTTGCGAAGCTTGCCAGAGCTGCTGCAGAATTTTCATGAACACTGCCATGTTAATCTGCTGGCAGCATTTGCCTACACAGTACAGGATTGACCTTTTGCTGGTTTGCTCTTCAGTTTTTGCCTAGTCCAACTCTTTGGATGGGGTGGGGAAACATGGTTCTTGTTCTTGTGTTAAGCACCTGGTCTGGGAACAGAAACTCTCAAGCCTGCTCAAGTTTAATAGGACTACAAAGCCTATCCCTGAGCTAGTTTGCCACTTTACTAATATTATTTTTCCCCCTCCTTCAATCACTTCAGGTGGTGATTCATGGCTTTGGCACAGTAACCAGCTGCTAAGCAAAGATGAAATCCATAATGTTTTGAAAATCTGCCTTGAAGACTCCATTCCACTTGGATGTGCCCAGTGTGTCCTAGCCCCAGCTGCACCTGTCCAGGCTGTGCCTCACATGACACAGAGCTAAGCAGTGCAGACAGGCAAGGGGAAGGGAAATGAAAGTTTATTTTCTCATTGCAGTTACCAGTAAATAACATTTTGAAACGGTTCTTCCTGTCTAACCAGCCTGCTGGGGGCCGCATCCCTATTTCCAAACAAGTTAGATGACTTACAGGCATCCTGCTCAGCACCAGACAGTATGGATGTAACCCTTCTGGCTTGGCAAAAATGCTGCTGACAAATTGCAAATGAAAACTTGAGAAAACCTGCTGTTGTGGCTGCAGTTACATTGTATTTCACAGAAACGTGTGAAAAGATCCCTTGAATGGATTCCTGAAGATCTGACAGGAGTGGGAAGAGTTTGCTCTTAATTCTGGAAGTAGGATTTCTTCTCTTGGGACTTTCTGGAATAACTTGTGCCTGCTGGGTTTCTGGGGAAATGTAGTTTGATGTTACCCACCAGATTGTCAGAAGATGCAGTGGCATGGCTCACAAGAGGGTTTTTTCTTAGTGTTGACTTTCTACAGTGGGAAAAGAACCTGTGGGAAGGGCTTGGAAGGTCTCAGCAGCTCAGTGGGAGTTTTGTCATGGCGTGAACATATTGTTTTTAGTGTTAGGAAAATAATATGGCAAGCCTGGCATTTTTCACTGTTTCCACGAGGTCATACTATTTCCATGCTCTCGTATACAAAACTATCCATGCCACTGGCTACAAGCTTTAAAGAGTGCAGCCACTCTCCAGTCCCATGGGCTGGCATCATTTTTCCTCTCTCCTCTGCAAGGGATTTGTTAGGACAATGTTACACATTCTTGCAAGTTCAAATTCAGAGAACACCCAAACCTTAGGTTTTAGAATGACTTATAGCTTAAACTCTTTTTAAACACCCAGGGCCCACAGGAGTTCCTCTGCTCCCATGCCTAACCACTCCCACTAGCAGGAGGCTGTGACCATCCTGAATTTCAAGCTGCCCAGCTTCGATGCTGAGGCCTGCACTACTTTGCATCTTTGTCTGCAAAGCTCAGGAGTTTCTCTCACTATCTGAGCCATTTTCCGTGGCCAGGTTGTGTAGACAGGGGCCAGTCTTTCCATCTCACACAGCCACTGCATGGCAGTGCTGTTTGAGACACATCTCATGTGTCCCACTCTTGCCTCAGACCACCACAGGTGGTTGTGCAATACAACAGGTTAGAAAACCGATCAAATAAAAAACTAACAATTTTCCTTCATTTTTTTTTTTTTTTCCCCTATGTTATTTCTAACCTAGGTCCCTTTTCTGAGCTGCTCCCCCAGGGAGAGGGTGCAGTGTGAGACTATGAACGGCACTGGGGCAGGAGTGGAGACCTTTGCTGCTGACCTAAGATCATGTCCACCAGCAAGGTCACTTCCACCTGACATCGCTTCCACTGCCTTCTGGAGCCGAAGAGCACTCCTGGAGGAAGGTGCATGGTGGCTGTGGTAGCCAGAAGGCATTGAAGGAGACAGGTTGCTCTACACAGGCCTCATGGATATTGAAGAGACCACAAGCAAGCAAACATGAACTTTGAGGATGCTAAAAGCCCCTAATATGGGAAGCAGGGTTCATATCACTGTTGTATTTCCCTAAAATCCTGAATTTTTAGAGGAAGAAGTGCTGGATAATTTGTCTTCCAGCCTGAGGAAAGCTGCCCCCAGGAGGGAGGAGGAGAGGTGCCTTGTCTGGACCCATTTGGTGTGCTAATTGAGCCAGGAGACACTGTGGGGAACTGCAGCCTCAAGTGCCAGTCTTCAGGCTCCATCTTGATGCATTCAGTTGCTGAAAGCTTTGAAAAGGTGATAATTTCTGGATAAGAAAGTGGGTTCAGATGACAGGCAGGAACGCAGAAAGAAATGTACAAGTGTGTTTCAGTGAGATCATTCTACTTTTTCAATTACCCTGTCATTTTAAGTCCTTTAATAAACAACCTTCTTCACTGAGGTGCAATGCAGATTGCATGGGGCACCTCAGTCTTCATCTGGTGGTCACACATTCTCTAAATGAGACTATTGATTTCTTTCTTACACAGGCTGGAAATACAACTGTGTTGGACTGCATATTTTTGTGACCCCCTGAGCTGGTAATGGCCCCATTTCTAAATGATGGGGGAATAAGATCCAGTCACAAGTTTATTCTTCCTCCCTGGAGAAACAGATCTATTGCCTGCAATGAAAGGCGGTTAGCAACTATCCAGCAATTTTAATTCTAGCCTATATTGCTCCCCTCTCCTGGAGAAAGTGAGCTGTTGTAATTAAAGGTAGTTAGCAGTTCCCTAGCAAGTATAAATACTTGCAGCCACTAATTACAGTCTGCTCTCCTGTTCCCTTCCTTGCCACAGGACTGGGCTGCTCAATTTAGGGGGAAATATCTGCCCTCACTTCTTGCTAACAGTTTGTGATCCCATTCCAACTCATTCAGGAATCCCCATGGAGGGTTATGACACATCGTTTGAGGAACTCACAGCTACAGAAACAGTTTTTTGTGATTTATTATGTTTCTAATATGCTGGTATTATCTATCTAACAATGTAAGCAAAGGGGTGGTACTTAGTATCATATAATGCCTGCATGACTATTTTTTAATAGCTACGTTTTGATTGTGCTATTTAATTTGCATTTTATTTTACATCATTAACAACTTTACTGAGGCCAACTCATCATCCATCAAGAAATCTCAGAATATGTTCTACAGTCTTTATTATTCCTGGAAGTAAGTTACTATGCTGGTTATAGAAATTAGGGATAAGAAATAATTTTGATATTGCTGACAGAATTTAAATATCTCCAAGACTTAGCACTAAAATGTCCTTTATGGGAAGCTTAATATTCTCTTGATAAGTGGTAGAACGGAACTAGCAAGGAACAGAATCTTGAATTTTCAGTTCTTGGAATCAGAGGGGTTACAAAATGGAGTAAGATTCTCCTCAATATGAACATGGGTATTGGAGGCCAACTTAACCACATAGTAACTTAAATGCTGAGTAGGAAGCAGGGAAGGTTAAAAACCCAATCACTCAGGTGTCTCAGGTACTTGAGCTAGAGAAACCAGCCACAGTAAATGAGTATGAATTATGCTATTTCAATACATCAAGAATTGCAAATTACAGGACAGTGGCTGGTTAGACTTCTTTGATCCCCAGCTGAGTTGCTTCAGATAATTTAGGGCACTGATCTGTCTATAGTCTATTAATCATTCATGGAAGATTCTAGCTGCACCCCAAGACTACTGGGACAAAACAAGTTTTCAGCCAGCAGTAATCATGGTTGGGTTCTCAACCTCCAGAGATTTCATCTCCTTTCTCCATCCTTTATTGCAATGAGCCAGAGCTTGGGAACATATTTAGGTTTCAGTGTGTGTTAAACGAGCTACCAAAATTAGCTTGAAGTGTGACAAGTTGCAATCTGTTGTTGAAGGGAAATCAGAGAGGAAATTAAATACTTTTATTGTAATTGGGACTGAGCAGTGAGCTAGCTCATTGTAATTGGGACTGAGCAGTGAGCAGAACGGGTTGAATGCAGCTATTGAGATGGAGATACAGGAGTGTTAAGAGTGTTCCCCAGAAATTCCTCTTTTTTAAATTTGCTGCAAAAGGATTGCTTCATAAACTGCTGGGCTCACAGGCATTTTTGGATAAGAAACAAATGAAAACTACTGAAGTATGTTCTGCTGAGTTTGGAAGACTGTCTTGGAGGCACTTGGGCTGACTGTAGATGCATTTTCCTATACCTCACCCACAGCAACCTTTGGCAAATAAAAGCCAATAAATTGGCTGTTGGCAGATTCAGGCATTTTGCTTTCCATCTTGCCTGTCCTGTGGATTAAGTGTTGTTTTTGTGAGGGAGCTCAGTTACAGCAATTGTATGGAGTGACACGGGCTACACCAGAGACTTCCCTGAGATGGCCCAGGTGTCCACGTGGTGAGAATTTGAACCATTTCTTGGTGACACTGAAGCAATACATGCTGCCTGTGCATGAGTAAATGGCACAGCTTCCAAACCATCTTGTTTGTCTTCCTTGGGTGGTAGGTGCTCCCCTGGAACTGTGCAGTGAACCATTTATGCTCTAAGTCAGCAGCTCTCCTATTAGCAACCACCCAGAGTGCTGGATGTCACCCTGTATTGGACTGCAGTTAATGAGCTGTAGACACACTTTTTCCAAGCCAGGGTTAAGGAAAGATGTCATTACTATACACTGCCATTTGGGAACCAAACCAGGAAAAACACTTTTTGTATCTGTCTTCTTTCACATTTCACTCTTCACATGTCTTCCATGTTGATTCTGTTTTCATTTCCAAAGGTTTTGTTTGTTTTTAGCTTAAATGCAGTTTATTCTTAAGCCAGTGAAGCCAGGATGAAATTTTTGTGAAGGGCACAACCTGACTGCATGCCACAGTTTGGGTGATGGGACTCCACAGAGTGGGGTTTTTTTTCTGCTTCAAACCTGGGTGCTGTTGTGGACCCAGAGCAAAACTTCTGGATAGTTCTCTTACTGTGAGCCACAAGCACAGTTTTCCTTCCACGCTAAGATGAGTTTATAAAAACCTTCTTGTGCTGGAAGTTAGACCTGTGCCTGTGAGACAGAGCTGCCCTGCAGCCTCCCAGCTCCTCTCCCTCCCTGCACAGGTGTTTATGGGCTGTGATCCAGCCAGCCAGCCAGCAGCCCTGCTCTAGACAGGCTCCGTTCATCCTGTGGGTATCTTTCACCCCAAGGCATGTTCTCCCAATGTGTTAAGCATCTTTCTCCCACGTCTTGAAACCCTCTCCAGTTTTTTGTTTTCTCCTTGAAGAGTGCAGAGCTGCCCATCAGGGCTGAAAACAGAGGTAATGGGAACCTCCTGCACTCACAGACTTGCTCTGGTTAAATGCCCATGAGTATCTTGTGGCCACAGGAAGTTGTCTGAGGAGATCAGGTCAGGCAATTTATTGTGATTCCTGACATTCCTTCTCTCACTGCATTATTCTGTACTCCCCACTGCTCCTAAGGGCTTTGTTTGAGGATTGCTTTCCAGTGTGGATTTCTGAGGGATCTAAAATCACTTGTAAACTACAGCTTGAGTGTTTCTCTGTAAATTTGCAATATAAATGTATGAATGTGATTTTCACTGTCTGGTTCATATTTATTTAAGATTTACAGACTGTAAGACTTAAAAGGGTCTTCCTTCCTTCCCATTTTAAAGTTGGTTACCATCAGAGCCACATCTTTTAAGAAACTGTAAAACTTCTGGATTTCATGATTTCTCTGAGGCCTTTCAACACCTCAGTATTAATTTTTCACCCTGGAGTTTTATTATTATATTCTTGGCATACATTGTTCTTTCTCCTCTGCTTTGCCTATTAATCCTTATTAATCTTCAGGGGCAACACAGTCTAGTGACTTTAACATGGCACCTGGGAGTGAAAGACCCAAGTGCTAATCCTGACTTTGCAGCTGACTTGCCATGTGGCTTCAAACAAGCCACATCTCAGTCACAGTCTCCCTGTCAGTTCTATAGAGATAATAATTCTTGCTTAGCTCTACCTAAATACCTCTCAGGGGCATTGTATTAAGTAGTTAATACTTGTAAAGTGATTTGGATCTCCAAATTGCTGTATAATCAGCATGGGTATTAACCATACAGAGAATTTTATAAATCTGTAAATGCTGAGTCTTCTGTCCTGCATCTGCTCAGATTTTTCCTGCAGTCTGGCCCCAAAAACCATGCAAAGTTTCAACACAGATGAGCTAACTTTAATATTTTTCAGTGGAGACGAGCAGAAGAAAAATCCTTGTTATTTTACATTAATAAAATGGTTAATTTCCAATGCCGGTGTTAGGAAGGTCTCAGTCATTGCAAACAAAGCAGCAGTCACCTTGGAAAACCCTTTCTGTCTCAACAGAAGTAGTCTCCTTATCCAGGGCAAAGTAACTTGGTTGAAGTGCTGCTTGCACTTAGGCTATTGCAGACAAGAATTGTCAATGTTGTGCCACGGGCTTTAAAAGATTTATTGGGAAGTCTGAAAGCTCAGAAATTAAAGTAGATTTTTTTTTGAGAAGTCCAAATATGTGAAAATAGGGGAAAGACAAGCCTGAATTCCCCAAATAGTGGTAACACTTCCCAGAGATGTGCTATGTCAATCAACTGTGATGCATTTGCTACTACCCAAGTATCTGCTTGGATTGTGCAAGGAAATAAAAAAGAAGACAGGGGTAACATCCTAGGCTGATTGAAACCAGTGGTTAAACTCTCACTGACTTCAGAGGAGGCAGTTTTCATCCTAGGTGCAGGAGAAATTGTAGCAATGGTTCCTCAGTCTCTGTTTCTTAAATGGTGGTTTTGATGGATTGGCTTCTGAATCTTTTTACTCATTTCTCATCATGTTCTAATATAGCTTCTACTCCCTTTATAATGTCTTTCTGCCCACAATTTATTTTCTTCATTAATTTTTTCCCCTTAATCCCTTTCCCCTTTTGTGTTCATTTTGTTTTCTGACATGCTCTCAGCTGCCTCTCTCAATTTCTGTTGTCTCCCACCTCTGTGCACCACATCTCCTTCCCACAGCTCCTCATGCTGATGGTGATGCTGGCATCGTCCCTCCCTGAGCTCAATGGCCGAGGGGAGAGAAGTGAGCTTGACCTTCTGCCTTGCAGGGAGCAGGAGGCAGCTCCTAGGGAGGCTGTGAGACTGTGTTTGTGTGCACACCTGTGAGAGAAACACCGCCTTTAATAGCTGTGATGTTACAAACAGCACCAATTGTCTGTGACTGCTGGTTGTTTAACCCTTCTCTTGCAGGAATGCTGGAATGCATCTGCCTGAAGGCAAACAGAGCTCGGTGGCCAGCCTTGAGCAGGACCAAGACTCAGGCACGGCGTCTGGCTGCAGCAAGGGCTCTCTGCAGCAGGAGGAAAAGTGCACAGCCTGGAAGGCTTATGAGAGACAGGGACAAGCAAAATCCAGCCTGGAAATGTTGGATCTAATCCTTCCTTATGCCTCAAGTTAGCCAACACTGCTGAATTGATTGCAGTAGGATACGTTCCCACGCCAGTCAAAACAGATGTTCATACAGTAATTCCACTTCACAAGGGGAAAAAGTTCTAAGAAAATATTTCAAGAAGATGGGGTTAAGAATGTTACGTCAGATACAGAAAGAAGTCTTGGAAAAAAGTGATATGAGTGGAAAAGGGCAGGCTTTGGAGATTTACCAAGCTAAAACTTGGCTTAGTCACAGCATCCAGATGAAGAGTGTAAGGAAGATGCCCTTATACTTTAAATTTAATTTCCTGTCTATTTTGGAGTTTTGCTACTAAGAAGCACACAGATCAAAGTGCCATGTTAAAATGTCCCCAAATTTTGTGCAGGTCCAAGATCCAAGCAGGTCTCTAACTTTTTTCACTGTCATTTATAGTCGTGGCATTCAAATTTAGAGCTTGATCCTGCTTGCCAGCCATAGAATCTGATTCTGTAAGATAGGCAGTGATGTGAGCCAAGTTGGCAGGACAAGACTAAGCTCTTATTTTGTTTCATCTGACAGTTTCAGTGAGGCAATCTTGGCCTTCTTGTCATGCCTTGTGGAAGTGCAAATTTAGATGTCACGGAGATTTTAAAATCAGAGCTGGCAAACCACAAAAAAACCTTGGATCAGCTGGCTTAAGTCTTACTCTGGATTCTAGTTAAGTTGGATACCAAAAGAATTGCTTCTCTAATACACAGGAAATAATGGACTTACCCAAGTTAAGTAAGGCTGCTACAGTGCCTATTCCTTCAGTCCAAAAACACACACATTATAGTGACAGGGGGCTGAACAAAGCATTTGGATTAAGTGAAAAAACCAACTGAGGTTCCAGCCGTTCCTTTACCCAAAACTTAATTTTTTCCACTTTTGCTTATCTCTGATTTGTGCGGTTTTGGTTGCAGTCAGACTTGTGTGTAGCCAGACTTCATGAAATAAGTTTTCTGTGCTCAGTGGAGTGAAAAACTTCTCATCAGAAAGATATTTTCCTCCAAGTTTATCAAGGCTTTTTTTTTTTGAGAGAAATTCATTTGCAGAAATGATGCAGGCTCTGTGCTTTTTCTCTAGACCTGAGTGTTCTCATTTCCTTTTTCACTCATTTTCCTTTCTGATCAAGCATCAAGTATTGCCTGATGAAGAGATGAATAAAAGGGAATACAACACTAAAATTACATGATGTGGTTAAAATATTTGGACATGGCATATGTGAACACAATTAGCACTGTCTAAAAATGGTTCTAACAATGAACAGGGCTATGCAGTGTTGTGTTGCAATTTGCCCAATAAAGCTCTTCTCTCTAGATATTCCTGCCTTGGTGCTCTCCTAACAGGTCTTACAGAAAGAAAGCTTTGCTCCTTTTTCAGTTTGTTTCAGAATTAATTACAGACGGTTTCAAATTAGCTGAAATATTGCATTTCATATGCAGAAGCATTGTTTATAATGCCTCTACTAAGAATCATTCCTTCTGGGAGAAGGTAGATGTGACTGTTCATTTCAGGATGATTTCCCTCTTTTTCTTGATTGTCACTCCATATCCAGAAGTGAAAGGAAAAAGTCCCACACCAATTGCCATCGAGCACAGAGATGGACTTTTGTCCTGTTGCAGTGTTGGGACAGATTTGGCTTGTCCTGAATGCCTGTGCTGCAGACAGTCCCACCAGAAGGATGCATTTCCAGCAACGCACCCTGCTAATCCTCAACGCGTACATGATGGGAACAAAACGTAGGCATGTGTGTTCCCATGGGAGCTACAAGTGTAACTCGAATCAGCATCAGTTTTTATGGATTGACCATGACCAGGGTGATGCTGAAGCATGGAGAAGTCCCCCCAGGGCCAGCAGCCCACCCCAACTGTCCCTGGGCTGCCGTGGGTGGGAGGCAACCCCAAGGTGCCCAGGAAGGCGCCAGGCTGGGTGAGCTTCCAGTGGTGAGCCAGATCAGGCTGACAAGACTTCTATTTTACTGTGCTAAAGCTGTGAACTTTCTGAGGCTGCTCTTCCCCTGAGGTCTCCTGTGAAATGACAAGGCTTTCTGTTTGTCTTGGCTTGCCAGCGGAGGGGCTGGTTTCGCTTACACTGCTCACACCCTGCAGGACCAGTCTGTCCTTGTCCTCTCTTGAGGAAGGTGGCCACTTGCAGGCAAATGCTGCCTGATCTCCTCCTTCAGTGCAGGAACATGAGCAAAATGAAGGAACTTGAGAGGATTGATTACTGCCTCCCTGTACACTCTGCAAGGGGGGCATCTTAAACCCCTGCGGTTACCTGCCGCCACAGGAGAGTAGTCATACTATTTTTCTTTGAAAAGAAAAATCTTGTGTCTTCCCTTTTGAGATCGGCCAGGGCTAGAGTGCAGAGCCATGTCCCTGGGAGTGTGTTCTGATTGCTTCTTCAACTTCTGTTTATACAATTTTACAAAATTTTGGCAGGAATCAAGAGCACATACCAGGGTGTTGGCTTTTATGAATCTCGTGGGATGTGAAAGTCAAGCTGACTCGATGAACTTTGGTTACATATTCCAGACAAGCACAATGACTCTATTTATTCAGACTTGGCAGCCAGAATGCAGATTGACTCTGTGGGTAATAAATTTTCACAGCCACAAAACTTCAGTGGCAACCAACCTGATCCTGTGCAAAAAAAAATGCATATGAGGAAGCAGACTTGGGTTGCAAAAATATGCTAGATTATTATTCCATGAATGCGTACCAGTCAGTTCATTTATTTGGCTATTGATTGACACGAATTGCACAAATGATGCCAGGGATCTTTCTCTCCTTAAAGGGGAGAAAATTTTCTATTACAAAATGTTCATGTTGTAAAAGGACAAGTGAGGGGGGGGAAAAAAGAGAATTGTTCACATTACAATTGACAATCTCCTTTTAATATTTCACCCAAGACTGATTTAAGTTATCCGGTGACCTCTACGGAGAAGAGCAGGGTATTATAATAGGGACTGTTTCATGTGCTATGCCACACTTCAAAGAGCCAAAAGGCAATAACCACTACAATTCAGCAGTCTGAACAATCTTAAGTACAATTTTGACATCTTCATGCTACAAAGCTTCAGATGCTTTCTGGGAGAGATGATGATGAAATTATTACTCTATGTGTTATAAATCAGAATGAATTGGCTCTTTAACTTGCAGATTTATGTTAACTACCTTGGTATCTGCTAATTGCATGCTCTTCAGATATTGATTGAGGATTAAAAAGTATATTTTCTTCAATCTGTGTGGTGTAAAATATGCCAACAGGAAATTTTCTCTCTGCATATTAGATCCTATGATCACTGCCTGTAAAATTGAAACGATCAGTTTAAATGGATAAACTATGCTCATTAAAGAGGAAAAATACATTTATGTAATTAAAATTACGAGACTAATATGTGTGGATAATATAATTACTGTGGGTGCACATGTACTCAGCTCAAACCCAGCCTCTTTGGCTTCTCCTGGGTCTGTGAATCTCAATACCTTAATTGCTGGTGTTGAGGGAAGGGCTGGGAATGCTTTGCCCACCGTAGTCTCAAAGCTTTTAATCATGCCTCTGTCTTGCATTTGGCCTCCCTCATCCATGGCTCACATTCCTTGGTTTGGTCACAGCATTCCAAACACCAGCCCTGGGAGCACAGAAGCACCTGTTCCCCTTTGCACCACTTCAGAAACTTCCCATTCGCTGCTTGGCAATTTCAGACTTCAATGCAAAATCTCCTCCAAAGTCTTCAAAGTTTTTCCCCTGAAGTTCCCCATTTAGAAATCAGCAAAATTAAAAGCTTCCTGGCTAATGCACAGCTCACCTTCAGCTCTTTGAGAAACTGGACTTCTGCTCAATGGTTATATGAGTCTGCTCAAAGGTTAATTTATTACATAAGGAATATCTGGGAATCTCTCATGTACTGTTCCTGTTCATTAATCTCTGATTTTTTTTTTCTTTCCTGTTTCTGAGCTCAGGAGATATGAGATAAAAGAGCCTCTGAGTTAGGAAGTAAAGGAAACGAGTTGTGCTGACATTTAAACACAGGTCCATCTGAGCAGTTATTGGAAGAGAGAGTCTGTGTTACTCTTTTTTGTGTCTATTTCCTGCAAGGTGGATGGAAAGGCAGTGTTTTGTTTTTTCAGCAAGTATATTTATTTAGGATTGTTCATTAAGCCTGCAGGTCTCAGCTAAGGTTCTACAAAGCATTTCATACAGTAGGAGCCAGCCTGTGCCTCTGGGAGATTTTTGTCTGTAGAGCCCAAGTTAGGAAAAAAAATGTGACTAGGAAAGGGGACCAAATAAATAAGTAATTTCCAAAGGCTGTTCATGCCAGGGCCTGTGATGATTAGAAGTGAGTCATGGGATCTCAGCCCTGCTCTTTGCTGTGTGGGTGGTGAGCTCTGTCCTGGCTCTGCAGAGCTTGCTGGAGCACCGAGGTGAAAGACCCAGCCTGTATCAGCTGCGTCTTGGAGCCCTGGTGACTGAGCAGATCCCTGGCACAGCACATGAACACACAAATGACGTTAATAATTACAAGTCATAGTGCTAAACCAGAGGTCCATGTGTGCCCGCCCGATTGGCAGGACTTTTCCACAATCTCTTCTCTGCCTAAACTACTCATGATCTTTATGCACAATAAACACTTTCACATGTCCTTTTCTGCTTGCCATGAAGCAAACCAGAATTTTTTATCTCTGGCTCTTCCAGCTGTTTCACTCTGACATCCATTACTCAGGATCCTGTCTCTCTGCCTGAAGGACATCTCTCCTGGCCAGCAGCTCCTGCCTCCCCTATCACCTTGGTCTGGCACCTTGGTCTGCTTTTGTTACTCTTCAGACATCCCTTCTATCCCTCACTTTACTTTGTCCTATGCTGTCTGTGAGCTGTATTTTAAGCTATCTAGACAAGCAGGAAGAGTAATTTAATGTGAAGTGTTTCAGGATGAAATATGTTACACAAAAAGAAATTGAATAAATATGTAAATAATAGAATTTGTGTGCTGAATCTTAACACCAAGAAGCTCTGCTCAAAATAGATGAAACAATGGTTTAGTATAAATATTAAAAAATTTTGATTTACCTGTTGTGTGGAATATGTTGAAAAATAGAGACATCTAATAAAAAGAGTTAAAGAAAATCATGCCTATCCTATGAACCTAGAATTATTTGTCTAAGTTTCTGAATTTCAGAAGTCTAGATACCAGCAGAAGTCCAGCCTACCCATCTAGATACTCCAGTTACCCATGACTGAAATAATCATATTTGAAGCTCACATGGCTTTGCCCCAGCCAGCAACATTATCATGCAGCTACTTGCTCACTCCCCCTGCCCCAGTGGGATGGGGAGGAGAGGCAGGGGAAAAAAAAGTTTGTGGGTTGATATAAGAACAGTTTAACAATTGAAATAAAAAAAAAATATTGTAAGAATTACAATAGCAATGAAAAGGATGAAAAGGGAGACAACAAAAAGAGAGGAATAAATTCCAAAGAAAGACAAGTGATGCAAAACACAATTGCTGACTGATGTCCAGCCCATTCCCAAGAAGTGATTGGTGCTTCCCAGCAAACTCCCCCCAGTTTATGTACTGGAAATGATGTTCTGTGGAAGGGAAATCCCTTTGGCCAGTTTAGGGCAGCTCTCCTGGCCATGGGCCCCCTCTGGCTTTCAATGCACCTGCTCTCCAGTGGAGCAGGAGACACTGAAAAGTCCTTGACTCGGGGTAAGCTAGGCAACAACTGAGACATCAGGGACTTACCAATGCTGTTCCCACACTGAATCAAACCACAGCACTCTACCAGGTAGTAAAAAGAAAACTGATTCTATCCCAGCCAAAACCAGGACAGAAAACCACATTATATCTGTGAGATGCAACCAGGAGCAGTACTGCCCTCATATACTCTGAAGGCATGGGTTGTGCATTTCAGGGAAAGAAGGAAGGGAAGGGGGTCTTGGCCTCTCATTCCCAACCAAAGCATCCACGCCAGGATACTGAGAAGAAAAGAGCATAGCACTGCTTGGCAACAAGGCACTCAGCTGGTCATGGGAAAGTCAAGCTTCAGCCCTATTCTACTGAATCCTTAATTATTTAGACAAAACACAACAATATTTTAAGGAAAAATTGGGAGACACCTCCTACAGCCAACAAAACCCAGCTCCCCTGACACATGGAAAACACCGGATGGTGTATCTGCTGCCAGTCAGGTAGTTCAGGGTGTTCAAAACACAGTTGCTGTAATCACTGTGTTACAGAGCGAACCAAATGCACAGCTAAGGTGTGCATTTCTCAGTTTTCTTTAGCTTTCTTAGCAGGCACGCAGAGTCAGGACCAAAAATGCTCAGAGGAGAGGCCAGGGCTGGGGGGATGCCGGAGGCAGGTAGGAGATAAGCAGCCCAGCAGCTAGTCCCCAGGGCCAGCTCATGATTGCAAAGTTGGCCTGAACCCTTAATCCAGAATTCCTGTTTCTCCCCTCCTTGGCCACTCTTTAAAACAAAACAAATTCAAATCAGAAGGAAGCTGATACAAAAACCTTCTGGGTCGCATCAAGGTAATAAATCACGAGCACTGCAGCCTGCTCCCTACCAATCCAGCAGTTAGCACATGCAGGCTGGCTCTGAGCAGCAACATCTGTTACTCCAGTTACAGTACTGCCATGTATTTTGATAACCTTTCTGTATGTTTAGAAAAAGCATTAGCAAAATATTTGCAGTAGCTCAGTCTCGACATGAAACATGCTTCAAGTGGCACGTTACTTGTCTGGTTCTTACCTGGTCATTCTCCTCTTCATCACTGCTTAACTTGAGGTCATCTTCTAGCATTCTGGAAAGCAAGCAGAATTAATTATAACTTATCAAAATGCTTTAGATTGGGTATTTTCTCAGAGCTGCTGTAAATATTTAATAATGTACATAGAAAGAAAATATATTTTATCCCAGGAACTTTGTAGCTGTGACACTATATCTTATCCAGCTGCCATCAACTAACTTTTTAATTAATTTCCTACTATTGCTGCCTAAAAGAAAATGTTGGTTAGAGTAATAAAGGATTTTGCAAAGATTCTTGTTATTACAGTCACTGACAAACAATTTTTTATGCTAAAAAGAATATTTTTGATGCTGACAGGGAAGTAGTCTGCCTGAGAGGAAATTTTTTGTCCATTTGGCTTTGAACTTACAAAACAGAAGTAGATGTTTACACTGGCAATACTGCAGCACAAAATAAGGCTCAGTGATGTTTCCCAAAGGCCACTTTTACTTTATTGCATGTTTGTTGTAAAATTGACATTGACTGAAACAATTAAAACTAAAATATATTTTCTCAGTGAACAAGAGTATCCACAGGATTTCACTGTCATGTAAATATAGAAAATAATGCATCTTTTCTAATGAGGGTTTCATCCTGCCTTCCCATATCCTTTCCCCAACTTGATTAAACTGGTTCACAAAGAAGAGGAATCTGGTTTTATCCATGTTTTTTTTTACAATCTAAGATTAAGTAACCAGCAGTTAAAGGAGTTGAAGACGTGCAAAGATTTCCCCCAGTGCTTGAAAAGTCTTAGAGAATAGGACCTATTTTTAAAAAGTGCCTCGGTAATAATAGTAATAATTCAGAAAGTTGCTAATTTTTCTTGCACTCTGGGAAAAAAGAATCTGTAATTTCATCTCAGCTCCAGAAGAAAGCTTGGTGAGCAATTCAAACACATCCTGTGCCGTGGGTGGTCCCTGGAGTGTAAGTATTGCAAGAAGACATATGTAGTAATTTCAAACCACCTCCTTGTACTTGTGCCTAGATCTTCCAAGAGCGTGCCTGCAAAGCATGACTCTTCCATGGGCTCCATGGTGTGCTGTGTCTGAAAAGAGCCCAGAGCCCCAGCAGGCTCTCCTCAGCTCCTCGTGTGCGCACAGTCCCTGCCTGCTGCTGCTGGCACAGCTGCTTCCCCATCTCCCCATGGCACCTTTCAGGGAACGGAGGTGGAAGAGAACAGGGCTGGGGGTCTGAGCAGAAATTCTTGCTGGTTCATCTCTTAAAGATTCTCCTCTTGCTTTTTTCCCCACATTTCCTTCTACTTGTGCCAACGTTTCTCCTCTGTAAAATCAACGTATCAAACTCAGCAAAACCTCTTGGCAGTGCAGACACCTTGAATATACAGAACATTCATTGAGTTGGAGGGACTTGACAATCTCCCAGCAGGTCTTGCCTATATTTTATCTCACAGTGTGTCCATTGTTAGGAAAAAGCTCTCTCTGCCATCTCCCAAATCAGCAAACCTTTGATGGCCATATCAATGCAGGCACTGACCCAGCTAACAAGCCCTTTTGAGAAGTGGGCAAACAGGACAGGTATAATGACACAGGATACAGCTCCCAGGGGATAAACCACGTCAGAGAGGCAAAACTTCCTGTAAACACCACAAGATCCATACTGGCCTTGGATCCCATCACTTTCAGGGATCCAAACAATCTTATAACTGCTCATTCTTTTAATTGGATCTGTTTAGGCCATGCCTCAGAAAGCACTGCATGAAAATAGAAAGCTCAGATCTGGGATTTGGCACCTGTGTGATGAAATATGCACTGATAGTGATTTAACCAGAAAGTGGTATGCTTGTGTGAAAAGGAGAACTCCCAGGGTGTCACTTCCTGCTCTTCCTTCAGTGCATGAATTTCTGCTAGTGATGTGGTTGTTAAGCACATTTACTTTAGGTTTAGCAGTTTAGTTCTTCTCCTAAATGGAAACTGAAAAATCAAAAGCATAAAATGAAACATTCTGGATACCTCTGTGTATTTATCAGTGTCCTGGAATTTTGTATTAACATATAAAGAAGTGTTTTGTGAGCTTGTCATTAGAAGCAACTAGGATATTTAGAAGCGTTCGGGCTGTGTGGTCCTGTGAGACAAGGACTACAATCCAGTACCATCCACACAAAAGGAATAACAAACAGCAGCACTGATCCTTCAAACCCTCCTTGCTTGTACATCTTAGACCATCTTTATTTTCCCTGTCTGTTTTTCATTTCAGAAGTGCTGATTTCCAAGAAAAGCACTGCCTGCCTGGGGCTCCTGGCCCCTTTTGGAACCACCATCAGACTACAAACATGCTCCTAACACTGGCGATAGGAAAAAAACCAGGTCATCATAAAATGCTTGCTTGCTTTCTTTTTCCCCCCCTAGAGAGGGATGTGTCTGATACAAGGATGTATCAGGTTGCCAGTATACAGATCTTCCTTGTAAAGCAGGAGCTGTGCAGGTATAACCTCTGTGCCTGAAAGCCTTTGCTGGCTCTCAGACAGCTTTTGCTCTCAGGTGAGGCTCTCAGCCCTCATCCACAAAGCCACAGCCAGAGCAGGACACAGTGTCACCTGGCCTGGGCAGAGAGGCTCCTTGGGCACCAGGGCAAGGTGCTGAGGTCCTTGGGCTGAGGAGGGAATGTTTATGTTACAGGGATTCCATTGTACACTAAGTGTTTTTAGTAAGGTATATCAATTATAAGTACGGATGTTTTTGAGGAATGTTTCTCCTTAGCAGCTCATTTCCATCATGAAAACAATGGTGGTTGAAAGAAGAATTCCACAACTGGACCACTTGAAGACCCCACTTGAAAAGAGTGAGAACAGAAGAGAAGTAAAATACTCTAAGCTCACCAGAGGCATTGCATTAAGTAGTAATTTATCTCAAAAGCACTTTGACACAAATTCAGCACAGAATGAGCTTTGGTACACCCTGTTAGCAGAGCACTTCAGACAATGTTTAAAACCACCCTTGTTTGGGATGGGATTTCTTTACATAGTCTGGCAAACTTAGTGTAAGGATGGAGAGACAAGCACCGACAAGCTCATGTGCAAACACAGCCTTTACAGTTTTTTCAGAACATGCAAAATTCAGGCCAGTAAGTGACATCATGCATGGGCTTCAGATTTTTTAAAATGAACCTGGCTTTGATGTATTTGGGCACTGGTAAAGAGGTAAGGAAATACAACCTTGTAAACAAAAGCCAGAAAAATGAAGTGGTACTCAAAGCAGCTCTGAAAAACACACAGCACCACTTGGGGCTTCTGCACTTGAAAAGGGCACATACGGTCAGGAAGTCACTTTGCAGAACCTAATTATACATTTTAGTGAAATCTCCGTGAGGTTGTGGAGGCAGTGAGGGGTGGGCTCAGGCAGGAGTGCTCACTGCTCTCTAATGAATGCATTTGTTCCTTTCTCTACAAAGAATGAGACAGGTAGAGGCACAGTGAGAGGAAAGGAGGATGGGTTTGGGATATTGGGAAATGCCTCAGCAAGCCAGATGCTTTCATTCTCCAGGAACAAGGGGCTGCAGCCTGGGGTGATGGGCCATTCAGTTAGAGGGGAAAAGGAGGGGCTGTGCAGGCTTACTTAGGAGGAGAGGAAAATCCAAAGTGGTCTGGAGGGCACTGATGTACAACATCTGCCAACATCAACGTGACCGTGTGTCCGAAACTCCGACAGCTCTTTAGAAACCCTGACCTGTTTTAATCTGGGGGTTACTCACTGCATTGGTTCAGAAGGACACTGGGGCTGGGGTAGCCTTGTGCTGCACTCCACTGTGGGACTCTCACTCATCCCAACATGCCAAAGGGCCAGGGGTTGCTCCTGATCAAAATCACAGGGGATTCGGGATGGGAAGTCATCACAGGCTGCCAGGGAACCACCTTGCTCAAATGGAATAGTTGAGACTTGCAACTCTGCTGTTTTGCTTGTCTGCCTTTTCACTGGTTTGTCACTGCAGGAAAGCTAAGTCCCGAGCAAGTGTTATCTTCAGCCCAGCCAGAGCGCAGGGAGTAGCAGGAAGACATCTAGCTTCCCCTCTGGGAATTAACATCCAAGTAACAACAAGTTTCAGGTGTAAGGGTAGAGTCAGGCCTTATGTCAAAGCTTTCTGACAGAGCTGGATGATTCCCCTTCTGAGAAGAAGGAGATGCTGGGGAAGAAGATGTCAAAGCAGCAGTGTCTGGAGGAGGTTGTCCTCAAGAGCCAGCCAAGAATCTGTGGTCACTTTTGATGTATGGAGCCACTCTGAGGTGATTCCAGCATAGCCCTGCTTAGAAGGATATCTATTCTCTTCTACAGTGGAGACATGCCTGAATCCTGGAATTATCCTTCATACCTGCTGGTGCATGTGAAAGAAGCAACAGGCATTACACCTTGTATTTCACTTTAACCTCCGATAAATTTCACATTCCTTGGCCTAAGGTCTGCTTTCCTTCCCCCTGCAAATCACTTACTGAGTCATAAAACTCTCAAAAAATTCCTCTGTGGTGTGTATTTTTTTAAAATTAATTAGAGAAAGATTCCCTTTTGGCATCTCAAGAGAGGTTATACAAATGAGGGACAAAACTCTACGTCCCTCTGGTGGTCTAAGCTACTCTACAAGATATGGCCTTTCTTCATGATAATGTTGATCATTATAACGACCAGAAAAAAAATCAGGACGGGGAAAAATATTGATAGTAATTAAATCAGTTACACTAATGCTTTAGGAGAGAACATGCCAATGGTTTGTGAGCCCAGGATACAAATACATGTATATTGTACTTGTCATTTAAGTAAACTCAGAAGTTGCTGTCTTTGCAATCTGTAAAAGGTCTCCTGAACGTGTTAATCTGATCGAGCGTGTTGTTCCAGTTCAATTCTAGGCAGCATCTCAGTCAGAATACCATGTGAATTATGGACTTCTATGGTTTCTTCTCATTAGGGTAGGAAAGGAACTTCAGTAGTGGAAATATACTTTGATTTTAGCTGAAGTGAAACCCCACTAAGCAAAGAGTTGCAATGAAATACCAAAATCAAATAACTAAGTGCTCATTTGAGTTTAGGTTACCACAATGTTTTATTCTGAATGCTTTTGGAAAATTATCTTATTTTCAATGTACCTTACTGGCATTTTATTTTTTTTCCCATAAATGCATACTGACCTTTCAAGAACTGGGCATTAGTTTTGATATTACCAGAAACCCAGAGAGAAAATAGATATTATTCTAAGCAGCAGTATGCTAGAAGACTTTCAGACTGCCCCCAGATGTTTAAAGTCTCAACAGATGTGCTGATATAGGAGAAGAAAACTATTCCTTCACATTATAAAAAAAGCAAAACAAAACCTTCCTGGGGCACAGCACAATGCAAGACCTTTAACTCTTGTCCCCAGCAAAATGAGAGAGAATGCCAGGTGGGAATCTGATGTTCCTACCCAGACTGTGCCCTTATGTTACTGGGATTGTTTCAGCTATGAGTGCTCACGTACATAATATGACTTAAGCTCCAATAAGACAAATGTACCTTCAGTTTCTGGCTGTCTTCCATTGCTTTCTAAAAGAGAAAAGCTAGGAAAAAAATGCCTGGTAAGAAGTACAGAGAATTCATAAGAAACAGATGAACATGTTTCCTTTCTTAAAAAAAAAAAAAAAAAAAAAAAGAAAAAGTAAAAAAAAAGAAAAAAGGAAAACGAATGTTGTTGCTATAACCTTGGTTACTTGCACATAACACATGGGCAGTTATATATTCACTACTTACCTACAGCCAAACCAGGTATTTCAAATAGCTTTGTTTACTAATCCTAAATATAGGAGTGGCTGCTTTTATACAGTAGTAATTTTTAATTAATTAGATTCTGATTGCTGAAATTATTTTTCACTCTAGTGCTATAACTGATGCAAATGTTTCACTTTGGAAAAGCTCATGCATTTATATTATCTGAAAAGTGTAGTATTTATTTTTGTTTTATACAAAATAAAGTCAAAAGCTTATGGATTAAGGTAAGCAACAAGATCAAGAGGATATTTTATAAGTGCTGTAACAGAGCTTTCAACAGGATTGTAAGACCTCTGCAAGCACTGCTTGCAGCATGTAAAATTCACTCTGGATATATGATGTTTAAGTTGTAAAAATCCCCTAACAAACAGTTTGTGCAAGTTCTGCTACACAGAAACATGCAGGAAAACATGATTATATAGAATACCATCAAATCTAATTAAAAACAGAGGGAGAAAGCCAGTAAAATCAGGCTGGTGAAATATTAATGTACTTAATGCTGGAATGAAGCCTATATATCAATGTGAGATTTAATTCCAGAGCATAGAATTTAAATGCCTGAAAAACGGACTCAGTCTATAGAAATAGAATTAGCAATTCCAATAAAAAATAGATACTCTGAAGGAAAAGTTTTCTGTCCTTGGCTTGAATCCATCTAGGCTGGTCTGCCCTGCTCTTCAAAACCATTTAGACCGGCTAAATATTCTGCTAAATTCCCATTACACTGATGGTCTCATTAGAAATGCAAGGCAGTCCTCTCCAAGGGATACAGCCATCACTCTCTCCTAGGAGCAGAAGCTGAAATAAGGTTTCTTCTGCAGCAGCTGCCCCTGTGAGCGACTGTGTTTGCCCTGGTGATGTTTTTCCCCTATAAAGAAAGGGACAACAAGTGCAATTGAATCATACCCTGATTTTTTTAAGTCCTTGGCAGGGTGGTGAGAAAGTGCCCCACAGACCACAGCAATTCCTGAGAATGATGTTTGGGCAGAAGGACCCAGAGTACCTCCTGAAAAATGAGAGGGATTGAGGAAAGCAAGGAAACAAACGCCTGTGAGGCCGCTCCCTGAACAAGGAAGGTGCCAAAAAATGCACAAATACTCAGAAGAAGGGAAGAGCGATGAGCGACACATCAGCAGCTCTCACCTAAGTGGTCCAATCAGTCTGAAGGATTGCCAAAGTTTCATGGCTAATCATGCTCTGTGTGACAGGAGGAAACACATTTGAGGAATAAGAGTTCTGAATGTGCTGCTTGCAATTTTCTGATCTGTTTCTTGCCTGCCTGCCCCTGCACCCCCCAAAGCTTCTCTAGGCATGATAAGCAGTTATTTACTAACGCTCTCCCTCTGATTTCCGAGCCATTGCTGATGCTGCCACCTAAAAAATATTCATTTCAAATGTGAAATGAAGTAAGAGTGTACGAACTGCAGCACTGCCTGTGTCAGCCATTGTGGCAGAAATCTTGGGGAATTTATTGTGTCTGAGACAGAGCTGCCACTGCCGAGTCTCCGAGCTGAATGTGCAGCATCTGATTTTGTACTCTGATTATTTCCTTCCAAATGATCTCTTACTGCCTAATCCCCAGCAATACAAGCATCTGTCCTTATGCTGGAGTCATCATGAGGGTGAGGTTTACCCCACATTTCAAGGTACATCATGAATAACCCTCAGATTTTGCTAGCCAGTGGTGTTCCAGCCAGTGCCTGTATGGTGACATGGAAGATCTGAGGTGTACGGACATTTCTCTCTGGGGTAGCTGATTTTAAATAACTTATTGTCTCTAGGCACTGTTCAGCTTCCTGTCTGTCTAATAGGCAAACCTGCTTTTTCTCATGTAAAAAAAGTATTTATTGACTCTAACATTATTACAGCTTTAATACTTCCAGTTAATGAGGGGCTATTGCTAGAATTTCTTTATCATTGTTGTTTTTCATGTCCCTTAAGAAACTCTCCTTGAGCTTTTGTCTAGTATCATCCATTCCTTTTATCCATATTCAGTATTTTACATTTTCTTTTTTAGACTGTTATATGTCATGTGTATTTATTCATACTACATGTATTTTAAATTTCATGTCTTTTGCACAAATTGCTTTTTCTTTTTAATTCCTAGTTTTACTTGACTACTGAACTAAAGCTGAACTAGCTTTTTGTTGGTTTTTGCCTTGATTGTAGAAATGCAGCCTTTTGCTAGCCTAACAAACTCTGCTTTAAAAATTTCAAGTTGCCTTGTTTCTAGGCTTTTCTACCCCATCAATTTATGGTCAACAATTTCTTATGCTTTGGGACACCCACCTTTCCTTATTGGGACTGTCCTTTATTTTTCTAGCTTGTACATAATAAAATCATGGTCTGGTTCGCCATGTGCTTCCCATCCACTGACCAATTTATCTTTATTCAAATGAAGGGTGAGAATGCCTGGTAAAAAGTCATCAGTGCTAGAAAAGCGCCACAAAGACCATCTACAATCTTTACTCCACTTTCAAAGCTGTCTGTGTGGACCTCTGGTGATACCTTCCAAACTAAGACCTCTGCAATCCACTTGATTAATCTCCCTTTCCTTTACAGATTGTTGCCTATGGAGCACCTTCATCCTCTTTTCTAACTAGAGTTGATATTCAGTTGATATTTTGTCTCTGGGATAAAGAAGAAGTTTGTTGGATATCCTGAGCTGGAGTTTTCCATGTCAAGAAAGGCTAGAGGAGGAAAGGAACAATTCTCAAAGGCACCTGGCTGACTGGCTGATACAGAGAGGCTATTGCAGAATATATGAATGGCACAGGAACATATGGGAACTATACCTCCTCCATTCCCTCTGCAGCTCCAGCCAGTAGAAGCACATCTGTGAAAGACACACCAGGACCCCTGAAGTTTTCAGCATTTCCTTTCAAATACTTTGCCTAGCCATTTCCTGGAAAGTCACTAAATGTATTTTACTCAGTCCCGTCTGCAATACTTATAGCTTCATTTAGTTTTAATATAGTTATAAATGGGCTGTAGCGGCCTGCTTTTTTTAATAACTAAGTAAATGAAACCCTGTCTGTAATAATAAATGAACCATCCATCTGGGAGGCCTCCAGTAAAAATTTCAACAGGTATTTATTGCTCCTTTATGTAAACAGTACTCTGGACAATACAAGTGATTATACTCTCTGTCAGCCTTGTCAGGAAGGAGACAGTAGAGTTTTGGATGAAGTTCCATAGCATACACACTGAATTTAGCAGTTTATTTGACTAGATGGAGAAAAAAATGATTAAAACAAGAAAATAAACAGACAAGAATCCAGTTGGCTACTGTGAAAGGAAGCATACCATTTTATTTAAAGATACAGGCTGTGAGGATAATCAATAGAAAATTGACAGGTCTGTAGTGCTACAGACTTCTCGCAATTCCAGATGCTACACAGACAGCTCCCTAAACAACCCCACCCCCTCAAAAGTGGAAGGAGTTTCACTGTAAAATCAACTCTTTACAGAGACTTTAAAATATATTGTACCCTTATGGAAGAGCAGTGCCTTGGGACAATCTCCAACTGGAGTTGAAATTCATGCTATCCCTCCCTGAGGGTCATCCCTTTCATTCATGGACACTGTTCACACTCTGGAAAGGGCAAAAGCGTGACACTTTTCAAGTAATGAAACTTTAATTTAAAGAAATCTCACTGTGAAAATCATCTTCATACCAGTGTTATATTCTGGCTCCTAATTACACACCGTTACATTGGAATAATACAATGTCAGAATAAATTGTCAAATAACAAATTCTAATAACTAATTCCACTGTGTGGCAAGGTGGGGGGGAGGGAAGAAAGAAACAAGAGGCAGAAAGACCTGAAAACTCACACATGGCCAAGGTGGTGTGCTATGACTCGATGCTGAGGAGTGAGCCATGGGGAGTTCTGTGCATTAAACATGCAGGGGCCATTGTGACTTTTGTCAAAATTTCCAGCCTTCAAATTTCTGTGGGAATGAGCTTAAACCTCTCCCATGAGCAGATTTCTCAGAGCCTTTCATTTTCAGCCGAGATAGTCACAGGGAAGAATGCACTATTTTTTTCCTTCTGAGGCAGACTGTAAAAGGAAAGCAAAGCTCTCTGCCCAACCCCAGGCATCCTGCCCCATGGGGCAAATGGATTGCTGCTCCTTAGGAGTCCTGCAGCCTGCATGCTCAGCTCAGAGACAGGGAATGTGCTGCTCCTGAAGCTACATCCATGGCCAGGGTGTTTCCAACAGGGTTACCTGGCTTCTCAAGGTTAATTTATTAGGAGATGGTGCATTAGTGATAGTGCTCTCTTTACTCCTCTCTGCTTCTGGTATGTTGGGGAAAAGAGAATCCCAACAGGGCAGACATCTCTGAACTGATAGCAGTCCTGCCAAAATACAGGAATTCTCGGGTTTGCTTGAGGATGGGCTGAAGGAGGAAGGGAGAGAGGAAGGGGCTGCTAAGGGAGCTCCAGGACTTGGAGCACAAGTTCTGCAGGGACAGGGAAGGTGGAGGCTGGCACTGGCACCTGGGGCAAGTTCCTGGCCATGAACTTTGCTGCTGGGGGAAGACAACACATGTGCAAGGTGCAGTGGCCAGCTAATTCCTTTGCTTCCCACGGAGCAGCAGGGAAGGGATGGGTGCTCACGCAGGGTCCCATCAATTCAAACTGCCCTGTGCAGCTCCACTGAGGAGGGGGTTTCCCCCAGCTGCCCTGGGGTCTGGTGTCACCAAGTGCTTCTGGCCTGCTTGTTTCACTTGGAGATAACCCCTTCTAGGGTGCATAATTGGCTATTCCTCTTTCTTAGAAATAATCTCCTTTGGACATGGCAACAGCAAAAATAGTCAGCTGAGGGCTGCTCCTCGGATGAGAAGAGATTTATTCCCAGCATTCAGATGCACATGCTGTGCAGAAATACACCACCTGCACTCCAATATATATGTATTTAAAAAAAAAAAGAAAAGAAAAAGTCCTTTTTCTAAAAAACACTCTTTGAAAAAAATTATGAATTTAGCTCTCAAACAGTAAACCACACTATATCTCCTTTCTAATGTCTCTTTTTAAATATACACCAGGGAACAACTCTCATAACTCACTTGAAACACACTATCTTATGAGTTATAGGTCAGTCTTCTATGCTCAGAGTGTGTGTTGCACTTCCACACAACCTTATGAATTTTCCATCCCTCATCATTCATATCATGTCAGAATATCTATTACAAACCCTTGTTTGCAAGAAGGGCTTCTATTTTATCCTTTCCTTTTATCACTGCTCCTAAATTTTCTTCTGGACACCAGCTTGGCATGCTGGCAGTATCATGCTGGCAGTTTCTGAGAAAAAATCAGTCAAAAAGCCTGTGTCAGGATTGTAAAGAAATTGCAAAGAAATTGCAAAGAATTGAAAAGAAATAGCCTATTTTAACTAATAGGAGTAGTGTATAAAAATGAATTAAACACAATTGTATTCTGATTGCCAACTTCTACCACCCAGCAGCAAACTACCACAACCATATCCTAAAAAAATATTCATTTGGAAGTCTAAATTATATCTGATAATGCTTTCTGCCATCATAAAACTTTGGAAATGTTGAATCATCTCAAGAAAAATGTCAACAATAATTTTTCACAAAGACTCAAGCACGGACAAGACTGACTAGAGTCTTGTGTGAGGGATTTAGAGCTGAGGGGAATTTTCTAACACAGTTTAACCATCAGGAACAGTGTGAGGACCAGCCAAAATGCTTGGCAATTGCTAGATTTGAGCAATGCTTTTCCCTAAATAATTAAAGAAGTTTAAAGTCTGTATAAAATTACAAACTTCAACATTTCTGAAATGCTGTTCAAAAACATTACTTTGAAATATTCTTGTATCTAGTACTGTAACAAGGGTGCCCAAGCACTATCAGGGGTAAGGTAACCTAAATGAAATTATTAGCCCAGAATGTAGTTCTTTTACATTTTGCTGAGAAAATTAACAAAACTATTTTTATTTTCAGTTACCCCACATAATTTTTATTGCATTAAGCAAAATATCAATTACCCCAGCTGATCCAGAAGCTAGTTTAATTCCGTTTGCAACCTACATTTGTTTTGAGTTTCATATGGGTCCACAGTACTTACTGGCTTCTTTCATTTTTTCTCTCTCATTGGCAGTTAATTGAAACTTTCAGTGAATTATTTTTTTCTGTCATCAGTTGTCAGACTGACATTAATAGATGCAAATATCCTCAGCAGTGTTGTGAGCAAGTGTCGCAATGAACCAAGCACACAGGAGTTGGATTCTCAGATTGCTGCGCCACTGAAATGGAAGGATTTGTGTTGCTGGCTTTTTTAGTTTTGCTTGTTTATTTCATAGAAACAGACAGGAATAAAGAATACTTGCTTAAATCTGCTCTGTTACATAGCTGGTTGTTTGGTTTGTATGTTTGTAATTTAGGATTATCTGATTCTTTTCCCAGGAAAAGAATTCTGTGCAGGCCCAACAGGATCTACCTATGGCCTCCACCTTTGAAAAAATGGCTTTAAGTACCACTTGACTTGCTATTACTTGATGTCAGCTCCAGTCCAATCAAAGCAATCACTATTATTTCAGAAGTATTTTTGGGTGTGGAAATAAAACATAGAGAACTTAATATTGTCAGAGCTGTGGATAATTATCTGTTTGATATTTAAATAAGAATAAACCCTACAGATAATCATACATGAATTTAGTACAACTGCAAATATGGTGTCTATATTGTGCAATATATATTCAAGAAGTCCTATATACAAGGAATGACACTTGACTTTTGAAGAATTCAATTTAGTAGTAACATTGTTAAGGATCAAAAGTAGATCTCCTGAACTAAATGTATTGGGTTACTTTAATCATCAGTGTCACTCTAGTAAAACCAGTTTCATCAGCAATTAATTTAGCTCACTATATTACCTTCAAGGCAAATGATTTTTACTGATAAGAGAAAAAACTTCAGATGTATATATTATATCAGGCACTTAAATATTTTTAGTGCTGATGACAGCAGAGATGGCTGATAAAAATAAGAAATAAAATAGACAAAATGTAGGAGACTGACAATAAAGAGCTTTGAAATATGTAAATTCCTTTCCAGAAGTTCTACAAACCCTTAGATTATCTCCAGCAGCAGAGTGTTTATTAGTCTAAAGAAATCATTGTGCATTTTTCAGTGTACTACAGAAAGGTTTTTCCTGTTCCAAAAATGCAGCAACCAGCCCTCATTACATCTTTTTATAAATGTCTTGAAAGCTGCAAGTTTATTTGCAATTGAAAGGAGTTCCAAAGAAGAACAGGGAGTAAAAAGAGGAATTCTGTCAGAATTTTCCTATTGATACTTTCTCTCACCCTTCCATCTAGCTGAACACACTTGCTCTCCTCATTACCAGGATCATTAACTAGTATGAAACAGGACCCATCCTATCAAGACCAATTTGCTACTGGGCTTTATCCTATTGCATTGTTTTCTAGTGAGAGATCTCTGCATAGGTACCTTCCCAACACCCTAAGAAATCAGAAGTGAGCAAACCCACGATAATTCTCATTCAATCAGAAAGAGGAAATAGAAGCAAAGAGATTCACTGCTTTTAAACAAAGTCACTGTTCAGGCAGATTGAGAAGCTCCAGGTCCTGCTGGGATAGGCACTGCCTCAGATGTGCCTGTGACCCAACATCTCGCTGTTCACTCTCTACTTCATCTTTGAGCCTGCACTAGGGGGAAATTTTGCGTGAAAGAAAGCCAAAGCCAAGGTGGGGAGGTGAAGAGGTGCTGAAATCCTCCAGAGAACAATCTCTCTTCTATCAGAGCACAGCAGAGCTACTGGAACAGAATATGTCAACACTCCAGAGCCCCTAATTCTCTGGCAAAAAGGCATTCCTACCTGAGACAGAGCAAGTGGGTTTTATGTAAAGAATGCATTTATTCATCTGCAGAATGTTGCAAATAAAAAATAAAATTGGACTGGACAATTTCAATTTCTTCCAGAAAAACCCATAACATTTGACCTATTTTGGTATTTTAAATCAAAATTTGATTATTTTAAGCTACGTGTGAGAGATCATTCATTCCTTACAAGGATTTGTTGTATTGCTTGTTTAGATTAGGATTAAATATTTTATCACGCTGGGACTGTTAACTCTTGACTTTCTTTACTGCTACACTCACGCAGTTATTAACTCCTGAAAGTCTTTGGTTTGGCATGTAATTGCTTCTTCCAGTAGTTTTTTTGAGATCTGAAACTGCACTTAGAAGTGGCCTTTAAAAACTTGGTTTTTTGATGGAGTTTCCCCCCATCCTTGTAATAGCTATGACAATTGGCCTGCTAATTATTATCATGTGCTATTAAAAATACATTTCAGCAGATGCATGAAGGAGCAGCAGGTAGAGGTAGGTTCCTCCTGCAGCCCTGCCTGGCGCCACTGGGCTGGGTGTGGGATGTCCCTGCAGCTGGGGGACGGTCCCTGACTGCCCCTCTGATGGGGACAGCTCTGCTGCCTGTGGGGCCTCAGATTTTAGCTTTTCTGTTTTGCAGATTCTGTACTGCTTTAGTGTGTACTTCTCAGCCTCATATTATGGGATAGTAAACTCTCTTCACAGAGTAGGCAGACAAAAGAATTCCTTCTCTAGCTGGGGACCAAGGACAAATGACCTAAATCTCAGGCCCAAGAGCATAAACAACAGTGGACTGGAGAGAGGAAAACAAGAAGGATGGGACTTCATCAGCTAAAACTATAATTGGACAGTTAACTCCAATATGCTAATGGACCAGAACTTATAAAAGTGTGAAGCCCCGTTAGAGGTTGTCCATTTTGTCACCATTTGGGGTTCATCTTGGGTGTAGCCCTGGCTGGGCTCTTGTGCTGCCCAAGGTGTGTCTTTTGAGGCCTTCTAATAAATCCCTACTTTATTCTGTAACTCTGTCTGGTCTCTGCTCTAGTCAGCCCCACAAGGCATCCGCAGCATGGCTTTCTGTGGGGCCTGGCTCTGTCCCAGCCCGGCGCTGCCATGGCAGTGACCCTGCAGGCAGGCAAGAACACCTGAAATCAGCCAAACTCGGGGTGTCCCTTGTCACAGCCAGGAGGGCTGGCTGAAAATGAGCTTGGAAGGATGGCCATGCCCTCTGGGGTGCTCTGGGAATGAGGGGGAGGGCTGCCCATAGCCTGCAGCACCTTCCCATGCACAGCTCTTGGGGCTGCTTCTGATGCAGCTGAAACACCAAGGATGGAGACCTTGTCCCACAGCCCCAGCTCTGAGCCTGCAAAGGGGAAATGGAGACACAGGAGGGGCCCTTCCCCAGCTGCTTGTGGCTCAGGGTTAGTCCCCAAGGAGTTCTGGGATGGCACTCAGGGCTGGGGCAAGGGACACTGTCACACATGCCCCAAAGAACCACACCAGGGGCTTAAAAATGTTGAAGACCTGGGCAAAGGCAGACAGAACGGAGTGTCTAGCTATTTAAACACAAACAAAGATATTTGGGACTGAAACCCAGGTCACAGCCCCGTTTTGGGGCTCCAGGCACAACCTGAGCCGTTTGCATCTTTGCTCTGACCCCACTCCCGAGGTGTGAGTGCCCTCTGACATGGGAGAGCAGGAAGAGGGCAGGGAGCAGGCGCTGGCACACCCTGCAGGGCATCACTCCTGGGCACCACCCCAGCCCTGAGCTGCTCTCCCTCCCCTGAGGACACTGTGCAAGGACTGAACCCAAGGAAGGAACAAGGAGGAAGGTACTAGTGAGAATTTACTTTGTGGTTCTAGTAGGAGCATCTTCAGTGCTCTTCAAAGATGGGGATGCTGATGTATTACATTGCCCCCCTGGACAGGTAAGGAGTGGGAGCTGTATAATGTATGGTGAGCATTTGATCACCAACCTCAAACAGATTTAGGGAAAAAAAATAATAATACACACTGAAAAATAAGTGGATGCAAACTAGGACACAAATATTTTCCATAGAATGCTGATTAATGTTGCATCAAATCACAATAAAATAGCCCCCAAGGCTCATTTTCCTATTTGTAAAAGGGTAATAATGATTAGCTTTACCAATGTTTGTAGCAGGCTGTGAGAGGGGTTGTGTGTTCAAAAGAAATACGAATGACCTGAAGAGGTCATTAGTTTGGGGATATTCTCTTGGACTGGCACCAAATCTCCTCTGACTCTACCTAACAAATCATACAGCAAAGAGTGAACTTTCATCTGCACTAGCTTCAGGCATATTTTAAATTACTTAAATGAGTGTAATTGCAAAATAATTTTACTCCACTGTTTTATAGCAGTTTTCTTGTTCTGCCAAAGGCAAGACTGGCAAGCCCTTGAAGGACAGGAGGCTGCTGAGAGGCTCATATTTTGTCAGGACTTCTCAGTCCAGAGGACTCACCTCATCTCAGCTAACATCCCATCACACAGGACCAGCACCCTGAGCCCCACCAGCAGGCAGGGCACCCCTGATTTACACCACTGGCACTTGGTCTGAGCATCTGATGAGGTGCTAACTATAGCAGGTCTGTGTGACTTGACTGTAGTCCTAGAGGTAATTTCCTACACCTTATTACCACATAATAATGGCCTCTTAACAACCAGGCTAATCAAGAATTAATGAGGCACTAAAACACTTTTAGGAACAATGAAGGATTAAAAAATTTCTCTTATGTGTTTTATTTAAAAAGCAATTAATTTTATAGTTACTGCCCTTACTTTGGAGTCATGTAAAAAGTCTTGGTACTTATCAAATGTATCAGTTAAAAGGTTTTATTCCTTTATCATTTATTTACTTATGTGAGGCTGCACATAACCTCAAGACAGTAGAACCAGATTTGGGCCCTGTCTGCCTCCCTCATGTAATTCCATTTGTCTGCTCAGACACTCCCCTGCTCTCACATGGTGAAGTACAACACCAAAATCAGAACAAAGTCAGCCCAAATCCACACTACTGCCAAAAAGGGATTTTTTTTTTCCTTATCTCTGGAAACTAGAGTGTTAGGGATTTTTATTTTGTTTTCTTTTGTTGGTGGTTTTTGTTGTTGTTATTGTTGTTGTTGTTTTGTTGGGGTTTGGTTTTTTTTTTTTTTGGTTTTTTTTTTTTTTTGTTTGTTTTTTGTTTTAGTTTTTGGGAAGAGAGGGTGCACTTCAATGGGGAGCCATCCTCGACAGAAGTTTTTGAGAAACAGAGTGAAATAAATGGTGGGGAAAAAGTAGGGATAATTTATGCTGCTAAAGGATTTCATATCAGTGACTCCATGCTGAATTAAAGCCCAAAAATGTATGCCTTTACCATTAGCCTGGAAGGGATAATCAAAACAAAAACATGTTCAGATTTGACTTATTTTTTAAAACTTCCTTCTGTGGTGTAAGGATGGGGGATATATCTTGGTTTGCTGAGAAAATCCCCAAAATAGATCATTCTGTGACAGATAACAGTTATGGTTAATAATTCCACTGCTGACATTGAAATTACACCAATTCCCAACATAATGGATAAGTAAATAGCACATCAGAAATTCTCAGATGCTTCCACACTTCCTATGCAATCAAAAAAAGAGAACTCCCTCATTAAATAATACACTGTCAGAAAAGGCAATTTGATTAAATAAACCTATCTGTCAATCATGCCTAAAGTTATAAAAGGAAAACATTTTGTAGCTAAGTAAAACTTTTCTCCATATTAATATCTCTCTCTCTCTTTTTATTTTCTTTTTCTTGTGTGATTCTTAAAGAGAAGTAATGAAAAACTATGTGCCCTAAAGGAAGATTGGGGCAATACCTAGCACCTGACAAAAGAGTTAGAAGTTAGTCTTTACCATTAAACAGAGGTGACATGATGGAAAAAGCAAGGGAGAACGAAGGCAAATTATGATATGCACTAATCCAGAAATCTGAGCTACTGTGGGTGTAATTTTTGTATCCCTTGTTAAATACATCTCTTTATTTCTTTTCTGTTTTTCAGAAGACATGGAGACATGTTTTGAAAGGGAGAAATAGAAAATGGGAGGGCTCACACAGGTGAAAAACAGTAAGAAATGAGGCTGCAGGGGATGAATCCTGACAAAACCAGGAATGTGATGGTAGGAAAACAACAGAAGGTTGCAGCAAGGAAGAAAATGAGGGGTAGAAAGTAGAAGGGGTGGATGGCAAAGGATGGACAGCAAGTAACAAGGCAGGGAAAGAGAAATCAGAAATCATAGCTTGCATTGAGCCTAAGGTGCCCAAGGATACCTGGAGAGTGGGCAGGGTTTTGGGGCTGTTCCCCACATTTGTTCTACTGGTTCCCCTCTGCCCCATTCCCAGTGCCACACTACCAAAGCATCAAACACTACCAAAGCAGCAGCAAATGAGGCCACACGTTACCCAGCTGCATTACAACAACAGTGGGGTTAATTTTTCATGCTATTTAATTTCATCAACACTCTGGGCTGGGGAGAGGGGGAGAGTTGTGTAACATGGTGTGATGGGTGGAAAGTCTCTGAACGTCACTGTGTCTGGTGGCCAAAGATGGAAACGGGGTCTGGCAGCTCACTCTCCTTGGCTTTGGGAGGCAGCAGCTTCTTAGGACATCAAATACTTAATTAACTGAGCTGCAGAATTGTAGGATAAGATTCATGCAGTTCCTTCTCTGATGGGAGAGTGTCAGCCTGGACCATGCTGTTCTGGGTGAGTCCTTAAAGCTAATGCAACTCATACAGAAGACATTCTTTGAAAAGAACCAGAGATTTATTTGAATAAAAATCTGAATGGATGACAAGGGCATGCAAAGAAATAAGATGAGATTTTAATTTCTCTCAAGTAGAAAAACATAAGCGGCTTGAGCAGGAGGTATTTGCTTTGCAGCTAGGCACCCGAGCTTTTATGTTCTTCAGTGCACAGAAAGAGTTGTTCTTCTCATACTGAATTCATAGCTCTGCAATGTCATTGAGCCAAATGGGATCATGCTAAAGAGATACTTGGCCATTTCTGTTAGATAAAGATAAATCAAAATAATTTTAAAAGGAGTGCTGTTGCTGTATATAATCTTTTCACAAGGCCTGGAGATGATGGTTATTAAGTAATCCACCTACTTTTGTCTGAGGGAAATATATACAAATTTGGAATAATATCAGTATTTTAGGTCCTTCTACAAATCCTACCTTCAGCATTCAGCTTTCTGCCCACCTCTCACTGTTTATGTATTATGTATGTCTTTATATTTGTTTAGTCTTATGTGTTACATATAGTAATGAAAATGCTAGATGACAAGTCTTCTGTTACCATACCTCTGATATTCCCCCTTCTCTCTCTATTCCATTGTTTCCCAGGCTGCAGAGCTGGAAATTTGGTCCCTGACTCCTGCCTGTTCAGCACCAGTCCCAGGATGCTGCTGTGGCTGCAGCAGGGCTCCTCACAAGAGCATGCCTGCTGAAGAGTGGCATCAGCCAGCCACTCCTAGACAGGAATAAAATACATGGAAAAGGCTCAGGGAGAGGGTTCCTTCTCCTGAATACAAAGCCTGCAAGAGTAAAAACTCTGGGAGAGGACGGGACATCTGTCCTAAGCTGGCCATGTTTGCTGCCCTCGGAGCTGGACCACTCGCGCAGCGGAGCCGTGCTGGGGCTGCGGGATGATGCTCAGGGTGCTGAGGGCAGCTGGGAGGCAGGAGAAGCAGACCTCCACTCTGACAAACACCTCTTTCCCCCCCCTCTGCTCATTCCATGTGCAGTCCCTTCGTAGCAAGCCCTTTTTTCTACATGTGTAAGTCATCCTGCCTTCACTGAGGCTGCTCGCAGTAAAGCCTGCTGCTCTCAGGGAAATGCTTTTTGACTGAACTGGAGATGGGCAGCACAGCACAAGCACAAACCTAGGTACTCACAGGAATTCTTGGTCTTTCAAACAATAATGCTGAAAGAAGTCCTGCTAAAAGGCATCATGCTTGTCTGTAATTATTTATGAGATCAAAATCTACCCTTGTGACAGAGGAAAACCCAAAATTTTTTTAACAGTTTGTGGCAAAAGGCTTCATTGTTTTTGCCATAGAAGTGTATAGAAATTGCTGTTGCTTACAGTTATTACAAGTATTAAAGTTTGTGCCTCATATCACATTTTTGTATGTTATAAGGAAAACATAGATTTTACACAAGCAGGGACCTGAATTGTTTCTTAAGACCAAAAGTTAAAACCAGTATAGACCAGAATAAAGACAAATTGTTTTTGAGGGTATGTTCTGTGATGATCTGGGGTTCCCAGCCCCAGACTTTTTCCTTGCTCTTTGCTGTATTTGGCCTTCATTGGAACTACATCAAGACAGGTCACACATCTGGATGCCTGCCTCATCTCCCTGGGGAACTTCAGAACAGAAGGCCCCCTCTCTGCCCCCCTAAATGACATAAAAACTAGTCATCAAGCCAGGTACAAAAGGGAAATTTGCTCATTCTTTGTCTGTATTGTGCTGTTAAATACTTTAAAGATATTATTTGTGCTGATCTGTCTGCTCTGCTTTGATAGTAGGAAAGCTGATGGTGAATGTACAGAATTTTTACCCATAATTGCACTAAATTCTAATACAATTAAATATACAGTAAGTTCACATGATTATCAGGTAACAGATCAGTTCTGTTTTAATTTAGTATACCTGATTTATCACACCTCCTGGAGTGTGTCTCTGAAGAAATATGTCGAGAGACTCCTTCTCTCTACCGACAATTGCTTACAGTTTATGCCGTGAAAGGGGGAATCAGCACAAATGAATCCTGACAAAATATCTTACAAAACTAATAAAAATCAGCATGCAGAAATGCCAGCTGTAATTGCACTATTTTGCCATAAAAGGTCTGTAGGCCAATCAAACCATGTGGTTGTTTTTTTTTTCCTTTGGAAAAACTTAGCTTTTATCTTTGTAAGTCGGTGGTGCGGTTGCCCTGATTTTGGAATGATCAGTAAGCATAAGCCTTTTGAATCTCAGGAACAATATACCTCATCCAAACCTTTGTCCTGATTCATCTCCAGCTTTGATAGCTTCAGTGTGTCACCCTGCTTGCTTGTCAAATCTATCATCAGTTCTAAAACTGCCGATAAATATATTCCACATCTCTTTTGGGAGATGAGGCTTGTCTGCATGCTAAACAAAGAACAGAATGCACAAAGCCAAGATACATGCTGAGATATAATATTCTCCCTCTTAAAATACCACAGGTGAAATGATAATGTGGAAATATTCTTACCCTGAGGAAGGCAGACTCCAGTTGTAGCTTAGCAAATCAAAGACCAGAAAACTTGCTTGCAATAACATCCTAACAAATCCAAAGGGTTCTTTTTCCCCAGTTAAAAAATATCCACACTCTGACTTTTAATCCAAATCCAAAGATTAAGGCAGAAGAACTTCAATAATTTGTTTAGTTAGGTATGAAAAGTAATTTGTCATGAAACTGCCAGCCTGCCACTATAAAGGTTTAAAAAAATCATAGCTATTCATGGCTGAACAGTCAGACTTTTCCACACAGGAAAATTCATCATCATTTCAGGTTTCAGTATCTTTTTGTATTTTGCATGGCAAATAAAAAGTTGTCCACCAAGCTTGAAATGTCTCTTTTTTTTGAGTTGGTCACTCTGTGGGAGAAACAGGCGCTTCTTTGGATTCCTTTAATTTGTTCTTCATAGTCATAAAGTAAGTTAATAGCAAAATGAGGGAGCTTCTCATTCAGAATCTTGCTTTCTTGTTATTAAAAAATTTTATCTGTCTACCAATAAAGTATAAATCTAAGGCACTTCAGATACCAAAATCTTTCCATTCCTGGACGAGCTTTAGTGTTCAAATGTTAATAGGATGCCTGCATTTAGGGGAAAAAAAAACCCTAAAAAACTTGGCCTGTATTCAGGCTCAAGAGTCTGTGAAACAGACTTTTTCCATACTATGACCTCAGTCTTAGGATTTCTCTTTTGCAAAATGTTAGTTATTTTTCTTGGCAGGTGGCCAGAACCCTGTATCTCTCTTTCCTCCCCTCTCACCCTCCTCCTCTCCCCACCCTCCAGGCGCACACACACCTCTCCTCTTCCCATCACCCAGCAATTCAGTCCTAAGATGAGGTGACCCTCTCCCCCCCCAATCTTTGGCTAACATGGTGTGGAGAAAATGATCAGGTTATGACATCCTGGAAGTATCGAATGCTCCAATCACTCTTCTCTTCCTTTGGACCCATTTTGTTTTGTTTCCCTGCCCCAAAGCCCTGGGCAAAGCCAGCACCCCCCAGCACAGCAGCGGTGGTGTCCCCGCCAAGCATCAGCCACGGCGGGTTTCAAGTTGCAGCAGCTTTCGCCCAGGGTAGAGAATTTCCAAAATGTGTTACCCTGGCAACCAGGAATTTTAGCCCAGCAAAACCCACCGCCACGCACACCGCGACTCCGACGTGCGAGACGCCGAGCTTCCATTTATCATTTTCTTCAGAGAGAAAATACAGCGTGGGGTCGGTGGTGCCTGCCTTCTTGGAGGCACTGCCAGCGAAACAGACTTCTTCCCACTACCTGCATCTCCTGATTGTCCTGGCAACCCCTCTGGAACCACTGCATTCCCAGCTAACACATAACACATACAGAAATTCCTAATTAGTCCCTTACAAATGACAAAGTCCAAGGAAAACAGCCCTTAAGAGAAAAATATGCTTTCAGTGTACTACAGGAAAATATTTCCTCAAGCATGATGATATTTTGTCCAGTTAAGCTGGTCAGCTTTACTCTAAATGGCATTTAATGAACACTGGTGATACAGAAGCATTTTTTGACTTGGTATAAAATTAGAAATGATGCCCTGCATATTACTAAGTTTTCCAATGGGACAAAAGCTGCTGTTTTAGGGTGAAGGTTTCTCTTGCATAAAACCACTTTCCCCTTCAGCTTTGAGCCAAGGGTGGCATCAAAATGAGGGCAGCTTCCTGCAGCTAATTATTTTTCCCTACAATGTGCAGAGTACAGGTAGATAGTAAAGGTGAAGGTGCTGCACAAGAGGGTCTGTATCAAGGCTACTTTATAAATAAAGCTCTGCATTGAGCCATAAGGGTGGTTAATGCCAGCTATTTGTTATATCTGGTAAAAGAGAGGGATAGCATTTAAAAATAGGACAGTGAATGCCCTATCTCACGCCATCTAAGTCAAACAAAACTTCCCCAGACCTCAGTAGTACTTTTATTTAGTATTCACCTATCCCCATTTTTGTTGACATCTCAGATAATGCTTTTTTTGGTCTGACTCAAAATCAACAGAAGCTCAATTTTGTCCCAGGAAAACCACAGCTGCAATTAAGGTCAGATTGGGTTTCCATATGTTTTCTTTCTGAACCCAACAAATCAGCTCCAACTCATCTTCTTTCAGGGAGATGATATTTTTGAGATCTTTTTATGACTTTAGGTGCTATTTAAAGATTATTTTTACTTGTATCAACTTTGACTACTGTGTTTCTATATTTTTTACATGGCAAAAAGATGACCAGTAATACAAATTTATTCTTTCTCCTTAACTTTGTAGACCTTAAAGACAGATTCAGTCAAGATGTGTGTGAGCAAATGTCTTCCAAGAAAATGTCTTTATAGCATTTGAAGAAAATAGACTTCTTGGTGTCAGCTTACAATAGGGTTCTTTTGTGAACTATCAGCAGCATTGTGCTCTGTAAACTCAAAAAATCTGTGCTCAGAAAAGGTTAGGAATTGGCAGGAAAGGTTCACAGCAGCATTGTGACAGTGACTCTGATGCATCCCACAGGTGAAATCACTTCATTTTTGGGAGTGGGAAGTTATGGTAGAATTACATTTTTAACAGTCTATATATTTAACACACAGAGAAACACTCTGTACATGGACTAAGGGTAATATTTCAGGGAAGAGGGCAGAAAAGAGGAACTTTTTCATGGAAATTTGAGAGCTGAGGAGGGGGTTTTAAAATTTTAGCTGCCCTTGCTTGACTGGCTGAGCAGAGTGAGAATCTGGCTGTGGTAGGGGTTAGCTCTGCAAGCTGAGGCTCAAGTAAACAGGTGGAATAGTGCAATGAAACCAGCCTTCTTCTTCTGCCAGAGACTTAGTTCATGGATAAACACCAGACTTTCACTTCTGCAGTTTTAAAGACCTCCATCACTCTGAAAAACACTGCCTTCATTCATCATAGTGAGGGGTTGTTTTCTTTCTTTCTTTTTTTTTTTTCCTTCATGGACTGCATGACTTCTCTCAGAAACACCACAGATATACATTAAAAGCTATTGATATATTAAAGTTTTTAGAAACAAAACAAACCAAAAATAATCATAAAGAGTGCTATTTCATATTGGCCACCATCCTTTGGAAGTTGTGCTTCTCAGCAAAGCAGGGTCATCAGTGGCTCATGAGCAGACTGATATGTCCCAGGACAGCTCTGGATAGAGCCCACGGAGTTACTAAAAGAGTTTTCACCGAATCACTGGCTGATGTGTCTGCTGCAGATGTCCTTGCCATCTAAAATGCCCACAAGCTGAGCTGGGAGAGATTAGAAAGTTGCCCCAGTATCTTAATCGGAAAGCTGAAAAGTGGATTATATCCCATGAAAGTGTGTGCAGCCCTTTTTTTTTGGAACCAGCTTCCTCACTAGCATGGATTTCACCCCTTCCATTGTCCTCCATGCCCATCTGTTAGCTATTTTCTGGTTCAATTGACTTGATCCATCATGGTCCTTTTGGCAAACAAAGAGAAGGATATTGAAGATGTACTGCTGGAGGGTTTTTTCCTCCACAGTTTGCATGCTTTGTTTCTTCTCTATTTGCCATCTCTCCCTCCACTTCAGCAAGATTAAAGCCAAATCCTTCTAATTTAAACTGTGTGACCCTTCTCCTAAGACTGAAACTCTGGAGAGAGGATGGGAGAATGGTGATGGGGCAGGAGCTGCCACTGATCACCAGGTCTGCAGGCACCTGGGAAGGGGAAGGGCAGCAGCTCCTGCTCTCCCTTTCTCCCAACATGTGGCATTCCTCAGGACATTTACCATTTACTAACCATGTCTGTCTTTGAAAACTTAAACTACTACCCATTTCCTTTACTGTTCTGGGTGAGTAATCCTCAGCTTTTTTTACAGGACATTACATTTTTCAGCACTTTGTACAAATATTAATGAGATAGTCTTCACGGTGGTCTAATTATTTTAGCTGGGGAAAAGCCCAAGGTTAACTTAAAATAACTTGCACCGGGGCTTTCAGTGAAGTGAGGTGGGATTAAGGCAACTCTTCCAGCTCCCAATGTCCCATTAGACTGCAGCTGTTGCCCGAGAGACTTGAGGTCAAGACCCCATGTCAGCCAGATGTGAGAGGACAAGCTCCCTGAGGGCGAAGAGCGGGATGGTGAGCTGGCAGCACTTGCTCAAACTATCACCTGTATTTGAGACTGGTTCTCCTCTGCAGGCACCTTGTAACATCTCTGCCTCAGTCTTCCCACTGCAGAAGTGGGAAGCCAGCAGGTGATTTCAGCTGTTGAATAACTATCTGTAAGGCACTCTGAAGAGCAAGGGGCAAGGCAAGAGAGGAAGAAAGATGCATCGCGACATGAGATGCTCGTGTCAGTACAAACGTGTCACATCAAGGAAGAACAGCAGTGATGTTGCTCCAACATGATGTTTCCTTCCAGAAGGAGAATCAGGGTGGTGAGAATGATGAGTAGGTGTTGGATGGGCTAGAAACTGTAGCACTAATGTCTGCAAATGGGCAGCTTGGAAGCTGCTGACTTTAGTGCTGTTAATGAAGATCCCCCTGAGCAAACCATTTTGCACGTGATGCTGGGGACCAGTACAGGGAGGGAACAGAGCCAACATCTATTTCTGCCTGGTAAAAGCAAACAAGTCAACACACACACATACACACACATACACACATACACTGTGATCGCTGTGATTCTCAGAGAGTATTAGCAAAGGACAAAACCTGCACAACTGCCATAAATTATAAAAGCCTCCCTCAATCTTAGTTAATTCTCTTGTAAAAAGGGAGGGAAAAATCTGGAGCAGCTCAGCATGAAAACAATTGTGGGAGGGTTAATAAAGAGACAGCACTGAGGTATCTGGTTGCTAGCCCTGATATCATTAAGTAAGTGCACTAGAAATGTCGAGGTAAATGCATAGCAGTGAATCACAGTCAGGCATGATTAACCTTGGGTAGTCTGAACTGGAAATCATTTACAAACACAAAGGTACTGAAGAACATCGCAGCAGACAGTACATCGAAAGTCATTCCAAGAGCAGGAGTCACACTGGGCACCTTGTATATTTGTGCCATTTTAAAATTATCATCGTATTTTGCACGTGGGAAGATGGAAGATCCCAGACCCCCGGCTCAGGGAGAAGTTTCTGTGGCCCTGCAAGGTCCTCTGAAACATGTGCACTGGTTGGAATCACTTTGCCTTGCACAGAAGTTTTACAAAATTAAAGGTTTTAATTACAACAATCTGAGGCTTACTGAAAGGATCTGTCAGAGAAAGATTAAAATCGTGTAACTGCAAATATCAAAGCAGCAAAGACCACTCTTCCTTCATCCATACCCATGTCTTAATGCAACTCTCCAGACTCTGGTGGTAAAAACACGGGGAGGGAAAGGATTTTAATAAAAATCAGATGTTTTAAACAAAATTTGTGAAAGTTTTCTGACTCTTGAAAATTGACCCTCTGATCATAAAACCAAAAGAACAAAACCTCACTAGATATTTCTGATCAGTGCTAAAAGTTTGGAAATGCTCAGCAAAGCTATAACCATATGACCCATAGAGAGCTATATATATTGAGTACAATGACAACAAAACCCCTTCAAATACAGAATGCTCATGGCTTTAAAAGCATTCAATTACAAAGAACATGAATCAACTGGGGAAGACTCCAGACAGCTTAACACTTCTGTATTGTTTGCACCTTTTATTGCAATTCTTTAGTGCCAGCTCAGGTGATTACTGTGAATGCCAAGGCAGTGAAAGCCATAGGAATATTGTGCAAAATGATGCAGCTCTGCTTAGACTTCTTTCCCACTTTTCCATCAGTATTTTTCTCCTAAACCCATCTCTGTTATCCTTAGCATTGCAATAACTGCCCTTATTAATTTGCCTCATTAGGATATTGCATCAATTAATATGCATAATCTGATGTCTACTATTTTTTAATGTTTAATATTATCAGTGGAGAGCACGTTGTAATGAGTCTACCTAGGGAGTCAGACACACAGGAAAAGCCCCTGTGCACAATGTTGCTCCAAATGATTCCTGCACCCAAAGTCTCTGAACAGAGCACTCTGCATTCTGCACTCTCAGTTCTGCACTCCTGGAGGTTACAGATAGCACCTCTGCTCCAGGGGCTCCAGGTCTCAGGATTATGCTTGTTTTTGGGGACCGGGAGCCCAGTGGGCAAGGCACGAGGGTTATCTTGAGGGGAGACGTCATGCTAATGCTTGTTTCACAAACGCCTCGCTGCCTGATTCAGGAGGGTAATCAACCTGTCCTTTGAAGCTGCATAAATAATGTCTGGATGGAGGCAGTATATCTGCACCAGGGATGAATTAACTGCCATTGAATCATATAAGCTTGGCTAGAGTGTGAGGCTTGTAACATGCCTGAGGAAAATAAAAAGGACATTTTCAAGAAAAAAACATTAATTTAATCCTCCCTATCTTTTCTGTAGTTTTCTTCTGGGCAAACATGACTTTTGGGGGAGGTTTTGTTGTTGCTGTTTGTTCCTGTTTCACAGGGAAACGCTGATTCACGGTGAGTTTCTCCATGTCAGGCCTGAAGGTGCCATCTCTCTCCTACATCGGTGTTGCTCCTTTTTGGCACCCCTGCCAGGAGATGCCAACTGGGCTCCTTTGACACTCTGAGAGGAGTGACACCTTGCAAGAGGGTACAGCGTTTTTATCCACAGGGACCCTTGGCAGCATTCCTGCCCCTTGCACACCCCTGAGGCTTCCAGCTGGGCACTGCTGGAGCCCTTGCCCAGGCATGGTCTTCTCCATGTGCACCAGGGAAGAGAACACCCATCTGCAGAGAGACCAGGCTCACAGCTCCATGTGCAGCAGAGAGACCAGGCTCACAGGCTCACAGCTCCATGTGCAGGTGTGCGCCGCAGGTTCTCCTGGCCGCGCATCATGAGCACAGCTGCGAGCTGCTGCAGCCCCAAAAGAGCAGAGGAGTTCTGTGCTTGTGACTGCCTGAGATATCAGGGATAAAAAGCTGTCCTAGAAGATGGTGGAAAAGAGAAGTAACCTAGGAAAGGCCAGCAGTAGGGTAGCATAAAGAGAACTGGGGTGTCGGCGTGTTCCTACATATCAGTGTGAGTTTCTTTCCTTCACTAACACTCACAGATCCAGCCCTCTGTTGAGTAACATGTACATCTTTAGTTTGCTAATGGCTTTTACTTGTCTTCAGTTTCTGATCTCTGGTTTTCTCTTCTACTATTCCCAGTTTTTTATCTCTTTCTGAAAACTTGATGCTTGCAATTCCTTTTCCAACTTAACTGTATCAGTCCCGATTTCTTCCTTCTCTTTTGACACACTTGTTGGCTCCCTTCTTCTCATCTCCTCTCTTTTCTTCTGCCTCCATTTCTACGGAATTTCCCTAACTAGAGGGGCCTCTTGTAGCAATTTATCAACAGTAACAAGCTTTTTCTGCCTCTAAAAATTTTTCTGGGAACCAATGTATGCTGCGGGGTAACCTTAGAATATAATAGTAATTTAAAGATAAGCATTAGAAATATACTGTATCTAGCAGACAGCACAGTTTCAGAAGGTACCAAGATCTCTTATTAGGCAAGGAACCTTTCACACCTAACCAGATTCTGACACACTATATCACCCAGTATGCAGTCTCAAATCCAACCCATAACCATATTGGGGTGTACCTCTGAACCTGTATTTTGGGTTCAGAGATACCACTATTGTGGTTCAGGAATCTTACAGGATTTTAATCCAACGAAGAAGAAAAGGACATTCCTCATCAATAAAATACTAACTAGAAAAAACACTGCGGAGGATGGCTTGTGTTTTACATATTGCTAAATATCAGTAAAAATAAATGTGTTCATTTCTCCAAAATACCTCCAGATGGCATTAAAACCCTTCTTCTTTTGGTCTTTATTGCAATATTATTTTTAAAAATGATAATTATTGAAATCATTCTATTAAATGTTCCCAGCAATCATGCTATCAGAAGGCATAAGGTTGCTAATGCTTAATTCATTTAATAAGTTTGCCTAAATGTGCTTGCATACTATAATTACATTCCACAACACAATCTGCAGGACAAGCCATTCCTTACACCGTGTCAAATCTTTTCCCAGATTAATTTCCAGAAGATTTTTAATGCGTATTTGCAGCAGAAATCAAAACGTCCCACAATAAATCACTGTTATTGTACCTCCTTCTGTGACTACTTTTGGCCATGTAACAAATGGTGACACCTTGTGAGATTTACATGATATAATGCTCTGAATTTAAATAACAGGAATCAGAAAACATAAATTATGGGCCAGATGCACTCTAAAACTCACATGACTGACTGTTACAAGAACTGCTCTCTCTCAAATGGGATTAAAAAGGTGAATGATTTTGCAGAAATTCATAATGCTCCTGCCTGGTAGTTATTAAAAGAATTCACTTATCTCGCTTAGTTTGGAAGACTGATGCTATTTTTTAATTTTTTTTAGCTTGCAGCCCATCTGTTTCATAGACTGGTTGATGTTGGCAAAACAATTCAGTCTTTTGTATACTAGAGTAAAAAATGGTAAAAGCTTCTATTGTTGCACTAAAGTGAAGGTGAACACTGATATATTACAAGTGCCTGTTCCTATCTATTTCTTGACTTCTTTTGTTAATTCAAAAACATCAACAAAATCGTGAGACACCAGAGATAACTGTAATTGGATTTCAAGTAATTCAGAGGTGAAGCTGCAGACTGCAGTCTTTTAAAATTACATCAGTACATCAAAGGCATATGTGACATGATGTTTTTTAGCAAGTGTGACAAACTCCAGCAGCATTAAGGTAATGTTGAGGTAAGGTTCTAAAGGCCAGCCTTGCCCACCCACAAAAATAATCTCATATCTATTCAGTGTGATATGGAGCCATTGCACTTGCAAGGATTGCTGACTTACTAGCATGCAGAAGTTCTAGGAATAATTAATGTTTAGTCATTATCTAAAAAGCCATTTTCGGAAAAGCATCAGTGAAAGAGCTTTATCTTAATGAAAACAAACAAATTCTATTTTGCCCAACAAATCTGATAAAAACACAGCTGCCTTCTCCAATCTTAAACGCAAATGTGACTTACGATGTATGGGTGGCGCTTTTCTCTGGGGTCTTTGGCTCTACATCACTTTTCCCTTTAAAAGAGAAGAAGAAAATGACATCAGAAATGGGTCAGTATGAAAACTGCTCAGATGTGACACATCAACTCTTATTCACTGCTAACACTGACCACTCCTGCCACATACACAGACAGCTGTGGAGGCAACCACAGGGCTGCAGGGGCACTGCTGGAGCATTTGCAAGCAGGGAGTCAATCCTGCCTTGACTCTTCTCGTCACTGACAAGTGCTCCAGAAATGTAGGCAGAGGAGCTCCACAAGAGGAGGTGCTTAGAGAACACAGGCCTTACCAGGGAGAGCAGACCCTGGAGCAATGGAAAGGATTTCTCTAGGGCCCTACAGCTCTGCTGTTGAGAGTGTACTCCATACAACATGCACTTGCTCCAGAACCCTGCTCCAGGAACAGTAATTATTTCATACAAAGCAACACAGCATCAGCAGGGGACAGTAAGGCAGTGATCAGGGCACAGTTCTGCCAATGGATATTTTGGTTAACATTCATTTTGACACATTAAGGATTTGATCTTTAGCTTCTGGAGGTGGGGGCTGGGGAAGCCCTCTTTGCTATGTTTGGCTTAGGCACTCTATGCCAGGGGGATCTGAGTACCCAAATTCTTGGGAAGCACCAGAGGCCCAAGGGATGCCTCTTCACATTTCCTTAGGAATCACGTGGGTCCTGGTATGCTAGCTTGTGATGATCCCCATCCTGGGTCCAAAACAATATCTGCCCCACACAAGTTAGTTACATAGCACAGACAGTGGGAGGCAGGCTGCTGGCAGGTGGGATGGGGCTGCTTCTGCTGAGCCAGGCACAGTCCTTCTCCCTCCTTTCGACCTCCTGCCAAAAACCAGCAAGGCTGATGTTTGCTGTAATTAGTGTTCTCTGAGCTACCTGAGAGAGCTGCACTCCAGTGTAAGATTTCTGTGAAGCTCTACCAAGGATTTAGAGGATATGCCACTCCACTTGAATCACCTTGAACTTGAATCCTGGGCCTAGTGAGTGTGCAGATGCTGCTGCTCTTGTGTGTCGCTGGATGCTGATAGCTGTCTACAATGAGTTTATGTTGCCTAGCAGACAAGGGGGCGCAGAGGTTGAATGTGACTGGTTCACTGATGGGTGTGTTTTCTCCATTACCCTATAATAAGCCAAAAAGCCAAAATCCACCTATTCTTCCTGAAAAAAAGGGTGAGAAATTCTTATTTTGGTCAGGCTGTTTCGGTGCTGCCTGATGTGCTGCTCGTTGGGTTGAGTGGGTGTTGGATACCTAGTCCATGCACGTGAGCGTTACACATCATCCATTTGCTGCTGACAAAGACCTCACCCTCAGTTTCCACAGAGCAGCAGCTGTAAGGGCACCTCTGGAAAACTTGCTCTTGCCTTCAGAAGAGGCAGGATTCTGCTACCAGTGTTCTTCCACTGCTGTACAGAAGGAAGCTAAAGGACACTCTAGACAGTGACCTTCTGGAGGCAGCTGACTTGTAGTGGAAGTTCTGGGTATCTCAAACGTCTTGACCCAGGGCTTTTAGATGTCATCCTCCCTTCTGGTAGTGTTTGTTTCTATCCAGCTGAGGTGCCTGAACTTTACTGAATAGGGTGGGGAAAACTCTGGATGACTTCAAAACCACCAATGCCTACATGAACCTCTAGGGAAGCTCAGCATTCACTGTAAGAGGATAGCTAAAGCCCCCTAAAATTTAGGCATGAGCAGGGCATCCACACAGGATGGAACACATCCACTCCATAATCTCTAGGTCACCCTTCAATTTCAGCAGAGACCTCAGAAAGTACATCCAGATGGTGAACTGGCTGGCTAGGAAGCTGCTGCTACAGTATACGTTTGTCAGCCTTCCGGAGCCTGGAGCCCTGGAGCTCATCTGCATTATGGTAATTTGGAACAAGAAACCAACAGTAACAGTTGGCATATATTCAAAGATTTCCTATTTGTAACTTGGGTCTTTTCTAAGTGATGAATTATTACCATGAGCACTGGTTTGTTTGAGTGTGAGAGGGAATATGGATTCCTGAGTGCTGTGCCAGCAGAGTTCACATCAGTTCTACTTTCAGCAATGTATGTTAATGCAGCAACAAGGGAAACAGCATACGTACTGTGAGGAAACAGAATGTCTGTGATTTAGCCAAACTGGATATTAATGGATTACCCTACCGTAATCATTTGTAGCTGCTTTTATGCTAATTGTCACTTAACATACTTCTGTGTGGAGAGGAAGGACGGAGCCTGTACAGATGGTGGAAATGCATCAGTACAGACTATCAGAGTAGAAAATCTGGCCATTAATGCTTTATCAGTTCTCACCAACTTCATTCTCACTTGACTGAAATGTAGAAATTTTACAAATGTGTATAGCCTAAGCATAGTTGAATGTCTCAGATACGATACAGATAATATTTTTGGATAAGGGTATGTAAAAGGTAATTATCTGTTGCAATAACTTGGCTTTTTTACACCCACTCCTGGCCAAATTGAGATTTGCTTTTGATTTTTTCATGTAACCTGTCAAATGCATGCAGGTACCATTGAGGGAGGCTGGCATTTGCTGAACTCCTAAATCTTCTCTAGCATTGACTGCTTTTTAGGGGCAAATTTGTGTGAACCATTGTTTTTCTTAGCCTTTTTGGAATTAACAAAGAACATGCTACCCACCTTGCTATGGGATTGTTGTTAGTACATTTTATTTCAGATGCTAAGCACTGAGTATGACTCCTGAAACAGGTGTGTGTCAGTGGGTGTATGCAGAAAATACACAGTGGGAACAGTCAGTCCACAGATCCTTAGCCCCAGGACTGGGAGGTCTTTGCTAATTTCTGCCTCATCTCACGCAACTTCTTACCCAACATTTTTAGATACAAGCAGAAGATGTGTCCAGATTTCTCAAATTTCAAAATAAATTTCAAATGAACTTTTGTAGGATTCCCCTGTTGAATAGTGGGTGGCCAGAAAAGGAGTTTTCTCCTCTTAGTTGGAATTCTGGTGAATCACTCAACCAGATTAAATTTCCCTTTCTGGGTAACAGGGATAAATTATATTTATTGTGATGGAGTTGTATAATTTCAGCCATTATGAGTGTTTAAATGCTTTGATTTCCTTGTGGGGGAAGGATGACAAAAATGCAAATGCTATCCATGAGAAAGACAATGTTGGCAGCTGCAGTAAAACCACTGCAAATGACAGGCTCAAGAGCCACTCCAAAGAAGTCAGGGTGCAATTGGGACTCTGAAGATGTGCACTTGGATAACACAATACATTGACCATTAGAGCTCTTTCTCACAGAGTAATTTGCTAATATTTCCTGGCAGGACCTGTGGACCCATGGAGAGAGGAGCCCACCCTGGAGTAGGTTTGCTGGCAGGACCTGTGACCCTGTGTGGGACCCAAGCTGGAGCAGCCTGCTCTGGAAGGACTGCACCCATGCTGGAGCATGATGCATGAAAAGCAAAGCCTGTGGGAAGGGCTCATGAGAAGTTCATGAAGGACTGTCTCCTGTGGGAGGGGGTCACCAGAGCTGGGAAGAGTGTGAGGAGTCCCCTCCCTGAGGAGGAAGGTGTGTCAGAGACAAGGTGTGATTTGAGTACCTGACTGCAGCCCCCATTTCTTGGTCCCCTGCACTGCTGGTGGGGAGGAGGTAGAGAATTTGGGAGTGAAGTTGAGCCCAGGATGAAGAGATGGGTGAGAAGGTGCTTTTAAAGTCTGATTTTGTTTCTCATTGCCCTACTTTGATTTGATTGGTAATAAGTTAAATTTATTTTCTGAAGTTGAGTCTGTTTTGCCCATGACAGTAACTGCTGAGTGCTGTCTCCCTGTTTTTATCTCCACCCATGATCCTTTTGTTGTCTTTTCTCTCCTATGTCCAGGAGAGCAATTGAGCAGCTTTGGTGGGCACATGGTGTCCAGTCAGGGTCAACCCACCACACATCTGAATTATTTTTTCCCAAATTTCTCTTGAGTTTGACATACATGACTGGTAAAGTCTGTATCTCATTCTAACTGTGTTTTATCTGATATCTTATTCCAGCACTTCAACAGGAATTCTCATGTATACAGCTCTCAGAGGTAGTCAGACTCTCTCTGTGGTAGAAAATGTGTCTGGGCACCCAACAGGGACCCTAACTTTTGCTACCAATGAATAAAATATTTCTGCATGTGTCCAGCTGTTCTTTCATTTGGTTGCCTTCAGCTAGGTAGTACAAAGTGTAGCTTCTGCCCAGTTGCAGATTTTACTGAGCAGGATGATTGAAAAGAGGAGAAACTGGAGTATGGGGATGTAGGAGGGATGGGAGAATAGGAAGTGAAGTGGGGTTGGAGAGCACAGGAGTAAGAAGCAGGGAAAAGTTGTAAGATCATAGGATCAGTTTTGTAATACACAGGAATGCTGGTTTCATTAAATCTGCAGAACAACCTATTTTATTCAAGTGTTGGAAGAAGGAAATACTCAGCTAGGACCCAAGCTGGCCAAATACTGCGGCCTCTGATGTCACTGCAAAGCCCCCAGCTCAGCCGGTGTGTTTGTCATGCTTGTGCCTCTGCCTGTGTTTGCATAGCCCTCTCTATTATGGTGCTTTTGTGCTTCTTTCTCTCATTACTGTATTCATTATTTTCTGACAGAACCTCATACCCTTTGCCTTTTATTATCTCCTTAGTGCTGGTACTTGCAGCAATATCAAACCAATGCCAGCAATTAAGTGACACCACTGAATGTTTCTTCACAACATTGTCTTCCTCGTGCTGACCTCTCCCCAGTGAAGAGCCACACCATTTTAAAAGCCTGCATCTCCCAGCCTTGTCTCTCTGCATGTCTTCCCCCTCACACAGTGGGTGACCAGACCCTTTCAAAGCCCTACCTACGAGCTCAGGGCATTTTTCACCTTCAGCCACAGCCCTGCAATTTGCAAACTGGGCTTTGTGTTGGCTGACAGGTCAGGAAGCTAGCAAAATAATTCTTCTGGCTGTGATAATTTTATGTGGAAAGCAGGGTAGATTCATGTATTTTTAATATTCAAGACAACATCAACAACCATCAGTGGTGTCAAGGGAGAGGATTAATATTTTGTTTTGCAGAACAATTCAATCTTCCTGTTCAATACAGATGCTAAGTTTTTTACCAGAGTTAAATGTAATAAAAGTGCTACTGATCTGCACCATGACTTGTAAACTGGAGTCCACTGGAAAGCCCTGAGCAGGAGCCCCACAAGGACCCATCACTCCCCTACCTACACTGCTAGCCAAAAAGACCCACGGCCATAGGGTCTTTGAAATGTTATCTAGAGTTAGTTTGGCAAGATTTATGTGACTTATTACTGTGCAATGGCCACAAAATATACCACTGCCTATGAAAGATAAATGATTGCAAGTTTTCTTGCACAATTTTCTGGCAGTCTGGATCTGACTGTGCAAGTAGGTCAGCTCTTTTCTGGCTTTCCAAAAAAACCACTCTTTTGCTCTTTCAGTTTTTGTCATTTACATAATGGAATAGCCATAGTGAAATGAAAACTTTTTGTTCTTCCCAGGCCACCAAAAGAGCTGACATTTTGATGGTCACTCTTCAGTTCAGTTCTCCATATTTGTCCATAGCTGAGTACTGCCTGCTGAGGCTTTGTGCTGTCCCTGTCTTCCACTGATCCCTTTCTTCATCAGCCACTTCTTAGTCATTGTCTACCCCTCCACCCAATGAAGCCAGAAAATGAGTTGGTACTTACTTGTATTGCTGTGTCCTGTAGATCCCTGTTGTGACTCCTACAGTAATAACAGAAAAAAGGGAAGGTATATTATTTTTTCAGCAATTTTTTTTCTGCAATACTTATTGGACATCACCTTAACAGTACAAACAGCACTGATGATTGTTCATTTGGTTTCAAAGTAATTTTCATTTACAAGAATAAGTCCAATATTTATTGGAAAATCCATTAATTATTAGGCTTGTAAACTTATTTCACAACAACCCCTTAATGGTGCAATTCCTTGTACAGCTGTTATGACTCTCCTGCTCACTATTCATGTATTGATCAGCCAAAACTCGTCTATTATCTTCTACAAGTTCAGATGAGAAGACAGAGGGAAGGCCAATATCGTTTCATGGACCATTGGATTCCTGAGGTAGTAGCACAGCTGGTCTTTTCTTTTCACATGTTGACATTGACAGCATCAGAGAATGAAAATACAGACTAGTTCTGGTTCCCTGAGATTACAAGGTCGACCTTGTATGACAACAGCAATATCTGTGAATGTGGTGCAATAAATCAGATCACTTTTCCCTCAAGTGCAAACGTTACCACACTGTGTTTTACTCACAGAATTTGTTTGCATTCATAAAAATATATATTTTAAAAGCCTACAAATACAAATACAAACCATAAAAAAAAAAACCAAAATTAAATCAAGGGAAAAAATAATACTTTGCCATGGATGGCAGCAGGAAAAGTATCCTGTATGTAACTCTGCTTCTGAATAACCCAGACACACACAGGAATGCCACCTCATACCCACGCTGCAGTTACAGCTGCAATTAAGGCTGCCCAGAGAGGCCAGGCACCCACAGGAACACGTGTGGTTATTTTTGGTGAGGAACCAGGTGCTGGACCAGAGCCTGGTCCACAGGCACAGAGGGATGGGCCAAACACAGAGTCATGGGGAGAGGAACTGCAGGTCCCCAGAGAGCCGAGGATGCTCTGACTTGGCCGGGCTGAGATTGTGCTGCTAGGTCACTCAGGAGAATTCCTCAGGGGCTTGGGGACCCAAGAGCTTCTTGGGCCCTCTAAAGAGAGGCTGCTGCACAGCAGGTCCTGGCATCTTGAGGACTCAGCTGATCAGGATCCCTCAATCTGCACATTTTGCTCTGTCATGACTGCATGGCTTTGATCTGTAATTTTACTACCATAATACACATCTGCAACTTACTTCCATCCTACATACCTGTAATGTGAGACATCAAATTTTTGGGCAAGCCCCAGGAGTTTCTACCATCTACTGCAATATGAAAAGATCTGTACCATGTTTCACATGCCAAGAATAATTTCTCAGTAATCTGAAATTGTGTACTTTTGACAAATTGCATCAGCTTTTTGTGAGTGTTTCTGATGGAGAGAGACTAAAGCCTGTTTTTTTCTGGTGACTGAATGTAATCTTAAAAAGTCGAGTACAGCTTGCAGAGGTGATGTAGTGGTATGTATACTTGAATTTAAATGCTATTCTTGTAGACAACCCCACTCCCAATAAAGTAGGCTTTTAGAGCTTGTTCAGTTTCCAAAACAGAGAATTCCAAAACAGAGAAGTTCAGGGGAATACAGTAATTTTGAGGGAAATTTGCATTTGTATTTGTAAAAGTGTTTGAAACTTTTAAACAAGGTTCTTTCTTGCTCACTCTTTTACCTTTGCATTAACCTCAGGAAGAATGCACCTTCCCCTTTAGCTGCTGAGTACAGTTCTTGCCTCTGCCAAAGGCTAGTAAAAATATCTCATAGAGAAATATAGAATGTTCCCACTAAGGGAGAAAAAAAAGAATGTAACTTTAAAAAAAGGTGAAGCCTTAATTTATGAAGATTATTGTCCAGTGTATTTCCTCCAGCTTGTTAAAATCAACAAGAAAGGAAAAAGCAAATGAATTGCACTTGTGAAGAACAACATCACTATGATAACTTAGCATCTGCTGAGAATAATCACCCAATAGATTTGTGACGAGAAACCAGTTCTCCTGGAGTGGCTAAATTAATTCTCAGATAACAAAATGATGGCTGATCCCATAATATCACATATATGTTACCAGAAATCAAACACCTGATCAAACTATCAAGACAAGAAATCACAGCAAAAATGAAGAAAGAGAGCAAAGCAGGCAGCAGAATTAACAGCATTTTTTTTCTGCACAAGGGAGTTAATGCTTGAACATGAAAGCTCATCCACAAAAGCATCAAGTGAGCTCTTAGTTACAAATTTAATTATTCATTTAAAGTTTATTTATTAAGATGCTTTAAATAAAATTAAAATCAAGAAATGCCTGATCATTTGTACATAACAAAGTATGGCAGAGATAGGAGAAAGGAAAGCACACACAGCCTGTCACATCACACATTCAATCAATTATCCTTAAGCTTTGAAAAACAAGAAATAAGGAGACTGTCATTGCGCCTTCCAAGTAAATTCAAGAGTACAAATTAATGTCAGAGAGAAAGAAAATTTTAAGTTAAGGATGAAATGGAACTTTTTGCCCTCCCTTACATAAAGGACAGGTCTCTAGTGGTGCTCCTCCAGCAGCATAGTACTTTGAAACCTACTGCCACGGCCATGTGTGTCAAACCTGACCCAGACTCTCCTCCCATTCTTGTGACTCAATCCAAACCTCCCATGCTAATGAGGCCTGATTTCATATAGAAGTACAGCATATGCACATCCATCCCCTCCATCCAATGAGCATTTAGTTATATTGATTGATACATCCACATGTGCAGTTTCAAATGTGGAATTCCGTTATATTTGTGATATATAAATCTCAGATATTTAGCTTTTTTTACTAGACTTATTTCAAAACCACTCGAGCTATAGTTGCTGTGGCCTTTGCAATTTTAATAGCCTAATTAATAAATTTCAAGTTTCAAGCTGTCAGATCACTAATTACTTGAATTGCAGGTTAAAAGCAGTGTGGCGTGAATGCGAACTAATGATGCTGACACTCAGTTTTTAGGGACAGAAAAGTAGTTATGGTTTGTATCCTTGTAACAGGGCAGGAGCCTGACAAGCTTCTCTTTTTCCCATTCCCAAAATGATGAGTATTTTTATGTTTGGGAACTGTCTTCTGTTAAAAGTGGGTCCAACCTACTTGCTTCTCTTGCTGGAAAGTCTTTGCAAATGGATTGAACTGATGTCTCAACACTGCCCTTAGGACAGAAAAGGAAATCATGTTACTGTGCATGACATGGAACTAAGAGATGAAGCTGTTGCCCTGATTTTAGCCTTTCAGTCTCTTTGTTGGCCTTGGTCACTACTTAACTGACAGACCCATTTATCTGAATAATGTGCAATCCAAAAAGATTGGTGTCACCCTCAGGTTTTAAAAAGTAGGGACAGCTATGGAGTTTACTGTGGGAAAGCTTTCCAAGAGCTTTGGAGACATTCCCTATGAGGTCCAATAAAGATTTTACACCACACTTTGCGAAAAGCAATAGCTAGCTCATGAAATTTTGAAAAAGATGTTTGAAAAATTAGGAAACCATTTTTTTTTATTTTGGAGCTTGAAAAGCAGATGCTTTCCAGGGTCTGTAACTGTACAGATTACCGATTAAGCAACAGAATAGCTTTTAATTATTTTAAAATATTTTAAAATAGAAGTGGCATAGTAATGGCAAGTAATACAGGATTGTTCATAATCTATGGCAAGTAATACAGGATTGTTGCAGGACTCCAGTGAGTTTTTAAAGGTATTTCTTTCCCATCACACACAAAGCACTCTAATTTGTAGCCATGAAGACCATCCAGGCCACGATGCAGCTGTGATGTGATTACATGTACAAAATTATCCTCATATATTACTAGATGAAATCTTGTCCATCCTAAGCTTAAAAAAAATGGAAATTCTACTTTGGCAAGAGAAAAGGAAACCACCGTGAAAAAGATCTTTAAAAATGAATGGTAGATCTCTGAAATGGCCCTGCAATTCAAAATAAGAAAAAATTTCCCAGAGAGATGGATGAACAGGCAGAGAGAAGATGAGAAAGTCAATATCAACCATTATTCATGTATCTTTGCTCTCTGCTCTGTGGTTCTCCTATTCCTATATTTATCACAATACATTTAGTTTTGAGGAAGTGGATTCACGATGGCCACACAGACCCACTGACAGGTGCCCGTGCACACCTGCAAACACATGGTGTGGGGATAACTGTGGCAGGAAATGCAGCACTGCAAGCACCACCTCACTTTGTCATCCCTATCAGGCACTTCACCTGCTTGTAAGCTGCTGATCCACCTCTCTCCTACAGGACTTACTCTAACTTAACAAGCCTCTGCCTCACCTACCATCTTCAGTCATTTGTCTGCCTTCAACAGCAAATAGTGAGTTGTTTCCTTCTTTTTCTTTCATAACATGCCAGAGATGTCTTGGTTTACACCCCTGATACTTCAAAATCGTGACACTCTCATCTGCAGAAAAGCTGTTTTACTGTAGGCAAATGAAGTTTTCTTGGCTTTGTAGTTATAATTATTCCCTGAACTAAATTTTGCAGAATGGACTTAAAAGTTGCCAAACGAGCTTGCTTTAACAGGAGAAAGACTATAAACAGCATCAATACCATTTTTCAAGCTTGAACGCTACATGAAATATGCTTGTGACATCTATATGGTGCTACAATGTGAAATTTATTGGCTCTTGCACAAGATAGCTGATTTCATTCCCTCCTGACTTACCATGTATAAATAATGTGGTTTCCCCAAGCTTGTGCTGATGAGCCTTACCGTGCTGCACTGCATCCTTCCTTGGATACATATCCAATAGTGGGGCTGGTTTTAAGGGAGCATCAGCAGGACTAGTGGCTTTGGTCTCCTGGAGGATCAAATGTTTCTGTGGAAAATGCTTCTGTGGTCCCTCTGGGCTGACTGCCCCTCTAGCAAAGCTGCCCCTCTGAAGCCAGGCTGGTGGCAGAAGATGCATGGCCAGTCCTCAGGCCCCAGCTAGAGACCCGTGTACTGGTGAAGGTCTCCTCAGACATCAAAGGTTTCAACCAAAATCTCACCTGGCAAAGCCAAATGATGCAGGAGCAATGGATGCAAGGAGGAGCTCCCTGACTTTCCACTGCACTCTGTGCCCTAAGGTACCAGTCAGGAGCCTCAGCAGAAGCCACCCCATCTGGACATCCCAGCAGAGACACCTGTGGCTTGGCCTTCCCACGAGGCAACCCCCCCAGCACCTTCAATTCTGCTGCCAAGAGATGCAGATTGTGTAGCCCTGCTGAGGCTGTAAGAAGGGAAAAACCAGGGAATACTGGCACACACACACACACATGAAGAAGATCATCACCAGGGCATCAACCTCAACACAGAGACCTCAGTCACTTAGGGCTTGTGTGGGACATACTGTGAGGTGCAGGAGGAATGTTTCTGCACGGTGCTGAATGCCTTACCTTGTTTGGGAACGGAAACTTGCTTTGTTCTGCCTTTCCTGGTGTGTGAATAGCTGACAGTGGCGGAGGCCATGAATGGGTCATCTCCTGAAAAAACAAGATTGTTCAGCAAACTGCATTTAGAAAGTCAGTAGAAAAGGAGACAATGATAGCATATCAGTAGCAAGAGTACCTGAGCAATGGAATATTTAAGTTACTGCAGCTTCTAGGAAATGCCCGATTTTCTTATAATCTGGACAAAACATGAGCTATAATCATTTTTACAGACTCTTGAGAGCAGTTCCTAAGCTCTGTTACATTTTCCTGAATACATAATTCATCTTGAGTGCAAAAAGTTTGATTTTCCCGGCAATCTGCAAATACATTTTAATCACAGAATTTATTCAGGTTGGTGAGATTAACACAAGTGCATTTTTTTGTAGACGGGAATAGAAATTTCAGTTCACAACCAGGTAATGGGGTACACACTGTGGACTAACCACAAAACAGATTTCACAGGCAAGGTCAGAATGGTAAATGCTTACCACTTGCTAACAGTTAATTCCTAAAATTGTCTTTATCATTGTGAAGGAGTTGAGTGAGTTCCTAACTCCAATGTCTTTGTGCCTTGCAGGACACAGACATGTGGCAAGCCCCAAATGAGGGATGCTGGACTCCACGTTTTTTCTCCTCCCTCTTTTGTCTTGAGGGACATTTTTTTCATACCTAAGAGACAGATGTAGACTGACCTGACTTTTAAGAAGTCATCCTTTACACAGCTTCAGTTAGCAAATAGGCCCACACTCAATGCTGTTATGATTCAAGTCTGAATGAGCTGGTCTCCAAAGCAAGGCAGCTTTTGGGGAGGGATAAATGAAACACTTCAGACAAGAAGTTTGTTCCTCTCTAGTGCAGGATCTTAAGGGATGGATCTGTTTCTTTGACATGTTCAGCACCAATAGCCACAATATTTGGTACACAGTAACTTAAGAGAATTAATATGAGAAATAGTGCCAAGCATGACAACCCTGAAAGCTGGCTTGTATGGTAGAAGAACTGAAAAGCCAATAACATCCTGCTTAAGCAGGGGGATTGCTGACGCTATCAAGAGTCTGCCTGGCAGATGCTTTGCTGGGTTTTGCTACCATTAACTGACTGTGGAATTGTTTCTCAGTGATATTCCAAGGAGCCATGCAGAGATCCACAGCCTCCCAAAATAATACTGGAGTTATATTTCCATGACTCATTCCTTTTTAAAGAGAAAAGAAATGTTCTTGTTTGAAAAAAAGCGTGTGTGAGTCTCTTGCCCATTCCTCATTAGTGCTGACAGAACTGCTTCGTGACCCGGCATGGACTGAGCTGCTGCATTTTTTACATAGTGGAAAGTCTCTGGCTGTTCTGCCAATGAAAGGACCAGCCCTTTCAACACAGTTTATTAGCAATAAATGTCACCTTTAAAGCATTCTTGATAAACAGTTTATTTCCTAATAAAAATTGCATTCTTTTATTTTATTTGAGGCTAAAAAGTTGCATGATTTATTATACTTCTGTAATCTATGTGCATGCCTCTAATCAGAGCATCATCTGGTTTGCAGTTTCAGTATCAGAATTGCTTTGCTTTTCACTTCTTTGAGGCAGATCATTCATCTTATGACTTCCTTATCTGATAAGTGCCAGCAATAACAGTATATAGCAATTTTTAATATACAGTAACTTCTTAAAACTCAGGCAGCAAAAAACATAGGCAATCAGACTGCTGTTTGCCTCAAGTATCTGGCACGTGCTACTGTTTGCAAAAGATGAAGGAATTATGTATTAAGGAATATCCCAACAGTAAAGGTGAATGACTATAAATTGACAAAAAGGAGATTTGCAATGTGGATATTTAACCCTAAGTCTGTTATCTAAAAAGGTATCACCTTCCCACCTGCTTTTCTTACTTTTCCCTCAGAGGACCATTTATTTTCTGAGAAACATGATGTTGCATACATTGATTAGAAGTGTTTCCACTGCTAAAATCCTGTTTCCAACCGAAGCGTTTTTCCCGACAAGTTGAGGTGCTGAGCCCAAAAGAACACATGGGAATGACTGAGTGTCCCTTTCTTCCAAAGGGCAATGCTTTCTGTTATCTCTGTCAATTGAAGAACGGGGGCAGCCAGGCTGGGAACACCTGGTGGCTTTGACCTAAAGTTATCCTACTTGTGAAATATTCTATTCGGTGCTTGTGATTGCCATTTGCTCAAGAAGCAGTTCTTCCAGGTTACACAATTGGTGACCCCACTGTCACCTTCAGGGAGATGTCTCCTGAGGAGTCTGCTCTGTGCCATCTCGAGCCAATCTGTTATGGCAGCAGAGCTCTTTCTTCCCACCTTGCCTGCCTGAGTCTGACAATGATGCCTTCATCCAGGGAAAAGGACCAGAGGGTTGATTAAAAATAAGGGTGACCTTTTTTTTTGACATCTCAAAATCTTTCTTCTTTTCTCCAACATTATTTCTCATCCACACTTCAATGAAAAATAGCCTTAATGGTATTTCTTTTTTTCCCCCCAACTAGTTTCTTTTCTTCTTTACTTTCAGTTGTGGTATATAATAAAGCTTTCTACATAATTTAAATTTGATGTAACCCTTTCTGACACAAAGACTTAGTAAGACTACTGATAGGGGTTAATAATTGCCATTATCATGAATATCTGAATGCAAATTTACTAGAATAATACATCGAGTTGTGATATATTGTTTATTTATCTCTACCCTTTGAAATACAGAAAACTATAAAATTTAATAAAATTAGGGAAAAAAATCAGAAAGCCACCATGAAAAATGTCCCAAACAACAGGCTGTCAGCACTGAGGAGTGGTAAGATTTAAATGTAGTATAATGTTTTCTTGAAAATAGAAACATTAAACTTTGTGCAAAGTCTCCTTCTGGCTGCCAAGAACTGAGCCTCAAAAATCAGGAGGAAGGATATAGGTGTCCAGAAAATGTCAACACTTTGCAAGATCAAGCAGAAACAAATCCAGAATATGTTCAAGTGTGCCAAGTCTCAGGATTTTAGTTTCTATCTGAAGATATTTGAGACAGATTCAAAACACTAGTAGGGACATATGATTATACTGAGATCTTTTTTTTTGGTACATGGTGTGAAATGTCTGAAAATGCAAGCCTAAATGGCGACTATTTAACTAACTAAACAGAAAGGACTCAACTTGTTTGTAAAATGAACTTTCATGCACATCTCTTCTCAGGAAAACTCCCTGTCTTTGGAGTTTGGCATTGGCAGTACTGCCATAAAGCACCCAATGGACTGAAAATGGTTTGAAAAGGACTAATGAAAATTTAAATGTATTTAAGAGCCTTAGCGCCTTTAAATTGGTGTTAGGACATTGATTGACACAAAGGTTTTTGAAATTAGAAAGAGAGAAAAAGCAGGGTCTTTTTTAGCAGAAATCAAACAAAAAATAAGTCAGAAACACCTGGCACCAGAAAATGTTCCAGCCACTACAAGGTAATGGTCCAATTTAAAATCAATTTATAGTCTTCTTCAAACCTGATTAACTTAATGCTAAAGCCTGAACACTGCCAACTAAAGAAAGTACTGAGAACACATTTGGGGTACAGAAGTGGGGAAAACAAAGACTTCTAGATCAAAGAAGGAACCGCTGACCAGGCTGCTTAAAAATATATATGGATAACGATATGTCCTGCCCAACTGAAGGACAGCTTGTTTGAGATGACAATGACTGCCCTCCTCCTCCTGCAGCCAGATGCACAAGTCCAAGGAGCAGCTCAGAGACCCCCTCTTTTTTTTGTAACACACATTTCTCCTTGTGAGAGTTGCAGCAATGTTGTTTTGCACTGGCCTCTTTGTGGGCATGGTGGTGATGGCACGTCTCATTCACATGCATACTGTAACTCTACAACCCTGCAACTCTTCTCGTCTCTGCCTGCAGTAAATCAGTTTTCAGCAGTCATACATAAATGTCCAGTTTTACAAGCCATAAAGGTCCAAGCCTAGTTAATCTTACTCAACATGCCAACTTGGCTTTTCTTCTCACTGAAGAGAAAACCTACAAATAAAGAAATCTATAGTGTTGCATATTCTTGCTCCAACTTCAGTTTCTGCAGCAACAATTAAGTAACCAGACATTTCTTGGGGATTAATGACTGCTTGGCAGTGTTTTTTTGGAGCTTTTAACCCTAGCTTGTTGGTAATTTTTCAGGAAAAGTACCATGCAGAGGTAAATAATAGTACTCACTCTAGATTTAAGGCAATGCTATTTATCTATGTCATCAGTCTTGCTGTGTGGCACATGATACCGGGAATATTGAACTGATTCAGAAAAATTGTAATTAATAACAAGCAGGGAGATGGGTATCATCTAGATTTAAAGTCTTACCACATGAATAATCTTGCTGTTCACTCGGTGCCAAAACCAGAACTTATCCTTGGATCATTAAGAAAACCAACTGTTTAATCCTCCTCTCTGCTTGTGCTCACCTAGCTGATTTTTGATTCATAATATTTTGTCTCTCTACACATGATGATTTAAGAAATATTTGTGGCATCTCATAAAGGCCCCTGTCAAACACCTTTCAAAAATTATTTTAGCTGACTCAACTTCATCCACTGCTCTACTGACATGTCACAGGAATTACAGGAGATTTGTGAGACACAATTTTCCTTTGCAAATACTCTTGCTGGTTAGCTCAGGGGGACTGGAGAGGATCTGTCTTTGTAGTTGCCTACACTGAAATGCAGATTTTAGGGAAGCATTAGATATATTTATTCAGCTGGAAGTCAAGGCCATATAAAACTAATGCAGAGCTTTCCAAGACCCTTTAGCAAGTGATCACAAGACAGAGTCTGAGAACTCCTAATCTAGTTACTCTTCTGTCTTCACAATATTATCTTTTTTTTTTTCAACACGAGTCTCCCTTTTTAACTGCTGTCAGTTGGAAAATATCCCTTTCAATTCAATGAAGCTTCCTTGCCACTAGCTGACAACATGGCTATGATTTTGGTGTCAAATACCCAAAGCAAAGAGTCAGACACTGAAACTTTTGGAGACTGTGTTGAAGCTGACAGTATTTCACTGTGGTAAGGTTCCTATCATGTGAAAAGCTAATTTTCTTTTTTTGAAATTGGTTCCTGTAGTATCTGTCATTGCTGCAACTTTTCGAACCCAAACCTCCAATATGCACCTATAAAATGGAAAGATAAAGCTGTTTCCTCTTGGTTCTTTATGATGTCACTTATCCATACTTAGAACTCTTTCTACTTCCTTGGAGCAATTGATAATTTTCTGCTTTCCATGAGAGCATCTCTTATTGGTCATTATCCTTTTGATAACGTGTTATTCAGAACCATCACCACCTGACAAAATATCTCGTAATTTTCCAGCTTCTGTTGTTTCCTTTTTCACTTATGTTCTCTCTACTCATTTGGGTGGGTTTTAATTTATAATTAATATTTGTCATATATGATGCAAAATGCTTTCCAAACTTGAGATAAGTGGCACACATGGTTTCACCCACTAACTGAAGGATGAAATAAGGAATTGCAGTGAGCTCCCTATTGTGGTGCTGAAATTGCAGTAAGGACACTGAGCTGGGCACCAGTTCAGCACTGAACCTCAGTCAGCAGTTCCTCTGTCTCTCCTACTCCTGCTAAAATGATTTCAGGGAGTCACTTTTTTCATAGCAATCTGCTGCAAACACATTTTTCCACATTTCCCCTCTGGCACCAGCCCCAAGACTCTCCAAATGCTCCGTTGCTTTCTGTAATATGAATTCCTTTCATTAGGCTTCATTGGTATAATGTCCAAAGATACATGGCAATCCAGGGGCAAGTGCTTGTCAAGGAATATTTTTTTGTTGTTGTTCTAAACAAAGAAATAAAGGTAATTGTTAGCTTGTGACTGTGCCATTTTTGCTGTGCTTGGTTCTTCAGATGTGCACAGATGGCCATCAGCAGAAACTGCTTGATAGTAACAGGACTACTTGGGAGAGTGTGTGTGTGTGTGTGTGTGTGTGTGTGTGTGTGTGTGTGTGTGTGTGTGTGTGCGTGCATGCCCATGAGCTGGAAGGAAAAAAGAGAAATTTGGCCCATGAAAAGGAAGAAGGTAAGAGATTTTTCCGACTGCAGCACTAAAGAATGCGTTCAGCATTAAATCTCCAGATATTTGGTATCTACAGAACGAAACCATTCCAAATCATGAGCAGTTGCAACGTGATCTGCGGATCAATTCACCCTACAGCAAATCAGAAATGCCAGTGCAATAAGTTTCTGTTTGGAATATTTTATCTCTGCTTTAGTGGAACCATCCTGAAAATAACCTCAACACTTAGTCAAGGTTCAGCAATCTAGGACAGATGAATGTAAAAGAAGGCTACAGCTGCTTACTTATCAAACTGACTTATTTAGGTCCTTCATTTGTATGATTATAATTCTTTAACATAGAGGCTTGCAAATTTTTATTCATTTTGGGCAGGAATAAATGAGCCTGTAAGTCTAGAAGAAGTTATGGTTACCTAAAAGAAATGTAGTTTCATTCTAAAAACAAGTTAACTAGCTTATAACCCATGTCATACTCTCTCAAATCAGAGTTTAGGACAAACCTCCTGCCCCTCCCTTATTAGGAAAGGAAGGTGTTCTTTTACAGGTAAATCCCAGAACAGCATTTAGACAACTTCCTTATTTTTTTTAAATATTCTTCACTGGAATGAAAAAAAAAAAAGGGTAAAATTTCTCCTTTAGTCACAAAGATGAATATCTTTTCCTAGCTAAGGAGCTATGTTTCTAGATGAATGCATTAAGCCATATGATACAACAAACTGTCTGAAAACCAACCTTGCCTGGGCAAGCTGAGATGATGTGGTTAATCAAGGTACAATCTTTATTAGTGCATTAACCTCCTGCACCCAAGGACTATGGATTCTAATTCCTGAATTGCCATGCAAGACTGATGCAGCTAGTTTTCTAGTCTCAGTTGGCAGCAAGCTAACAGAAGTGGCTAATGAAGATGAATAGCTGCCTCTTGGGAGTGGGGGGAGGAAAAAGAGGAAAGGAAAAGACCTAGGATACTTCAAGGTCCAGATCGCTGCATGATTTCAGATAATAATGAAAAAGTGCATATAGCTGACATTTTCAGAGACAGTAACAAGCATGTTAATTCTTAGGCAACGGTAGTGGCCTCAGAATTGCTCTGGAAACATTTCCAGAAGTTAAAACAAAGGCCATTGAAAAAAAAATAGCAGGAAACTGGTCAGGGTCTTACTCTTGTTTTGATGGGTTATTGTACTAATACAGACAAAAAAGCAGAGAAAAAAATGCTCAAAGCTGAAAACCACACATTTAGTAAGGAAAACATCTGCGGTTTGGAGAAGACAGAAATACCATCACGGTAAATATTTATCAATACTGAAATATCTTTTCCACAAATGCATGCAATGTTCTAATATAAACACTCCTTTAATTCAGACAAAAATACACTGCTAAATGCAGGGAGGTCACTGAAGCAAATTTTGTGGGGGAGAAAAAAAGAAAAATCTATTTTTTTTAAACAAATTTTTCTATTCTCTTATGTTGCGGGAGGCTGGAAGCTTTGGGATAGGTTCATTAATGGTCCTGGATCACTCCCTGGTCAAAAGACGCAATAACAGATCACGGAGTTGGTCTAATTTGTTCTTAATTTCAATTTCATACCCTTGAAGCCATTTTAAGAGGACTGGGGGTACCATAAAGACTTGGTTCCTGGAAGCCTGGGGCTTCACTCAAAGGGCTCTTTTGTGCATCCACAGTGGAGATTCACCTGTGGGTATGAATTGGTATTTTTAACTCAGCTTGTTCAGCCAACTGATTGAGCATGTCAGCCTCCATGAACTTAGGGGCAACACAGTGATGCTTGTGTGCTCTGTGCACAAGTTGTGGGCAAACACTACATGAAGTAAATGTACCTTGTACTCTGGGTTAAAGTGCTACCAGAATGCCTTTTGGCTAACATACCTGTGAAGGCTGCCAACCATAACAAGAAGCAAGGATGCTTCTGTTCTGTGCTACTACAACAAACTTGGTCAGTGGGAAAAGATAACAGAGTGGGTAAGAAAAATCCATTTTAAAAAAAGTCAGAAATAAAGTATTAGAAGTTAAAATTCTGTCAAATGTAGCTCTATAAAGTACAGTTCCAAGCGGTTTTGCACTTGTGGTTTCTTAATGCAATTAAATGAAATCTGTTAAATTTACAGGTGAAAATTACACTAGGCTGGAGCCTTGGACTGAAGAGCTGAGCATCAAGACAGAGCCCCTCCTTCCCTTTTCCCTGCCATAAAACAAAGAGGCTCTGCAAGGCAAAGCAGCCTGTAAATCCTTCCTGGACAACCTTGCATGGATGTGGCTGACTGCAATTAGCAGACAATTTTGTTTATGGTGCTCTGACAACTTGGGGAATCTGTTCATATACAAGTCATTTATTCTGAATGAGATTAAGAAATCAGTGTAGCACTGTGTGCTTCAGTGTATGTGAATTCAGCCATCTGTTCTCAAGGTTACATCATGTGCCTCCTAGATCTGAATTGACAGAAAGATGTTAAATCTTGCTGGTTTGTATTCTGGAAGTAGCACAGTGATGTCTGAAGCCAACAGATCAGCTAAGGGTACAGAGGTGTGCAGACTTGAGCATAGACAGGTTCATGTCCAGAAATTAAGAACACCATAGACTGGGACACTGGACCCAGAAAGGTGTTAGGGATCATCAGAGGACAGGAAACCAAAACCAAACATGCCACATCTCACACTCTTGCCCAAAGAGCTCAGTCCATCAGGGTGTATTTGGATATGGTAGCACGACAGTGGCTATGCCAATGCTGTAATAGTGTGTTTCCTTGAACACATTTCTTCAGAAATGCTGGGAATTCTGAAGAAGTGAAAAAAAAGGAACAGAAAAGATTGCAGATGAAATCAGCTCTGTTACACTAAGAGCCACTAGACTTGATTTGCACAAGCATCTTCATGGGGGAAAACCTGACTTCTAGAAAACATGACTTCTAGAAAACATGACTTCTAGAAAACCTATTTGGAGCTAACTGTCAAGTGTCCCCAGGAAAGGCAGAACCTCTACTCAACACCTTCAATAGGACTCTCAAGAGATGACTTAAAAAGTCAGGGGAAACTGTTGCCACTCCATAATAACAGAAAAAGAAAAAAATCACTAACATCATTAGGGCTACAACACACATTTTGTGTGTGTATTGTATCTTCTAAGCCAATGGATAGAAGAACCAAATGGCAAGGTGAAGGTAGGAAAAAAAGAACAACTTCTCATGAGCTGGTGTTCACTGCAGGGCTGCAGTGCTATGGAAATGCCTATCTTCATCTCTTCAAGTCATAAGATAAAGGATGTTTCTCCAAATTACATGCTTCAGCCAAATGCAAGATAATAGGTTCAAGACAGAGGAGAGTGGCTGAAGTTATCTGCTTGTCACACAGAGCACTAGTCATTCTGGGTGATAAGATACACCATTCAGACTAATACCTAAGTGTGATTTTCTTGTTTATTTTTCAGTCCATCAAAATCCTCAGCATTTATTGTTGTCAATACATACTTTGCAAGTCCAGAAAACACGTGAACCATTTGCATTCACATGTGAATGTTAGGTACTGACCACAAAAGGAGTGACTGTGAGAAAGGCATGTCCCATTGTGCTTTAGAAAACATAGAAACAGAAGTTTCTTATATTCTTATATATCAGTAACCTATGGATCACACTTGTCCTCCTGCTGCTTTTGATCTCATAAGCTCCCAATGCACCACAATAAACCTTGGGGATTTGAGTGTGGGGATAAACACAGTGGAGGCATTTGCCCAACACTCTCGCTATGGCCTGCAGAAGGACAGCATGGAGCACATCAGTGGGCCTAAGATCTGGACCATCCCCTGGAAGAGTGGGGAGAGGGCTGGAGGCCAGTCCCTGGTGCTGTGCAGAGAGATGCTAGGCTTGCCAGCAGCACGGCGTGTTGGGAGTCCTTGTGAGGGCATTGTGCACAAGCAGGGAGCCTGCCTGGCTGGGAGCTCTGCTCACCATCCTGTTCCCAGGAGCCAGTGCTGATGCCTTAAGGTTTAGCTTCCATATTTTCCAGATTTCATGGGCATGAAACAGCACTTACAATTTCTCCCTGCGACGCATGGGGTGGCCTTTGCGACGCTGTCAGAGGCGGGCAGAGCCCCTTTGTTTGCCTCAGCTGTCCCTAGGCAATCTGGCATTTCTTGTTAAAGCTCATTTTGTGTGTGTGCTTCTCTCTAGCTGCAAACACAGCCATGGAGCAGTGAAGGGGACCATTCTGTAGCTGTGCAATTTACATTTGTCTAGTGCTTATATTAAGTGTGTTCCTCAAAGCTGTTATTGTCTCAAGCTCTGTCTGTTTTAAGCCTTGAAACAGTATTTCGTGCTTATTATATGCACTGGCTTTCATTTGCAAGGTAGTCTGCAAACCTGAATTAAGCATCCCAGCATCCCCATAATCTCTGTAAGTACCATAGTATGATTATGAGTTACAACTCATAAAATTGGAACTAAGGCTGAAAGAATCTTGAGTCACAAAGTCCCTTAAGAAAACCCTTGTCTCGATATAAATGGCACTGGATGTGACAATGCCAATCTGTGGTTCCAGATGGAAAAATTAGTACAAGGTATGAAAATATACATTGAAGACTTCAATCAGCTCTGAAAACATGTTCTGGCTTCATCCATTACACCATTTATTTAATTAAAAAATAGATTAAAATCAGTATCCTATGCATTATTGTAGACATTGTCTGCATAAGAAATTTACATCTATTTAAAAAAAAAGGCAATGATTTTTAAGCCATTTCAACTAAAATTAAATACATTTAGATTTATCTAAGTTTTCTAAAATCACATTAAATTATTAGAAAGCAAAATAAGCAGATGTTTGAAACCATTTTTAACTGTTTAAATTGAACTGCTGAAGGCCCTGCATGGGGCACAGAAAACCTTTGTGGGACAGCATGTCACGCTGCCTCGCCATTTCTAGGTATTCTCTGCCCGTGCTGTATCAGATTCTCACCACAGACAGCTTGGTTTTACAGCTAGAATGATATGAAAAATGATGCTAGCAAAAGTTTTTATGACTCTCTAAAAAAATTCCTCAATATGTTTGCCAGCAAACAGTAGGTGATTATGAAATTATAGGCTACATTATGATAGAGGTATGCAAGGAAATAAGATGGTTACAAATGCTTGTTTATTTTTGAACTCTTAACTACATGATTTACTTATCCACTTTACAATATAATTAACATTCCTTTGCTGACATTTAAAAAATGAGGATGTATATGTTTTCTTTTTTTTAACCTCAGAGAAATCATGTGGAAAAATTAAAGTAATACAAAAAGAAAAAGGAAACAGGACATGTCTTTACCACGATTTAATTATGGTACCTATTTTTTAGAGTGCAGAGGATCAGAAATAACCAACTTAGCATTGGAAATTTAAAATACTGAAAGTCACAAAAGGTTGTTTCATGGCAGCAAACATTAATTTCTTTTGATTTCTCTTCATAAGAAACGTCAAACTGCAATTCATTGAAATTAGAAAGTTCGGATAATGTCTGTGTAGCAATTAATATCCATTTAAGCCTTCAGAGACTTCTCTGCCCAAGCAAGGTTTTCACCCCTGTTGATTACAATTAGTCCTTTAGGTCAGTTCTTTTTCACTTTGAAAGAGTTTCTTAGTAAAACAAAGCAGTGGATATATCCTTCTAAGCTTTAGAATACATAGAGGCCCATCAATAGAAAGACCACAACATAAAGCTTTTTTTCCCTACTATAAATTGGAAATACCCTCAAAATGCAATGGAGTCAGTTGGAGATCTCTGCACCGGTAAAAAAGTACTATAATAATGAACATTTGGGGTTCCTGCAATCAAGGTAGCTTAAAATAATCTGCATGGGCAAGGCAACTACATCCAAAGGATGTTGTTTGTAGTGGGGAGAGAAGAAACAGTGATCTAGAGGCAATTCAAGTAGTGCAACTCTGTTTTTGTGTCTGAATACCAGACACAAAAAATGCCAATGGTTCAAACCCAGTGCATTCCCAGTGCTGGATCATATCAACCAAAGGGCACTTGTGTTACAGCAAGGCAAAGCACCATGACCTGCCAAGGGTTTTGCAGACTGTTCAGCAAATAGAAGCACTCATAATACTTGTGCACCAGAAAAAGAGGAGTTTTAAGACAGAGGATGTGATAAAGTGAGATAAGAAAAGATAAAAACTGTACTTTCAAATTAATCCTTTAATGCCAACTAGCAGTAAAGCTTTTAGTAGAGTCTGTTCAGTTTTATTGATAGGTTCAATGTGTTGAATCCCTATCCATATTTTAGCCTCAGTGCCTCAATTCACATTGCTGTTGGTTTCTGATGCTTAATCTCATTAGTGCAGCTATTTGTATTGATATACCCAATAAGGTTGCTAACACTACCTTAGCTAAGTGTTATTTATTGTATCTGTATATACAACAATATTAACACAGTCAAGCATCAGCATTGGCACTTGAGGGCACCATTAAATTCTCCCAGTGTTCAGTGAGAGATTTAATGATGGATTTAATAGTATTAAATAGGAAAAAATGCCCTTGGCCTTTACATTCTCATTTAAAAACATATAAAAGAGTAGTAATTCAGGCAGTTATACTTCTTTCAAAGATTTTCCTTTAAATCATGCTCAGCCATAAGAGATCAGCTGTACTTTGGTAGTTATTGTACCTTGACCAAAGACAGCAGCCCCTGGCCTACCAGAATCCCCAGATTGTTGGCAAATTCAGACACAAGTTCCTACAATAAATATGAGTGAGTTTGCTGCTAAAATAATAAGGACTGGTGAAAAATTAGCACGATGATGTTGCCTGCAATCTACAGTGATGAAACTTCTGTTAGCAACAGAGGTATGCAGAGCTGTGAAATAGCTGGACATTTATGTCCAGGCTTTTATGCTGGCTTTTCCCATGGAATATAAATATGCTATAGTTCTGGGAGTTTTTGTGCAGTAGTATGCCTGCTGAATTTTTTCATACCTTTCAGCTACATTTACCTTGCTTTCTTCCCATCTCCAGATCTCTTACTAAACCACAGAATTGTTTAGGTTGGAAAAGACCTCTCAGTAAATAATACTCTGAGATCATCAAATCCAGCTATTAATCCAGCACTGCCAAGTCCCCAAATAAACCAGCTCCCTAAGTGCCACATCTACACGTCTCAAATATCTCCAGGGATGGTGTCTCGACCACTTCCCTGGGCAGTCTTTTCTGATGGACCTACTGATGTTGTGTAGCCCATCAACAAGAGAATTGCACTTTAGAAAGGCACAGGAAAAGGCTTCTTTCCCCCTTTATGCACTGGAAACTTTCTTTATACACTGCCTAGCCAAGCCTGTCGTCTTACATTCATTTTGAAAACACTGAGTGGGAGGAAAAGAAAAACATTGGGAGACAAAAATTCTCCCTATGTGACCCCTACCAGTGACCAGAGGGTCACCTAAGCACCTGTGACCTCTTCTTAAGGTTGGAAACTGTGGGCCATATATGCAGGCTCACAGTGACTCTGTATGTAGAACCAAATTTATATCACCAGGAATGAACAATTGTTCATTTGTAGGCTTTTTTAAAATGTATTTTCAGTGTCTATCATGAAAAGGATTAAACACTTATACTAGCAATATGAATACTAACAATTAAAAAATGACAGTAAACCCATCATATTTGAATTGAAACCAAATTTAAAAGGCTTCTCTCAGCAATTTTGGCATTAAAAAGAATATGGATCAAATCAAAATTGTACTTCCACACACATGGGTAATAACGCTTAAAACTAGAACCTTAGCAGCAAATCGTGCAAAAAACGACAACAACAACAAAAGCTGAAGTGACTGATTGTCAGGGAACATTCACATTTTCCTCTGAAATTTCACTGCTTGTAAATAGTTCCACTGACACAGATACTGGGGTATTTTGAATAAACTCACATTATAACATCTCTCAATACAACACACCTAGTTTAAAGCATGAGTTATGCAACCGAGAGAAAGAAAGGGACAGGCCATTCTCATTTCTTCACACATCCAGGCATGCTGGATTACTTATAGAGTATTATATAAATGTACACATGTTTAATTCCACAGTGCTTGCCAAAACAAGGGTAAAATATTGCTGATATTCAGCCACATCAAGGATGGGAAAAAGCCATATAGAATGCACTGTTCACTGCCCAACAGAAAGGGGATGGAGAATAGGCTAAAGAAAGTATTATCCAAGGATGAGAAGAAATCCCATTTTTTATCAGACAAGCCCCCAGGTCTCTGATGTCATTTCAGAACATGGGTCTTTGGCTATTGCAGATACAGCTTAAATCCTCATTCAATGAAACACAAGCTTCTCAGTTTATCTGTTTCAGAAAAATGAGTGAAGGAAACCAGGTTCTTCCTCGTACCATTAGAGCCAGGACTCCTACATACCCGTTCACACTATCATTTTGGTGCATCAGACCTTAGGTGGATACACAGCTAAGGCTTAGTTTATATATTTGCAAGTGTGGTGCATATGTAACATGCACATTTTGCACATTTATTTTGGATAATGAGAAAGCAATTTGCAGTTAATTAAAAAAAATTATCTTAAGTGGTAAGGTTTATTGAGAAAGTACCAGTACAGGTACCATAGAGATGTCTTCTCTCGCAATCTACAATAAGATTTATTTTATTTTTTTATCATCTCTAGCAGCAGGCAATCCAGTATTAGGCATTCCTGAAATGTCTTCATAGCACTTTGCCATCTTTGGATGAGATAATCATGGTGAGCCTTTTGGAGCCTCTGAGCTTTACTTCTGTCTGTGGGTGCTCACAACTCCTGTTGAAGTCAATGGGAGCTAAATGCCCATAAATAGTAAGTACAAGGAATTTTACTAGTGGCAGTAAGGATTTATAAATGCTTGAGTAGGCAAAAATCCCTTCCTCAAGCTGGTTGCTAAAATGATATACTTTTAAGAGACTGAAAAGGTTCATCTAAAATTTACTCTCTTGGTTAAATAATACTTACGCAGGTTTTTGCATGCCGATTATGTATCAATTATTGTATAATTGCATCATTACTTTAATTAGATTAAACTGCATAATTGGAATGTCTAATTAGAGACTGAGGGGGAAAAAGGTAACTTACCTGACATTAACTGTGGTTTTTGAAGAGGGGCTTCCACACAGATTTTGCTCTAGGGGCAAGTTTCCAGTGCAGGAGTCACTGGCTTCCTCTACAGTGACAAGACTGAGGTGGCCCCAGGTACACCACCACCATCCAGACCCTTTCCAGAGCAAGGTTCTGGTAGGGAGGGCATTTGCCATTGGTACCTTATCAGTGAGGTGTGTCAGAGCACTGGGCTCCAAGTCAGCAGTGCCAGCAGTGAGGGGTTGTGGGTCATTGAGTTTGTGTGGAAAACCTTTCACAGAAAATCAGAGTTAGTGCCAAGGAAGCTCTCCTGTCTTCCAAGTGCTGGGCCAGAGAGACCACAAATTCTTGGTAATGAACAACTGCATTTTAAATAGAGATGCAGGGGGAGAGATCCTACCCAAAGAGCCACAGAGGGACAAGTTGATCAGCATTCTGATATTCCAACTGGAAGTGGGAAGTTGAAGAGGTACCTCAGCAAATGGAGTCAAAGGCGGTCCCAAAGCCTAGAGTATCCTCTGGAGGATACTCATGGGAAATGGCAATATAATACAAAATCTACTTGGACAAGTCTCCATAGGAATAAATTGGTTTCTAACCCTTTCAGACTGGACATCTGAGCAGTTTTGGAGGATCACTTAGAAGTGTCAATCCTATACATATTAAATGACATATCACCACCTTACTTTTTTTAAGAGTGCACTGAGATTTTGGGATGAAAACAGGTAGAAGGCTGAACGGACGGAGCTGGAGATGGATGTGAAATCTGTAGAAGTCTCCAAAACTATCTGCAGGTCATGACACAAGCTAAACACATTTCCAGCTATGAACTTACATTGTGTCAAGACTTTATTGAAAGCTGTCAGAAGAACGAATGCTCCAGGGTAGTGAAGGGATTCTAATTTTTTCCTCCAGATATACAAGTTTAACAGATTCACTTCTGCACCTTCATCAGACATAGCAAGAGCCTGAAGCTGGAATTGCCTAGTTAAAGGTGGAGGTGCCTTTGGGAGCAACGCCTCACATCAAGCAAAGCTATAAACACATAATTGTTGGCAAAGGAACCCAGGATCTGGGACCTCTCAGAATCTTTTGAACTTAGGAGACAGTTTCAGATAAGGCTGAACTTCAAAAGATGAAGCAGTGGAGGGGCGAACCAACATATTCTGGATCTCTCCCCCATTCTCTAGGAAAGGGTCCTTTCAGGCTGTTGCAAACCATATTGAAATGCTAAGAGGAAGGGTCTCTTCCAATTAGGAACACAAGGCCCCTGCAAATAATCCGTCTTTGGATCATGAATCTGCATGATAATTGTGAATGGGAGGTGTAAACATGCAGTTCTTTTCTTGAGTCCTGCTCTGGATCCACTCAGCGAAGTGCCCCACAGAGACACTGAAATAGCAGCTCCTGCCCCAAAACACTAGCAGTCCAAATATGAGATGAAATTCACAATGCATGGAGAGACAAAGGAAACAATACACAGAAACAATGATCTAATTTTGACCACCAAATCGACTTTAGCCCACTAAGATTGTGTAACTGTATTTTTAAAGTCCAAGTGCTACTAGGCATATTTGCTCTTTTCTTTTCTTTTTCCTAGAAGCACCCCAGGACATTTAACAAGTGGGCTTATCAAAGGCATCATTCACCTCCATATCCTAACCAAGAGACAGTAACTAAGTTGGGGGAAGACCAGCAAGGGCCAAGGCATGCATGTTTAAAATATAGGAAAGTAGATGTCAGAAAAATTGTCCCATGGTTGAAGATTCTGATTGGCTCAGCATTCCTTCTGTTTTGGTTTATTATTTTTTCCCTGGTAACTCAGACTGAAATAGAAATGGCAAGACCACCTATGGTGACATGAGATGGCGAGATGCTGCTGTTGGGCTCCAACAAGAAAGATGTATCATGACTGAGCTGATCAGAGAGCTGCTGTGAAGCAAACCAGTCCATACAACTCTTACAATCAGCTTTGTAGAGGGTTCTGGCACTAATATGTTTGGAAGAGTGTTGGCCAAAAGAACTTGGACTATCAGAGGTTGGCTGGCACCAAGTGCCAAATTTGGCTCTGATCCTGGGAGACTAAGATTCACAGAAAGGCAACAGACAGGGCTGGAAGATTCATCACATTGGACAAACAAAATTGTCTTGATCCTGTTTATTTGAGGGTTCTAAGAATTACAGGCATCTAGAGAGTCAGTGGGGAAGTAGAGAATTTATTGAAATAAAGCATCAAGGGTTTTTTAATGAAGTGCATAGCAAATAGAAGTTGGAAACATCCCTCTTCCTGGTCACACTGTTTTTTAATCTACAAATCCCTAGCCCTGAAATGCTGAGTTGCTTGGGGTAGGACATTTTACAGACCATGCCAGTTGGTGGCAGCCAGAAATAAGCATCGTCTACTTGACAATAATTTAGAAATCCCTCCTCGTGCCCCAGGCCCCAGATGAAGTGTTTCATGAGTGTAATGGCAGAGGGCAAGGTTCCTGTCATCACCTGCACAGTCCTGGAGCGGGGCAGTGTGTCCCTGGACGGGGCAGTGCGCAGTTTCATGTCTGCCACTGATCCAAGAAGGAGGCTGCCACTTCACCTCCTGAGCTGACCACCTGCACATGAACATGATGGGAGGTACTGCTGCAGGTGGAAGAGGCAATCCTGCTGCACATCTGGCCTGCTGATCAGCAAGGACAGCCCTTCTGAAGCAATGGGAACCCATGGAACTACAGAGCCATTGGAAACCAGAGCTGAAATTTTTGCAAACCAGTGAAATAATGTAAAAATAGGTATTGGCCATAATGTCTCACCACTGGAGTGCCTTCTATTTTGTTCTGGAGTTGTTAAGCGAGAAGCAACAGCTTTTTCAGTGCTCACAAGTGTACTCTTGTTTTCCTGTGGCGCTGTCTTGGTTAATTCTTGAATCTGAATACAGGTTAAAAGAGAATTCTCCTCTGTCTTTTGCACAGGGAAAAGACAAGTGATTAAGCCAAGTCAGCTACCTATGTTAGAAATTTCCCATGAATGAAACAGTCATCCACCATAAGGTGATTCTGACTGATAACTGAGTTCATTGGGCATGAGGGGATGCAATTGCTTTTGCAGGGATTTCTACATGGACCAAAGGAGTTTCAAGAGATCAACTGGTAAAATTGCTCAAAAAAAATTATGACTTTATGGATAAACAGATACTAGAAGTGATGCTGATTCTCCAAACTCATTTCTTTGAAATGAAAGTAAGGTTCCTCTGGATGCTGACAACACTTCTTGGACTACAGTGAGTTGCATGCATTTTAACACTGTCTCCTCAAACTGATGGGAGCTAGGGGAGGAAAGCTGGTCAGGTTGGATATTCATCACTCAGTTCTAGCAGGATCAGAGAGGGGTACAGAGCAGAGGAATTGTTAGTGGGAAAACAGTGCTAATATTTTCACTAATTATGTTGGAGGAACGGAGTTAAAGCTGTTGGACCATCCAGGGTCCCAAACATTAAAGGTAAATTGTGTGGTTAGAAGCAATGGAAGAGTCGTGTGAGTCCACCCTATCCCTTTCCTTGAAAATCACAGGGAAGTATATGGGGTGCAAATGGAGCCATGTGGTTATTCAGAAATAGTCCAGTGTGTTTTGGGAATGAAATCTGCAGGTATGCATTTATTTCAGACAATCAGCTTTAATTAATCAGCTTTAAATCACTGCCAAAATTATTTGCAGGTATTTTTTAGTAAGGTCCATTGATTCATTATGAAGTTAAATATTTTGGCCTTTGCAATTTCTTTTCTTTCATTTGCAATTGTATCTATTAAAATTTCCCAGAATTGTGAAATTAGTCCTATTATAAAATTAAGTATTTGCACATTTATCCTTAAAGAAGTAGGCTTTAGAGCATAAGTCTTATATCTATTTTTTAAATCTTCTACAGCTTAAAATGAATAAGAGAATGAACTTCTTTACTGTTCCTTTTACTCCTCCCTGCCTCTGGTGCACATGCCTTTAGAAATAACTGCCCTGATACCACACCTCAAATTATATCTTCCAAGGGAGATGTTAGACAAAATCCCATTGACTTACTGGTTGTTGTTGTGTGGGTGTGTACCAAGGAACAGCATTTAAAAAAGCTTTTAGCATGCCAGCTTTTATCCAGAACAGCCTAATTAAAACCAGATATTATAATAGTACCATTTGCCCCAAAATGAACAGTAGGTATACTAACTGCCAGTGCATTAAGTTTGGTTAATGAAAGGAGTTATAATACACTACCAACAAAGGTATGAGGATAATAAAGAGCCATTTGCTGCATGCTGAGGTCTGTGGAAGCCCCCACTTCCCCCTTGCCTAGTGCTGGCAGCCCCTTCATGTGCTATGGATCCACGTGAGCCTGCAAAAGCATCTGGGGGGTGCACGTGCCAGAGCCACCCCTGTGCCTGGGGAGCACCTACAGCCCTAGCAGACAGCTCTCCAAGTCAAAGAAGACTGGGAGAAGTGGTAGTGAAGGGAATAAATGCTGGCACTCAGAAAAAAAAATGTTATTTTGTTGTGTGGAAGATATTTGTGAGTGATGCCGCCTGTTATTACCAACTGCATTTTTCTGAAATAGATTTGCCTTCTCCAGGTGAGAATGAAGTGAGGTGATGAAGTCAGCTCAGTCCTGTAAAGCCCCAAATCTTCACAACCTGACCCAAGCAGAGGCAAAACTGTCCCTGGATTTGAAAATGCTAATACACTAGGAGTTTGCAATAACACTATGCTGAAGCAGGAGCTGCACACTGTGTTGAAGAGCAGAAGAAATGAGTTTGAAAGGGAATTTTATAAGTTTCCCAGAACACCCTAGGTAGTCCCTATATTTTGTTGTTGCTGCTTTTTTAACCCTAGCTGTCATAGGACGTATCTTAAATACACCACCACTCAAATTACTTCTCTGATTTTGAATCCCAAGTGGATGGAAACACGTGGCTCCCTGCGTGAAAACAAATTGTGATGAAGGCGGAAACTAAAGATTAGCACTAATGCACATGCTTTAGGCTTCAACCCCAGATTCAGGTAATAAAAGACCTGTTATATTTCTCCAAAACTTAATGGATGAAACCTCAATCAAAAGATATGTGAGGAAGCAGGGTAGGATCAAGAACAGGGCTAATTTTGCAGAATTAAGGAGCAACATGAAGATTTTTAACGAGGAAGCAGACACCTTTGCAATAACTGCACTATGATATGTTGCCTAGCAACAAGATATAAAAATGATGTATAACGCCAGTAACTTCTTTCACATATGAAAACAGCACCCTACCAAGACAGCTTCATAATGTACTCTTACAAACTAAAAATCCATAGAGACCATTAAAGCCTCCATCTTCTGTAATATACTCTGTTAAACAATCATGTGTTTTTGTTAATGCAGTAAAACACTGAATTTATTTAATGATTACCCAATGATACATCAGCAGCAGCAAGCAGGAACATTTCTATTTTAAGCCTGCAGGATCCATCCCAAGATATCACACTCTGACGGAGAACAAATGCAATGAGCCAGACCCGTGCAACGCCCGGGAGAGAGATGCATTTATGGGGGGTGAATTAAAATCACCTTCTGTCTGATAAAAAAATAGCATTATTGGAATGCACAGGAATGCATTTATTGCTTTTTCTTTTCTTCTGTGGCTTGTAGCTTAGCATGATATTGCTCACAGAGTGCCTCCTGCTTCCTGGCTCTGGAATGATAGAGGCGAGGAGGGTGTCAGGGCATGCCAAAGAGTGGGTCGTAACTGCACAATGTCTGCTAAAAGTAGTGCAGGACAGGCTGAAAGAGGGGACTGTCAGAGGGTGACGTGCCAGGTGTTGCTGGGGCAATCTGCAGCCTGGGTGGAGGGGGAGCAGCTGGCACTGGCAGCCCCAGCCCCAAGCAGAAGCAGAGGCAGCCCTCGCCAGCCCAATTACAAAAGATGGTCCACGGCCAAAATGAAAGCCCTGCAGCCAGAGGGCTGTGCCAAGACACCAGGTCCTCATCTCTAGGAGGGCTTGTGAGGGAACAGAGAGAGTGGGGAAGTGCCCCAGGTCTTGGGGGACTCACTTTCCTTCTGCAGCATCAAACCGAGAGAAGCGATGAGAACAGCCTTAGCAAAACACGAGTACAGCCAGAGCACAATGACCTAAAGTTTAGGACTGGTAACGTATTACAAGGCTCATCGAGGACTCAGGCAGGTCTGGTAGCAGCCAGTGTCAGGCTTATGGGGTAGTTTGGCTCAGCTCAGCATTACGCAGAGAGGAAAATCTCTTCCTTATCTGCTGTGAGTGGGGACTTGGCTCAGGTTATCACCTACATACTCCTGCATACTCACAGGGACAGGCGACCTGTGATACTGCCCTGCAAGCCAGTGGCAGCACAGCTCTGTGGGAGAAGGCTCACTGGTCCACCCCATCCTGTAGTCTCTTGTTGTCCCTTCCCTGTCTCTGTCATGTCTTCCTGACTCTTTTTTCTTGAAAGTTATGGGCTGAATATTTCCAAATGCTGGAATATTTCCAAATCTGCAGATTAATTGAGATACATGTTATATATGTCTGGAAATGAAGCAGATGAACATGACACTTAATCCTTTGCTGATCTAATGCCTTGAATTTTAATCTTTGCTCTGCCACTTGCTTTTTTACCTTGAGCAAACCACAACAGCTCTCTGTACCTCAGCCCACCCATCTGTTCAAACATATCTGGTGATGTGACCCTCTCCAGCTGACCCATTTTTTATGGGATTGCTGCAAGTCTGCATTAGCATGGCACTAGATACCAGGACACTTTGAGATGAAAACATTAACCATGTTATTGCACAAGGTAAGCACAATGCATTCTTGCATTGAACTTCTGAAAGTATTAAATATTCATAGTGGATTGTACGTTCTATGAACTCAGCAATGCCAACAAGCACAGTCCAGATCATTGGGATTTCAGTGCTGGGAGTGTGGTGAATTATAGGATTCCAGGATTTGTTAGGTGCAGACTAAGGAACCAAGCAGCTGAGAGCCTGGGTCCTGGGTAAGCAGGGAGAGGGTAGCATAGGCAGAGGGGAATACAAGCAGGCACAATCCTGATCTACTGCCAGGATAATTTCTGCTGCAAGCCTTTGAAGGTGAAGTGTGGAGAAAAAATAAAAAGTCCCATTCTTCATGTAGTACTGAGGACCTGCAAAAGTCCAGTGTCAGGGGACAAAAGAGATCAAAGATAAGCTTGTGTGGTTTCATTTAATCTAAGTGAAGGCCAACTTTTGAGCTCCAACAGAGAATTTCAGTGTAAAAGGTCTTATTCTAAGCAGTTTTGTGGATTAAAGGTAACTGAAAAGATGGAGACATTGGCAAGATATAGAAAAATATATAAATATGTAAATGCATAAAGGGAAGTCAAGTGTGACTCCCTTTCCTAATTGCCTAACATGATTCCCACTAGATGCATAAATTACAGCTCCTATTAACAGCACTATGAATAATAATCAGTTTACTTTCTGGCTTGTATCTAAATATACTTTCTATATGATTTCATCTTTTATTCAGCTGTTTAAAAGCAGAACATCTAATTACAGTTCATATTAGTCTACATTAATTTTTTTTTCCACAGAGCATGTGTGATGACTGATTTTCTAAAAACAGACAGAATTTTTTAGCATATGGAAAAATCATGTTATTATTAATACATTCCCACATGACTCTACATTTCAATTCCCTTAATTATTTAGTCATTGCTGATTATGTCTTTTCACAATTCATTATCCCATTTCCTGCAACGTGGGCATTTTATTCATTAAGTGTCAAAACTAAGGGCCTGACCTCCAGGAAGATAATCAGGAAATAAGTGGCAGACATAAAAGGTCTGGGTTTCCCTTAAGTGCTCACTTATTTCGGTAACTGTGCCATGTTTTTAGTGAGCGGTGACAGAAGCGCGGTGCTGTTGGTAATTGCAGAATGGCGCGGGGCTGGCAGGCTGCGGGAGCTGTGTGTGTGCGTCCCCGGCTGCGGGAGCTGTGTGTGCTTCCCAGGCTGCGGGAGCTGTGTGTGTGTCCCAGGCTGCGGGAGCTGTGTGTGCTTCCCAGGCTGCGGGAGCTGTGTGTGTGTCCCCGGCTGCGGGAGCTGTGTGTGTGTCCCCGGCTGCGGGAGCTGTGTGTGTGCTTCCCAGGCTGCGGGAGCTGTGTGTGCTTCCCAGGCTGCGGGAGCTGTGTGTGTGCTTCCCAGGCTGCGGGAGCTGTGTGTGTAATCCCCGGCTGCGGGAGCTGTGTGTGCGTCCCCGGCTGCGGGAGCTGTGTGTGTGCTTCCCAGGCTGCGGGATCTGTGTGTGTGCTTCCCAGGCTGCGGGAGCTGTGTGTGTGCTTCCCAGGCTGCGGGAGCTGTGTTCCAGGATGAGGGAGCTGTGTGTGTAATCCCCGGCTGCGGGAGCTGTGTGTATGTCCCGGTTGCGGGAGCTGTGTTTTCTTAGGCTGCGGGAGCTGTGTGTGTGTCCCCGGCTGCGGGAGCTGTGTGTGTGTCCCCGGCTGCAGGAGCTGTGTGTGTGTCCCCGGCTGCGGGAGCTGTGTGTGTGTCCCCGGCTGCGGGAGCTGTGTGTGTGTCCCCGGCTGCAGGAGCTGTGTTATCCCCGGCTGATGGGTTCTGCTGCGCGGGGACAGGCGCGGGGCTCTGACGGCAGTGCAGGTCGCTCATTGTGCCGCGCACAGAGCAGTGCTGCCCTGCCAGTGCCCGTAGCGGAGAGAGCGGCGGCAGCGGGGCTCGTTGTGCTCCACCACCCGCATCAACCGCAACGCTCTCGCCAGCCCCAAAGGGCTCCTGCTTCTCAGGAGACAGAATCACAGAATCACAAGATTGGAAGAGACCTTCAAGATCATCAAGTCCAACCCATTCCCTGATACCTCAGACAAACCATGGCACCAAGTGGCACATCCAGTCTTTTTTTAAACACATTCGGGGATGGTGACTCCACCACCTCTCCGGGCAGACCATTCCAGTACTTTATCACTCTGCGTGAAAAACTTTTTCCTAATATCCAACCTATATTTCCCTTGGTGCAGCTTGAGACTGTTACCTCTCATTCTGTCACTCGCTGCCTGGAGAGAGAGACCAACCCCCGCCTGACTACAACTACCCTTCAGGGAGTTGTAGAGAGTGATAGGGTCACACCTGAGTCTCCAGGCTAAACACCCCCAGCTCCCTCAGCCGTTCCTCACAGGGTTTGTGTTCCAAGCCCCTCACCAACCTTGCTGCTCTCAACGTCCTTCCCAAACTGAGGGCCCAGAACTGGACACAGCACTCAAGGTGTGGCCTCACCAGTGCCGAGTACAGGGGAAGGATGACCTCCCTGCTCCTGCTGGCCACACTGCTCCTGATCCAGGCCAGGATGCCCTTGGCCTTCTTGGCCACCAAGGCACACTGCTGGCTCATGTTTAGTCAGCTGTCAATCAGCACCCCCAGGTCCCTTTCTGCCTGGGCACTGTCCAGCCACACTGTCCCCAGCCTGTAACATTGCAGGGAGTTATTGTGGCCAAAATGCAGGACTCGGCACTTGGGACTTATTAAACTTTATCTTATTAGACTCTGCCCATCCATCCAACCGTTCCAGGTCTCTCTGCAGAGCCATCCTACCTTCCAACAGATCGACACATGCTCCCAGCTCAGTGTCATCTGCAAATTTACTAACAAAAGACTCAAGACTTTCAGACCCTGCTGAGTTTTGGGAGGAAATACTGCCCACTCTCTCCTGTTGAATCTGGACCTCTGGCAAAGGTAGGAAAAGGCCAAGCCAGCCCAACAGGCATGACCAAGGGTCCCCTTTCCAGGCTACCAGTTAGACCGTGGGTATTTCAGGCCAGGCCTGGTGCTTCAGCCTTTCACTGGATTGAAAACAGGTCCACACTGCACCCAGCTGCAGAAGCATGTCTCTGGCCTCCTGAGCCTAACCTCATCTACTGATGGGTGTACCAGTGTCTTAAAAATAGAATGCTGGTGGAAAAGCTGGTGTAAATACTGCACCTCAGCTTCCTGACCCCTTGCTCAGCCAACACATTCAAAAATGAAGGAGCTCAGCAGACAGGTGTGACCCTTCTAGATTTTTGAAACTGACAATTTAACAAGTGAGGAACAGGGATGTGAGATCAGCACTCATTTTTTCCCTCTGCTATAGATTTTCGACAAAGTCTGTCGTATCAAAAATAGCATCATAATACAGACAAATAACAATCATTCAGTACACACACACACACAGAGCATCAATTACAATAAGAATGTGAGGATGATTTAATTAGCTGCTGATAACTCCTGGTAATTTTGCAAAGTTGTGACTAAATATTTGCGGTATTTATAATATATAATGCATACATATGGGTATCCCCATATGTGTGCATGCATATATATAAAAGGCATATACCATGTTTTATTGATGGGGTTTCTATGAGCAAAAATTAATTTGAAAAGCTTAATTTGAAAAGCTTTAATCAACATCACATTAATAGACAGCAGTTTCTTAAATAGCCTCATAGCTAGACAAATACTTTGCCTAATGCCATTTCATTTTCTGCCAGCTGCATGTGATTTGCTTTTGATCTGGCACACGCTTCGTTATACATTATTAACGAGCCAAACAGCATGCCCCTGGAGTTAGCATCCTGCCCCTGCTTATTTTTTAACAAATTTCCTCTTTTATTTCGTCCCACAGTGATTAATGGTTTCAGCTAGCGGCGGCACTGTTTATGATCTGAGTCAGTGACTTCAGACCATCTTAATCTCCTGTTAGGCAGGTTTTAATTTGCTTACAAGTTTTTATTTATAGCACAGTATGCTCTCCATTTCATACAATAACAAAACCAAAACCTGCAAATAGCACTCCATTTCTTCTTTTAATGTTTCTGATGAGCTTTTATGGGTGAGAAAAGCCCAAGCAAGACATGAAATAAAAAATAAAAAGGCAACATGAAAAATATTTATTTTTCAAAATGATCTTGTTTTTTATCCTGTTATCTGGAGAGAGCCTGTTGCTTCCAATGTCTCTCTGCAGCCAGATCATTTCTGGTCTGGGTTATTTTGTACCCCTTGGCTGTCTGCAACAGTGCTTTCAGATGACTTGCTTATTAAAGCAGAGTCCTGTGGGGCTTCCAAAGTCCTTACTTGCAGAATTTGTATTTGTGGCATGGTTGGCACAGAAGCAGCTTTGATTCTTCTGTTAATATTATAAATATTTCCAGCTAACTTTAAGATCTATGCTGAAATGGATGACCTCTTTTCTATGTTGTTATAGCAGTTCAAAAGACTCTTTTATTAAGCCAAGTGCCAGATCATTATTGGTTTTTATTGTGCTGTAGTTTTGTCTAATATCAGAAGGAAATGATTTGAGGTGGGAGATAAAACACCAAATGGATTTAGTTATCAAAAACTTTATGGTATCTTAGCTTCCTGCAGGAGTAGTCTGAATAGATCTTTTTGGGAGTATTTGTATATTTTTTTCTAAGAAAAAATTGTATACCCATCACAACAGTCTCCATCACACGGGCGGTGACGATGACTACAGTCTGCTTAAACAAATACTGAGTGAGGTGGAGACAAGGTGCCTACAGAGCCCAGGCAGAACGACACAGAAGTGGGGTCACAGGCTTCAGATCTACCATGCCACTTTCCCAGAGCACTCCCATGCCACAGAGTCACCCTACAGAATTCCTCATTTCTAATGCCTACAAATTTTATCTTTTGATTCCCTTTTGCACCATAATGAATTAAACACCGGACTTTTCTACATGGAAGAGATGATGGGCAATATCTAAACTTTTGTACAGGGGAGAGCAAAGCAGTGAAGGTCACAGGAACAGTTTAGGAGATTTGTGATCAGTTACGCAGGGAGGGGGACAATGCTGCACTGCTCTGGGGAGGGAGGGGATTGAGCTCCTAGCCCTCTGGATGCAGAAGAAATAGGTACCAGGATCCCCTTCCTCCCACTTCTCACTTCTCCAGTATTGTGTTTGCTGTTGTCTTTCTTGCCAGTAATTTTTCAACCTCACTCATCGATTCCTATTCCTGAAGTCAAAACTGAGCATCCCATTATGGCTCCTGAACTTGTCTCTCTGACTTTGAGAGACAGCTTGTCTCTCTCACTTCTTCATGTTCTTGATTTGTTCCCAAAGGCAGAGCATCACTGTGGACTGACTCTATGTTTATGTCCTCCAACTACCTTTTAAACATTATCATCCAAATGGTTGGTGGGTCAATCATAACTCATCTTACCTATTTCTGACTCTTTTCCTTGTTGAAAATTTTCCTATTCACCACTTCTCAACAACAAACTTGAATCCATTTCAGCTTTAATTAAAAAAAAAATTAGCAAAGAGACTGAGATCCCTGTGTAGCCAGTGAGGAGAAAGGCATCTTCAGAGGATAATTTGTCCCGTCCTCTCTCCTGTGACTATGTAGGGAATTTAAAATCCTAACTTAGATTAGATGCCTATCTTCAGATAACAAGGTGAGATAAATTCCATCTCAACTCATCATATAATAGTCACACAGTAAAAAAAAAAATCTTATTTTATGTGCTTTCATTTACTTCAGGCTTCTGTAAACCTGTGTAATTCTACACATTATGCTTAGAACGATGAACTTGTTACTAACCCCACTTTTACAAATTTAATAGTAAACTATCAACTTGTGCAGAACCAGAGAGATGCATAATAAATGTTACAAGAACAGCTTTAGGCATTGCATATTAATAGCTGTGGTAGGATTGACTTGCAGAGCCTTAGTTTTATGATCAGCAACAAGATAATTAGTAAAATTATCCTGCAAATTCATTATCCTCATTCCTTGCACTTGTGCATTTTATTCATTACATATCAAAATGAGGAGCCTTGCCTCCAGACAGATAATCAGAATGTGTCAGACACAAAAGGTCTGAACTTTCTTTAAATATGCTTTGGTAAATGTGACCTTAAGTAGTCTCCATGATACCAAGGAATTTACAGTCATTATTCCAAAAAGAAGAAACCCTGTAATTTTACAGAGAAATGCAGTTGTGCATTTTGTAGGCTTTTTCACACCTTAATTCTATTTTGAGATAAATGACACAAACATTGGATAGTACAGGAGCAGTGTAATTTCCTTCTGGCTTAGTCTGAATTCACCTGCAGAGCTGTACTTTGCTTTCCATGCTCCCTCTCTTCCTGCTTCTTAGATCCATAACCCAGCTGAGCTACACAGGGACACCCCTCAACCTATACATCCAGGGGATTTGGGGCTGAAACCAGGGTGCAGGAAAGTTGTGTGGTCTGATTTATGCAGTTGTGTTGTCCTGCTGTGTGGGCAGGACCCAGCTAGACGTGAGATCAGGAGGACCTCGGGGCCACCAACAGCTTACATGGAGTCAGATGAACCATGCAGATGAACCAGACGAACCAGCAGTGCTCCCCTACACCAAGCATCTCATTTTGCAGATCTTTGTAACACTTCACATCTTAGATTTGAGGCTCAAACCCCTCCTGCTCAGAGCTAACACAAAGCATTCTGCTGCCAGCATGTCTGTTTGGCGTGGGGTGCTCCACTGGCTGTGTCTGACCCTAACTCAGGGCTGGGTGCTGCCCCTTCTCAGTTCTCATGGACCCAGAGAACAGGAGGAGGCAGCGGCAGGAGCATCATTCACAGCAGGAGCCTGACTTGTTCCACACAGGAAAACTGCAGTGCTTGGCTGGACTGACCCTGCACCCAGTCCCTTCTGGATACAGAAACAACAACAGAGCAGTGGAGAGATGAGTGGGGGTGAGCAGTATGATCAGCTGTATTTCCCCTTTTATCTCTGTTGGCCTCAACACTTGATTGTCCTCATCTTCATGTCCAAAAATGCTCCATTTCCATTTACTCTAACACACTTTAAGTTGCAGGATTCTTAAAGTGCTTTTATTTTGGGATATGAGCTTCATAAAAATGCATCTGCCAAGCCAACAATGCTTTAAAATCCTTGGTTTGTATTTTAAAGACACCAAAGTGGGTACTTGTAAGATTTGATTTGAAACATGGCCTTAAAAACTTTGTAAGAGTGGCATCTTTTGTGGAAAAACTGAGGACACATTGCAATAGATCATATGATAATGGTTTCATCACAGCTAAGTACTTCTTGCTGGCCCTACATCCAGCATGCTTCCTATGGTGTACTTTGCATACTAATTCAGTGGCTCTTGTTCAAAATACAAGCACTTCAACAGCAGAATAAGATGCAATCATGGATGAACCCATTTCTGCATGTGTTGAGTTTATTAGTACTCACACTATTCAGCTGGCATGGCTTTTGAATTATCTTTTGCCAAGTGAAGCATATGAGAAAGGACACCAAAACCAAACGCCCTGGGTCTGTGTCTATCTAAGCTGAGAAATCCCTTCCCTTGCTCACCCAAGCTGCATGGTTTCTGCTGGCAAAGATGGACAGAGACAGGGGTAAAAAACCAGACCACTGTTGGTTTGTTTTAAATCTGAACTCACTGAAATTACCAGAACAAAAAAAAACCCAAAAACAACAAAACAAACAAAACAACAAAAAAACCCCAACCAAAACCAAACAAAAACCCCCAACCAACCAAAACCGACCAAACAAACAAGAGAAACAAGAAAGAAGAAAAAAAAATCCATGAAAGCTTAGATGAGAAGATATGGAAAAGTCCATACACCACAGAAAAAAATAACTGATAGGGAACATCTTTAACAGAAGGGAATGTTTGATGATTTGAGGAATCTGCCTATGTATAATTTATGAATCCTTATGGCTGTTTTTTACTATGTAATGCTTTATACTCCATATGCTAAGAAGACAAGGAAAGAAGTTAATGTCTGTGCATGAGAAGGTTGATAGCTAAAGATTATCAGCACCTGAAAAGATTTTACCCAAGGAAAAGAAAAGGTTAAGGGCCATGGTTTTTTCCCCCTGCCTCTCCAGAGAGGTCTAGATGTGGATAGTGGAAAATCCCAGACAAGAGAAAAAAGATATCAGATACTAATCCTGGGTCTTAAAAAAAAATCAGAGAGCCTAAGTGACTCCTGTGAGACTCCAAGGGCCTAGAGACAAAGGCAGCTTGTTTAGGAGAAGAGAGCCTGGAGGCAGCTCTCTGAGCAGAAAGACACCAGGGAGGATGAAAGATGGTGCTGTGCTGCCTGGGAGGAGAGAGAAAGCCAGGCTGAGACTGGAAGACAGGGTGGAAATGTCATCTTTGGATTCAAGGGAGCTGAGGAGTGACAGCAAAAAATGATGGGAAAATTTAGACAAGAAAAAGTGTGCAGATCTTTTATTGCTTTGTCTAGGGATACACATCACTTCTCAATCTAACAGGGAAAAGCCCCAACCACCTATTTTTTTTTTCTTTTTTTGGGTAGCCTACAGAACCTGCAGTGGTCACAGAGCCTGGACAAAGTGATGCACACAGCAAATTTGGGGAGGCTCCTTAGGCTAAGGCAGGCTGGTTGTCCCTGTGGGGCAGGCCACAGATAGCAGGATGAACATTGTCCATGGGCTTGGAAAAAGGCTGAAGTGGCTGAAGTGAAAAACCAAGCTCATGTCTCTGTTCCCATGAAAAATCTTCTTCAAGCATCATCCTTCCTATGCTATGAGGCTGCTGCAGCTTTGAGCTTTCTCATCTGATGAACATGAGAGAGAAGCAGCTGCTGCTGCAGCAACTATATTTAGCAGTCTGTTCTGCTATTGATGCATATATACCTGGTACCTATCGCCTATAAGGAGAATTGTTCTGACAAACCACAAGGAGAACAGGCATTTCAGGATTCAGTTCATATTAGCACAAGGTCTGAGGAAAATTACCCTCTTTTTGTCCAAGCTAAATTATTCCAGCTTTTCATTAATACTCATTAAGTTTTTAAGGGTTGGCATTTTTAGCAAAAAATAGTTTTCTCTGACAGAAAAAAGCCACCCAGATAAATGAAGAAAATGTTTACTCAATTTAATAGGCATGATTTTCTCTTTTGGTGCTCAATTCAAAATCAGGATCTGAAGTCAACAAAGGTTGGATCAGGGTCTACAATTTTTTTAATTGGGCTCTTTTCATTTACATTGGAATACTCTGAAAATAAATGCAGAGTTATAATGAACCATTACATATGCATACATGCAATATGAGAAAAATTAACAATGTCTTGGATTTGCTCAGTATTTATTCACCATTCATGAGTAAATAACAAATAACTTGATATTATTAATGAAAAAAAAAATCCTGTGGAAAACCCACACAGCTGGAGAGAAACGTTTTTACTGCGTGAAGCCCTCTTTCTCTCCCACCAAGCTATTGTCATTACTCTGAATAACTTTTTTCCCCTCCAAGGGTAAAGTGACAGGCTTGCAATTTCTATATAAAATTGCATGGTTTTTAACAGAAGCTTGTATGTAAGCCCTTTCATGTCTAGATGACTTTAACTTTAGTCAATATTATTGCAAAAAATGTCTTTTTTAAATTAAATTAATTCTGTTGGCAGAAACTGTCAGAAATGTGATGTTTTATCATGGTTTATCACCATCTTCATTATAATCTGTACAGTGGGATTGTTTGGACAACTCATTCAGGGGCCCATCATTTCAGAAAACATTAAAAAATTTTACATTAAATAGCTGTATTATTTCCAAGTATCTCACTTTTGAAGCCCACATGATAGCATGTTACTCCCCAAGTTACCAAATCCTAATTAACTTTAAGAATGACACAATGCACCATACACAGTAATGGCATTTAGCACTAATCATAAAGGACAGATACTGTGGCATTTTGGTTGGTCAAAACTTGATTGGTATTCAGTCAGTCTCTCTTAAAGTATTCTATTAACATCACTGCAGACAAGTGGCTGCATATGCTCTTGCATTTCCTTCAAAACCAAATTTTACATTTTCAAAGAAAAACCCAACCCACTATGTCCCAAGGGCAGAGAATACAATGGCAAAAACATGCCAAAATACACAAAATTTGAAACGTTACAGATTTTCAACCACTTTTTTTTTTTTTTTTTTGCAGTGGGGCTAGTACTGTATTGTCCAAAGTCTTTGAGTTTTTGCACAAGGCAGGAAGGAACCACAGAAAATTAGACTGCATCCCTCCTGACACAGCAAGGGGATCACACCTGAGTGCTGGCCCACAGCCATCCATTCATGAAATCACTGACTGCAGCACGGCTCTGACTGGGGCCAGCTCTTGCAAAGAAAATCCCTGCATGCCTGGGGTCTCTCCCAACAGGCAGCATGGGTGAATCCACTCTGCTGCATGGCTGTGAGAGAGCTTAGCTTTTTTGGGCACGAGCCATGCAATGCTGATTAGCCTCAGGCAAAGAGAACACTTATTAGACCATTTTACTTATTAGTACAGACATTGCAATAGAATATTCTTGAAAGTGATTTAATTTCCTTTTATTAGACTCCTCTTTTCTCCCACAATTTCCTTAAAGTCTTTCTGCCAAGTGAAGCTAGCTGCTAACTCATGTGTCGCTCCTAAATATGCTTAAATAAGATTAACAAAAGCATATTTGTCCCAAATGAGGAGAGCTGCCTCTGTCAGACATAAACAGAGAGCTCGTGTGTCCTGGGTCAGACCGAAATGTGACAGTGCTAGGAGGGTTCCTGCTGATCATCTCCAGTTGTGGAAAATCAGGCACCACAGAGGAATTTCCCAGATGTAAGAGAATGTCTGCTGAAAATAGCAGTGTAGGACGCAGGAGAAGGAGCACGGCCAAATTACCTGTGACTGCCGGCCGCTGAAACCCCCAGCTCAGAGAAATGAAGGTTGTCAGAGACACAGCTTAAGGTGGGGATGGCACCAGGTCTGTCACCCTGCAGGCTCACAGGGCAAACCAGGGCTGTGTCCCTAAGTGTCAGGGACTGTGGGGCAATGACTGCCCGGCTCTGCAGCCTCACCTGCGGGCTGCAGCCCGGAACACACGGAGTATGGGCTCTGCCTCTCCCTCCACTGCCCTACAGCCATCCCCGGAAACATGGCACAGCAAAACTTTGGGTAAACAAACAATTTACCAACATCTATTTACATTCTCTGGTCAGTTCCTTAAGCCTGTTTAATCAAGGAGGAAACCATTGTCACCATAGGGTTTGCTGAAGGGCTCTGCCATCTCAAGTCACACTTCCCTGTGGTTTCAATTTGTTTTGTGTCAATCTTACCAAGGGGATAGAAAGTCAGTTTTTCTCCAAAGACAGCAGCTGAAGGCTAAAGCCCCAGGCTCCCAGCAGTGCAGATACCTGCTATTGCCCAAATTTTAGTCTTCTTTTGTTAGGACTGATAATACAGATCCTTTCTGGTATTATTTTGGTATTAATTTTGTTGGTCTCAGAGGAGCTGTGGCAGGGATATACAAAATGAGGCTCTATCTGGCCCTTTGCCCCTAATAACAAGGAATCATTTCTCTGTATTGGAACAAGATGGTGATTGTGCTTTTTTTCCCCAGCTTTGTGAAAACACTCTAAACAGAGGGAAAAATTAGTGAGTATTTTACTATATTGGTTTTGCATAGCAGAGAGGCTGCATAATTCATTCTGGATTCTCTCTTGCTTTGTCAAATAACAGGGTATACACTCACTACAAAACAGCAATTTTTAAAATTAATTCCACCAAATTAGCACTGTAGTGTTTCATTTTTACACTGACCTGACTTTCCCTACCACAAAGCCTTTGCACATCAGCTACTTGAGCTCTAAAAGGAGTATGGGTCTCTTTTGTCTGTAGCACCCTATTCAGTTCAAAAAACCACCAGGTTTTGCTGCATTTGAGAATGTCAGTGCCCCAGCACATGAGTGGCTAACAGCACAGAGTGTGCCTCCACATCCTGCACTGGCACCTGAAGATTGAAAGACAGGTAATCATCTTTGAGTGATGTTAGTTCTTAAATTATAGTCCCATCTATGAGTTTCTAGCTTGATCTCCTATTTCCACTAAAACATTTATAATTTTTGTCTTTTTAAGGTGGTATTTATTAACTGACATCAAGATTTACCATGTTCAAGTTTTAAAAATATAGCATACTTCAACCTCAGATTCCTTTGAGACAGCATTTTCAACAGCAACAGTGGAAGCAGAAAAAATCGAAGAGTGAAAATTTAGAGGAACAGCTGATGTACAACTAATTTATGGTTGGTTGACATTAAAACTGTTAGTGTAGCATTTAATGCATTTTACATGGTGTTCTGTACCTCAGACTCTATCTGTTAAGGGTCAGGGAAGCAATATTTACATGCCTAGGTTTAAAATATTGGCTGTGAAGGTTTATTGACAGTTGAAAACCACAATGTGGGCAATAAAATGGATGTGCCATGCATGGTGGCCAAACCAGGAGCAGGTTCTATTCAGATGAACTAACAATAAGTAACAGATCACCTGGAGAGGGACTCTGATGATCTGAGAAAGCACCAAAAGGGAAAAAACGTGTGAAAAGTAAGCAATCTCCCTCCAGCCTTTTGGATGGAGAAAGACCCTGGCTTAAGCAGATACACAAGGCACCACGTACAGAGGGTGTGTCCTGAAATTTTCATGGTATGAGCAGTCAAGGGGACGGTGGTGTACACAGTTATGGCTCTTTGTCATCACTGCAGCTTATGTGGACAAAGACAAAATATCTTTAGCTCTGGTACTGCTGCTAATTTTGCTCTAGCAGCACAAGGTACCGTATGGACTGCTAATTCTCACTGAGAAACTGGAGAAGCTCCAGGCAGAGCTTGCTGAAGCTCTACAGTGCTGCTGTCCACACCACTAGCAGTACCCAGGCTGGCTGAAGAAAGCTGATAAAGGCACAGTGATGCTCAGAAAAGGTTCTGTACAGATGAGCTGGCTGTGGGTATGGTAAGAAGGGCAATGTTTATAGGTGAGTACTGCAGGTTGAATTAAAAGGCTTGAAATGTGTCTTAATGTTTCTGGGATTTAGTGCTTGAGTGAAATGCTGGATTTTTCAAACACTCTTGGGTATGTACGAATTTTCATTTATTTGAGTAAGAAAGACAAAAAGAATAATACTGAAGAAAGGCAATGAACAGTATACATCAGCCAAAATAATGCCTTAATCGCTCTGAAATTTAGGATACTAAAAGCAAAGTCATGCTGTGAAGTTCTTCTGAAAGACTGCAATGAAAAAAAGTACTATTTTATGTATTTTAATGATTCTGACACTTTGGAGTACTTCTGTATTCAATGAGATGAATCAAGTGTCTGCAAACTGGGGCTGCTCATAGGTCTCCACACCTTCTCTCTCCTCCACCATCTCTCTTTTGCCTGAAGCTGGTGTGTTCCTCCAGAAACTTTTCCAGGAGCTTCCCACCAGGTTCAGTCACAACAGCCAACCCAAATGTCTCCACAAAGGTGCTGGTCTGAGGCTGGCCTTCTCACCTCCCTCCTGAAGTTGCCCAGCAGTTTCTTCCCAGCAGTGAGACTGCAAAGAAACGCTCTGCTCGTGCAGAGGCAGCTACTGCATGAGTGCTGTGCCGCAAAATGGGTCTCACTCCACCTGTAGGGTTTTCCCTCTGCTTTGGAAAGCAACAGGAGTGTTTAGAAATATACTGCTGATTACCATATTTGTGTTCTGCAATTCTTCACATGTTCCGACTCCACCAGGAGCTTAACTGCAGCCAGTGGGATCTTACAGTCATTAACATTTACAAGGCAGCAGTTCACAGTTGTTGAACTAACAACCTACCTCTAAGAAACTGATTTTTCTCCCCTCTAAGTATTGACACGTGCTCCACTGACTGTGATGCTTATTCACAGTGACAGTGTGTTTGGTAGAATTTCATGTTTTCAAGGATTTGTCTTGTGCAGACAGTTTCTAATTTACCTCTGCTCTTGTTTTAATTCAATCAGCTGATGGAGAGCAGCTGATCTCATGGCGCATATAGCTGTTGAGGTTTGAAAAAAGGCCCTGAATATTTGATGGGTCAATCCTTAATGCTTCCTGCTAAAGAATTAGCAAGACTGCTAATGAGCCAGGGATCCCAAGTGGGGAAGGGAAAAATACAGAATTAGATTCTGTTTACATTCTTTTTTTAATGTTGCTCAAATAAGAAGTGCAGTGCTTTACACACTCTGATTAGACTCACAGGGTAGAGAGAGTCAAGTAAATCACTTATCAAAGCCATCACACTTAAAATGTCATTTTCATAAGTGGATGTCCTGTGGCCATGAGGAGTCACAACCTATTTCAAGGCCATCTGTGGGTGCTTATCCCTCCCTGCACAGGAGGTTCATGGCACCAAGGAGAGCTGTCCTTCACTGGGGCGGATGTTCACAGCTGGAGTCCGTGTCCTTTCACTGCCTCCCGATGGCTTTTTCTATCTCCATTATCTGTCCTCCACTGCAGACCCCAGCCTGCCTCCCCACTGCTCCATGCCATTTCAAAGGACATGGCTTTTTCTGTGTTAGCTGGCTGTGCTTGGGTTTTCTCCAGCCCTTTCTCTGCATTCCTGTTGCTCCTCCAGCTTCCTGCTGTCTTCTCATTCTGCAGCCAAACACTGTTTGCAGGCCAAACACTCGAACTATGCCTCTCTCTACCCAGTTCAATGACACCGCTCATGTCAACAAAAAAGTCCAGGGAATTCACAAGGAACCTCTTCAATAATCAAAAGCTCAGCTTGCCTGTGGGTTTCCTTCCAACAAAGCCACCACAGCTCTAGGAAATCACAGCAAAGACTGTGAGAATAGCCAGATCAATCTCCACTTACCTTACAAATCAAGAACTGCCTGCACTCAACACACTCCCTTACTTAACTCCACAGCAAATATTCTCAGAGTGCCTCCTATATTGACTGCAACAGTTAACTTAGTGGAGAGGCAGGACTCTTGTTGCTCCCAGGTTTTGAAGGTACTACAGTAAAATAAATGTTTACTTTAAACCCCACCAGTCCTAACAAAACACACAGTTCCACACACTAATAAAGTCAAATAGAAATCAGCCAAAATTACTATCATAGAATCACAGACTCATTGGTTTGGGTCAGAAGGGGCCCTTCAGATCTTTTAGTTCCAACCCTCCTGCCAAGGGCAGGGACATCTTCTGTGAGACCAGGTTGCTCAGGGCCCCATTCAGTCTGGCCTCAAGCACCTCCAGGGATGGGGCATCCACAGCTTCTCTGGGCAACCTGTTCCAGTGCCTCCCAACTCTCAGAGTAAAGAATTTCTTCCTAGAATCTGATCTAAACCTAATCTCTTTTAATTTGAATCCACTCCTCCTTGTCCTGTCACTACATGCTCTTGTGGAAAGTCTTTCTCCCTCTTTCTTGTGGGCTTCCTTTAGATACTGGAAGGCTGTAATTAGGTCCCCTCTGAGCCATCTCTTTTCCCGGCCGAACAATTCCAGTTGTCTCAGCCTTTACTCACAGGAGAGGAGAGGTGCTCCTTCCCTCTCATCAACTTGGTGGCCTCCTCTGGACTTGCTCCAACAGGTTGATGTTCTTCCTGTGCTGGGGACCCCAGAATTGAAGTAATCTTGCTTAGCCAGCCTGTGTTTTAGCAAGGAAGTGAGTAGGTTGGCTTTGGCAATGTCTCGGGAGCTCACATAACAACTGCTCCATGCATGGTGGAACAAAGGGTATTTGTGTAGTCTTAACGTTTGTTTTCCACTTCAAAGTTTTCTATCATGTCCTCCATGAACAATGCAAAGCTTACAAGGAATTGCCTTTTAAATCTACTAGCAAGAAATGAGGTTTTTCTCTCATGTTTCAACATTACATCTTTAACTTAATCATACTGGAGTTATTTACATTGAAGGCTCTCTTAGAAGTTCCTCTGTCCTCAAAGTGTGTGCCTGCAGCTGGACAGAGAAGTCAGCACACTTTGAAGAAGCTGCTATAAATTAGTGCATGGGGTTAGATGAGGTTCAGGATTCCTGCAGTGATTATAAACTCTACAGGAGGCCTTACAACAGCTCCAATCTCGACAGGGTTACTGTCTTGTTAATCAACCTCCTTCAGAACTGGAAGAGGTTCTGTGCTTCAGTACTCGGGGGCATTCTCTGGGAGCTGCAGTTTTGTGCAGAAGGATCTGTCAGTTTACAAAGTCTACAGAGCTTAGATACATTTTGTAAAACAACATCAAAAAAGGCCAGACTTCAGCTGTGGCAACCTGTGTTGCAGCAGCCAGCAAAAAACCATAAAACCTTGTCACAGAATGCGCAGCATCAGATTTGGTGATTTTAAAGCTACGCCTAAACTGATTTGCAGCCCAGGTCCAGATGTTAGTTCTGGCCATGGCCACATGCTGGAACCAGAGGGTGACAAGGTCCATGCACAAACCTGCCTCTTCTCACCTGCTGGGGGAAGGGAACACAGGGAAGCAGATGCAGCAGACCTGGGGCACACTTACTACTGCCCTCACTCTTGACTGTGGGAACATGGACATGCCAAGTATCTGTTCCATGGAAAAGCCACAGCCGGACTTGTGCAGGGAACACATCACCTAGAAAGAGGGGATGTTTCCTGCTTTATGTTGTGCAAGAGACAGCCTAAACAGGGTGAAACATTCCTAAAAAGGATGAATTTTAAGCATCTTCTTCCTTTTGCTGATGCTCCATACATTAGGAGTGGCCCTTCCCATAATAACACATTCCAGCGGGCCAGCCATCTTTTCTGAGGGGAACAAAGTACTTCAGCTGCTGTGGCTTTTCATTGTCTGTCTTTGGGCACCTGTATAGCAACTTCATATATTCTGTTTGAAAAGAAGCTAAACTTTGGCTTTATGATGTGAATAGCACCTCCAACAAAACCATGGAAATGGCATTTCTTATAAACAGTCTGTTTCAGAAAAGTGGAAAATCCGTGTTACAACTTCATGGCTCTTCAGGACAAAAAGGGGGAATGGAGAGGGATGGAAATGTCTAGATGCCAGTAAATTACAAAGTGAGCAGCAAAGGCACATTATTACTGTTGCTGTTTTTAGTAATTACCAGTAACAACAAGAACTGAAGATCTGGATTTGTATTACGAGAGTACCTAAGCACTGCTTTTGTAATACACAGCAGTTCCTTGACACAGAAAATCCACTTCTCAGTACAAAAGAGAGCAGATGGATATATCTGACCTGACAGAGTACTACAAGAAACAGTTGGGACAAAAATGTTCAAGCATGAGAAACAGTGGTAGAGCCCCAACCTCATCACTGGTTTTCCACCATCCTTGGGCAAAAAAGAGACCCTTAAGATTGGGAGGTAGCTACAGAGCTGATTGGGAAAGTTTTCAAGGCTCTTCCCAGATGTGATGGGAAGCATTGGAGAAATTAATTGATGTAAAATTTAGCAATATTTTGACACCACCAGCTAAGCTAAAAGTGGGATTTAATATGTTAGCATGGACTGGAGACCTTAAAATCAGAGATAAATAGCTGTACTTGATGTGATAGAGAAGGAGATGACAGTGGTGAGATGTGAAGACAGATGTCTCTGGGCAAGATGTCAAGCTAGGAAAATGATCTGTGCAGCAGCATGAATGGAGGTGGGTAACACTGAATTTGTCAAAAACTAGGAAAGGATGCAGCAGCAAAGTGTGTAATGAGAATTTTGGACCAAAGACTTACACCCTTGAGAATAAAGAGCTTCAGACAGAAAGACTATAGAGTAACAGCCTGGAAGATTTACTTGTAGTCTTAGACACAGAGACACAAGGGCAGGTCAGAATAGAAAGTGATGCCCAGGTTTGCAGACATGGAAGATGGGCAGATTAGATTAGTGAGGTTACCCATCATGAAGCTTGACAAAAACATTTCTTGAGGAACATTCCAAAGGAAAAAAAAGAGAGAGCAGCAGCTGTGTTCATTGTTTTGGAGATGCACCTTACCATCTTTAGTCATACAGCGCATTTTCCTTCTCACATGGCGTCTCTTACCCATCTTCCTCTGTGTGGAAGGAATTGTGCCTCTTCTACATTTTTGCTTAATGGCACGAGCCAAACTACCAAAACTAAAGGAGGAGTCCGTTCCTCTGACTGTTCATTTTAAAAGCCTTGCTTTAAAATGAAAATGGGAATCTAAGTGTGACATCACATCATGAATTCATGATATCTGCCACTAATTTGTAACAAACCAGCCGGGACTGTGGCTTAGACTTGTTGAATATGCACCTAAGTCCTAACAAAGCCTACTTTGTAAATGTTAGCTAAGCAAAAACCCTGCCAGTGAAGTCATAAGCAATACATCATCATCACCCTTCCATAAACTCTTCGTCCAGTTTAAGAATTAAAAGCTGCATTTAACATATTGAGGGAGAATGGAGAAATGCCTTTAAAAACAACAGGCTTGATGCAGTGCTAACCTCCAAACCAAATATTTATAACCCTGTAGTTTATAAATCATCAGAAATATTTGGGTGGTGGAATATCCAAGAGGTAGAAGCACATACATTCCATCTACCTTGCTTTGTGTTTCAGTCACTATAACATCAGATTTTTAAGCATTGTGAATTATCGATTTATCATTTTTGAAAAAGAACCAAAATAACCACAAGTTAAAATATTACAGAAAATTTTCACTGTTTATAAATATTACTGCCACAGAAAATAATCAATATCCAAGTTAATTCAAGCCAAGATCTGTCTGGATGTGTTATAATTTGCTCCATGAAAATAAACTAGAAATTACAAAGATAAAAGAAATAATAATGAAATATGGAAATAACTACAGATTTTGCACATTGTCATTATGTAATGGACATAATGAAAATAATGACATTACATAATTAAATCCAGGTGGAAAATGACCTTCCTAGACCTCCCTTCAAAATTAAGATTTTTGACAGTCATGATTAATGGAAACATGCACTTTGCATGGTTTGTAAACCTGAAACATCATTGTACATTTCAGTTTATAATTTATCCCATTATCTGCTTCTCCATGCATGAAGGTCAGCTGTACAGGCATAAAGTAGCAGTGAAATCCACAGGCTTTGAAAGGTTGTTCTCACAGATTTTTCAATTATTTTTCATGAAGAAATAATTTTGCCTACTTTTTCCATAGAAAGATGACAATCTAAAGGAGGAAAATTTTAACAGCAGTAATTGCAATATTCTTGTTATTCTCTTGTCTTTTCAGAGCAAACAAAATTGGACTGGGAAAAAAGATTTCTTTAGGATTCCTACCCGCAGTATTTCTTCAATGCAGCTGTTATCTCCTGTTCCACTGTCCTGTAAACAAAATGAGAAGACAGTTTGTTTATGTTTTAAAAAGAAATGACAAATAGGTCTGAGGACATGGTTGTCACATGAAATATATTCCGACCTCTATTACAGATTCAAAATGAGACCAAGTCTTTCCAGCATCTGAAAAGTTGCACTGCTTAAAATTCCCAAATTATTCCCTATCAGCACCACAGGAATATGCAACATTTACAGTGTTTACATATGATTGCCACATATTTCTATAAATTCAACGGACTTTTTTTCACACCACTTTTGGGTGCTGTTCTTGCAGTTTGGGCTCTACTGTGTGTGAGTAAGCAGAAGCAAAGAAGTTACTGCATGTACATGGATCCAATGTGCATTTATTTCTATTAAGTAAATAACCTCTCTCCACATCCTTTGTGCAGCAGAGCTCTGCAGTGACACTGTCTGTGCAAAGCCTGAGGATGTGTAGGGCAGATGTGATGCCGAGGGGAGAGCTGCAGAGACTGCAACAGAGGCAGCAATACTGAGCATGGGCACAGCAGTCCTGAGGAGCTGTCATTTCCTAAAATGCCGACTCTAAGGCCACCCCTGCATTGTGGGACTGAGGGCACAGAAGAATTTGACTCTCCCAAGCAGTCTGGCTCACTCCAGAGCTGCTCTGCAGAGGGAAATCAGAGATTTGGCAGGGCAGCTATCCCCCGCAGGGACCATCCAGATGGTGCCTCACCTGCGCGCTCAGCCCAGGTGTTCACTGGGACCCAAACTTCTGCCAGCAAGGACGAGGCAGCATGAGACACACACCCCCCTCTCTCCTGCCTGCCCCCTGCCCAGTACCAGTCTGCTTGCACTGCCCAGCACACCTGGGAAGAGAGGGCACACTTGGACGGAGGTGCTGATGCCGAGGGAGTGCCCATCTCCTACGACTCTCCACAAGATACAGGTGGCTGCTGCATCCAGCAAGCTGTCTGGGATTTCCTTCTCCACACCACACTCCCTGATAATTCCCCAAAAAAGGCTTTCTTCTTTTTGCAGAACAGAACTAACTCAGGAAGCAGGGGACTGGGGCTTGAGATCTTCCCATGTGGCAAAGGGGGATAGAAAAAAAATCTATCTGGTAGTTACTGTACCCAAAGAGACAGCAGAAAGGTGAGCTTGGTCTTCTCTTGTTTTCAAAAAATCCCTGGATGCTCTGAATTTTCAGGTGTGCACCTGGAGATATATCAAAGCAATTCGTTTTTCCAAACTGCTGAGCTCTTCTCATCTGGAAATCAGACTTCTCTACCACATCTGTATTTGTGCACCCAAAAAATCACAAGGCATTTTCAAAAATGGATACCTCTGCCTAGGAAAGCTAAATGATTGCACTGACCAATTTGTGCAAGTCCTGGACACTTTTACCACCACTCCCCAGTCTGAGCTGAGGGACTGAGGACGCCTGGATCTTCAACTGCTTAAAGCAGCTTCCACCAGCTGTAACCAAGGTCAGGAGAACAGCAGCCATGCATATGCAAAAGAACAACTTATGTTTTCTAATTTTTTGTGGCTGTTGTTTCATGCCAATTCATAGAAAGTCATAAGTGCTTTATTGCCTGCACTCCTGCTAAATTTTTGGTGATATGGCCCTTGACAAACAAATGAATCACATCAACTCTTCTAGGTGAAACACAGTCCATCAGCTTTACAGTTCATTACAAATTACACCACTGATTTCAAATGCAAAGGTACTAAACATGTGGTGAAGTCAGACTTTGAGGAATTACTCATATCTGATATATGGATGTGGAAGAGAAGCTGCTGCCCTGAGCAGATAGCTGTGTTCTGACCTCAGACCTGCCCCTGAGGAGCTGCACAGCACCATTTGTGATATTCCTGTCACAGGAGCAGGAGTGCAAGTGTTCATGTTGCCAGTGAACCTAGCAAGATGGAGAGACACAACAATCTCTGTATATTTAATAATTTAAAAATTAATATTAGATAATTGCTATTTCTCTCATCTCTGTGGGTTTCCATCTATTTTTTCCCTTTCCTTTCCCAAGCCCCAGTTTGTTCACTTCTTAACCCACTAACAGTGGAGAATGCAAAGCCCTCATCATGAGTGCCTTGTTTAGAGAGCAACCAATTCACTGCCATCCTTAAGTTGTCTGTTCTAGTCTATTGCCATCTTACAGAAGGGATGAGATGACCATATGATCTTATGCTGTATAGAGCACATTGAACATATGATAAAATGATGATCTCTCTTTCTCTGTGAGGATAAAAATACTGAATGTGAATTTGGCAGCAGGCTATTTCAGACTAGGATAAGGAACAAGCGTCTGTTACAAAATTAAATAACTCCCCTAGAAGGGTAGTGAAAAAAGTCTGCAAGTAGTCATCAGCAAGAAATTTTGCTTTCTGTTACCCCAGAACTAAAACTAGCTTTTCTTTTTAGCCCATCATCTCTCTGGGCAGGAAGTAAAAGACTTTTCGCATCTTCCTCTCAATATCATCATGCATCATTTCAAAGGGTGAAAAATAGGCTGGAAACACAAAACCAAAGACAAGATATGTAAAACTGATATAATATTTGGGGAAAACCCCCTCAAATTTCTACATTTTCCTCTTTGCTTTTCCTCTTTTGAGTGCCAAATGTAAATTTGGATTTTTTTTGCTTTGAGTATTTACGAACATCTAACATTCCTGTGGATATCAAACTTTCTAGACCATCCATTACACCTCTACTGACGTTAGAGAGGAACACACGCTGCCATGGAGTCTGGCAAACTGAATTTAACTTGAAAAAAAACCAAACAAAAAAACAGCAACGAAAGCTGGCAAATGTTTCTTGAAATGTAAATTAAAAGAAGGGATAGCATTAGCTTCAGGGAGCCCTTGACATGCTATTTGCTTGGGTGGACTTCCACTATAGCGTTGGTGGCGGCTGCGTGGCGCGGCCCCTGCGTACGGCTGGTGTCGGCACTGCTGGGGGGCTCTGCAAAGAGCCCCCTCCACCCTCCCAACAGCCACAGGACATTCCTGCAATCAACGTGTTAATCATTATTTTTTAGAATTAAAATTAAAACCAACTAAAGGTTTTGAGGCTGCTGATGCAAGCCAAGCTGAGGAGCTGCTCCCCTGTGTTTGTTCTGACACTGACGAACCCTTCTCGTTTGTCTTCCTCTCTGTTTTGCAATCTGTCATAACAAACTTGCCTCACTGAACTTCCAGTGGACCATCAGTGAAATACCAGCAAGTCTTGGGGACCTGTCAGGGAAAGTGGGCTCAGCCTCTTCTGTTCTTTCGATTTTTAAAGATTTTTTAAGCTTTCTGATGTTGACATTTCTTTCTCACACACTTTCTGTAAATAACTCATTGTTTTGGATCCTTTTATGGAAGAGGAGAAATTTGACGGACTGTTGGTTTGTCCGGTGTCATTGGAGAGGTGGCACTTTCACCCTCCAATCCACCGTCGCTTTTAGAAAACTGTAAATGTTAGAGTCAAAAAATAAACTTCCCTTTTCTTCTCCTTGAAAGCAGCAGCGTGTGCGCTTGTGTTGTTTCGTGTCCTACAGTGACACTCCTCCCGCTCGGATGCCGTGCCCATTGTCCCTCGGTGAGCAGAGCCTGCGGAGCGCCCGGCCCCGCTCCCGGGGGCGGCTGCCGTGCGGGCTGCCGGGGATGCGAGGAGCTGCCGCCCAGGGTACGGCAGCGCCTGCTCGAGAATCGAGAAATAGCCGGGAGCGTCGTGCGGCTGATAACACGAGCAGCTAATTACCATGCAAAGCACAGAGAACTGTAAGAAACAAGACTGACTAAAGGCTACATAGAATTCTTGGGAAACGGGATGTCATTTCAAAAAAAAAGCTACCTCTCTACAAATTTTGTTTCAGAGCATTATTTTTTCTTCCCTTACCAAGAGCGTTCACATGGAGATATATAAAGAAACCTCTCTGAAATGAATTGCTTATCTTGTGATACTTCTCCCTCCTTTAAATCTTTATGCTGAGGAAAGAAAGAAACATCTTCTGCAAGCATCTATTTCCATTTTAGCCCAAGAGATTTTTATGATGCAAGCTTTTGGTGCTGTCGTTATTTGGACTGTGCTAGGTGTTTTTACAAAGTGTCCAGAAGCTATTGGATTTTTATCTCCGGTATCAATTAGGAGTGAGGATGATCTCCGGAAGCCTGAGGGACATAACTCATCCTCTTCCCCTCAGTGGGAGCCAGACTGGTCGTGTCACCTGCAGCAGTGTGACAGCGCCCACCCCACGTCTGCCCCACGCTGCTCAGGCACAGCACAGCACTGCTCACCTTGGGCCTGCAGGGTTTCCCCTGGGGCATGAAGGGAAGCTTCAGGCACTGAATGCTGGCAGGCAAAAACCAAAATCCACAATGAAACAAAATAGGAAAATGGGGGGGTGAATCCCACCTTGATGGACCTTGGTCTGAAAGCATATTAGAAATGCTTCTTTGCCAGGCACACACATGCACATGCATATATACAACATTTCTATGCAATCCATTTGCTAGAAAGGAATATCCACTATAAAGAAGTAAACTCCTTATCTTTTTACTTATCCATAAGCATGGCTTCTGCCTGTTGGGTTCAGGAGAGCCATTACTCTCAAAGTCTCCCTTCAATCATTTCTCTAAAGAGATCTTAACACATTCAAGTTGTTGAATTTGCTGGAGTTTAACAGGGTTTTGTGCCTGAGATCAGAGATGTGATTTCTGGGGGTTCTGTTGAAATTTAGCTAGGCTGTGGAAAGGAATTTTGGGGAAATGTCATTTGCAGATGTCCAGGAAGGGTTTTTGGACATACAGGGCTTAAGTTGTTACTGCCTTCCTTACATGTGCTACGTCCTCCAAAATGCTCTTTATGGAGTGGCTGTGCTGAACCCACAGAGCTCTTGAGGAGAAAAGGAAGGACTTTGAACCTCAGGAAAGATGGCCTGGTAAAAAGATTAGACCTCAACCTAGTTAAAAACTGACCTTTTTGCCCCTCAGGAAATACCCCCTTTTTGTAATGCTTTCATTCTGAATGGGGACCTGGGGGCAGGCTACCTTCTTGTCGATTTTATCCCTTTGGCTATGCTTCCATTCAAAATGCAATTGTGTCACATCATTACTTTAAAAATGAAATTTTATGAACCATTCTTGAATTCAGTTGAGAAATCAAAATTTGATCAGGTCAAAATACTTCAATGACAAATATTAAGAAATATAATCTGTAATCATAGAATAATATATGGCCTAAATCAAGAAGGCATTAAACCAAAATATCAAATGTTTCTCTCCAAATTTTGGAATTTTATTACTTTAAGAAAACATTTTCTTCATAAAAGAATGAAAATGGGTTTGCTCAAAATCAACATGGATGCAGACATTTTCAGTTCTGATAATCTGGGACATGCCATAGAAAAAGGACTGAGCAGGAAAAATCAGGACAGAATTAAAAATCGTATTTATCTTTTTTCTTTTACCCTCTCTAACAATGATGGCATTTTGATCATGATGGGTGACACGAGACCTACCAGCAATGTTTCCTTTTACCTTTGGAGGGATAGACTTCAGGGAGCCATGGCATACTGTAGTCACCCTCATTTCACTGGGTGGCATTAATAATGCTTGTGCCTTCTGTGAAGAAGACTCCTAATCTCTCCCTGAGGATGCAGAAAAGCAGGGCTGAGCTGTGTAAGGTTACACCAAGGAAATAGATATAAAGAGACAGCTCAGAAAACTTGATTTTCTGTTCTTGATATTTGAAAGCTTTTCTTTGCACTCATGCTATGCCTTACCACTAATTGGAGTGCCAGTGGCCACGGTCTGCTGGTACAGGAGTTTTCTCCTGTGCTTGGCATTGCTGTGAGTAGGAGCTGTTTCACTTTTACTATGAGGAATTGCTGACACTTCTTTAGACACAGAAAAGTGCAGGAGGGAGATGGGAAAGAGGAGGTAAATTCTCCTCAAGGTCTGTGTCAGAAAGCGTTGCACTAATTAAAGTCATTAAATCCATCTATTTCACAGTCACTGTTAATAAACTGTTACCTTTAATAAACCCATCTCTTTTGAAATGGACCCATCATACTTTTATGGGGATTATTTTTCCTACTAAGGGATCTTGCAGCACTGTTCTTGGTTCAAAAGGGAAGAGGAGTAGCTTTTAGAAAGATTTTATTTCAAGGGAAAAAAAAAGATCAAGTGATGAAAGTCATCTAGCTTTGCTTTAATGAAAGTATCTGTACTAATTGGGGGCCTCGCTGCAACTGGAATATCATGATGCCCTAGTCTTGTACCAGGACCAGGAATATGTTCTGGCTAATTAAAGGAGATGAATCAAAAATATCTGGAGAGAGAGAGAAATGCCAAATGATCCAACAGACTTGCCATGCACGCTAGGAAAGAGAAGCAAGAGCCCATTTTGCTCTTGATGAATGACACTCAGAGCAGTGTGCTCAGCAGCTCTCCCAGAACTGAGGCAGAACAGCAGCTTTTGGAGAGCAAGACCCTCCAGAAGAAAGACTGGAGGGGAGTTCACAGAGCCATAACCTAGAGTATCACAGGCCTTAGTCTGTGCTGGTCTTATAGCAGATATGAGTCTAGGTGAAGGTGGATGTACTGTGGATGTGTAAGTAAAGCCATTCACCATATTCTATTCTTTTTAAAAGAGCAAGGAAATGATGTTAGAGCATAACTCCTCTAGTATGTGCCCATGGCCTGTCCCAGAGCTTGAGACATCATCTCCTGTCCATGCAGTGCCTGGCCTGCAGTAAATGTTGAAAAGCCAGGAGCAGAAAGTGAAATGATGCTGAAGGGCTGCCATCTGGATGGCTGCTGGGAGCTTCAGCAGAGTTCAGACTCCTACAGCCCAGTTGGGAGGGTATTTGGAAGGGCTGGGTCTGGCCATGTGTTGAGAAGTCTTCAAACTGATGACATGGTCTGAGTCCAAGTCTCGGTGTCCACACCACAAATAAAATCAAGACAATTAAAGGCCAAGAATTCTTCTTAACCCTCCCCACTCTCTCCACCCCTAAGGGTCATTGAACAATCAATGACTGGAGCTGCACCGGTAACATTTCATCTAGTAAAAGATGCTTGGGAGCCTCAAATGAAACCTACTGACAGATCAGCAGAGTGATTTTACAGGCTTTTATATTATATTAATAAAAATAAAATTCCAAACATGCCAGAATTACACCGTGACCCAGAACAATAAAGTGGAGCCGTAATGGAGACGAACTGCATTGTTCTATTAATAAAATATAAAGGTTTTATTGTTATTAGGAAAGATTGATTGCATCAAATCAATACCATGTCACAGTATATTAATGTTTTTCTTCACTAATGAAAAAACAGGGCCTGTTGTGATTACACTCTCTTACTACCCATTTGAAAAATATAATGGGCTGGTGATAATGAAGATTGCACCTTGCAATTTTACTCCTTGCTAGATGCTTGATCCTGGGGAGGTGCTAGTAAGTCACCTGTGCTTTCAGGAAAGTCAGCAGGAGAGGAAGGTACCTAACACACGTGAAAATGCTGTCAAAACCTCCCAGAATGGACTCCACAGACCCTGCTTCCCATGGAAAAAACTGGAAAAAGCCATTGGGGACCTCCAGAAAAGTCTTCAGCATGCTACATTTTCTGCAGTACTATACGCATGCCCAAAACATGTCAAGTGACTGCTGCTTGACCCAGTGGTGTATTTATCAGAAAGTTTCCATTACAGACACCAGAGTCTTTCGGCTTTGCAGCATGAAAGGCTTTTTAGTCGAGTCATGAGCTTCTTCCCTCAGCCCACGCAGTCCTTCAACAGCACACCCAAGGACCCTGCCCTGCGACCGATGGAGAGCAGCCCTTCTCCCTGTCACATACCTGTCCTCCTTGCTGCACAGATGGCCAATTAGTGTCAACTGGAATGTGGTGTTTTTAGTGATGTGGACATTTGTTGGCTGGGACCTGGACTGAGCCTGATTGATTGCATTTAATATATTGTCTGCGCTTGTTTGGGGAGAATATGCAACATCTGCATAAAGGCAACAGTTGGAAAAACAGGTATTATGGAACTGCTGATATTTTCCTGAATTTTAACATGAATTTAGCATCAGCTAGTATAACACTGAATAAATTAAATGGATTACTTTGCCAAGAGATCCTTTAAAAGTGTTAATTAACGATAAATCAATAAAAACTATTCAACATGAAAATCAATTACATCCCTGTTTACATTATTTAACTCCAAACATTTCTGTTTTGTGTGCTTGTAATTAGCAGGCTATAAAAGATGCCATAAATAGGCGCATAATGAGAGGAACTGTTTATAAATGATAATTGGTATTCGTTCCCACTGAGCTAAAGGTTATGTGATTATAAACTGTTGCATAGAAAGGGTTAAATCTCTTACAGGTTGAAGGTTTTACAGAACAGAGCTCTGGAGAAATCTTTCCCACAAAAGGCCCCCCTATGGAAGAATGCCCCTTTACATGAGTGCTGATGGAAAGAGTAACATCTACCAGGTGTTCCTTAAAGCCTATTTACATCCATTTAGGATACATTGGGGAAAAAAATCTACCTTTTGGGTAGTGGTGGAGGCAATAACAAAAAAACAGAACCTTGCCCAAGAAATTCAATATTAATAAAATTCATGTTCCAAACAACACCTCTACAAAGTCCAAAGGAAAGATACTAACACTGAAATGCTACCAAAAATCTGAATGACCATCCTGTTCACAAAGCTGAGGACAGGACAAAGGACACAAGGGTGTTTTCTGTCATGATGGGGTAATAGGGATGTCACTCTACCCAATACCTCCTTCAAAGATTAAGACCGAAGGCTTTCACAGAGGGCTAAAAGAGGATTACAGGATCCTGATTACAGGATCTTCAAGCAGCAGCCAGAAGCCCAAAACACTGAGCAGCAGCCTGTAGCTCCAGAAGGTAACACTGGATTATTTCCTACAACACACAGAGATGAAAAAACTTTCCTGGGGAGAAACAACCTCTCACTAATCCCTAATGCTGAAAGCAGCCTTCTCAGTTTTAGAGAGACTGAGACTGATCTAAACTCAACAAGCAAATAAGCCCCATGATTTGGAGACCAGAGGCTTTCTGCTAATGGCTTTTGCTAGTCTAAGGATGTCTCCACCATCTGACAGTTTTGGCTTGGACAGTGTCTCCTCCCCAGGAAAAGAAACCTCAACCTTTCACTGTAACTGCTACTGTGAGGGCAACAAGCATCAAGAACCCTTGACTGAGCCAGTCTGAGCAGTGAGCATCTGGTGATAAAGACAGCAGAATCAAATAACCCATCTGCAAAACCAGAGCTAGACTCTATTGCTACCTTGCCTGGGCGTAGGTGACACTGCCTTGCTGTGCCTTGCCTTGCCTTTCCAGTGATTTAGAACACTTACATTGCACTGCTTTCCCTGACTTGCACAGAATACAACTGCTTCACAGAATAGATGGATCTGAAATGAGTTTGAGAAGAATCTTTTATGTGTAAGGAAGAGAGCCTCACGTGGTTTTGACAACGATAGCTCAGTCTCATTGCTAAGAACACAAAAACCATATTCTGGTCACGGCAGTTATGGACATCTATTTACCCAAGAGGGTTATAATTTGCTATTGGAAACCCAAAGCATTATCCATGAAGAAAAACAATTGTGTGCATCTGCATCTTTAAATCAATCCATTGATGCCTCTGGTCAGCTCAGGTGGATTCTCTTAAAACCCACACGGAGGCTGATAAATAGCACAATTCTTCAAGCTACAGTGAAAACCTTGTCAGAGTTTTATTGTGCTTTCAGCATTCCTGAAAGTCAAAAGAAAAATCCAGGCATACTGTGGTCACTGACAGACCGATGGGAACACATTCACTGCAAACCTACTGAAACCAGTACTTTCTAAATGGATTTCAGTTAATAGGACACATAAAATTTCAACTAAAATGTCAGAGCTGGATGTCTTAGAGCTCACAGATGTAAGTTCCTTCCAGTTAGGAATGTACATGACACCATGATACTATCAAGGCATAAATATATATACCAAGGTATACATACATAAGCATGTATGTATGTACATGCCACACAAAAAAACTCTAAAAGTTTCCCAGAAATGCCCAAACTAACCAAACTAGTGTCAAATCTGATCAACAAAAGCCTTAATATGGGGACAAATAAATTCAGCACATCTATAATGTTGCAGAATAGAGAAAAACCTTCCTTATTTTTTCCTGCCCCCTCTTTCCTAAATCCCACTGAAAAAAAACTTTTACCACTGATTCACTGCAAGCCCATATCAGTCCTCTTCTTTGGGAGCTAGGCAGGAGCCAGGCACTGTCCCATGCTCCCTTACCTCCAGAGTGATGATATCTCCACACCTGTAAAACCATCCATCCAGAGAGTGGCAGCTTCCCAGCATTAGTCCCTGCTTTCCTGTGGGCTCCAGGAGAGCACCCTACCTTTTGGGCAATCACAAAGACCAGAAGCAGGAGAGTAAATGATGTCCCAGGTTTGGGGGAGAGTTGCAGGTAGTTCCCAAGTAGTTGTATTGTACTTGTTAATGTTTTTTGATGGAAGCCACACTGGTCCTTCAGTCTTGGAGGACAAAAGGTTTGCTTTAAATGATCCTAGTTCTTTTTCTTTTGGCTTTCCCTTTTCATAATCTCTCAAGGTATCCACTTTTAAAAGGGATATTGCATATGAATGTCACAATGCTTTCTGATTTTCTTTTTGCTGTCAGTGTTACAAGTAACGGTGAAATACAGAGAGAAAGCAGAAAGAAAAACTGATCTCAGCTTCCCCAGATTTTCTGTCTGGAAAAGCATGCTTGTTCTTCCAGTGAGCACACATTTCCCACCTGCTGGCATTGAGCTCTTCCACACGGCTAATGGACCACCATGTCTTAAAGGGGTTTGTGAGTTTTCACAGAAAGCTTATGTTGCCCTTAGGTTTGGTTTGGGTTGATTTCCAAAACTTTCACTGGAAAGCTTCAAAGAAGCCTTTAGGATTTTTTTTTCCCAACAATCTTCCATTTAAAAACAGGTTATTTGGTCTCTGGAGAAAGAAATGTTCAGTGTAGCCCCATTTCATTTTAAATGGAAGCTAAATGGAGAGAAAATCCCTAATACTGCTTACAGACATTTCCATCTAGGTCAAGTACAACAAATCTGCATTTCTGAGCAGCAGAGCCAGCTCTCTGTCCCTGTTGAAAATGGCAGGTGTTGTGGCACCCTGAATTATAACAACACATACAGAAAACAGGAGTGCAGTTGGAAAGCCTTTCAGCTGAGAAGCCACATGCTTCCCTTTTGTTATGTGATCTTGATGAATTTATTTCTGTGGCTTTTATTCATGTTTCAGGGCGTTGAATCCTTTAAACTTGTTAGTATTTTCCCTTTTTTATCGTTCTCTGCCGCCCTTTGCTGTTTTATTTTATTCTTTTGTTCCCCAGTGTAACTGAAGGTAATGCAGTCCTGGGCCTATTACCCTCAGTCACTTTGATCTGGCAGTGGATATCAACAAAGAAGTTATTTGTTCTCAACACATTAAACCCTTCTGTGTAGCTTTTTACAAATTCTGTTATGCAACTTTGATAGGGCCTGGAACGAGTTGTCAGGTACGGAAAGGCAGGGGAGCACAAAGATCTCTCCAAAAGCCCGGCTATGAATGGTGTCATCTTGCTGCTTCACTTTCAAAGGTGGCTCATAGGGGTTTGTTGAATAGGAGTCGTTTGACAGCAGACATCTGAATTTGTATCACAGTCTCTAAGACACCTTTATAAGAACTTTGAATATCTTAGTCGACTCCTGAGGATCAAAGCTTCCTATGTAATAAACCTATCATGGGTTACTCAGGGAGATTTTCAGCTTTGGTAACAATGGCAGCTGATTTGCCTCACATAAAAAGCTACCAATAGAACGTAAGGGTTGTGATCAATACTTTAACTAGCACGATAAAAATCTATCTGAAATCCAGGAATTATATTATGGTCTCATCATTTACTTTATAAACCATCTTTTATAATTTGAAGACACACATGCATTAAGTGTTGCTTGAAATACATTAAATTTTGATTTTTCAAATCAGAATACTAGAATAGTAAGTAGAATTGGCAGCATAAATGAATATAATGAATAAAACACAAAAAGCTCTTGGCTGGCTTTTGAATATAGCATTAGAAACAGAGAAACACGCATTGTTTTACAGTGAACTACATTAAATATATTTGTTATGGGTTTGAAATACTCCAAATTATTTGTTATGGATGAGAGAGGATGCTCTGCATTTATGATAGATGATACCACATTGTCATCAATTGTCATGCTTTGTTTATAGGATTGAATAATTTGTAATCATCAGATTACTATGTTTAGTCTGCACTCTGGTTTTTTTATTAGAGAGTGCGTATTAAACAGATCAGATCCTTGCATCTTTTATTTATTTGTTTGTTTATGAAGGGAATGATGAGGGGCTCATTCTCCTGAGAATTAACTATTTGATGAAGGGTTTGGAGTTTCAGGTCCTGGTTCTTGTTGGAGAGGAGGAAAAGGCAAAACTACACTTGAGACCTGATTTTTATTTGTGTGCCCATATTGTCACATAAGCACATCAGGCAATAACACCAGAGAAAAATGAAAATGCAAGAGGCTACATATATTTTAAAGGCTTCCTTAAGCTTTTGGTTTCCCTCTCCCTGGCCATAACTTCCAGCAGCACTTCCAGAATGTTTTGTGTGCAGATGCCACTCCAAGTCCCTTGTAGCCCAGTGATATTTTTGGGCAGGTAGAAGATGGGGAAGCCACTCCAAAACACAGATTGTCCAGCCCCATTTACAGCAACAGGTATTTTGTGAGGAACAGAATAAAATGTTCTCGGCAAAACCCTCTCTTTTTCATGCTGCTTCTTCTGCTGGAAAACTACAACTATGAAACAAGATACTCTAACAAGGGTGGCAGGCAAAGACTTTTAACTGTTTCTGTGCAGGGGAAGGCACAGACCTGACAGTCAAGAACCAGCTGGTCACTGTTATCTCTGCCTTAGGGGGGTTACTGGGAAAATCCCCACTTAAGAGCAGCTCCTGCCTAGTATAAATTTTATATACATTTATGCTAGAAACACAAGGGGATTTTAAACACCTGCAGTTGGAAAAAGAGTCAACAGTTATGGGCTGACTACCTGCATCACTTTATCCATGGGGACTGTTTAGATACAGCAGCCTGTCTGCACAGATCACCCACATGGGTCTCAGGCTCTGTTACCCCCCACTCACTTGCCCCAGATGCCTTGTTGACAGCACCTAAATTTAAATTCAAGATACAATGGGATTGCTCATTCCTAGAAAATAATTGCAAAATCAAACCGCTGCCTTTGAAAAGGTGTGATATTGGTTCATTTGCTACCCAGAATAACTGTACCTCTAAGCTAAAGAAGAAAATAAGAGCAAAAATGAGACAGAAGCCAAGCTTACATTTCCATTCTTATCTCTCTCTACCAACACTGTCTCAGAGGTTCCTGCTTGCATAGCAGCTGCTGAATCGCTACAGTTTACTGTCTAGCATATTAAAATAAACTAGCACTGATTTTGGCAATTTGCATAAATGGTAGATGGATCTCTACAGCACAGACAGAAGCTCTTCTTCTGTGTCCACCTGTGCATCAGACCTCTCAGCCTCTACAAGGACTAACCATGGCAGAGACTGCTGTGCGAACCTACCCAAAGCCAACCATTGTGTCTCACTCGGGTTCAGAGCTCAATCAAAGCTACCAACACAAAAGATGCAACTTTTGAAAGTGGTATATCCTGCTATTTGTTCAGAAGGAAAAGATCAAATCACAGAATCACTGCCATCTCTCTGTTCCTCTGGACTTGCTCCAACAGGCCTGTGTGCTTCCTGTGCTGGGACCCCAGAGCTGGATGCAGGGTTCCAGGTGGGGTCTCAGCAGGGTGGAGCAGAGGAGCAGAATCCCCTCCCTTGCCCTGCTGGCCACACTGCTTTGGATGCAGCCCAGGACACAGCTGGCTTTCTGGGCTGCAAGCTCACATTGCTGGGTCACACTGAACTTCTTGCCAGCCAGCATCCCCAAGTCCTTCTCCTTAGGGCTGCTATCAATCCATTCCTCCCTCCACCTGTAGTTGTGCTTGGGACTGCCCTGAGCCAAGTGTGCACAGGGCCACCTCTCAAGCCTGTTAAGGTCCTTTTGGATGGTATCCCTTCCCTCCAGCACACTGCTGCCAGCACACAGCTTGGTGCTGTCAGCAAACTTGCTGAGGGTACACTCAATCCATGTCACCAACAAAAATGTTAAACAGATGTCTTGATTGAAACTAGTCTGAAATAATCTGCATTTGGTATGCAAGCACATTACTATGAAAGCTTGTATAGCACTTCACAATCTGGATATGTATTGGTATGTATAATTTTAAATACAAGACAGCTACAGTTCTATAGGGCAACACTAGATATTTTTAGGAAGGATAACAAAGAATACAGTGTGCAGCATAAAGGGTTGGAACCATTTTAGGTAGGCAGGATGGAACTCCCTCTGAAAATTACAGTACCAAGTAAAACAAGAGAGGTCCTAACGAACTCTAATACACACACATGCACACACACTCTCAAAAATCTACAGTGGGTATTCTGAAAACAAACATAAGGTCTATCCACAAGATCTCAGCTTTTCAAAATCAAGCCTGCAGACATCAAGCCTTCTTGTGCTCAGTCCTTCACAAGAGGGGAGCCAAGGCACACTGTGTGCTGGAGCAGTATTCCCAGGGCTTCCACCAGAGCAGCTGGGTCCAGCCAAGGGGAAGAGGTTTGCAAGAACTCCATAGGAACTGTACAAACAACAGTCTGCCACTGACACCCAGAAACACCTCTACCACATTTGGGGATGAAAAGTAGCCAAATGTTTTTGTCTGCTCACCCATTACCTGCACAGAGTCATGTAACACTTGCACATGGTGTTACAAAATGTTCCCATAATTTATTTGCCCACAAAATATGCATCAGGGAAAATCCATGGAATATATTGGAGGAGAAATTGACGAGCAATTTCTTCAGAAATAAAAATCATAGCTAAATTTGGGATCTAATGCTCCAGATGAGTAGCACTACCTCAAAAATCAATATGAAATGCTGTAAAATTAGATATAAGAAAATACTTTTTCTTGCACACTGATACTTGCTTTAGTTTCAGCTAGACTTCTTGAAAGGCATAGAGGATGGCTTTGGAAAGGGGAAGGAAAACAAGATCAAACATTCCTACATCCTGTCATAACGACCAAACAAATCTGTGTGTCATCTTATTTTACATGCTCTCACAAAAAGTTAACCGAGTAACAAGTGCACTCCCCCAGCAAGGCAAACAAGATCTTTGACTTGTTCCACTCCTAAGGCTGGATATCACTGCTGCTGAGCAGATCTGCTACAGGGAGAGTGAAGAGAATGTAGGTGAAAGGATGGTTTGCGCTCATTAAGGGGCTAAAATGTAATATTTGATACAAAAGCAGTGCGTCTTCTGAGACAAACCATAAAAATACAATTATTATAATAGTGTATAATTTACCAAAATATTTTGACATTTTTCCAGAGATAGTCTGTTTTCTGGTATTTGCATACCTTTGACTCTAGAGTATAGGCATGTATAAGCACGGAAGAAAAGACAGCAAGTAATTATTTACTGATTAAGGAGTGGATGGGCTTGAAGTTTCAAACATTAGCATTCCTATTTCACCCTCATCCTTCCAGATGAGGAAGAAGAAGACATGAAATAAAGTGTTCTCAACTCACAGAGATTCCTAATTCACGGCATTATTCTCCTCTTTGTTCTTTTGACTCACTGCCATATCCTGGAAAGTCCAGGTCAGCCATGCTCAACTCACATTTACTTTGCTGAGGTGGTAAAGGTTACACAACTCCAATTTTTTTTTCCATTTCTAAGAGAAATGAATCCAAACTCAGCTAATTTGTATACAGCTCCAGGCAATATAAACATGGATGGTTAGAATCATTTATATAGTATAAGCCTTTGTACTCCATACTTCATGGAAGTTAATAAGTAGGTGTCAAACTCTGAATTAAAATTCCCAGAAGAGGACACAGCACAAAGGACAATAAAAATGATTTTTAAATAATCATAGGGATAAATAGCATCCACTTCTGACAAATGTAAGTGCTGGCATAAAATGTTATTAGGCTACAGAGATTTTCTTTTGTTCAGGAAGTATGTTTTATTCTCCAGCAGTGTCATTCATCATCCTAATGAGCCCTCAAAATGTAAATTAAATAGCAAAGACTGATTCATTCAAAAACATCTTTGTGCTGTGTGTAAAACCTTTTTTCTACTTTTATCTTTATATATTGGTCCATTCTTTCATTACAAAGTAACCCCTCAGCCCTTGTATGCTTTAATGACCAAGTTCAAGCAAAGCATATTTTCAGTAAACACTGTTTATTCATTGCTGCTTTTGGCACAGTAATTAAAACAAACTAAAAAAAACAAAAAAACAACCCCCCCCCCCAACACCCACCAAAACCCCAACAAACCAACCAACTGACCAAAATAAAAAACCAAAACAAACCCCAAACCCACAACACCTTGTTTTAAAATGCTGTGCTCCTTAAATTATATTTGATCCAGAAAATCTCAGAAACCTGTGTGTGCATGTGGTTTTTGTTTTATTCAGTGTCACTTAGTACAGGGAACCCTCAATGGAAAAGGATTAGTAGAAATTTCAAGCAGCTCTAATTTACTGAACCAAATACATTAACAACTAAGCAAACACTACATTTTCGCTAATGGCAGAAAAAAAAGAAAAGGATCCAGGGTCATGAGCTAAATTAGTTCAGATTTCTTGTTATCTGTTGATAAGGACATTACACATTCTTACCAGGAATGCAGAAAAGAGGTTTCATACTTGACCTGAATTTATGCATGAGCACACACACAACAACAAGAGCGACAAGGAACAGGGCTTCTCTGGAGCCAATCCAAACAAAAATGTAACAGGAATGGAAAAAACCACAGCAAAAGCATGCCTGGTTTTGGTATGATTAATATTCAGTTATCTTGTTCTCTGCCTCTTCCCTTCTCTTTCTCTTCCTCTAATGCTTCTCAAAAACATCTTCAGCTTATTTTGGGTCTATATATGTTTCTGTGTGTAAAAAATGCAGTTGAAAATATTGAGAGAGCAAAGTTTGCCTGATGACAAGAATGCTGTTTATTAAACTGCATATGGAAGACTTAAAACCCACAATCTTCAGAATAAATTATATCAAACCTCAGCATTCAGTGACATTATGCTTTTATGAGGTCGAAATGTTGGAGCAAGACACGAGGGGTTACAATGAAACCATCCAGCTGTGAATGAGGTAAGTACATGTGTGGTGTCTCGTTGCCCCGGATCCAACAAATGGCCCCAGACCAATACTCCTTTTATTGCAAACCCAAAGAGAGCTGAGTGATGCATTGGCACAATTGAGTTAGGAGAGCTTAGAGACAGGGTTAAGTGTTACAACTTTTAGCTAGAATATCGTTGATGACAGGTGACCTTTTGTAGGGTTTCTTCTGAAAAAGTTAAAATGGTGATTTATGAAAGTTCAGCAAAGGTTCCATACTGCAACTTTTAGAGAGACCATATGTAATTAGGTTAAACTCCACTAAGCAGAAAGAAGAATTAAAAAAGATCAGTATTATGGCATGAAATATTATCACTTAAGAAAATTAAGCATCATGAACCCTAGCTGAGAGAGCTTAACAAACCATCTATCATTTATCTTTGAGTGCTGATTCAGAAATCAGAACGGCATTCACAACTGCAGTGATTGATTAAAATAAATGCATACAGTATAGTAATTTATAAATGAAGACAGTAATTTACAAATTAAGTAAAGACTTTATGCCTGCAGAATAAGCTGCTGAAGCTGAAAATATATTTGAAGATACTTCAAACATACTCAACATGCCACAAAGAGTCGCATGATGCAGCAGCATCTGAGTTTATACTTTGCTCAACTAATCTTCAAACTCAAGAGTATCTACTAGATGCAAAGCCTGCCTTTCACATCCTTCTGCATATATGATACACCTAGGTGCACTCCTGTATTTTTTCTAACTACCCTTTTCACTGATGTATTCAAGTACCTCTTATTACCTATTGTTTTTACGCTACAGTCAAAACACCAATCCTTGGATCCTATATACTGCATTAAATTAGAGTTTTTCCAGCCAGCTGCCCAAAACTGAAGCACAAAGCTACAGAGTCCAGAAAAATCATACTCTTACACTTGAGTACCCAAAAAAGCCAGAAAAGAGAAAATAAAAAAATAAAAACTCTTTATTCTGACTCTCTATCAGCCAGAAAACAGTACATTTCATTATGGTATTATAAGAATATTGTAGATTCACTATTTTAAAGCTCATCCACAATACCTCAATTTTAATGGCATAGTTTGAAGAGAACAGGATGTAACAGCTTTTTTGTTTGTTTTTCTCTTTTTCCTTTCCCTCCTTTCTCTCTTCTTTTTCCTTTCCCTTTCTTTTCTTTTCTTTTCTTTTCTTTTCTTTTCTTTTCTTTTCTTTTCTTTTCTTTTCTTTTCTTTTCTTTTCTTTTCTTTTCTTTTCTTTTCTTTTCTTTTCTTTTCTTTTCTTTTCTTTTCTTTTCTTTTTTCTTTTCTTTTTTTCTCTTCTCTTCTCTTCTCTTCTCTTCTCTTCTCTTCTCTTCTCTTCTCTTCTCTTCTCTTCTCTTCTCTTCTCTTCTCTTCTCTTCTCTCTTCCTTTTCTTCTCTTTTGTCTTTTCTTTTTTCTTTTATCAGTGTTAATTTGATTTATAAAATCTAACAGAAACAGCAACAAAGGCAAAGTTAATAGAACTGATCTGCCCTTGAGGCTTGCTCCCAAAGATCTTGATTTTCTTCAGTATCACAGAAGCCTCAATGCTTCCTGCAGCTGACAGTAAGGCTACATGAAAGTTAGCCATTGGTGCCACACAGAACTTACAACCTCTGCTCTTCCTTGGCACCTGCAGCCCTTTAAAACACATCGTAAAATAAGTGTTGTCATTTGGGGCCCAGGTATGGTCCTGACTCAGACTGTTAGGCTGAGTTCATCTTGTTGGCAATGATGACAATGTTGATGTTGATGACAGCAATGATGGAAGCAAAATGGATCAAAACACAAAGGAAGTAGCAGAATAAACTTCTCTGTGGAAAATGCTCCCATCTGCCCTGAGCTCATGTGTCCTGTTCCTTGGCTGGTTTTATGTGCTGCTGCTTGTTACATGGGAATGCTTTGTAAGTCTGACTCTGGCAGCAGTAGCTGTGGCTCTTTCATTTCAGTGGAGGGTTTTCTAGATTGTACAGACTCCAAAAATGACTATTACAAAGGGAATTGGGCAGAAAAGTGAAGGAGTGAGAAGAAAAAAAACCCCTTTATACAGTGTGTTTAGCTGCTTTTGCTGTCCCAGAAGTCACAAACCTCCTCCGAATATCCTCGTAGCGCATAAAGCAGTTAGAAACAAACCCATCAAGAATGGGTAAAATGTGAATGCTGAAGAAGAAATAGATTTGGAGAGTACTGAAGGATGTAAATGAACACTGAATATGTCAGACAACCCTTTTTTCCTTACTACAGTTGACATTGTACTCACCTCACTTTTCCATCCTATACTTGAATGTTTTGAAATGAGTGCTCACAGAATTAAAAATATGGATTCTGCTTCAAGTGCCATGCATGTAGTTAATTCTGTGATAAATTACACCTGATAATATATTCCTTGAAATAATTTTACTATGCTTTCTGTCCATACATGCCATTTCCACTGTATCTACACGTCATTGAAGATTTTTCCATATGTTGAGTAATTGTATGAATGCATATATGCATGGTAATGTTTGAGGGATACTGCAAATATGTGTCTTATGATTCTTAATTCAGTCAAAAAAGAATATGCTGTATTATTTGAGAAATAGTTCAGGACCATATAATGAAACATCAAATCACAGTGCATGGGAAGAAAATTAAGATTGTCATTAAGATTGCCATTGCCAAAATTGAGCTGCTCCTCAGTTCTGAAGAGCAGCTCAATTGCTGCTCAATTTGAGGAATTCATTTTCAAGTAATTTTGTCCAAAACAGATAAGTAAGCAGAAGGCAAGAAGCAGGTTCTGTCCCCAAAATATTTTGCCGTTGAAGTGGACTCAGGGAACACCATGCACAGAGAGGAACAAAACATACCAGAGGACTGAGTGGGCTGGGGACTGGCTTGGACTTGTCAGCCTTTCTAGAGTTTACTTTTAGTAAATAAACCTCTCAGTAGATGCTGCAGGCTAGATGAATTCCCTGGAGATCCTGAATAAGGAAAGGAGTGTGACCTTGAGGGTCATTTCATCAGAGCTCCATAGTGACAGGTAGAAGATCAGGAGACACAGTGTCCCCACTGGAGCAGGGAATTCAGATCACCAGGGACGAGCGAAGAAGAGAACAGGAGCAAGCTTCTCAGTGGCTTTGAGGGGGAAAAGAAGAAATGTAAGTTTGATCTGGTAGATAAGAAATGGGCTGAGGTTGCCAGTGGTCTTTATGAGGGGTGTTTGCAAGAGCAGAATGAAAATACCTTGCCATGAACTAGGAGATGAGACACACCAAGCCAGGAAACTGGCCGGGCTAGATGCGCTCTGTGAAGACAGGACCCTCATAAAGTGTGAATCAAAGAGAAGCAGCACCCTGGCTTGCTCTCATGTGCACAGGATGAGAGGCAGGGAAGAGTCAGATTGGTGCGGCAATACCTCCAGCTGAAACACATCAGAGACCTCATTTTTTTCCTGGATGATTTCCACTTACTGTCAGATTGCCCAGGTTTTTGCAAAGCAGTTACATGATTTAATAAAAAGCAGAGTTTTGCCACAGAACCATTATCAAACTGAGTCTCTAATATCTCCACCCCTGTTGAGTGACAGGGCAAAATCCATTTTCTCCCAGACATGACAGTACACGTGGCAGAATCTGGCCCTTTGTAACATAACACTGATAAAAGCAGAGGCATTTCTTACTTTGGCTGCAACCCAGTCCTACAGTCATGCTCATATGTTCGTGCGTTTCATTAAAGGTGATGCATGAAATCACTTAGTGTACTTGACTCCTTTAAATACCTTGACACAGAGTTAAGTAAATTATGAGTTGTTTTTCTGTATAAGCAAGAGCCATATCTGAATATACACACTCACGTGGCATTAAATTCATATGTATGCAATTAAGAATGATTGTTTTTACAAATTTAATTATGTGACTCTTGTACTAAATATTTTTCATGAAAAACAGGCAAGAGAATAAACAAAATGGTATCAAATAGCCCACTGCCTGAAGGCTGTAACAAACAATCTATACAGAGACTTTTAAAAATAAAGCCAGCATTTTTGATAAAATTATGTGCCAGTTCAAGGGCCACTTTTCTTCTTCAGCACACACAGTCAAATCTTCTGGAATTCATGACCACTCAAAGCCTTTAATGAAACTTGAGCACATTAGTCAGAATAACCTAATCGCTCTGTCTTTGAAGATAAACTCCACTTTTCTTGCTCGTTCCCACATACAAGGAAATGCAGAGACACTAGAAGTGTCATCATCATGTAAGACACTTGCTATTAAATCTATTCCAAATACAAGGCTGACCTGAGGTACGTTTCAGAAATCTTTCTCTTTGTCTGCTCTAATCCATCAGAATCCTTTCAGGTAAAACTACCGCATTTATACATCAAAACTGTATTTTTTAAGTAAGGCTGTCACTTTTAAGGCATGCATCTTTTCAGGAAAATGTCAGGGATGTTATACTTGGGTGTCCTTCTGCCCAAGAGGCCAACAGAGCCTGAACAATGAAGCAAACAAGACAGCTAATCAATAGCAGTCACAGCACTATTTTTTATCCTCCAACATCTTCATTTTCGAGTTGGTACACATCATTACAATAGGAAAACAGGACAGTCAATCTCCATTAAGTTCAAGCGCTGCATGAAAGAATTAATTTGGCTGCCTTAAAATGATGATACAACTACATGCCCTTAAACCTTTTAAATTTATACTAAATTTAAAGAAAATACTTGGATAGGCAGATTGGCTAGATATGAAGGCAGGGGGATATTGACTTGTTTTTTCCCGTTGGCACCATGTATTTCTTACAGTGATGACTTCTCTGAGCACTGGAATATATCCTGTAAATTTTTTTTAGGCTTTGGTATAAAGCAATTTCACAAGTACCTCTGTAACTAATCAGATTGAAGGTTCATGATGCCAATTTCTCAGAAGTATGTCAGTGGCACCGAGTCTTGTTGCTAGCTCTAAAAAATATCCTTTAGATTTGGGATTTTCAAGGAGCCCAGGGATTTAGTTGTCCATAAGCTATTCATATACAAGTGATGAGGTCAAAACTCCCTTTGGCTATTTTGACAAATCCATTTCAAGTAACTACTCATTTTCACATTTAATTTGAGTTCAAAGCAGTCAAAGTTATGATTCTCCCCCTCCTCCACACCGACTGTTTTCCATATCTGGCACTGAACACTGACCTTATGTCATTTGCACCTGTATGCATATATGCATATGAATACACATGCAAACACATACAGGCAGAACCCCTGAAATGGGCTGGCATATGGCAGGAACCCTTGCTGGTGCTCCAAACACATATGCTGGCACTTGACACAGAGGGAGTGGGGTAGAAATGAAAACCATGCAGAGACTTCTAAGTCTCCCTCCCCATACATCTGTTAACATCCTTTTATTTCCTATATTTAATGGAGAATTGCACACACAACAACTTAGCCTAGCACAACCTTTCAGCACCTGACACACTGAACTGCAAGGGGAACATTCTTCACTCAGCCAGCTTCAAAACCATTTTGTGTCCAGGGCTATTTAGAAGTAAAACTGAGCTGTCTTAGAGTTACTAATTATGATGTGGTTCTGCTTGATCAGACATCGTGATTTTAACTGAAAGTGAGATATCCATTCACTTACAAATAGCACCGTGTTTCAAAATTTCAGCCAATTTTAAATCTATTGGTAAATAGATTTTTCTTTTGTTTTGGGGAATTAAGCAATCAATACTCAGTCTATGGGCATGAACTTTGTGAAACAAGACTTAAGAGAAACTGTGAGAAATGTTCCCGTCAGAAAATTTACTCTAGATCTGCCAATGTACGCAGGAATTTCTGGTGGTACTTTATTTAAAAAATCAAAAATATATTTGATTTTCAGCAGATTTATAACTATGACATTAGAGATAAAAGACAAGCAAATAAGACAGAACTTATCAGTTCTTTGGAGGAGCAGCACAGCAGGAAAGGCCTCTGGGAAAGAGCACTGCAACATTTGGAGAGAAAATCTCCATCATGTAGCAGCCATTCTGAACATTTTTCAGTCTATTTTCTCTCTTCTGTCCTCTGGCAAGTTTTTTCTCAATATTAGATTCAGCATAAAAATACTTGTAGACTGGCCTCATGTACTCTCTTGTTTCTAGCTCCAGGACATTACAATCACCATCCTGATGTTTTTGAAACTTCCAGAAAGTTATCTGCTCCCAGATCTTTGTTCAGTAAGTCAGCTCTCTTTTAGCTTTACAGCTTGAAATAGGCTGGTGGTTTTGTTGGGTATTTTTGCTTGTTTCAATAGTATATATCCCTGACTATGCAAAAAAGTGAAGGTCATGATTAACCTGTCATCTACATGAAGTTTATGTAATTACAAAGTTTAAAACCATGCATGTATTCTAGTTTTCATCTGGATCAGAATTTTTACTTAAAACTTCTCTGGTTTTCATACAAATTCTGAAAATGTATTTTAATTACACTGTCTTTTGAAGGGAAGTGCTACTCTGGTTTACACAAACGGAATTAAGCTATGGAATTCTCTTTCTGTGGAGAAAATTAATCTTTTGGCAGGTCTAAAGGAGGAGGAAATGTTCAGTGAGATAGTTCTCTCTGGATGATTTCATGATTATCAGGGGATGTAGCTAGAAAAGAATGAAAAAAACATAGAAAATGTTGGGGGTTTTTTTAATATTAGATGGACTTGTTGAATACTTCAGTAGCAGGAAACAGTGAAATGCCCTTGGAGAGAATTTTATTCACAAAAGACCTCTGCTTCACTGAGCCTCACCACGGTACCTACCAGCCTATGGCCAGAGCTTGTGCTGAGTTTACACACTTTTTGGCTTACATCCCAAATATGTACAGGACCACTGAGCCTTTTCATTTTTTCTTTCAATAGGAGTGTTGGAGAGATCTACATTTCCATCAAGGAGCCATAAACAGACACCATTAGCTCTCGCTGGTGGCAGATTGTGTTTCTGAGCAGTGCCAATGGAAAGCAGGACAGACTTGTCTGAGGCAAGGATTGAACGGAGTGACAGCTGAAGGACTGACAAACCAAGTTAAAGCACTCGCTAGCAGTTATTTTTTCGGTGAATTTTGGTGAAGAACGTTCAAGATTTAAATCTAGATGTGCTTCAAGAACATCAAGGCAGTTCAGATATGAGCACATTTGTCCCAGCAAGAAAAGGAACTGGCAGAAAATAGTAATGTTTCAAACTTCAAACTTTGGCTTGCTTTTCTGCCAGTTTCTACAAATTTTTTTCAGGTCTCAAATACTCTGCTACTGGAAAGGTCATTCTTCTTCCAAGATAACTTCCCTAAGGAGCTCTGCTCTTTTATATAAACATGCACATGCAGGCACCCCCTCTACAAGTATTTCAAATTTACATTCCATTTCTTCTGCCCAGGCAAGTAACATGGGCAATATTCAGCATTGGGTCAGGACACAAAACAGTGGGAAAGCTGATTTACACCTTCATTTTTCCACTTATCCCCTTCATTCCACTTATCCTCCTTATGCTCCGAAGGGACAGCAGTCACATGGAATCTTCCAAGCAATGTAGTGTCTGTTAGTCTGACTTTGACAAATCTTGGGACAACTATGCCACATCTCAGGGCACATAAGCATGGCAAGGCAAGGCTGCTATAGACCCCCAATGGCCTCCTCCTGTCCCCTTGTGTCCACCCTGGAGGAACCTGCTCTTCTTGGTGACTGCTAAATTTAGGCTTTCCCAACCATGTCTGCCCCAAGCTTGTTTAGTCAAACCTCTCTTCCAAATTCTGATACAAGGGGTTCCTCTCAGTTTAGCACAACTGAGAAAGTGAGTTTTTCTCAGCTATACAGTCCAAACACTGTTTCAGTGAGATCCCCCAGACTAGAAACTCCACATTGCCCTCAGGAACTCCCTCAAATTTTACTTTTTTCATCCAGTTTTTGTATTTTAAAAGCTTCCAGGGTAAGAGAGAGAAAATTTTCTTCCATACATGTGCATAAATCCTGTTAATGCTTACAGGAATTAGATCTGCTCATTGGATGAAATATGTAACCTGTTGTGTACTATTTTATTTTCTTTCAGGTCACTCATCTCTTTCACCCTTGTATCAAAATAATTGGTTGCAATGCATGACTCAGAAATATCTTTGCTGTCACACAAAGTGGATGTCAACAGTATCAGGATAAAAAAAAATTACACGTTATGTGCTTTCAAATGCAGAGATGGCATGAAAAAGAACACACAGTGATGGGCTATGCATCATTTAAAACCAGATACACTCTTCTGCAAAAATTGTTGTCACTGACAGTGTTAGATGTGTGGGTTTTTTCCCCTTTTGCTTTTTAAACTAAAGCATTTAAACTTAAGGCTTTTTGATTTTGCTTTGCAGGTTTTGGGGGTTTTTTTGAAACAAAGGTCACTTACTTAGCAAGAGATAAATAAAAATTCAAGCATCCCCAGAAAAATCAATAAAGGTACTAAAAATCTAAGTTGATAATAAATTTTTGTTCCCCCTTCACATAGCTCAGGAATGTCAGTATTTACTGGAACCACTGTAATATCAGATATTTCAGAAGAGTATTGATTTTGCCACTGAAGTGTGACTAAAGGGATAAATAAACTGCTCTTGGGGTCAATCGATTCATTTATCTTTGCTGTTATTTTATAAGAAGTCAAAGAAGCATAAACTTTGATAAATAAATGTTATCATGAAGAAATACTATCCATATGAAGATTTTGAGAACAATGGGAACCTATTTAGACTGCTGGCACTGAGCTGAAAAATCAGGATTATATTTATGCTGCTTTGAGTATTTAAAAGGAGGACAAAATATGACTTTCCACCATTGATGCACAATGCCTTGTTTGCAATTCTGAATGTGGCTTGGTGAATTAGGATGAGTGTTCCCATATATAAAGTAGAATATAACCACAAGATAGGAAATACATGATAGGGAAAAGGGAGAAAAGCCTTTATTTTTATATTTGAAATGACTCTGAATCACAGATGTACTGATGCATTCTGCTTTAAAAAAATAAAAGACATGTGATAAGAGCCAATATATTCAAGTTGATAAGTAATGAGAATGCTCTGAAGTGACTTTATGCAGCTTTAATTGCAAGCAGGATAATAGCTACTTCAAGAAGTCACAGGGATGTTATAAAAAATTACAGTGCAAAAGTCACGCAGAGCCCGCTACATTGTGATTATGATGTGAATTTAAGGTGGTAAGAGACTATTTGGACAAATACAAGGTTTGTCTAAGACATAAGGAACTGCAGTCTTTGTGAGAAACCAGGAGTCTACTTTTGCAAAGCTATATAAGAAAGAAAAAGAAAAATGCAATGGCATTGAGTTAAAATGACAGAGAAGGTGACTAGCACATTTTTATATGATACCTAGGTAATAGGTGCATGCTATCCATCTACATGAAAGTTTTTAGAAACTAGACATCTCTGGTCATGGCTAGTCACTCTCTGCTCTGCTCACAGTCCATGAAAGGAATCAGACACTTTCTGCAAGCGGTTCCTCTTCCAAGGTCTTTGCCTAAGAAAGACCAGATGAATCACCTTTTGGAGGCACCTGTTTTAGTCTTTTGACCATAAAAAGAGTCCAAAGTAGTATTGGACATGCAAGTTTTAAATATTGCAAGTGAAGGGAAATTAATCCTATGCAGAGTACCAGTGATAAGAATGACACCCTGAATTCACCAAAGTGAAAGAGCTGTAGGTAGCTGTTTAACAAATGAAGCTGCCTTTCCTGTAGTCATCAAATTTAAAAAAAAAACCAAAATCCCCAAAACCAAACCAAACAAGAAAAAAAACCCAAAGCAAAACAAAAACAAAACCCCCCAACCAACCGCAAAAAAAAACCCAACACCAACCCAAACAAACAAAAACCAAAACAAACAAACAAAAAAGGACAAAACCAAAACAACTCACCAAAATCCCAACCAAATGTCCCCAAAAAACCCAAACCCAACAAAACAGGGACAGACTGATGGTTTTAAACCTTTAGCAGTTTTAAATGGTTGCATAAGGTTAAATAAAGTGACGACACAGGAAAAAAATCTCTCCATGTCTTTTTTTTCTTAAAATCCAGGTTTATGACTCCTCTGTTGGCTTGTAAGAAACCCATGGAAGAGCAGCTGAAGAGGCTGCCACCTTTTAGGCAGTCAGAAAGTACTTTTCAGAAAGCTCTGAAAAGTAAAGGGCTTGATTTCACCTCAGGCAGCATACTAATTCTATAGAATTCAGAAGGCAGTGCCCTGCTCTCCCCTGAAGAGCAAGAATTCCAGGGACTCCTTACCTAAGGTACTGCAGCTACAGGGCAACACTGGCAGACAGGGGGACACAGAAACAAGGAAAGGGAGCCTTATGAAACTTCAGTATGAATGGCTGCAGGAGTCTGTAAGTGGCAAAGGTACTTCCTTATGAAAGAAAGAGGTTAGACACAGAGGCTTTTCAAAGTCTGAAGGACTACAAAAGCACAGCTAGCTAAATAGAAGAAAAAAGGATTGTGTTAGGTGGGTAATGCAAGGAAACTGAAGGGCACGAAGAACAGAGAGTTAACAAAAGCTGACAGAACTTAATAAACAAGCAAGTTTCCTTTTCGTTTAAGTATGTAAACTTCTGTTGAAAGAAATACACTGACACAGTCCAGGGCCATGTTTTTTTAATCTGCATGAAAAAAAATTTGATTTGACATATCAATTGACATTTGAGAAGTACCACTGTACCTCAGTCTTGCAAGATAGCCCCTACGGCTTTCTTGAGTCCTTCCAGCTCTGCTGCTCAAAGTCAAAGTAAGGCAGCCCTTACATATCCTACAGTCTTGCACAGGCATGCCATGGACAGGTCAGGGCAAGGAGAACTGACATCCCACTTCCTTCTGATGACATCAGGGCTCCACACCCCCACATAGCTCCTTAGATGGCCACCTAGAGCCACGGGACATATACCATTCATCCCAGAGACCCAAGAGAAAATCCTAGGAGCTGTTCACCAGACAACTCTGTTTTAATTCTGTCTTGGTTAAGAGAGGCTACAAATCCTAACCTGCTGTGTAGGCTTTTACACTGACAGAATGAAAGCCAATGAAAGCAATCACTGCTTTTGGCTACCACACAGCAAACTTCACTGGCTCATAGGTGACCCTCCCTTGCCAAGCAGAGATGACTACCAGACAACAAAGGAATCCAGACTGAGAATTCAGGAGGGGAAGATGGTGCTTTACACTTCAATGACAAGGATCTGCCAGCTTTAGGGTCCATCTCAGGCACTCATCCAGACCCTTCTTGGTGCAACAAGCTTCAAGAAAACTGTTCACTTGTCTGAATGTGCACAGGTGCATATGACTTCAGCTTGTTGAACGAACCAGAGCTGGGCTCTAAATAAAACCAACTACAGCCAATCTTTATGTATTCATCCTGTTTAACAGGATTAACAAAGAACAGCTTAATGCTGGTTGGAAACACCTACCAGTACTTTACTTCATTCACATTCATAAGAAAGAAAAGGAGACAAATATTGTGCACAGCATATGTGTGTTTTACGCTCTGTCCTGCCAGTAACAGCTGCCAAGTGGTGATTTATTTGCTCCAGAAAACCATTAATTTTCCAACAGTAACCAGAAACAAACAGTAGAGATACAATATTTCCCATGTTCCAGCAAAAATATTAATGTATGAGATACAAATATTGTTCAGATATCAGAGTATATATTCAGTATAAATATATTTTAGCATAAATTTATTTCTTTCCTCATTTTTTTTATTTCCCACTGGTTTGTATATGACACAGGGTATGCTTCCTCTGGCCTGGTATGATGTTTTGGCTCAGAAACTGGACAGTAATAAAACTCTTCCCCTTCTGTAATGCTGCTCTGTGAAGATCCTCCATATGTCTGGGGAAGACGGCAAATCAACCACACCTCTGAAAGCAAAAATCAGTCCCACAGCCACTATATGTGGTATTACTTCACTGCTGTGCTTTGATATAAACCTGGCTTAACACCAACAGATTGTCAAATTGTTGTTGTTGCAAAGCTTTGAAGAGGCAGCATGTTTCTGAGCCATAACACATAGGACAGGGAAGGTGACTGACTCCAGAGAGAACAGAAATTCTGCTAGCAAGGGGATAAAAGGGCCACTGCTGGGAGAGCTCCACAGATGTGCCCTGGGACAGTGGCTGAGGGATGGTGGGGTGAGGTAAGGCTGCAGACAGGCTCCAGGGAGATTGCCCTCTCCCAGCAATGGGAGGTGAACCTCCCTCCTCAGCAAGGCTGAGAGCAAGTCTCTGCTGACTCCCACAGAAGAAGGAGCACGGGCAGTGAAGCTGCCTTGCCTGGCTTGTTTTGACATATGCTATACCCATCAGTTATTTTTAAATCATGTTGTTTGACAAATCTGCTGAATTCATTCACAATTTCTGATTTGCGAGCTGAGTTTCTCTGTAACTTCTAGGAATGTATGCAAATGACAACGTGATGCTTTCTGTTTTGCTCTGCATTTAAAAATCTCTGCAGGTTGTGACTCTTCTTACCTATCTGTTCTACTTGCTGGCAACTGTTTTTGACAGGAAAAACAAGCTAAATAATTAACTCATCCACTTTTTTACACTTTAAGTGATGCATTTTTTAGGAGTCCAGGCATTAAATTCTCAATCCTGAAAACGTGCCCTTGGGACCAGTTGCTTTGAAGTCATCTGCAAAGTTAGGCAGGTGTACAAATGCTTGAAGGATCAGATCCTAAAGAAGGTTACCTTTATTGTAATGGTGAGCAATAATCATAATGAATCTGTTTGGTATTTTATCATACATTACAATATAGCACCTGTTCAACAGCCATCAGAAAAGCAATTGTATTTCAGTGTTTGTATTCTTTTCATTTGATAAATGAGTTTGTTTTATACATTTGCTTTATGCAGTGAAAGAATATTAAAGCAGATCTGTTTAACATCATGTTTGGAAGCGTAAGGGAATTGTTCTTTGGGAGGCTTCACTCCTGCCAGTATTAAAGTATTATGAAGAGCTAAATGAACATATGGTTAAGCCAATTTAAATGCACTTCTAATGAACAAATGAGCACACTTCGCTGCATCAGTTAAAAGCCAAAAATCCCTGAATCTTCCCTTCTAGCATTATCTGCCTGTGTTACCATCTATGAACACCATCTATGTTATCAGCATGAATTCTTACATCCCAAACAGCAGAAAATCAATTAATTGGGAAGCCTGCTGAATAATATATATTGTTTTACCAAATAATAAAAAGTAGGTCATTAAGGATCTGGCCTTGCTTACCAGCAGGACAGCAAAAGGCAGAATTTTGCCTTTTTATACACAGACTGCAAAACCCATGGCAAGTGTCTGAGCTATTTAGCAAGGATGAAATCTGTTCTTGGATTACTCAACTGGCCACTCGGAGGTAGAGCTTATTTTGACTCTTTCTTTGATATGGTTGGTGCTGGTTTTCTTCTAGTTAGCAGCAATGAAAAGGCTGCTTAAATTTTTCATAATACCTCCAGAAACTGAAGAGCTCTTCACTGCTCCTGGCTATTCAGATAAACTCTCCTCTTCTCGTGCAAATAATCACACAATCAGCACAAATTCAAGATAAAACTTAACCGTTACTGATCCAGTTTCCAGGAAAAAACAGCAGATGCAGCAGATGTTACTCCACTGAATGACATCTTGTGTTAAAAAGTGAATATTCACAGCACTATTTCTTCCTGGTCCCAAGCTGATTCTAGGAATCTCCTAAAGGGTCTTTAAAAAGCAATGAAAGTCAGTGCCATGACTTGTGCTTTGCACGTGAACATTTGCGCAACAGACACAAGAAACTCTGGCTGAACTAACAACTAACAGTTAAACATTTCAAGGGAAGAACAAGAACAAAAGCCAAATACCTCCCCTCCTCAAAATCCAAACCAGTCCAAAAGAAGCCCAGCAAAAATCCTTCTGAAATGCATGCTTCTTCTGGAGACAAATTGTTTCTAAGAAATATAGTGGGAAATTAATCATCAAAACCTGTTTTGTTCAGTAAAGTCCCTTATACCTGCAATCCTTGCTAAAGGGGGATCATCTCCCCCCTGAAGATGTCACTCACAGGTGGTAAAGACTCACTTACATTGAAACATCCACACTCACATCATCTTGATTCACATGAATCACCTGCAAGAAACGTGCATTCAGAACGTGTCACTCATCTGGTCTGTCTTAAATGTCTGCCTTAAGTGAACTGAGACCCATGAGGCCCCTTTCTCTCCTGTGACAGCAAGGACAGTCTAGACAATTAGCTCAGATGTCAGCAGTGAAATCTGATCAGTTGAATCCCATCTTTACAAACCACGGTGGAAAAGGGGGAATGAGTTGGTTCTTTGTGTGGAAAGATTTGGGCAATAACTTCAAAAAATTAAGAAAATCAATCCCTAGCACCATGTAGGACAAGCTGGCTTACCAATCTAATGGTCACAGTTAATGCAAACCCCTTGATGCTGCAAGGTACTCACATATTAAACAAATACAGTGAATAATCAGTTTAAAAAATTGGCTGCAGGTATACAAGATAATATTGAAATATCAGTTATAAATATAAGAATTTGATGGAAAGGGAAGCTTACTGACAACCTTAGTGCTTTAGCTTTTCATGCAGAGGGAAGAGGCCATGAGCAGAAGTTTGCTTTGGCCGACAAATGTTAAAGATTCCCTGAATATCACAGTCTATCTATCTTTTCTGGAGCAGGTGTGCCCAAAGTCTTTGCAAGCTGCAAGCTGTCCCCTTCAGCAGCTATGCAGGTTCCTGACCTGACATTGGGTCTTTATGTCCTACTTGTAAATCTGCTGCCTTCCAGAAGCATCCATCTGCAGGTGCCAACATACAAATTGACACTCTGTACTGCTGTGAAGCTGAGGAATTCTGCCTCTCCTCTGTGTATTCTGGTCTGTTTAGAAGATGGGCAGAGAATACAGGAAATTAACTTTATTGATTAATCTAAGTAATCCAAATAATTTACACAAGTTGAGTAGAAGCCACTGAAATTAACGTATTTTGCTCAGGCATTTAAATTGTACAAAGCATACCTAGTTCTCCTCTCCATAAGAAGGAAAACTTTCAGTTCATGAACTATTCATTAAACCAAGTCAGCTAAACACCCTTTCCACGTGTGTTCAAGTCAATTTGAGTTAACTGGATAATAACTATACTTTAACCATGTTTGCTGGCCTCAGAATTCACTGAGTCTGGTATTCACAGAACAACAGAACCATTAAGGCTGAAAAAGACCCTTAAGATCATCGACTCAAACCATTAACCTGGAACTGCAAACTCTGTCACTAAACCACGTCCCCAAGCTCCACATCTACAGCCTTTACCTTCAGGAATGGTGACTCAAACACTTTCCTGAGCAGTCTGTCCCACTGCTGAACAACTTTTCTGCTGAAGAAGTTTTTCCTAATATCACATCTAAACCTTGCCCGGTGCAGTTTGAGGCCATTTCCTTTCATTCTGTCACTTGTCACCTCAGAGACAAGGCCAGTCTCCACTGAGCATTTCAGGAGGTTGTAGAGAGTGCTAAGGCCCATCCTGAGCCTCCATTTCTCCAGGCTAAACAACCCCAGCTCCCTCAACTGCTCCTGGTAAAAGCTGTGCTCCTGACCCTTCCCCAGCTCTGTTGTCCTTCTCTGGACATGCTACAGCACCTCAATGTCCTGCTTGTAGTGAGGGGCCCAAAAGTGGACACAAGACTCAAGGTGAGGTCTCACCAGTGCCCAGTACAGGGGACAATCCCTGCCTGGTCCTGCTGTCACACTATGGCTGATCCAGGCCAGGTCACCAAGGGCCTTCTGGGCCACCTGGGCACTGCTGGCTCATGTTCAGCTGCTGTGGACCAGCACCCCCAGGTCCTTTTGGCAGCTTCCCAGCCTCTCTGCCCCAGCCTGGGGTTGTTGTGACCCAGGTGCAAGACCCAGCACTCCACCTTGCTGAACCTCAGGCCTTTGGCCTCAGCCCATGGATCCAGCCCACCCAGATACCTCTGCAGAGCCTTCCTGCCCTTCAGCTGATCAACACTCTCTCCCAACTCGGTGTCATCCGCAAACAGACTGAGAGTGCCCTCAACCCCCTTCTCCACATCATGGATGAAGATATTAAACAGGATTGGCCCCTGTACTAGGCCACAGGGAACCCCACTAGTGACTGGCTGCCAACAGCATGAAGCATCCGGTAGGTGCTCTTTCACCTCTCTAGGGTCTCCAGCCTCTTTCTTTGCCTTCTCTTCTTCTCTTTCAAGCTCTCTTTTCACTTCCCTATCTTTTTTCTTTTTCTTTTTTCTTTTTTTTTCATATTTCAAACAGGCTTTCAGGTAGATACAACATCTACCTATTTTAAAAACTGCTGAATCAGAAGTTGTCAGGAAATTTTAATTTAGCTTTTCCTCATTCTATGGAACCAGCAGAACTATGTACTGACACCATAGCAGAAATGCCAAAACGATGGTATTTATGCCTCTAGAAGCCATGATTCCATAATTCAGGTAATACTATACTGTGTTTTTACAATATAGTTTGTCTTCAGCAATGACAGTTATAGAGTTCTGAATAGTAACAGACATTTTTAAAGACTATACTAATCTCTTATCTTCCCATTTGCTATTTCCTTGTCCTGCCTATTACTGTAATATAATGGTCATGCATTATGGACATAAAAGACTCTATTCCATCATGAGATGTGCACTTCAGATAGATTATCTGCACAAACTTTTGCCAAACAAATTAAATATCACAAATATGTCCAGGCCCATAAAACTCCTACTATCCCCTTTGGAAAGTGTGACTTTCCTTCTGAACCTGGTCCTGGGAGCTTTATTGCCTACTGGTGCATACCCCACCCAGACTACAGAGGGCTGAGAGGCAGGAGGCAATGCCCTGGGACTTCAGCATGGGTCATAGTTGACACATGCCATGTGCCATCTTCTCTTCTTATATCAACTATGCTAGAGTAGATAGAGTCTGGGACCCCGAGGCACATTTTATTCCCCAGGGAAATGGGACAGCTGTAGGGAAGACACTCAGATACTCACAATTTACAAACTGGGACATCTGGGTCTTCTTGGAGTCCATCATAAAATGCAGAATGAGACCCAGACATGGCTGGTGAGATGGACAGCAAACCCTTTACCAAGAGGAGTGGGTTCTACCAGCTGCACAACCCATCCTGCTGTCGGCTCCAGGCGTGGCCACCGCATCTGTGGTGCAAGCGCCTTCTCCCCTAACTACCCTGAACTCTGCAACCTCTGCCACGCCTACATCTCCCTGAATATCCTCCTTCCTACCTGACTGAAATGCCTGAATAATTATATTATGGGCTACATGGCATGTTCCAAAGTCTTTGCAGCTGTTTCCAGTCCGTCTTGTTTCTCCCCTGCATCATGGCTAATTAATTTTATATTACAAGCCAGCCACGTCTGAAGGATCTGTGGAGGTTCAGATTAAATGCAAAATTTCAGCCTCCTTCATGTGCCCTTGCTAAAGATGATTTTATAGCCTTTCTGTCAGATGTTCTGGGCACTACTTATGCCTTTATTTTAGACAGGTAAGTAAGTATGCAAAAAGTTCAGGCTGGCTTTTTTTTCCCCTTCTATAAAGTAACAAGTACTTGGATTTTCTTTTCTTTCTAACTTTTATTTGACTATATTAGATACAGATTCATTACTGTGAAGTAGACAAACAACAAAAAAATTAAGTTTAAATCCAATTATATAATGATTTTTTGAGCATACCATTAAGCCTACTAGCAGTAGGACAAAAAGCCATAAAAATGCATAACTTAACAAAGTGCAATAGACCAAAACAAAGCACAATGACTGGACAAATTAAAATATACAAATCGAACAGACAATTAAATGATCCAAGAAGGTTCCCATATTAAAAACAGAGAGAACCCAAACCATCAACAACCCACAAAGAACAGTTTGTCACTTAGACCAAATCCAGTGTGCCACAGGCACCTCAGTCTCTATCACATGGGAGCCTAGGATCTTTAGAGAGATCTTTCTGCACCTTGAAGTTGCCTGTCCCCACACACACTGCCTCCTTATTCACTACTGGATGCACCAAGATGAACAAAATTGGGCTGCTGCACTCCCCACTTCCTCCCACCACAGTCACAAACACTTCCATGTTCCTTGCCTTGGGGAAAAGGGATGTTCCTCAGTTGGGAAAATACTGACTTGGTCTGTAATGGGACTTAGTTATCACCCAGTGTGGGCACCAGGATTGCACTGAAGAGGCTCAGACACCTTTTTATTCAGGCTCTGGAGACCTGCACACCCAATGCCCTGAGGTAAAGTCCTGCAATGAGCTTCCCAGCCTGCTGCTCTCACCATGAGGAGCCTTTTAGTAACAAACTGTAGGGCTGGTACCACAAAACACATGACCTTCAGGAGAATGGTGTTTCCTTTTAGCCAGGGCCTCCATGGCAAGGATGCGTTGCTAAGGTTAAGGAACACAGTGCCAGCAGTCTATTACAGAGAGGAAAAAAAGCCAGCAGGGATAGATGTAGAGCCACCTGCTCTTAGGGAAGGAGTGGTAGCTGGCAGAAGCTGAGAGCATCTAGCAGACAGATAACATGGACTGAAAACCCATCAGACAAAGGAGAGATTGAAAACTGGCTCTCTTTTCCAGGTGAGCGCTCTCACTGCTGACCTGTTTGAAGAAGGAGTGAAGGGGAAAGACAGCAACAGGCAGCACCTCAGACAGCTTTGCCTTGGAGGAGTTTGCCAGGGTACCTAGTGGCTTGAGCAAGTGAATTTGGAGTAGCTAAGTGTTACCGCGACAATGATTTTGAGTACCTGGAGTTCCACCTCTGATCAACCTTCCAGGGTCTCATTCTTGTGGCCACTGATGCCAGCTTCCTGGTGAAGTATTTCACCTGCTTCACTGAAGAAGGATTTTCCTCCCTGATCAATTTCATCTTCATTTTATGATGCTTTCAAGAAGATGCTCAAGCTGGCAGATCATTATCCCATCAACTCCCAGTTCAAGGTGGGCTACATAATTAATTACTCTTGTGCCTGTAAACCACTAGATCCAGGTAAGGGAGTGTTCATTACCTCTCCAGTTTGTAGGTAGGAAAAAGCCTTTGCTCTCCTTTTCCTTTGTACTACAGTCCAGATAACAGGTAGATTATTCGTTCTTTATCAGTTACCTTCAGATATCCTATCCTAGTCTCAGGTGTGGCAGCAGAACTTTCATTAGGTGTAGAAATGAGCCAATGCACAGACTCTCATTTAACAACCTGAAAAGGGTCCCAAGTTTATTCTTCTTTACAGCTTAGCCATCCTGACTCTGACTACAGCAAGCTCCTGCTGTTGGCTTCTCTGAGAGACTCTGACTGCTGGCATTGGACTGCAAGTATTTCCTTGCTGCCTCTGACCACAGGCTTTTACTTAGTTCAACTATGATATGAGTGCAGGCTCCAACTCTGTCAGACCCAGACTGACCTCACAGCAGATCTTTTGCAGCAGCAACTCTCTTCCTTGTTTTGTTCTTCTTTGTGTCTCTCTGGATCATTCCTTCTTCCTTACAGCTAATCTACCTCCTCCAAACTCTCCCTGACTAGCCAACCCACCCCTTTTATCACACTTTATTAGTCACAGCTGCAATCCATTAAGGGCAAGGCTGTTCTTCTCCTTTGGTAATTAGAACAACTGTGATTTATCAGGGGCGAGGTCCCTTGTAATCCCTTTTTCTACACCTACAGCTAAGTACACCAATCTGCAATCCAGAGTTAGAGACACAAGCCTTGGGGAGGAGAGCAGCCCAAAAATACAGCCCTGTTTGTCTACATGGACAGCTTTGATAGGACTTCTGGACACTGCTCCCTGACCCGCAGGACCCTCCATACCTTGTGATATCTAGATGTAAAGTATTGCTACTACCTTGACAAAACATGCTGTAAGTTATTAGAAATGGAAAGTGCAATGTATACAAAAATGCTGTGGTCTCCTCATTATAGAGAAGTGAACTTTGATAAGTGGAAGTGATTAGTCTATAAAATTTAACTTTCCATTTATTAACTTAACCCAACATCCTTGGGCGTTATTAAATTCTTAGGGTGGGAACCACTATGACCAATAAAAAAGTATTTGCCAGTCAAAGTGCAAATCAGTAGTTTTACCTTTAGCTAAAATTTTATGTATTATGCCAAATACAGCTCATAAACGTCACTTCATAATTTGGATTACTACAAATTATTAGCAAAGAGTCACAACCCTGTCTTACCACAGCAAAAAAAAAAAAAAACATTAATAGTTTTTTCAGAAGATTTTCAGATTTTTATTTAACCTAATGATCTTGTTAAAAATAAAAAAAAACTCTTTTGTTCTAATAGTATAGAGTTTATGTTCTTCAGGCACTACCTAATGAGGCAAAACTTTATAACAGACCTGAGTTTTAAACTCTTAGAAATTAATATGTATATAGAATTATAGAACAATCAGGATCCATCAAGAAATCAAGTTTTTAGATATATAAGATAGCAGAATGATCTCAAATGTGGTACATTGAAAATATAAATTTGACTGATCTCTAAAAAATTAAAGGTCATTTTTTAGAAATGCTTTCTAAAATTTATTGTTTGAAATAGTACCTTCTGAAAAAAGGGGCTCATAGTGATATATTGCTATGCATTCCAGTGTCCTATTTTAACTACTTTCCTTAATTATACTGAGGTTACGGACATTTTCAGTCTCTTACACATATATAATATTCAGGGCAGTAGTATTTGCAAATTATGTATTGGAAATAGAACTGAACTTCAGGTTTCAGGGAGCACAGTGAACACACCTTAACAATTTTAATTGGCCGTGATATCACCGAGGGGTCAGCAGTAAAATCTGTATTCCAAAGTTTATGGCTGTCATTTTATAGATTTTGATTTAGGGTTAGCGCCGGCACCGCAATTACTGATCAAACCGTGATATTTAAACTACTGGTCTCAAATGCAAGAGCTCTTCCTGAGCAGTCAGAGACCGTGACAAAACCAAGCAGAAGGTCACAACTTGCTCCTCTGTGCCGTCGCTGTCCTCTCCCTGTAGCTGGGGGCTGTAATCCTGACGGTGTTTGCACTGGATGTGCGCAAACACACATCTCCCGTGTCCTCCATCTGCCTGCGGTGCTACGGACCAGATGCACTGTGACCCAGGCCAGGTGTTAGAAAGGGGGGGGAGAGAGGAGCTAACTAGGGAAACCTTCTAAAGGTTATGTTCATGATGACAAATGCTGCGCAAAGGGTCATAAATGCACTTTCACGGAAACCTGCAGATAGAAAGGATGTTAGTGAGAGCTTCTTTGGATGGTGCATTCCCCATCATTTAACACCCGTAATGGAACAGCGTCCTCGTATTTCTCATGACACTGTTATTCTTCTTAATGGGGATTAACAGCCTTTCATGTTATTTCCTGTCTAGATTTCTCATGAACTAACATCCCCACATCAGATACTATATTAGCCAATAATAAGAATAAATGACAGACTCTGTAGTTTCTTGCCTGACAAGGGTGCTGCATTATCCCACCACACAAAGAGTACAAAGAAATTTCTGGGGTTTATTTATTGTTTTGGCTATTACATAAAAATATTACAGAAATAAAAACCCTGAAGAACTAGTATGGTGTGGTATTGCTCCAGTCATAATGTGCTAGTACACAATCAATTCTTATAAAAGCTTTTCTCTTTCAGAGTAGTTTAGTTGTCCAAAGGGAATAAATAATTTACTGCTTCTTCAATCTGGTACTTCTCTCCTATTATTTTAAAAAATTTATTCTACTTCGCATTTACCATATAAAGCATTCTTTGTTTACAATCTGACCATTTAAAATCCTTCGCCTCTTTTAGCACATAGTGGAGGCCCTTGGTCAAGTGAGCTCACCAAAAGGATGCTGATAGCTTGAGAAGAGTTCAGGTCTAGATTTTATTTTTCTTATTTCTGAAACCAGTATGGATTGCATTGATTTATTTTGATGTAAATTTTCACAATTTCCACATTTTCAAATGAAAACCATATACAGCTTATCAGACACAGGCACACATGTAGTCTTAATGCATAACAAGGTGAGGTTGGATGGGGCTTTGAGCAACCTCCCCGGTGGAAAGTGTCCCAGCCCATGGCAGGAGGGTTGGCACTAGATGGTCTTTAAAAACCCTTCCAACCCAAACCATTCCATGATTCTTAATAGAACTGAATACAAGTCGGTGGTGTCAAACTGGTTCACAGCTGTCTGGAAACTACCCCACAGAGTTGTCAGGAAACTCAGCAGAGAAGGTTGGAGCACCTTGCTGACAATAGAGGTGATCATGTCTAAAAGAGGATCACATGGTGAGAGCCAGCAAAGCATCAACCCTGCTGGCACTCTACCCACTGACAGATGCAGAAAGAAGTTTCTCCTTGCCCTGGACAGAGCACCCCCAGAATGTCCCCCAGCCTAAGACTTCTTGGAGAGGAACAACCACAAATTCTGAAGTACCTATATTTTTAGCAAATGAGATTGTGTTCTAGACATTTAGTTATTGCTTCCATCCAGCAGAATTTTTCACATTTTCACAGATGAAGTCTCAGTATTTCCAAGAAAAAAATACAATGTTTCTACTGGAGACAGGCCTTAATTTATCATTAAAAAATAAAAAAACTCTGCCTTCCCAAATGTTTGCATCTTTCAATTAGTTGAGGAATAATTCTGAAAAGATGAGAATAAAAATGAATGCATGAAATAGCACAGCACTTGTCTCTATCAGGGGTGTCTTCACCTAAGAAACACACGATGTAATTTTTACTTTCCAGTTGTCTTTTTCATACCAGTTTACTGGTGGGGAGAAGTCAGTATTTACTAGCAGAATGAACAGTACCTAGAGGATCAGATTTCCAGTTCAACTTTTCACTTTTACCTCTTCCCAAGCAGATATGCAGCAGTGAACCTAAAAACTCATGAGAACAACTGCATGACCCATATAGCCTATCCCTAAAATCTTTTAATGACAGTGTCAAAGTGACTGATTTACTGTCTTTGGTATCACACAGGGATTCTGAACTGTATTCAAATCTCAGATGTCACAATGTTTTAAAATATCATGGTTACTTGATTAGAAGAGGGATCTATATAGTGCATCACTTTCAAATGGGAAAAGATGCATCAACTCTCTTCTAAATATGTTCTCTATGTTGGCCTTGCTATTGGTGAGACTTCTTTCTAATTTCTGCTCCAGTGATCACTGGTGACTCTCATGGTCATGGTAAATGGTCTCCAGGTACATTTGCAGTATGTTCATTGATGTATTTTTCAACTAAAAGTGCTATGAATACACAGTGACCTGTGAATGATTTTGAGGGCTGACACTCAACTGTTGACCCTTAAAACTTTGAAATAACTACATAAAATATTTAAAGACAGGAATGAAAGATAGCTCTCTCTAAGATAGATTTAATGACTATTGGGAATTTAAAAATAATATGTGTGACCACTCTAAAACACAATGTCATCACTCCAATTCCAGACTGAATACAGCAAAACCTTACTGCTAGTACAGGAGTGAATACAATACAAGATTTAGATAATGATTTCCCCATTATATTGCAGAATCCTGAGTAGTGGTTAAAATTCCTGATCGGATTTGTGGCTTGCCTGTAAGACCACAGGTCAAGGACACTGTGTTGGATAGAACCTTTGAATTACTGCTTTGTTTAGATCTGGGGTTGGTGAAGAGCAATAGAAATGGAGGGATAATAAGTTTCATCACCTAAAAAACCACAATTTGTCTCTCTGAGAATAAAAAACCTGGACTTGCTTTCTGCAGGTTATTGGCAGGAGCATCACACTTGGACCATATTGCACAAAGGCTTGTGGCTATTCATGCTGTTTCTGCAAGAAAATTCAGCAATTTATCTGTGAAGTCCTAGGAGGCCTGGATCACATTCTCAAGACAAGAGATTCAAACTTTTAGTGTAGAAATATTTTACTGAACTTCAAATTTCAATGCTGGTCTTCACAGAAGTGTTTATGAATTTATTAAATTGCTTAAGATGAAAAGAAAATCAGGTATACATTTACATTGACAGCAATCTGTTTACCATGAGCCCCGTTTTCAGCACACAGTATGGATGAGAACCAGCAAATATACTCAGCAACTTGATTGACTGCAAGCAGGGATTTGAGCCTGGGTCATCACACTTTCTCTCTCTGGTTCACTGCATGTTTAAGTAGGGTGCAAAAATGGAATATCTCCCCCAGAAGTGACTGAGTGAGCCTGGCCCTGCTGTGCATGTCGCGTGCTCACTAGATGCTCCTCGGGAAGACCAGAGTGCTACATTTAGATCCATCCTGGTCCAAATAACAGCATGGCTGAACTCCCACTCAGCAATGTGAAGATGGGACATATGCAATTTCTTCCTGTTAAAGCTGTTCCACTATTTTTACACTGGATAAGAAAGGGAGCTAGTAAATAACTCCCCTGCTTCAGAGGGAATTAATTCGGGACATAGAATACCTGGGCTCTATTCTCCATGCCAGGCATGCTTTGACACTTCTACTTTCTCCTTGCAAACTGCCATACCAGTTTGCAAGGAGAAAGTAGAAGTGTCAAAACAAAGGGTGGAAAATCTTTCTCAGTCCTCTCTGAAGTATCCTGCAGGCTTGCAGTCATACTGTCCTTCAAATGCTTCTAGGTAGAGGTACCTCTGCCATCTCTTCCTCATCCCTTTTTATCAGTCTAATTTGAGAGTGGCTTTGCTTTCAGCACAGGTGTGTCCTCTAGCAGCATTTTACCTTTGGGTTTGAGTAGGATGCTTTGTTCCATTAGAAACAATTCCTCTAGTTTTTGATTTTAATAAAAAAACCCACGCCTTGTATTTTCACTTTCAGCTAATTCTTATACATTTTTAATGTACTTTAGTTAGAGAACTGAAAGAAAGCACATATAACATACTCAAGGTCCTGTTTGCCCTTTTCTTTTTTCCTACTGCTGCTGACTGATAATACTGGAACTGAACCTTCTGAGTTTTAAGCAAAACAAATCAGTTAATGGTTATTTCCTGAATTGATTTCCTCCAATTCACTCCAGCAAAACTGGCTAAAAGTAGCCTGGGAGCATTATAAATTGTATAGGAGTGGTAGGAGGGAAGGGATTGAGACACTCCAGAGAGGTCTGCTTATCACCAGCAGGAGTTAACACTGGTTCCTCTGACAATCAAAAAAACCATTTTAAGTTCTTATGCACATTTAAAAATGCTTGAGATCACACTCACAGGCTCCCACATGCTCAGGATTCTCTTGTATAAAGGAAAAGCGTGCCTTCCTGGAGGTTGATGCCATCTCAACATAAGCCTCCATGGATTTGATATTTATGTGCTCAGCTCTGAGTAGATCCCAGCACAGTCAGTGATGCTTGACCTCCCCCAGAGAAAGTGTCTTGCAGTGAGACACTTATAATGCAGCTCCCTGAATGCTGGACTTTGTTTTCTTCTGCTTTTTTCCCCCTTTATTTTAGAAATTTCAGAAAAATCACCTACTTAACTGCTGCCAAATCTGAAATTTAGCTCTGTGAACTGATGTTATGGGTATGGTAGAAGGGGAGTACTTGTTTTTGGGACTGAACAGAACATTAAAACATAGACGGGAAAGACTGACACAGAAATCCTAATATTAATGATGTCCTCAAAAATATTCAATATGTTTTCTTAGGTGATGGAATTTCTTGTTATCACACAATGTCTGGTGTAAAAGTAGGTGCAAAGTTCTCATTACAAGACATGCAGTACAACAAAGCCTGTATTTAATGACAAGAAAATAACTGTCATTAACTGGCTTGGTGGTCATGGCACTCATCCAGTGAGGAATTCCAGTTTCTGATTTTCCTTCCAACAAGCTATCTTTCTGCTTGGTAAAAACATCTTCTTGTTTGAGGTGGGTTTATCCTTTGCTCTAAGTGACAAAAACCCCTTCTAACTAACATACCCTTTGCCTTCTTGGTTATTCAGTAAGACTGGCTCAGCAATTCTTGTCTTCCGTATCAAAACTTGTTTCCATCTCTATTCCTTCATCAGACTCTACATTTAAAAATCTTTCTGCTAAGCATACATATCCGTGAGACTTTCTTGTCAAAATTTCATCCTTCCAAACAATTCCAGTTTCTGATTTTCCTTCCAACAAACGATTAATCAATGGATTATAGGAAAGAATCAAAAGAAGAGACTGGAACACATTTTCTTTTCCTGAAATATGCTATGAATACACAAACACATACGGATTGAGAATGGATTGAGAGCAGCCCTGAGGAGAAAGACTTGGGGACAGGGAAGACAAAAAATTAGATATGAGCTGGCAACGTGCACTTGCAGCACAGAAAGCCAATTCTGTATCCTGGCCTTCATCAAAAGCAGTGTGTCCAGCAGGGCCACTACAGTCTGGTGAACCCTCAGCTGGAGCTCTGGGGTCTCCAGCATAGGAAGGAGATGGACCTGTTGGAGCCCAGAGGGCCACGAAGATGCTCAGAGGGTGGGAGCACCTCTCATATGAAGACAGGCTGAAAAAGTTGAGGCTGCTCAGCCAGGAAAAGAGGCTCAGGAAGACCTTACAATCTTTTAGTATATAAAGGAGACTTTATGAACGATGGAGAAAGACTTTTTATCAGGTCCTGTAGTGACAGGAGAAGGAGTAATGGTTTTCAACTGAAAGATGGCAGGTTTTGATTGGATATAAGGAACAAATTTTTTTCCTGTGAGGATGGCGAGATACAGGAACAGGTTGCCCAGACAGGCTGCAGATACTCCATCACTGGAAGTGTTCAAGGCCAGGCTGGATAGGGGTTCAAAGAATCCAGTCCAGTGAAAGGTGTCTCTGTCCATAACAAGGGAATGCTGGACTAGATGATCTTTAATGGTCCCTTCTAATCCAAACCATTTGATGATTCCATATATCTATTCATGCACTTATGAGAGACATATATTTACATACATACACATATACAAATATTTATGTATCCACTTACATGATTTTTTGAAGTGAGATAGAATGCATCTTTTTTTACTTAGACATGGATATAGAACTCTCTGACAAAATTTGTTACTTGGTAGTAGAAATCAAATAGTTTTAATCAACCCTTTTCCTGAAGCACCTAAGGAATATTCCAGCATTTCTCCCACAGACTTCTGTCCTACTGGTGGTCACTGATGTAGTTCCCAAGGATGACATATCATATGTGATGATCTCAGAGTTGGTACCTGATTTCTTTTTGACAGAACTCAGAAGGAAAGATTCACCTGAAGTATCCCAGGAGATTGATAGCTCACTAGGGTTTCCCATGTAACACTACATGGATGCCACTTTATGGCCATAATGCTGCAGAGAGGTCCTAACCATTTTTTTTGTCCTCAAATACTGGCTGCAGCCTTACTGGATGTCCCTTCTGATACCCTGTAAGCATTTCTGTGCTTCCACTACTGCCTCGCTGTTGCAGCTCTTTAATTCATCCTGTCACTTGTTCCCTATTACGGCTTGGAGAGTCCATTTGCTGCAGGCAACGGAGAGCCTGCACAGCAGTGTGACATGAAAAGCAGTGCTCGGCTGCTCGTGCCTACTGTGGGTGTGCTGCTCCAGTCCAGCAGCACGGTCTGCACGTGTTTATCTCCTCAGTTTGCCTTTTCAGTGTATTTTCTTGGCAATCCTGACAGCTGCTTCTGCTTCGCCACTAAACTGGGGGAGATGCTGAGAAGGCACAATATGACTGAAGCCTGATGACGCTGTACACTTCTGACAGCAAACTAAGGGCCACTATTCACAACAACTCTTTCTGTGGTCCTCCTTCTTCCAGTCAAACTCAGCCTTATGGCCATCCATGATAGAAACTGCTGCTTTTTTATATAAGGGATGCATTTAGCAGCCGTCAACAAAAGCACTCTGCATTCATTAAGGCAGGAGGGGAAAAACGAAGACGAGACAAGCTGTGGGGTTTTGTTTAACCTTGCTCCTCAGGGACACCAGCCTCCTTACAGCCACCAACTCCTAGACCAAGTGCTAAGTAGCTCAAAGCAAGAGGGCTCCCTCAGGGAACCAATGGAGTATTTACACAATGAGGCTGCTGACAGCCTGTCTGTATTAATACTGCTTAAAACAAAACTTGAGATGCTTATAAAGCACAGGTTGGCAATTTAGAGGAGAGCGCTGACAGTATTGAAAATAAAGAGGAAAAGAAGAGAGGCACTCTCAAAACCAGTTTTTGCTGAAACACTGCTTAATATCACTAGATTTCAGGGCACATGGCAGAGTGACAAAATGAACTGAAAAATTGCACTTGTTCAAAAATCAGCACAGGACTATTTCTTGTGCAAAATGACACAAATCCCTAATGGAGACCTAATGATCCAGCAGCCATTGTGACTGCTCAAGGGAAGAGTCTTTTGCACCTGTCAAGTGACATTAGCCATAATCCTCATAAATATCTTCACACCAACAACTCTGTTGCTGGTGTGGGTGTGAAGGCCCTTCTCTAGCACCCTACCTGGCACTCAAGAATACTCTCCTTTTCAGTACTGTGGTCAGCATTACCTTCAGGGCAAGAGGACTATATGCTAGAGATGGCAGGGGACACTCTTAGAGAAGGCGCATAAAGGGTCATAATTTTCAACAGCTCTGCTGCAAATATATCAAAAACACTGTTATGCAACCACCCTGTCCTCTGCAAAAGAGAAAGGTCTTTACACCAAGACACACCAATAGATGCCATTAGCTTAGGCAAAGACATTTTTTCTGGGCCTCAGTTTAGTTATTGAGACTAGAAGAGCAATCTGCTTCAACTGGGTATTTTTATCTGTTGAGTTCCAAAATTGTTAAACTTATATTGAACATAGAAAAGACAGACAGAGTTTTAAGAAGCTCTTGTTTCAAATAAATGAACAATGCTACCAGAACTATGAAGTGTAGCATTTGAAGGATGCATTTTTGAATATTGCATTTCAGTTCCCCTGTCAGTCGGGGATCCTTCATGACAAAAAGTTGTTTATAAATTTAAGGCAATACTCAAACATTACTTTTTCTTCTTTTATCAGATAGAAGGAAATATTTACATTTATTCTCTTTTGCATGCCTACAAATAAAAACAATATGTATAAATAGCATATGGGCTATGGGGCTATAATACTGCCACATGCTTATCTTTTGTTTTGCATAGTGATTTGTGGGTTTTTTCCACCAATTGCTGCAAGCCATTTTATGGTTTTTATGTTGCCTAGGCAATCTTACAGATTTTTAAATTTCCATCTTCTGTTCTGCTTTAAAACTGATCTCATCATGATGGCAATATTTTTTGTTTCACATCTGGGTCATATGTGTCATATGGAATGTGTTGTATGATGAGCTAACTGGCTCTAATCTCTGCGTTGCTGAGTACTCTGTACTCTGGTAAATACACTCTGCAGAAAGTTACCATGCTGTGAAGACAACAAGATGACAGCACAAATCTACAAGCAGTTTTGCTCCATTTCAGGTAGGAGGACACATCTCATAAGGTACAGGTAAAAGGCCACATCTAGTGAGACCTTTATACCTCCCATCCCCCCAGTCAGAAGAGATGAGGTTGGTTTGCTTGAAACTAATGACCTGTATTGAAATGTGATGTTTAGTTCATGATGTCTAACTCTGGGGTGGGTGAGAACTTAGCTCTGAGGTCCCAACAGCTGGGTCTTAACTGGGGAAGAATGCCCAGTTGTGTAACACCCTTTGCTTAGATTTTTCAGCACCACCCCATGCTTTGACCTCTAGTAGAAAAGTAGGTATGTAAGCAGAAAGGAGGCATCAGTATGCTCCAGAAATCTCTCTGATGTCTGGGGGATCAGGACTGGGAAGTTGTTCAGTTAGGACAGAGACCAAATGAGGACACAGGGAAAAGAGGAGTTGACATAACTGGTAAAAATGATAAAAGTCATGGGTGGGCTCCCAGATGAACACAGATGGAAAAGACTTGAATGGCTTAGCTGACAGAAGAATGGGTCACAGATTATTCCTGCAGAAGTCAATTGCATGCTGCCATTTGACTCTTCTTGCAATACCAACATAAGAGAACAGCTGATGACACTGAAAACAGATTTAATTTTTTTTAGGTGAAACATAATTAAACTGTGGCATTCACTGTCACAAAGTAATGAGAAAAGCCTGGAGCATAGCAGGATTAAAAAGGGACAGGATCTTTATACAGGTAATGAGAACACATTCTGTTACCTTAGTTGGCAAACACAGTTTTCTTAATGAGAAGTATAAAGCTTCACATTCCAGCGTATAAAGCACTGAAAAACCTCAAGACTGTGGAAGCAGTGCTCCCCATCAGCAGGTTATTTTGAACCTCAGTGCCTTGCCTTGAGCCCAGAAGCAGGATGCTGGACTGAAGGGACAGCTGGTCTTGCCCAGAATGGTAATTCCTACATTTCAGTGTTTATATGTAAAAAGTAACAGCTCAGTTATAACCAAAACAAATTTAAGGGAGATAAGTTGATAAAGCAAATCCAATCATAAAGAAGAGAGAAAGTATTATGTGCATGCACTAAATTCTTGCACGGAAAGAAAATAAATAAACCCAGTTAAAGTAAATACAGGCCAGTAAAACTGAATAATGTCCAAAGTGCTCAGATATAACTCTCACAAATGAAGGTGTCTTTCTGTTCCAGCAGCCTGTGCTGAGGCACACTGAGTTCAATATTTTCTCCGGCAGCAACAAGCAATTGTCACAAGACCATGAGGCATTCTTCTGTTTTTTCTAAAATCCTTAAAGCAGCAGGTCTGGCCTGGGTAAAAACACTCTTAGCCACAGAAGACTGCTTCCCCAGCCAGTGCAGATTGCTGCAGAGCCTTTGACGTCAATGGAGCCATACTGGTTTATACCAGCTGAGAATATTTCTGCTCAGTGAAAATCTTCAGTATGATGGTGTGTCCTCTAACTAATTTTATTAATTCTTATAATTATGTTTATTCTCAAGCCTGATGCTACTGCTTGAATGTGAGAAGGAATCATTGATATTTAATTTTACAGCTCTCAAAACCCATTTGTTCACATTTTCTGAGTTGTGAAATAGGTTTCACTCTGTTCCCTAATCACTTCAAACAAATCTGGAAAAGAGCAGAACCACATACTGTTATCTATATTTGCTGGCTTACCTTGCTTCTTCTTCTTAACTTACAACTAAAAAAATAGCTTTGTGCCCTCTCCCCACCCCCTGCTTTAAAGGCAGATTTGCAAGTCACTCATCCAGGATATAAGCTCAGTCCTTTAGAGATTCTACTTATATTTTATTATTATGAATATTTATTATTTGCTCTTTAAAAACTAATTAATAGATTTAAATTAACTTGAATTGGGGCATAATTTTCGCTGTCCAGTTCTTCATCTTGAGACTGCAGACATAGCCACATGAATCTTCAACAAGCTGCTGCTGTACATGTCTGAATAAAATGGCATAATCTAAACAACTAAATCTTGGAAAAGAACCTAGAACAAGGTGGTGAAATTATTTAACTCTGTTTGTAACTAGTGAAAGGCAACCTTTTCAAGTTGAATTTATACTGTATTCCCTCATAGTTTTCTTTTGGAATCACTCTCCCATGTAACACTGGATGTGTAAAATAAAATGGCTTTGTAGAAAGAATATTTTAAATAGTGGTCTGTGTCTTCTGACAGCAATCTGCAACTTCAGCTTTCAAATTGAGTAAGTGTAGCCTTTGCTGTGAACAAATTACACTGCAGATTTGTACATCCTGAGATAAATAGAAAGCAAGCAGTACCAAAATTAAAAGAAAGGTATTGCTGTAGTTTGAATGCACAGTGCAACACCACCAACAATTTAGTCCTGTAAACCACATGTAAATAGAGCAATTAGCAACAGGACCAAAACCAGGCAGGGAAAGATCTAAGCCAAGCCCAACAGCTTCCACACACAGAACAAGAGGTCTGAGGTTTTCAAGGACCCCGTGCCTGCTGTCTGCCCAAAGAGATCACAGTGGGAGAGCAACTCTTCCTGACTGAGCTTGCTTGTCTTCAAAATTGATAAAGGTCAGATTGACTGATACCCTTCCTGGAGTTTGAAAAATGCACAGAACACTCTATTTTAGCTCCTGAGAGATTGGGAAAAACAAATCCTTGAGCAACTACTGTCCCAAGAAGCATACTGTGCCCTTCAGTCTGCTGCCAGCCACTCCAAGGTGACTCACTTCATGTCACTAGAGCTGTTTCTTTTCACAGTGACACAGCTCAAATTTTCCATGTTGCTGCAGTGTTAATTCACAGGAACTAGATGCAGCCATCATGACACACAAGGGGGCAAGCATGCCCCTGTGAGGAAACTCTGGACATGAGGGGCTGCCCCATCCCATACCCTCCTGCTTGTTAGGATTTCAATGTGATTATGCCATGCAAAAAGTAGAGAAACAGGGATGGAAAAGTACTGGAACATACTTGTACCAAGTTCTGTGTGTCAGTCCTCTGAATGCTGCATAATACAGGTGTCAGCTAACTGCAAGCCTAAAGCATTTGGTCCTTCAAGCTCAGATCTGAGCCAGGAGTACTGATGGATGCTCTTGGCACCACTGAGCCAGTCAAGAGTGGTATGGTATCTACTGGCACTGTGTGCTTCATGTACACCATCAGAATGGAAGGAAAAGATGTTCCTCTAGTGTGTCTGTCTGTCTGAGGAAAAAACAAAGGCCAGGAGAGGATTTTGTCTTCTCTCCTTGCATGGAGCTGCTGCTCAGGACAGCCAATACTCTGGCAAAACCCCCAGAGCTTGTGCTCTGCTAGCAGGGGAGGGACAAGGATAGGAAGGAAGAGAAGGACATTCTTATGGTCTGTATAGCTGCAAATACTCTTCTCTAATCTCAGTGAGAGATCTTTTTCCCTGTCTCAAGGGACCTTGGATGAAGACTGCATTGGAAGGGTAGGAGGAAGGCAAGGGAAGGACAGAGGGAAGAAAGTCAGAAAGGTCCAGCACTGAGGGTCTTTGCTCACTGCAAAGGTGGGGAAGGAGATGTGAGAGCAGGGTGGGAGAGGGACTTCTGTGGGGCTTCCTGAAGTCACCTCAAAGGAGCAGCTGAGCATGGACATCTCTGCAAAATCAGGTCCCCAGCATCTATTGCCTAACATTGCTGCTTGACCTGTTGAGCATGTCTCTTTTATTTGGCCAATTAAGTGGAGAATAAAGCTATTTTATAAAAGATAACAAGTATTTTCAGGCAGGAGCAATTAGCCAAACTGTGTCAAAAGTTGGTCTAGATTCAGTTACAGATAATCAAGGACAATGTGCTACTTCACAAGTTCAAAAGCTTTAATATTCACAGCTACTATGCAGCTACAATGCAATACAAGTGTAGCCTTAGGGCTTTTGTGTTTCTTTAAAGCATTAGCCATTAATAAGCTAAGTTTACCACTGGGATACAGAGTACTGGCCCAGCAATGCAGCTTGAATGTATTTATTTTCCAGTCTATGATTTTCAAGCGCAGCGTATCACTTCTATAAGGATTTAATGAGAGCCAAGAGGTGTACTTTATAAGCAACAAATTTCTATTTCTAATGGAGCTCAGTTCAAATCAGAGAGTGATTTATTAGTCTTATCAGCTTTTACTTGTAGTTTGCAACAGAGATCAGAAATTTAGATTTAGGGCTAAAATTCACAGGATAGCATCAAGAGCCTTGTTTTCAAAGTCATGTTTTTTCAAATCTTAAATTTATGAACATTCCATCCCGCTTAAGGTCAATCATACTGAAGAACAATGAGTAACTGCCAACTGCTTTGGACATTAAAATGAAAGCATTTAACTTCTTAAAACAACCACCATCTGAGTACACATTTAGTGAAAAAGGAGAAGGAAACACATTTGTCTAAATAAGTAACTCTTGATGAGACATTTATTACCGTAATTATTGTCAGTAATAACAGCAATAACAAGAACTGTGCTATTTGTCACCAGCCAGTGGAACAGGTTCTGCTCTTTGCAGCAGAAGACACAGGCAAGTGTCCACCTGTTTGTAACCCAGGAGTTGGATGCAAAGTTCAACCGATTATAAGATCCATGAAGCTTCATGAGTAAGTCCAACATGCCGGGTCCCAGTACAGTCAGCTGGCAGCATCAGAAAAGACTGTCTGTTCAGATTAAGAAAAATGGCCTAACATGATCACTGGATCATTCTGAGATTAGTTCTCTTGTGCTGAGCTTGGCAAAGGACTGAAAGGCTGGAGGAAAACCAGAGTAAAGACAACAGAACCTAGAAAAAAGCTGTTTACTATTTGGAAAACTTGCAAAGCAGATGTTTCTTGCAGGTGGAATTGTAGAAAGTTTGCCACAGATAACAACATTTGACAATTTGAAGCACTATAAAACAAGTTCCCTCTAGAATAAATTTTTTAATAAAAGGCCTAAAATAACATCAAAATTTGAATATTAGAAATATAATGCCACAATGCGCTCTGAATATTAATTAAATATGTGTTAAAAACCCCACACATCCTCCTTTCTTACAATCTAACTGAACTGAGTAAGAAAGAAAAATGTAGAATACTAACAAATAGCATATATTGGTTGTGATAGAAATATTAATGAACTATTTACTAGTGTCACTTATCTTAGCTTTACCCAATCTATTTATTTGTGGTTATTACATAAGGCTACACTTAACTATGGGGAAAAAACCCTAAAAATGAGTGGGGCATTTAGAGCTTACATCTCTTTATACAACATCTCCTTGAGTTCATTTCTGCATATTCATGCCTCTCTTCTGTCACACATAGACCTGCTTATTCTCACTGGAAAATTTGAGGACAGTTAGAACTGAATGACTTGAGTTTACATGATCAGATTAATTTTTTCTTTGTCTAATAGAAAAGACAGACATTAACTCATCCCTCTCTTTACATAGATTTATTATGTTCAATAATTGTCTGTTATTATTGCTGTACATCGTAATCTATTTCTAATGAATCCCTCTTGGTTATAGTGAAGAAGTCTTGCATAATAAATTCTAATCTGCTAGTCATTATCTTTGTTAATATTTTACAGTCTACATTTATTACTAAGATTAAGAAATAGTTTGCACAGTGCTTGGTATTTTCGCTGTTTTTAAGTGCTATCTCTTTGAATTAATGATCTCTTTGAATTTGCCTTTGCATACTTAGGCTAGTACCAACCACACTGGAAACAACAAAGTTTTCAGTCTTTTTTTTAAAGTCTTCTGCTGGGAAACACCCGGCAAAAAATTCCCATGAATTTTTTGGATTGGGTGTTTCTTCTTGCGCTGTTTCAGCTCATCTGATTGATGCTGCTTGGGTCCAAGCCTGAAAGCAGATGCCTGGGACTGGAGCTGACAGGAGCGAAAGTGGCTGCACACAATCACATCTGGGCATTCTCCAGCAATTTGTCTTTCTCAGTTCTTGAAGACAGGGATTTCTTTGGGGGAAGTAGTAAATCTGCTTAACTTGCAAAGTTGTTTCCCATCTACGAGTCAGAGGCTTAGGAGTGCACCCTCCAGTCTCCTATTCATAATACCTTTTACAGCTACAAATGTCTTGGCACAGAGATGGTAACTGGAGAGCTATTATCAGATCTTGTAATCTCATTACAAACCAGCCATCTCTGGCTCGGTGCGAGTCAGCCACAAGAACCCACCCGGCGTTGAGCACCGAGGGACGCAGTGCTCAGGCCCCATTTAATCAGATGTGCGCTAAGAGTTTGTTTAATGTCACGCCCGTGAGCATCACTGCAGTGAAGTGAGGAGCAGGGCCCTTTCAGTCGGCTGAGTAATTCCTGAACAGTGTTGTGTGACTGAAGAGCTCCCTCGAGGACTTGACTGCACATCCTGGTGAGGTGGTGGATATCTCTGAGCAGGCTGCCATCGGGGCTGTTTTTGGTAGAAAGGACAAGCAGCGCCTCTGCCAAAGCTGTTTGTGCCTTCTGCAGTTTTTGTTCAGGCAAAGGGTTAAGGATGAATGAGCAATGCTTGCTTTTAGTCCCCCTACAAATGCTTATTGGCATTTGGCACTTAGATTTGACAATTAGAGCCGGCTGGTAAACTTCTCATGATAAGCAATGGAAAAGGCTAGTTTGCTCAACCTTCTAATGGAAACGCACTGGGTTCAATTAAGTGGCTTTGGATGTGTTCCTTAGGGCAGAGTGGTAAAAAACTGTAATTCTTTCGAGTAGGTGAATAGTTAGGTACTCACATAGTTAGGCCCCACTCTGATTTATGTGTTAAGAATCTAAATTTTTATACATTGAGAAGATATCTGGTCGGATCTGATAATGAGAATTAGCAAAAGCATTCTGCCTGGAGGGAGGCAAAGACCGCTCCAACTCAAAAATCTTTAAGAAGTCTCAAAGTAAACCTGTACCATAATTCTGCCACAGTATCTGTAGGACAGCAGGACTCCTCTCTGTCCACCTCTAGGAGCATTCAGTGAGTCATGTAGTCCATACATTCTTTCTCCTGGATGTCTTTCTGAGGTGTGATCTCTTTTAGAGAACCTTGCCTTTTTGTGGCTTTGGTCAATGCTTTTTATACTGTGGGAAATATTTTTTATTTCTCTTTTCCTTGTCTCTCAGAAGAGATCATTTTCCTCAGTTTCCATTGCTCTATCTAATATACTGTGAAAAGAAGCTTTTCTTTCAGCAGTTCTAAAATGTTCTTTAACATGTGGTCAGTCCACAACCTTCCTATTATACCCAGTGTATTCTGCATAACTCATACCCAGTGAGCATTATTAAACCAATGTGAGAAAGAGTGTATTGAATACCAAACTGCATTGCAAGTACTCACAGCAAAGTGGAAGGAAGCCGGAATGAGAAGCAGGCAAAGACAGCTTTGAAACACTGGCTCGCCTTCAACACGCAAAATATCTGTCCCCAAAACATGACATGTCAACACTAGTTTACCACAATAAAAAGGAATTAATGAGTGAGACAACTCAGGCCCCTTCCCACACTTCACTGGTGAGTCTGATCCCTGATTTATGTGCAAAATTCACTATGCTGAACTCAATCATCACTGAAGGGAACAGAAAACACCTGTCAGTGGAATGACAGCTTCAAGAAGTCATGAGCAGCTGCCTTTTACTGCACTGTATTCTAGGCAAATATGCTAGAAAGGTTAGCTTTGAAAAGTGCATACAGCAAAACTCTCATTGCAGCCATTAAGCAGCAGAGCCTCCAGCTGAATGAATCTTCCTTTCTAGGAATGTAAGACAGTCAGGTTATGAAGCTCCAGGACTGATTAAGGCCTTTGGACACTCTCATAACATAAACAGTACTCAGAACAAAACTAGGCACAGCTGCTGCACTGATGGAGAAAGGTCAAACATGGAACCTAGAAAACCCAAACAAGAGAGACAGCAGATAGTAACATGTGTGTAGCCAACAGATTTTCTGTGGATTCTTAAGGTCACAAGCTCCTAGACTTGCTGGGAAAAAATGCTTGGTCACTGCAATTCAAATGGTGGTATATTCTTTCAAGAAGAAAAAGTTCCAGTAAATTATTATCAGTATTTTCATGCTCTTGTCATTTCACAGGAAAACTGAAAAACATATGAAGTGCACAAAGATTCAATGAAAAGCCAAAATTAAAAAGTATGCATTTTTGAAAGAACAAAGTAAACAATTTGCTTATTGAGGAAGAAGGGGAGAGATGACAGAGTGACAAAATTGAGGAGAAAGAGAGAGAGGAGGAAAGAATCACCAACCCAAACAGAAAAAGTGAAACAAAATATAACATTATAGAGCTGTTTTACTTCTGAGATAGGCTACACACCTGGTGTAACATGAGACTTGGGAAAAAGATTTCAGAGGAAGACAGAAGTTTTCTACTCCTTTAAAATGGGGAAGAAAGACAGTAAAGGAAAGGGAAAAACATTACAGAAAAAAAAAAGGCACAAAGAGAATTCAGAAATAGTAGCAAAAGTTATTCCCAGGGAAAAGAGAAATAAAAGAGGAAAAAGGCAGAAAGCCAACAAAGAAGAAAAAGTGAAAAGAAGTGAAGAGGAAAAAAAGTCATTCATACATGTGCAAAGTGAAAGCCATTGAAAATACAGTTCTAAACTCATGAGAAACATCTATCAGGAGACATCAGAAATGTATCTGTGCAGGAGAAAATTGGGAGATTGTCTTGCAGTTGTGAGATGAGCATGAGGGATATCATTGATAGCCATGGGAAAGGGGACACAGCACATGTGCTTCTTTAGTCTTCTGAGATGAGTCTCGTATTTCCCTCTCTGTGAGCATAATGCACTCAGAGGTTGCATTTATCAACATAAGAAGAGTATGCAGATGTGTGCACACATGCACACACAAAGTATAGCATTTAGAAATGCTTGGATTGGTTCCAAGATAGTTGAACAAAATGAGACTAATAAAATATAATTAAACATTAATTACTGTAGCTATCAAAAATAATTGACTTGTACAAAGCACAGCACTCCTATTAAAAAGGGACCTGAGGGTAATAAAAAACATATACTACTCTGTATAATAATTGCTATGAAGCAATTCAATTTATAGGCAACTGTTAAAATTCTTTTGTGACTATTCAAACATGTGAGCACTGGACAGATTTGGTCCAAAACTGTCTACTATGAGATAGTCTTGTTATTAATAAAGAATAAACGTTACCATTTAAAAACCAATCCAAAGGTGCAATGCTGCTTGAAGCAGATTTGAAGTAAAACTGGATGGATCTGTCACAAAAATGCTGCTGTGTATGTCCCAACAGGTCCTACTTCTTCCATCAGCTTTTCTTCCTATTCATCTTTTGAGCATGAGAGAGACAGATGAAAGCAGGAGAGTTGAGATCTTCAGCTGGTATGAAGCTATGTCACTTCACTCACTTCCTTATGCTTTGCTGATTTTTAGCAGTGAAGGGAAGATCTAGCCTCAGAGCAGGCAGAACTGGGGGAGAGACAGACTGGTTACAGAGCCAAGGTTACAGTCAGTGAATGAGAACCTGTATAAAGAAGAGTATTTCACTGACTAGTGGGGACAAAGTGGAGCAGTAGACTGAAACAGCTTGTGCTGAGGCCCCCTACTTGAAATTCTGTGTGTCTTACTGAAGACTAGCACTTAGTCTGCTCCTGAGAGTGCCCATTAGTGTGTTAGGTGTGCTTCTGGAAAAAATTTTTGGGCTACTTCCCCCTGAAAAGAACGTAGTTTGCACACTCTGACTGCTCAGCAAGCTGAACCAAAATTTGGTAAGTGAGGATGACCAAGATTGACTTCAGATGCAACTCCTGATCCAAACTAGGGCACTGATGTAGCTGCACTAGAAAAAACAGTTTTATGCTTTTTAGATTAACTTCTAAGGGGAAGGATTGGTATTTCACTCCTTTGTGGACAGCTTGTTCTCTTAGCTGGCCTTCAAGAAAATAAAAGTTGAGCGTTTATAAGGAATTCAGTCTAAGGAATTCAGAGTAAGGAGCAGGGCTAATGGCAGGGCATAATCAGAAGGGGCAATGATAACAATGAAGATTGCATGAGTCTGTTTTGAAAAGAGAAGGGACAACTGCATGCTACAGACAGCACTTTTATGTGTTCTCACTCTGGGAGTCCTTACTCCCTCCTTCTGTGCTGCCTTCTCCCCTCCTTTGCTTTGGATACAACCAAACCACTTGTTATTTGGCTGTTAATTTCTCACCTCTTATTTAATCTCACACATTGTATTGACTCAGAAAAGTTTCGCTGTAGTATGCATAGAATTAAAGAGTTGTAACAGAAACAGACAAAATGCAGAGCAAAACAGTTCATTTTCATGAGCCTATTCTTAATGAGGGAAATGAGAAGGGTTGAAAATTTTAGAAAGAGGAAAAGGAATACATTTCACGTATTTCTTAGGCTCTACTCCTTCTTTACTTCTAATGCATTGGGAACAGATTGTTAAGTCAATGGCTTCAGTTGCTTTGAGAAAACCTTGGCAGTCTTACATAAAATGACAAAAATGGAGTCAAATCCTGAAGACAGATGTAATGTATCATTGAGAGTTGGTGGAGATGCCATGACATGAAACATATTTGGCATATGGCACCTTCACTTGTTCTTTCAAGAAAAATACTAAACATAGCAAGGTAAAGTCACTTGAAATTGTGAAGGAGAGAAACTGTTATTACTATGAGACATTAACATTGCTATGTTCAATTTACTACAATCCACCGATCAAACTTAAACCTAGCGACCAGTTTTGCTCGTAGGAAATTCGTTCATTCATTCATTCATTGAAAATCTGCTACCCCAAGAACCAACTAAAGGGGCTAAATCAATCCTCATTTTGTTTGTCTCTTGGCCCCAGTGCTAAATCACATCAAATCATCAAACCAAATTATAGATCATATATCATAACATACTATTAGAACAAAAGGAAAGACAAGCCTTTTTTTTCAGCTATTCTTCCCAAATTTTGCATGTCATGCTATGCTTTCTGGGCATGCAGCAGGTTGAGCTGCTCCTATGCTATAAATATTCCTCTTACATAACCAATTAATCAGATAAAAAGCCAAAGAAAGCAACTATTTTTAGTATAATATTGCTAGTCATGCTTCTGCAGTGTTATTTTTTGCTTTTAAATAAAAGGACTTCTTCATTCTGCAGTTCTTTTCCATCAATGTGTGGGACTGTGCCAATTCAAGCAACATTTCTGTATAAAGAACCCTGATTAATGATCTAAAATTCCAAGCAAGCTTTATTGTCTCAGTGTTGCTGCTCAAGCTGCTTGAAAAGTTTCTGCTAAAACATTCAAGCAATTCCTATATAATACCTAAAGTGTTTTTCAGGCTCTGGCACTTTCAACCTAAAAAGAATGAATGAATCTAAGAATTCAGAAGAAAAAAATAAAATGTTATGTAAAACCTGATGATTTTTCATTGAAAAATGTTTTAAAACAATATTTTTCCTTAGCTTTCTTTCCTACTGGATATAGACTTGGCTTTTCAAATGTCTTCTGCCAACAAACTGAACTCAAGAACAAACTGATCTATGGAGCCAACCCTCAATTACTTCAATCTGGACTGACACAGTTTAATTCAAACTGAGGCTTTAGTTCTTAATTTCAAAATATTTTTTTACATCTCTGTCTCCAACTCCTGTATTAAAAGCAAATCAAGGCTGTTTCGAAATTATGAATGATGAAGCTGCAGTAACTGAACTGCTGTTGTTGTTGACAGAGAGAAGATAGAGTGGTAAAGCAAAACAAGTCTGAAAATTCTGAAACCTAGAATGAAGGATTTCATGTTAGATGACTTGAGTTCATGTAGTCCACCTAGACTTAAAGCACAACACTCCTCCTGAATGTATCACACTTTTACCTTAAAAATTATCTGGTGGCAGCTGCAATTGCTAGGCCACTGGATGACCACTACTGGGGTCTTGTGGGGAGCTTCTGACTCTCGTTCCAGACTAGCCAGGGTCCCACAGGTCATACCTGTGTCACATCTGACCATCCCCTGGGGGGCCCTGCTGTCTGACACTTCACATCACTTCAGGGGTACCTACATGGGTGCGCATTTTGCCCTTACTGGATGTGCACTGGTGGATGCTCATAGCACGGATCTGTGGATGGAGAAGAAATAAACTCTGGGTGACACAACAGGCCCACTCAGGTCCCCAGAGTATGGGGCTCTGACTCCAGGATCTTTTTATTTCACACCAAAAATATAAGGGTGTTTCATGCCTCTGAGGGATGGGCACTAACAGGAGAAATGAGAGCACCCTCTCTAACCTAAAAGAACGCACCAGGATTAGAGCACAGAACCCAATAAAACCAGCCCTACTCATGGGCATCATCTTGTTAATAATAATATCTACATGTACAAAGACACCACAAAATAAAGCAGTATTTTTTTTCCGAATTGGTTTGTTTCTTCTCTAGGATACAGATAATTTTTAAGTAAAGGTCTGCTTTTACAGAATGCTGCGGTCAGGGAGGCATTGTAGCCTTTTTACATTCAATAAATGATTCTCAAATTAAATGTGCACCTGTACCATTCCTAAATATTTATCTACCACACAACTTTTGTTTTTATTAAACATTATCATACACAACCAAGTGAAGAGAATTTTTCTGCTTTTATTTACATGCAAGACTGGATTTAGATACAGGAGATTAAGTACAATTGGTGAAAATAGAACAATGGATGATGACGGTGATGACAAGGGCAAAACAATTGTTTGAAGCTGCAGCACAGTATTTGAAAAGCAGGACCTCACCAAAGACAGCCTGCAGCTTGAAAAGGATCAAATGGCTCCCGTTAGGTTAAGGGGAACTTTCACACAAAGCAAGATGTGAATGGCAGCGGATTGCGCTGTCTGGCTGCCAAGATCTATTGATGATAAAGGCAGCAAGCGAAATCATTTTCAGGGGAAATCCACCTCAGGATCTAGGAAATTCTTGCCGTGTCTGATGTGCGCTCTACATCAGAAGCACAGGAGATGAGCCAGGGTTTGAAGAACAGAGCAGTCCGTACAATACCGAGGAAGGCGAGCAGCGGGACACGACGATAGCCCTGTCAAAACCAGAATTTTCCTGATAATACAAATCCCATCTGGCAGGCCAGGCATGTACGCCCTCTCATCCTGCCATAACCAACTGAGGCCACAGCTCAAAGACTGTCATGCCAGGCAATAAGCAATTTTGTAATTAGTTCTGTGGAAAAACCCAACAATCAGAAATTCTCTGTCTTCTCGGCAGCAGTTGTTGTTCTTTTCCCAGAGAAACTGGAGACAAATATCACTTTCAGCTACGTTAAATTCTTAAAAGAAGAAGTGAGGCAACTCCACAGAGTGCAATGAAAATGTTTTAAAAATGCAAATAAAGACTGACATACAACAGAGAAAAAGGGAAAAGCTTTTTCCCAAGGAACATCAACTCCATTATTGAGTGTAATCCCAACACATTTACAATAAACCTATTTCCTCAAACAATTCCTCTTCTTTTGGAAAGACCTGTTTAAAAAAAAAGCTATAGATCATAGTAGTGCTATATTAGCAGTTGACTTTTCTATGTGATAAACCTAACTGTATTATTGAAATAATTTTAAAATGTATATACTTCCCAGAAAAACAGGGCAATAATAAAACCCCTGTGATATGAGAAAAGCTTTGCATATCTATCTTAGTCTTGCCAAATTTAAACCTACTGAACCTAGGTCTTTCCCTTCAAAACACATACAACAAACAAGGGAGGTTTTAAATCCATGATTAACAAGAAAATTATCTCTTCAAAACTAATTTATATGACATTACTGCTTATACTGAGCCAAGATGACTGCATGTTAAATTTTGCCAGCATGCTAAAAGTGATGTCAAGAAATAAGAAAAAATACCATCATCATGTTCATTTAATGGATAAAACATGAAGTGAGCAGCAGCAGAGATAAGCACCCTGGAGGCTGTTTGGTTTGTCAGGACAGGCACATGCAGTAATCCCTGACAGTCCTTCTTGGTAAAGAGAGTGGGGTTTTTTTCCCTAATGTGGAGCAAAGCTGTGGTGATTGCTGCTTACTAATGCATTAGACTTTTAACAGTGTAAACATGAAGGCAGTAATTCAGAGAACACTAAACTTGAAAGACGTAGCAGACATGTAAAGTTAATTTGATTTACAGCATAATCAGGAGCAGAATTCTCTTGCTTTCCCTTCCAATCTACATCTGAGCCCAGAAAAATCAGATTTTCTTCCCACAAATCCAAGCAGATTCCACTCTCTTGTCTTGTATGGATGTAAGAAGAGCCAAATTTGACCCAGACCTCCTTTGGGGGAATAGAATTTTGCTTCACAAGTTGTCTACATTACACTGCCATCACTATTGTCTTCATTTGTTTACTTCAAGAGCATTTCCAATACATCAGGAAGTTTCCAAACACAAAGCAGATGCTGCCTGGATTTGAGACTCCTAAAGACTGAAGGCAGAGAAGACAAATGAGGGGTGAGGTGGCAGGTAATAAAAAATCAAGAATGGTTAAAGCTGGAAGGGACCACTGGACGCAATCTAGTCCAACATTCCTGTGGTATAAGCAAGCATTTGAAGAAAATAAAACAGAAAGTAATTTCACTCCCATAAGCAGTCAGATGATGCCATTTCAACAACTCTGATTGTGCTTCTCTCATTACTGTTGGCCAGTTCCAAGCTCAATAGCTCAGGACCCCCCCTCCTTTGCTACAAGAGGTGTAGCTACCTCTGGTAGCAAAAAGGGAAGGGGCTGCAGGTAGCCAGCTTGACTCTGCTGGCTGCTGTGAGGCCAAGCACACAGAGGTGCAAGCTAGGGCCAAGACTGAAGCATCTTCAAGGAGAAAATATGGAAACCACTCATCCCTTTACCATGAGCCCAAACTCTCCCCAGCAGCGTGGAGAGAAAGGCACAGGGGGGATGTCTGGTGGAGTGTGCATCCAGCAAGCAGTGCCTCAAGCCTGCTGCCCAGGAGGGGCCTCATCCTGTCAGACATGGATTTATCAGAAGAGCTTGTTCCACTGAGCGTGGACAGCACAAAGCCAACGTTGAGAGACACCTGAAGCTCCTGAAATACAAAACCCACTGCCTTTCTGATCTGTGGTAGAGCATGGCACTGTAGGAAGAAATTGCCTGGTGTTTCTGCTTTTCCCCTTCACTGACCCAATACACCTTTACCAGTAGTAAATAGTTTAACTGCATGAATGTAAGCTTTTATGAGGCAGATAGCATGTGCACATCCTTTCAAATATTGCTGAGATGGTTTACAGGTCTGTTTTCCAAACTTCTATAGGCAATACCTTGTGATCATTCCCAGGTGAAAAGCTCATCCATCTCCTATTGCACCTCAGGTAAGAGGCACACATAAAGAGAAAGAAAGAAAAGAAAAGAAAAACATACATCTGCAGGTGTACTGTGTGATTACACAGGTATTAACAGAAAACAGGATTAAGGCTGGAGCATTTTACCACAGACATGCATACAACATGGCATAGACTCTTCAAGAGGAAAACACCAGACAATGAAGGCACTAAAGAGAAGACTGCAAAACAGAAAATGCAGATAGTTTTGTCTAATTCAGAAGCATCACCATGGAGGGCGATGACACTGCTCCAAGGGGACTGTGAGGAGGACAGTGCTGGCACCACTGCCCCAGAGAAACACAAAGGGTGTGTGGGAGACAAAGGGGTCTCCCCAGATGCAAAAATCAAACTGTTTCATACACACGCTCTTCGTGTGAAACAGAGAAGTGGACCTTGGAGAAAGCTGCCAGGCAAGGACTCCCAGCCTCTGAAACAAGCTGTTTATGGTGAAACATAAACAGCTTGTTTATGCTTCACCATAAACATTCCTTCTCGATGGCATGAGAAAGAAGATCACCATGGAGAGGATCTGTGAAGAGGAGAGTCCCTGGCACAGTGATCAGAAGGAAACATGAACTGCTGGGCATGCTGGCCAGATGAAGGAGAAACATTTGCAAAAAGGATCACATCCTTTGGCCAGAAGGGTTTAGTTTGTTGTGTGGTGAGAAGACATGACAGAATATCCAGGCAGCACTTTTAAGACACCATGTGCCAAAGCTGGAGCCAGAGCCTCGCTAAATGGAAGGCAGAAGCCCAGTGCTACGCTCATTAAGCTGTGAGAGTGCTATCAACCTCCCTGCCTCTCTGGCCGCCTACAAAACATCTCCCTGGCCCACCAGGCACGTACCACCCACACCAGAAAGGTGTTGAGAGAGCCAGGTCTCTACCTGGCTGGGGTGGGCAACCCTCTTGGGGTGCTAACCCTCTTGGGTTAACCCTCTGTCCCCCCTGCCTGCCCTGCCCTGCACTGCCATGGGATGTATTCCCACCAGGGAGCCTCGTGCAGCTCAGGGGTCAGCATCAACCGACAGGGGGATGGCACGAAGGAGGAACAGGAATTCCAACCCAGAAGTGGGTACATCCTTGCCCCTGTATCACATCAGCTACAGAGAAACTGCACCTTTGCACTGTGCAGGTGGTGCTGGCAAGGCCACAGGGATTGATCCGGCAGGGAATGATGCTGCTGGGGGTGCGTGGAGGCAAAGTGAGACTGCAGCGAGGGGGGGCGAGGCCAGGGAAGGGCATCCCACGGCCTCACTGCAGGAGGGGCCAGCAGGCAGCCCTGGCAAAGGGCTGAGCTGCACTCCCTCAGCACAGCTGCCAGGTGGGCACAGCCACCCCAGGCAGCAGTGGCTTGTTTGCACACACACACACACACACACACACAGGGTTCTGTGATTTCAGAGCAGTTCGTGTTTCCCAGCCTGAAGAGAAATGAGTTCTCCTGCACTGCTGTACGTGTGGCATTTCATTCATCAGTTTTTCCACATGGAAGGCTTGTCATATAAACAAAATGAGTGTGTGTGTGTCATTCTACTGCTTCTGGATGCCCTGCAAGAGAAACACAGCAGAGCACACGCTATTTATCAAAGTCCTGATGGGGAGGAAGGTATTATTGTAGCATCTTCTAAATATACTCCATTTCTGCTACTTTCTCTGCTCTCAGTGACAGCAAACATCATTTGACAGAGACCAGAACATGCTCATTGTTTTCCCATCTCCAAACTAGCTTTTTTCTAAAAAAAAAAAAAAAAAAATCAAAACCACCATGGGTGAGATTTTCAAGAACATTCTTACTGAGTTCAACCTCTCTCTGCTCACATTTGAGTCAGTGGGAATTGAGGCTAGTGCTGAACCTTTTAAAATTCTTACCATGTGTTTACATTACTCTTTTACAGGTTTACTTTAAATAATAAGCATGTATAACATACACTGCACATAGATAAAGCACACTTTTCCTTTTCCTGGCACTGAACTTTACAGATAACGATCCTCCAAAAGACTTGCCTTTGTAAGTCAAGCAAATGTCTGATACATGGGAATTGTCTGCATTTCATGAAAAAAGGAAGGGAAAAAAGGAACTGGACAAAAACCACACTGTACTGTGGAAAAGGTGATCAGGAAATGGAACAGATGGTTCTGAAGGGTATTGATGAATCTTTAGCTCTTCTATAAAATGCAACGTTTTTGGAAAACACTTCTTGAAATAACACGCATTAGGACTTTCAGTGAAATTATCTATTTCAACCACAGATATCTGACACAGACATAAGTATATTTCAGATTACATTAGTTCACTTAAGAGGAAGCTGTTAGAAGTACATCCATATTTGATAATAACTATGGAGCCAGTTTTATACATACCAACTGGAACAAGGGAACTTGAATTAATAATGTACATTTTGAGCTTCAGCTGCAGCTGCAGGACTATCTGAAAAGAGACCCTTTTTTTCAGAGTGCTGCAGCCTGTCTTGAAGTTGTAGACTATTTTCGAAAAAAACTGGAAACTTAGACACTCATCTCCCAAGTGGGGTTTCCAGCCCACTCCAAGCTGGACTGGTTTCTTACTAGCCCATGTAATTCCCTGAAAGCTCTCCCGATGGGGAACGATGGTGCTGGACAGATGGGCTGGGGGCAATCACTACTGGGCCTCCAGACGAGCCAGAGATTTTTGGGAGGTGTCTTTATCTCAGCAGGAGGAGCCAGGATATACCAATACAATATGTACACTGATTGGGACCCTGAAGGAAAGCACAACAACTTTTTGAAACGTCAAAACGTTCTGCAAGCTGGAAATGTGTGGTTTTACCTAGTCCTGTCTTCAACCAGATGCACATTTGGTACTTTAACCAGGTAAAAAGAGTCTGCCTTCAGATGGGGATTTTTGTTGTGCTCTTGAAGAATGACTTGAGATTTCCAGGTTTTCTTCTGCCTGTAGACTTTGAATATCATCCCTTAAAAGGCCAAGCTGATCACATCAATTGCAATTAACAGAATATTTACTGCCACATAAGAAGTCAAAAGCCACCTGCAACTGCTTTGTCACAACGTATCAGTACACCTGCATCATCATTCAGAAATGATAATGACTGTCATATCTGGCCATACTACCATTACCCAAATACACCCTTAAACATCTTGAGAAAAAATCACATCAGCTAGCTATCTGCCCAGAAAATGACCAAAAGAAAGATGTACAGTTTGCAACCCCCTCAAGTTTCTTGACATACCTCATATATTTTTGAACACTCTCAAGTTCCTTTGACCTTCAGATGCCACATATTGATTGCTTGGTGAAGTTAAACCTGCTCCTCTCAGCATCCTGTGCCCGTGCTCATGCCTGGCAGAACTTCTATCATCTCTTGTCATCAGCTACATGAGCAACTCTCAAAAGTAAGCCCTCTCCACTATTTTGCAGCTTATCTCCACATTAGTATTAACCAAATGCTAGCATAGATAAAGGAGGGATTTTTATAGATGCCCTAATAAGAGAAGCTACTTATTCACTGAGTTTGAGCTTTCTTAAAACAAGCTCTGAAAGGATCATTTCCCCCTCTCTCTGCTGAAGTGTTGCTAATGCTGCTAATTCAGACTAGATGATTTTACCCTTGCCTTAATCCAGAACAAGTCTCATGTACTTTTGCAGGGGGATTAAAACTGGTTTAAAATGATGTTTTAAAAAACCTTCACACAACTCTGCTCAGGGAAGGGTGAATTCTTTCAACTTGTTTTTTTTTAGTCCTTTTTTCTGTATATTCACAGGTTTCAATCTTGTCAAGGTTGCTAGATAGCCTTTGACACTTTTGTATCTTTCAATATTTTTTGAGAACACTACATGAGGTAATATATATTGCAAAAACAGACACTCTTTCAACCTTTTTCTCCAAAGGCAGTTTTGATGAGGCTGGACTTATATGCTCCTAATTACAAATAAACACTGTGTTTCCTCCTTTGGAATTTTTTTTCTTTGCTTCTCTTTAAAACTAGATGCTTCTTTTGTTTTCTATTTATGAAACCTTTTACAGAAAATGATTACTTCATGTATGGGTCTTTGGTGGCACATAGAGTTTCAACAGATATTATTTTAATTAGGCTGCTTGGTTCCATTTCCTTTTTAAATGGCTGTGGCAAGGACCTTGTGTTGTGATCTGCTGAATGGGAGGAAATGTCTGCTGAGGATTCTTCCCTTCTGGAAGTAGTGCATTAATGAGACACTTTCTTAATAAGAGCTTCATGTCAAGTCCTGTAATCAGAACACGAGAGACACCCAAACCAGCAGAAACATTCATTAATTCCAGAAGTCACTATTTCTGCATTATGCTTCAGTATCACTCCAAAAGGAATAGAACCTTAGCAGAAATGTGGGATAAGAGGGTGTGTTTGTATTACAGTGAGAGAGGGACAGTTAGTCAAACTTACTGTTTCATACCAGTTGGGGTCCTATCTATAAGGCCAGTCTTTCTTTAGGAAAAAAAAATCCAATCCTGTTAGGTATCGGAACGCAGTGCCTTGGAGTAAAGAAGCAATTTACTACAGGACTTCAAAATTGCTCCCTGATTATTCTCCAGTTTGCCCTAACCAATGCTGAGAAACTAATTGGTGCCTGACTTTATAAAATAATTCTAGTTTAACATCTGTGAACTCATTATTAAGTCTTTCCAAGCAGAGAAGTAAGTGTGTTATTCAACACTTCTGACACAGTGGTGCAATATGACCACACCATCTCCATCCACACTTCTCCGAAATGAGAAGCCTAAAACGTTAATTAAAACAAAACCCAGTCATACACCTCATCATACTACTGTAGCTAGAAGATAAAATCCTCCTGGGAGATCAAGAGACTGATCTAGGAACTATTAGCACAAGTTCCCCTTTCGATGTTCACCAACCAATTGTATTAACACTCCTTATGGAATTGAAAGGAAGTGAAGATTAGACAACTCAGAAAGGCATGCCTGTCTTTCTGGACCTACATGCCATTATTTCCACAGCAAGAAGAGCATGATAACAGAAATATGTCACTTTGGTGTTATAATCAGCATTGGATTAGGTTACTGTATACAAAAATTATATATTTTAATAGGTGCTAGCATACCTACAATAGGTAAAGTAAAAATTCCATTAATTTACCTCATGAATGGGAGAAGAAAACTAAATTTTTATCACCTGATTTCATAAGGGTGATCCACTTGCATCTAATCAAAACGGTTTCTATAATAATTTCTCCCTCTTGTCAGCCAACAGCTTTTCAAAATATTTAACATTTGGGCTATTATGGTTCACATTTGGCCTTGTCTGACAAGTTGTTTCAGTTAAATCCCTTAAACCATCTTTAAGCCATGAACAAAAGTGAGTAAATATAGTTTACTCCTGTTTTCTGAACAGGGAGAAGGCCCTTGAAACACTGGTAAACATGGTGAGCAGTGTTACTGGTGAGTGCTCCTAACTTGAGGAAACTGCAGTGAAAGTGATTTAGAGAGCACACCGAGGAGTAGAATACAGGATTTCCCAAAGTGTATGGATAGCCACATATACACAAATATTGAATGTCTCATACAGTAAAAAACCTTACATAAGTCTAGGAATGGTGTCCACAAACCCACCTGTAAAATACATTTCTCATCTCTATAGAAGAGGTGAGCAAGTCAATCAGCTGCAGAACAAAAACTTATTTTCTTCAAACCAAGTAGTGCCTGTCAGTCTCTCTTATACTTCCCTGCAGCCATCAAGGTTCATTTGAAAAATCTGATTTGTGCATGAGGCATTATAGATCAAATTTTCCAGTGGTACAGAGTCTCCTTTATTTATTCTTTACCAAATAAAATAACTACTGAAATGACCTAGAAGTTCCCCTTCTCTCACTCAAGCAAACTGGATTTCTTGGGAATAATGGGCCTGATTCTCTTTATCACCAAACCATGCCTCTCCTCCTTCATCCTGACAGTGAATTGCTTTACAGTGAGGGTAATAGGTTTTAAATTGCAATTTCTACACTAATTTTAGGGCTTCTTTATAATGGAGATAAAAAGCAAGATGAAGGGGCCTTATCATAAATAAAAATAAGGCCATATATTTTATATTGATCCTACTTCTCACCTTTTGGAGTTTTTTTTTCTGTGCATCGTGCTTAGGAAAATGTTTTCAAGAATCATTATTTTTAAAATCTGAGTCAGGAAATGTAAAAGTTAGACCACCAAAGTATGTGGGGTCTGGTGGGCTTTGGTTCCAAGGCTTCAACAGAAGAACATCAGGTCAATGCCTAGAGATGAGTTTTCCAATTTTGGAACAAACTGGCCTGACCGTCAAATGTTAACAGTGTGCTGCCAGCGTGGATGTGGATCCAGCACTCTGCCCAGCCTTTTCTCCAGCCTGATGGACAATGGTGCACAGAGCCCAGGAGCGAAGCTGGCTCTATCCAGCTTCCCCAGGCACTGCTACAGGAGCTGGCACTGAGCTTTAACAGCAGAACACTGACACAGCACCAGTGCATCCCCTGGGCCTGCAGCCAGCCCCCAGTGAGGACAGACATGACCACCTGAGCCAGCAATGCAGTAGATGGCTTTTTGTTTGCTGGTTTTAATCCTGCCTGCGAGTCTGTCCTTGTTCTTTATCCAAAGCAGCTGTATTGTGGGTTTACTTCAACACGTTCTCAGCAAATTATCAATAAATTAGTCACTTTCTGACTTCTCTGTAAATTTTATTATTTTCATTGTAACTTTTTTTTTAGGATAAACTTGATGCATTAAAGAAGAGAACGTGTCATCAAATGGACACAATGCAAAATTCATCACAGAGACTCAATGAGAACACATTGATGGAAAATAGTCAATTAAGGGTTTAACAATGATACAGAGTCTAATTCTGCAGGATATCATAGATTTCTGATGGGAATACTTCACAAATGAAAAAACTTTTCAATTTAAATTAAATTAAATTTCCAATTAAGTCACAGAGAGCTGTACTCCAGCAGGAAAAGCTACTAAAAATCATATATTCTTGGTCATGAATTAAACATTTAGTATAGTTCAGTCAATAGTGACCCAAGACAGAAGGGCAAAAAAAAATCTTCTGGGTTCCCCCACTTCTATTTTAAATCATATGTTTTACAATCAGATGTTTCTTGCATCGTTTTAAACAAGACTTCCTTCATTATACAGAGCCATATCTGTAAAGTTTACTTCAGAAAACAAATCTGATAGTCAAGTCACTTGTGTCATAGAGTTTGATACACTCATAAATATTTCAGGTATTTTATGCAATACGCCCATCAAGTGACAGGCCAAAATAGCTCCTAAGACTTTACCATGAATTAAAAATGTGAAAATAATGGATTTTCTGGGTGGGTAGCTGAAGTGGAAATTGTAAGAAAAACTGTTCTCATTTGAGCTGAATATTTTTGGTTTGTTTTTCCCTTCAAAAAGGAAAGAAGGAATACTAAATTAATTACACTACATCCATCAAAACAATTTATTTTATTTGAATCCAGATATTATGATATTTGATATTGTGAAATCAGATATTTGATATTATGATAATTTCATCACTTGAAAGAGTAAGAAACTAAGGAAAATTTTTAAATGAAGGAGTTCGTTCACATTAAAAATCTGAAACATTTGACTTTGAAATTTTGGAACTTACTATTTCAACATTTCTATTTCTTTTTCCTCCAGCTAAAGCAGTTAGTTGTCTCTACATCAACTGCTTTGAAGAATCAGAAACAGAAAATTAACCTTGCTCTATTAGTAATATGCCATGCTTTAAAAAACCCCAAACCATTGAAGCTCATGAGAAATTTACCTTTCCCTTCAATGGAGTCAGGACTTCTGTCTTTGTCTTTATCTGCAGAATAAAGATATTGTGCTTTTCTAGAAAGGGCTGTGAGCAAACCTGGTACTCTGAATTTTTAAGCTGCACAGATATAGATTATGCATTGCCTATGAGCTAGCATTATGCACTTGCCTATGAGCTGTTACTTTTTGAACTGTAGTTCCAGAAGTCAGAATCATCTGGGAGGAAAAAAATTCATGTTATCCAAGGAAAAATAACTCCCTACAAACACCTTGCAGAGGCAACGATGCTTACAAGATAACTAATATGGTAAGAACAAGCACACCCCACATGGAGAGGGATGCTGGAGCTGAGTCCTCAGGTATTTCTGTGTAGATCTCCATCAGGAAGCAGGGCTGTCTACTTCATCTTCAAATGTGTTGCAATTCCAGGAATGTGGGGTGGTAGGGTGGAGAAGCAGAAGTGCATCAAATGCCCCACTTTTTCCTCCCTAGCCCTGGGGAACTGTTGCAAAGATGCTACTCGGATCAGCAAGGACTGGGCATGGTTTCCTCTCCAAATTCCTGACAGAACACATTTCTTAACCATTCAAGTTTTGAGGTGTTGAGTACAGGGCATCTTTTTCCCTTATCTTGGCTGACAGACCGTAAGTTACCCAACAGCAGGAGGTGGCATCTAAAATGCATCTTTAAATCTTTTCTCCGCCTCAGTGGGAAGGCCATATCTCCTCTATTTTCACATCAAGTCATCCAGAAGGAGCAAAGATTTTGCTGCCCAAGTGCTCTGAAATGCCTTGCATGGATCCAAATGCAGTACCAGACCTTTGTTTTTACAGGGAATATATTTAAAATTATTTGCCAACACAAAAGTACATTTTCTTACGTAATAAGGAACAGGCATGAGAAGTTGGAAGAGGCAGCATTCCTGACAAGATGTCTTTCAAGAAAATTTTGTCACTTTGAAGTGTGATTACTTGAAGTATTATTATAGTGTGATTTCACAGGGTAATTAGTATCATACGCCTCTCTTCTATTAAAGTACCCTCTGTAACATATGCTGAAGTCATAAGCCATAAATCACTGTATCCCATTTAGGATTTACTGTGTCAGCAAATCTCAGTGACATAATGCTACAGAGCATCATTTCTGTATATTTATTACTGTAATCATGACACTAAAGTGCAAAGACACCTTGCTAAAACCTATAACCTCTTGTAAATGGGGCTTTTTTGAGAAGAAAAAATCCACTAAATGAATAACATGCAATTCACAGCTACAGACTCAGTGACTACTGTTCAAAACTACAGTAATTATTTAGGTATGCAACATGCTTGGCACAGCAGCAATAGAAAACAGACACAGAAAGTGAGGGATTTATTTGACTAACTGTAGACATCTAAATGTAAGCTAACTGCTCCACATTCCCTTGCTGGTTGATGGAGAGGGTTACATGCTTTTAAGGATTGATCTTATTCTAAATGGATATTTGGGAAGGTCAGATTAATTGCAGCTAAAAATAGCCTATTTATTTCAACTGAGTGCAGCTAGAGTCTTGAGGCACTAGTTCACTTCTGCATTAGAAATATCTAATGGTAGATTAGACAGAAGACAAGAAATGGTAAAAATAAATAGTCACAGAGGAAAAATTTTAAATGTAACTTCAGTGAAAAATCCAGACTTTCCTCACTTCTCCAGTAACTTCATTATGACTCTTGCTGTCCTCACAACTATACTTCTCAAGAAAACAAGCACATGACATGGAAACATGCATGTGATATAGACAAAAGGTCCAAAATATCCTTTTTATATTCCAGCAGCAATAGCACCTGGGCTTCTTTACAGGAGATGAAGTAACTTCCTCAAGAAATTCAAGCTTAAAGAAAAATATGGGCAACTGCAGAGGTCCAAGGCTGCATTCTAATTCATGGGCTAACGGGAACAACGGATGCAGCTCTAAAGGCTAAAATTTGCCATGCCCAGGCATCTCAGAAAAATAAGGCAAACTAGGAGTTTGTAGATGGTAAGAGATGCTATTTATTGCAGTGATGGGGCCCTGCTGTCATTCACCACAAAGGCAGCTGCTGTGGCAGCAGACAGGCAGCGGTACCCAAGGCAAGCCCTGCCCATGGGCAGTGTGCTTTGCCCATCATGGATAAAGTGCGGTGTCCTCCTGCCGACCTACTGTGTGTTCATACCATTCCAGCTCCTCACTGGAATCCACTGTATAACCCTCTTTCTCCTTTTATGTTTCTTTTAAAGTAAATAACTACTTGTGGACAGGAATTCCTGATGACTCTCCCACACTACCCACACCCATATTCTCTGAACATCAATTCTTATTATGACCATGTCCATGATATATAAGCATATTCTTCTACTGAGGAACATTCCATACTTATAGATTTACTACTTCAGATAGCTTAACTTTGAGATCTCCTTTGTTTTTAAGTAAGTTATAGTTTACCTGCATTCTCTCATTTTCTCATGATTTTATGTTTTTTTCAGTTAAATGCAACACTTAAAGGTTAAAAGTGAAAGAGGAAAAGTTGAGTGGCAGAAAATAAAGTGAGAACCCTTATCTTAAGTGAAGAGTTACACAATCTGTTGAACCCTTTTCTGTTTGTGGAAGCAAAAGCAGATTGCTTCTCTCAATAAGGAACAGCAAATTTTGCATATTCTTTCAAGAACTATACAGGCTCTCAGGCTCTCACTATGTTCTGGGGCCAAGTTTTCACTGGTTTCAGTGATGCAGGATAAGGCATCAAAAACTTAACTGAAAAAGAAACAGGGCTGAAATCTGTTTAAATTTAGTGTTGCCTAGATCAAAAGAAAAACAAGGCATAAAATATTGGTGTGGAAACAATCCAGTGTGAAACAGACGATTAGTCTATGATTGTAGGGAGACGATAAATGTTTCATTCAGTAGGCTTTTAGCACAGAAGTTTTAGTATCAATAACTTATGTCTTCTCTTTATTCTGTTTTCATTTGCACTGCAATTTTTGGCCAATTTTTCATTATGCTATGAAGCATTCTTGGTTGTTTTCTGTCTCGATTTGCGACGGCATTGCCTCGTTAACAAATTACTGTAAGAGATCGTGTATTCAGAAAGGAGGTTTTATCATCCTTTTATAATCATCCCACTCTTTCTCACTATTATCAAAATATTGAGGAAATAGAGTATTAAACTGTCTGGCATTTACAAACTTCATGCTCATATATGGAAATGAAATAATTGAGGGAGGAAAAATAAGCTTCCGAAGTGTTTATCAATTCATTATATTAATGCCATCTGTCCTACAGCTATGATGTCAGACTTCTTTCTTCCTTCTTCATTAAGGCATAGTTCGTTTACATGAACTGCTGCTTAAGATACTTGCTGGAACACTTAACAGCTCCCTCATTTGTTTGGTAGTTTTATAGTCCTCTTGTGCTGGAGCAGAGGTACAACAGCTTGCAATGCAGGAAAAGAAAAGATAAAACTACCCCGCTGCGCAGATTTAGTCAATTTTCACTGGCTCTTGCACAGAAAACAAATTGCAACCCCTCACAAAGAGTTCTCTCTCTGCACTGGCAGCCCTGACAAATGCAGACAAAAATGAGTAAATCAGGCAACTTCACATCAGGAGGAAAAAAATGGCTACTGCTCCAACAGCTGCTATCATAATTAAGAACAGATTTCATCACTAAACTCTTGCTGGTTGTATCTGCAGCAAAACAAATACACAGATGTGGCACATTTGCATACTGAAAAATGTGTGCCGTGTAACCGAAACAAATTTGCTTTTTCAGCTCTTAAATATTCACTTTTTAATATGAAACAATGGGGGTGGTTTGCATAATAATCCTCTGTCTTTGCTCATCAAACTCATTCAATCAGTATATGAAATATAATGCAATACTAATACCTAATAACTCCACATTTCAGTCATGCAATCCAATACCAAAATTTTTTATTATGTCCAATAAGATACAATTTTGAATTGCTTTCTGAACTGCCCTCGGGCACTTCTATTTGTAAATGACATGCTTTAAAAGCAAGATAAAAAAGAGGAAAATATGGCAATTACTTCCTTAAATCATGACAAGCACAATATTTATTGCCCCTTCATTTATCCACACATTTTAAAAGGTCACCTAGGATCATTTAGTGGAGAAGAAATGCAACCCTCTCAAAGTAAAAATGGTATAGCATCATGCCCTGTGAAAGCAGGGTGGGATTATTAATGTAACAGTGACTGGACCCCCACAACTGCAGCATGTCCATCAGAAGGTGCAGGATCTTGAGAGACTCTCTTACAACACAATGACTCGCTAGATTGTCTTCTCCTCACTCCAAAATCACATCTTTCCTAGCTATAGCTATTTCAGAGCTCAATAACCTCACTGGTTTTAGGCAAACTGTCACAGCAGTCTTTTGGAATTCTTTCCTGTCTGTAAATCTGTGATAATTACAAAAGAAATGTGATTATCAAGGTCTATAGATTGTTAAAGGAGCCAATCTGCAGATCTGATAATTTGAAGAACAGTTTCGCCTCAGCTGCATTTTAAGCCATTCAGTCATGCCACTATGCTTTCCCTAGTGAATACATTTGTTCAATTTAAATCCCTCTGTAGAATTAATTTGTTTATTTTAAGTATTGTGCAGATCTGGATGATTAAGTTGGAGCACAGTCTTTTCACACGGAGTCATGTCTGATAAAAGAAGCCTGAATACAGCTCTTACAGTAGGTGCTCAAACTGCTGTGTCCACAGTCCTCCTCTTCTGGTACTCATTCCAGAAGCTGATTTGCTGTGTACTGCAGGAGCTTGGATTTAAAATCTGCACATTTTAGTCACACCTTTAAGTGGAGGGTTTGGGACTTGTAAAGTGTTCCTGCAGATACCTGCACACACTTCTTTGCATGCTTACAAAAAATAGGTTATTGCCTGAGAACCAGTTCCTAGACAGTGGACACCATTCCAAGGCAAACAATTAAACCAAAGCATCACAAATGCTGTTTCACAGAAGTACATAACTATCTGCAAATGGTAAATGGCAAGATTTTAACAGCAAACTAGTGCATAAAGAATTCAAATTAAATCTCCATTTAAAATGAGGGGGGCTACACAGCCAGGAAAGCAAAGTGGTGCTAATATGTATATGCTTTTTTTGCAGGTACAGCTTGTCTGTGTTTTGCAGGAAGGGCTCCAGATAACACAAGAAACTCCATTGAACCTTCCAGCTGCCTCTACTGCTCTCAGCCAGTGTGGCAGCACTGATGAGATGATTTGTGCAGCCCCAATGACATAAGATGAGCACTTCTATTGCTGTTCTTGGAAATACAGAGAGCTGGCAGTGGGAGATAACCAGGAGAAGGTAACAGTACCAGAAACCAAGGTCTCTTGAACCTAACAGGCGCTGCAACTCTGTCCTCTGGCACAGGACTACATGATCCTGCACCAGCTAATCCTGGTTTTTCCCTTGTCTTACTTGTCCCTTCAGCAAGGGATATGAGAGGTGCTGCACTGTACAGGTAGTGTTCTGTTTGAAGACATCTATAATGCCAGTACTAGACCTTACACATCAATAAACTGTTACCTAAAGTGACAGTAAGATGCACAAGCAGGTGATTCTGTATCTGCAACTCTGCATGAATAGGAAAAAAGTGGCCAAATTAGGATTTCTGCAATCAAGGCTGCATCTGTTCCACAAAGAAAATTCTTAGTCATATTAGAGTAAGCGCTGAGTTTGAACCATGCAATGCTTTTGCAATGAAATTTGTTGGCCTGATGTCTTGAAAAACAGAGTTTTCCAGATCTGTGCATAACTTTAATATTTGTTCTTTCATAACAATATTTTCATCTTGAAGAATAGCTCTTAAAAGGAAAAGGTTAAAGAAAAATTTAGATAAGGTTAAGGATATTTTCCATTGTAATGGCAAACAACATATAGAAATATACATGAAAAGAGAAAATAATATTTTGGGGAGAAAACAATATCAGAAGGACCTGCAATATAAATCACCTGTGTTTCTGTCCTCAGCTCTAGATGTGCAGTGCAAGTGACATAAGATAATCAGTAAGAAGACTATTTTTGTGCACATCTGGATTCTGTTTTAGTTATCAAGTCCTCATTCCTTTTTGTCTGGCAGATGTTGTATGTACATTTTTAATACGAGTTCACAGAGGTTTCCAAGGGAACTCAGGGCCATAATTTCTTTTTGTTTTTTTATCTTGTCTGTGGTTCACTTTATCATAAAGGTAATATCAGTCAGCTCCTCAAGAATTTTTCAGTTTCTTTTCTTTATTGTTTTCCTTTTTTACGCAGTTATAAAAATGATAAAAGAAGTAGCAAGTAATCAGCGAGTGTAGCAACGGCTATATCATTAGTGAATTAGTTTTCCTTTATGTATTTAAAATTATTAATTTCTTAGGAACCAACAGACTAATCTCTGCAAAGCCATCTCCCCCTGGCACTTAAGTACAGTATTTTTTGTTGCATTAGAGCAAACAGGACTCAGCAAAAAAAAAAAGGTGGGTTGGTTTTAATATCAGACAACTGAGATTAGCTCCAGGACACTTGTATAACTATTCCCCAATGCATGCTGCATCAACAGCAGTCTGGGAATTGCTTTGTTTTTGAAGGACACAAGCTTTGGGATTTGGGATATGTACAGTATAGATATATAATTTCATGCTGTTTGCATGAAAGTCAGTGAAAGCTTAGTTCAAATATAGTTTTACTAAACTTACTTACAAACTAAAATCCTCATGTTCTTAAAAATATGAGTGTCTACACTGTGCATCAGTGCCAAGCTTGCTTTGTCTGCATACAAAGAATTAAAGAGCAGGGTGGAGGTATGGGCTAGTCTAATCTGAGCATTTTCGTCAAGCCTCATAATTTATATGCATTTTGAAATCTGAAACAAATATTTGATTGCAAGTTATTGGGTCGGAGGTAGCCTTCAGTCGCCAGGTATTGTTGTTATAATGGAAAAATGGCAGCATTAGTTTAATGTATTATAATAGCACAGGGTAATGATCCTTAGCTCAGTACTACTGAAATACCTTGACAACAGCAGTTGAAGTCAATGGGAGCATTGCAAGTGCATATAAAAGTGCAGTCTGCAGACCATTAGGCATAATTTCATCACATCTTTATTGGAATAAAAATTGCACTTAAGCTTCTGCTGTTGTGTTGGCAATTTAGAAACACTCTATTTGCGTAGATGAATTTTACAAAGACCCTCCGTTAAAACAGCGATTAAACCACCGTTAGGGTGCATGGCCACTGGGAACTTACTTGCATCTAGTAAGAGACCAGCAAGTAAAGAGGTAAATGTCAAGGGCTGGTGGCATGAGACCAGTTGATACCTGCAGAGGCCTTGGTTCCTGTTCCTTGCAAATGAAACACGCCTATCTTGTGCGTTGATCCAGACACTGCATTTTCAGTATCAGCTCTGACACCCTGACAGAACAGAGACTTTTGCAGAGATCTGCTTCCCCTCGAACAATTCCACAGGTTATTTTAAGTCTTCCCTACTTATTAGCAAAGAAATGAGATCTACACACAAACAGCCTCCTCACAAACCGCATCTCTAAGGGTACACTGTGTGCTAACTTAGGTACTCATGTTTTTGCACAAGGTTTAAAAACAGATACAACTCTGCTAAGAAAAGTCTCCAAGTCTCCAAGGTAGTCACATAATAGTTTATCACTGCCTCAACTGCACAGGGAACATGCCACCTGCTTGCTAACAGCAGAGGCTGCAGACATCCCAGGGAATTCCCAGCTGGGCATTGAGATGTATCCTGTCTCATCTCAGAGGGCAGGCTGTGGCTGGCACCAGACAGCCCGTGCTGCCTTCCTCTCCACAGTGGATGTGTTTGTGGGCTGATGCAGCCCTTGAACCAGCTCTTGGCCTCCAAAACCAGCATGAGCTCTGAAGCTTGTCACCCCTTTCCTGACGTTTCATTGGAAATACTTGTTTTACCAGAAATAAAACAAGTCAGAGAAAAACTTAAAGTAATTTACCATTTTTCTGAAGCCTAGGGGGAAATAACGGCTGCTAATTTACTAGATGACTTCTGTGAGAGGGAGCAAATAAAACACCATCCTGAAAGGTCTTAACAAAAAATGTGGCTTCAAAGAAAAAAATCTTAACAAAATGCTTTGCATTACCAAATGCCAAGAAGGCAAAGGAAATTCCTCCAGAAAACATCCTCATGCCAATGTCAAAAGTCATGACAAGTCAAAATAAAAGAAAATTATGTGAAAGTAAAAGGCTTAGCTTTGTGTGGTCTCTGGAGGAAGGAGAAGATAATTGTCAACATCTTTATCATCTGGACACCAGCTATTTCAACTATGCAAAAAGACAGGGCCCAGTGACCCCAGACTGAAGTACGGCACAAGGCCATTTGCTTGTCCCCACTACTCAGTGGAACTATTTTCCATTTTTATCTTTCAGTAACACAGTTGGGATGTTTAACACCTTCTGCCTTGAGTCTCAGCCAAATGATGCCAGCGGCTTGGAGACACCGGAGCCTGGGCAACAATGCCACCTGTAGCACTGCCAGCCTTGCTGACTTGCTGTGAGAAGTAACCTACCTCCTGTGAGGAATTACCATTTCCAAGTCTGACATCAGCTCAGGCACAATTACATGCTGTGTGCTATGGGTCAATTTTATTTAGGGGAAAAAACACCCGACAAACTCACACCTCAACTCTTTCTGGCTGATCTTGTAAGAGTCAGAATAAATCCATCAGGAGAGGGTTGTCCAAGCTCCTGAGCTTAGTGCTGCTTAGTGCTACTGCAATTCTCTCATCCATATATAAGAACAAAATCAACAAAACACTACCAGAGGGCTGCCAGTTCCATGCACAGAAAGTCAAAAGTAGACTTGGTTACTATAGGGAGGCATCAGTTTCTTTTCACATTCACAATATGTCATACCAGTGAGGAAAAAATTGTAATTAGCATGAGCTCCACATCATTTGGTTTAGCATAGCCTACTCAATGCAAATGTCTTCATTTACTTCCTCCCCATGTAAGGCCTCGGGCTCACACTGGTGGTTCCCCTCCTGTCTTATTCTGCACAGCTGCTCTACTCCTTTCCACTGATCTCACACATCCAGCTCAATTCCTTCAATGTCCTGCACTTTTCTGGGACAGAAGTGTCCTTTCAGCTCCAAAGAGTGTCCTTCATTATCATTAAAGGAAATGCAGCAAGTCCTAACTTATCTTCTGCCCCTTTGGAGCCCTTTTGTCAGTCTGCATTCTCCAGCAAGTGGAGTACCAGACAAACGCCTCCTGTAACAGCCGGGCTGTGCTTTCAGCTTCACCTTCTCCATCCCCTCCTCCTTACCCCACTCTTCCTCCCAAGTGTGGTCTTTGCTCACCCTATTAAGACTTCCTCCTCCCAAACACCATCCATGTTTTTCTATTTGGGTAGTTCTCTCAGCCTTGTCCCTATCTCCTTTCTTCAGGTGGGATAGGTTAATTTACTTTCCAGGCTTCTGTTAACCTTTCCTCTGCCTTTCCAGGGCTGATAGGCGCTATCACAGGATACTTCTCGCTCTGTGCTTGTAGAGCACCTTGCATAATGAATCCCAACCTCAGGCTTTTCAAAAACATTATCAAGAATTCAAGCTTCTTGTCAAACCCAACAGAAAATCAGCCTGCCGTACCTTTGCTGAAGAATAAGCAGGAAAGAAGAATATACAGAGCTGACCTGTTCTCACAGCTCTTAGCACCATCCTGCAGTTTCCCTCTGTTCTGTGCATTTAACCCTCAGTTGTAATCATGCACCTCAAAAGCCTACCTGAATCAGGACAGTCTAATTTTTAATCTGAGCATATCACGGTTTAATCAGAAAAATTTTGTGTGTGCCTATTACTTGTTATTTAATCTGTGAAATCCAGCCTATAAACCCTGTTGGTGTAAAGATAAGCACTTTATTTAATATCCAATTAAATGTGGTCACCAGAGAAATCACAGCTTATGCAACTTTATCAGAAAAAGATTAATCTATTTCAGGCTTAGCCCAAAATGTCATAAAAGAACTCATGAATTTAGATAGGAATCCACTTATTAGCCAAAGACATTTTCCTATTGAGTAAGAACAGTCTAAATTGCTGCCTATATTTATACTTGGTTCAATCAAATTTCTGTACTCAGTAGCTGTCATTGATTTTCAGGACAATTATCAAACAAAAATGATGAACAAACTGCAGGAACATTATAGAGTCTTTTTCAACTCCACAGTAATCATTAGAAAACACACAGCCTGCTCATTGACAATGCTTTAATGGCTCACAGGGTGACATCATCAAATTAAAAAGACAGTCACACCCGGAAGGCAGAAGATTTTCTTTTTAGCATTACAGTTTACCATTTTAAAGTTAATTGTATTTCGCTTGGTGTTTCAAAACACACAAGGCTGCACTGGAAGTTACTTTTTGCATATTGTGTGATCATGCCCAAACCCACGATTTTAGAAAAAGGAGGCAAATGGTTGAACTTATTTCTTTAAATTAAGCAGACTTTCCTTCCCTGTCTGGAAATTGATATCCCTCAGTTCATTAGCTGAGTTTCCCACAGGGCCTACAAAGGCACATTCCATTTCTATACTGTTTGATTTGTCTAGCTGATTTATTTTAAAAGAAGTAGTCTATATTAAGATTATTAAATAATAGCTATGTGGTATAATATTTCCATATTATTTATTATCTTCAGTAAGATATGCATTTCACAGTACAGAAAACTTATTTACAAAACAAAAAAAGGTGTATAGGTGTATCAGTAGAAGTAGCAGAGCTGCAGTTAGTTGCTGGGGCACAGCAAGTTTGGTTTCTGTCTACTGGGTGAACCTGAGGCAAAAGGATTAAAGTGCAGCGGCTAAAAATCAGTGTTAAACAATGCTGCTTAATGGCCTACTTAAAATTAGTTCAGTGATCCAGCCCTACTCTGCTGAGTACAAAAATACCTATCTGTAGTCAATGCATAAAATGTATCATATAGAAAAGCTACAGGAGAGTAACTCACACCTGGCTACAGCAGATTTGCTGAACTGTATCTTCCCCTCCATGCTGTAAATTCTTTTGTGGTACTCTACAGATAAGGAGTTCATTTGCAAAGTTTGGCATGGCTATCAATTTCATATAAATTTTAAAAAAAAAAAAAAAAAAGGACAATTATTTACGTGGCCAGCATCTTCCAGTCCCTGAATGGCAAATCTAACCTTCTCAGAAGAGGCAGGGGATGTCCATTAGTGAGTTTAGCCCTTGCTCTGAATACACAAAAATTCAATACGAAGAAAACAGCAGCTTTGTTCTGAGAGCCATCTCATGGATGAGAAGATGGGAGTGGGAAATGTGATCCAGTCCATTTCAAGACAAATTAATTAAGCCTGCATTTGGGTGTAATTTAGAACAGACGAGAATGTTGCCTGGACACCCCACCCAAGAACCCAGGAAGGTGGGGAGTGCTTCCTATACCGGTACTGTGCCAACCCCCTGACCCCAGAGGCTGGCAGCAGCTCCCAGAGAGGCAGATCCCTGTCCCAGCTCCTGCCTGGCCACTGCTCTGAGCTGCAGGGAGCCACCAGCCCGCCCTGCCCAAGCTCACTCAGCTACAAAGCCTTGCTCAGCAGAGCTCTGCCAAGAAGTGGCAGCAGAAGGATTTGCTTCTCTGTGGACCTTCAAAGATTTGTGGCGAGTACTTTTTAGCTGAACTTCCTCTGTGGCAGGTCTTCATCCCGTGCTCTTTATATAGCAGCAATTAGCATATCTGAGAAATCCCCATTCGGCATGTTTTATGGTCTCCTCTCTGTGCTGAGATAGTTCTGTAAGTTATGAGCAGAGATATGCCATAATTCCTAATGTACAACTGTCAGGAAATCACTCACGTAGATTTATTCACTGAACAGTTGGTGAGGAAACCAATTCTGAAAAGGGAGCTGGAAACTTTAATTACACGAGAGAAAAAAATTACTCAAGCACCTCAGACTGGTCAAGAAGCTCCTTTGATGTGCTAAAGACATGACCTGAAATTAATAGATGAATGCACTGTAGTGTTTTGAGTTCAAATGCTGGCTTCTGCCCCAATTTTTATTCTGTATTACTATTGCTGACTTTCTTCAAAGTAATAATAATGTCAAAAAACAACCACAAGCGTTACATCTGCACTCTGGAACCAAACAAAGGAAGATTGAAGACAAAAGACCATCTTCCCTCAAGCAATATCTTCTTGACCAAAGGAAGTTCATGCAATGTAGAATAGAAATATTCCTCCCTGTCAAACCCTGGCCTTGCTACCACTGAATGCAACGGCAAACCCCCTATTAATTTCTAGTGGAGGATGTGCAGTGAATAACTCAGATGGAAGTGGTAAACCATAAGTGACATAATCACTCAGGAACTGTCTCTGCCTCCAGTGACCTAAATGACAGGAAGAAATACAGTGAGAAATAATAATTTGAGTTTAGTAAGAAGCCTTTAGTTATATTTATGTGTTTCTTTCATCTTACAGAAGAGCTTCACGTGTCACTCTGTATGGGGTCAGCTGTGGCACGGGCACCAGAACACAGAACTGGGGGTTTGGCCTCTGCACTTCTGCACTCAGCTCTGACACCAAGGCACCCTGGCTCTGCTCACTCTGGGCCTGTGGCCAGCCACCACTCTGCCCAGCCTTGGTCTGGGAATGGAGTAAGGTGCACGATCCAGGTGCGCCATCCTGTCCTCTAGCAGCCTCTCACATAATTTTCCATCTGATCCCTCCACTGGGACCACCAGCAAGTGGGGCCAAGGGAAGCAGGCCTGTTCTGGCAGCAGCAGCATCACAGAAGGTGTCCCCATCTGCCTTCACCTCAGCTAATCCCTTTTGTAACCAGATTCAAAATATTATTTTCAGAGATGTCATTAATGCTTATTAAGAGCTTTGAAACTCCTGAATGCAATAGATTACAGTAGTAAAAAACACAGAATTTTTTGCTTATTGATAAGAATGCAGCTGGGTATGATCAAAAGCTATATTCCCAATGCATAGGGGAGATGGGGAAAAAAAGGACCTGCTGTGTTTCAGATATCAGCTCTTTGTAGAGGTTGTTCACAGATATTTAGACGCTCTGTTTGAGCATGAGGTTTTGCCTCTTCCACCTCCCACAGAAGCTATGTGTACCCACAAGCCCAAATTTGTGCCTTTTGCAGTACTGCTTATGGGGGCAAAACAGGTAATGCATTTTCCCCCTGAGACAGTGACTTCACATCTGTGAAGGCACTGATGCTCCACTGTCTAAATTTTTCTTCTCATGGGAGAGGATGAGCTTCTTTAGAAATAACCACAACCATGAAGTTTGATTCTTTTTCAGGGGTGTAGTCTGGACGTAGGTCCATTCCTACCTGAGAGCAGAAACTGCATTGGAAGGAAGGCTGTCCTAAGGCTTCCTCATGGGAACAAACACACTACAGAAAAAGTATAACATTTTGGACCCTGCTCAGCCATCTCTAAGCTACTGAAAGATCTTGCATGCAGACCTTATCATAAATTATGATTGCTGCTTATGGCATTTTTCCAACTGTCTCACATTGCACTTGATCCTCCCATGAGGACAAAAATTTAGACCATGACTAACTCCTTTTCGGTGAGTTTCCCAAAGCATAATTTCATTCTTTTCACTTTCCCACACAATTCTTTTCTCAGATTCCTTCACTGTTATAAAGCCCAGTTCATTTTTATGTCCTCTCTATCTATGTATTTTTAACTCTTCCTGCATGCTAAACATTGATGATTTGGTGCAAGGAAGACAATTCATTGTCTGCTAATGGCATTTTCCCAATTGTCGTTCTCACACTGTACTTGGTCCTTCATCCCATGCCTTTTTTCTAGACAGCATACTTCTGCTCTGGACTGCTACTTCCATGAAATCAGAAATTAACCAGCTAATATGCTTTATTGTATCAGATGTCTCTAATAATATGCTTTCTTATATCAGATGTCCCTGAGATAGCAATTAAAATCAGAGAGGGCCTCTTGGAAAATACTTCAGAACTGCCAAATCATGGTCATTTTATACACTTTGTATTAATACTTTGATTGTATTTGTGCTCAATAATCTCACAGCTGTCTTCCCCTTTTCTACTTCAGATCTCAAAGCTTCAGCAGTCACATGAAGTTGTACCTACCTCTGTATTTGACTGTGGTTGTACAACTACATTTAAATAAATGCAATATTTGATTAGCAATAGATTATGCTGCTGGTATTTGAATACTAATAATCTTTAGCATGTGCAAGAAAAAAAAAATCACCTTCAGTATCTTATTTCAAAGAAGCCACGAAGCAGAGAGTCTTCCTTCCCATCTCTCCTTAAACATCTGTTAGTGATAAGAGCTAACAAGAAATGCTCTTGGTTTTCCTTTCTTTCTAGTTACATAAGTTTCCCTTACAGCCATTTGCAGTAAATGCAGAGGAGTATGAATAGCAATTTTTGGTTCTGAGAGAAGATGCTGGTTCTCAATATTCCTGACCTGCTGGCTCACTGGCTTGAATTATTTTTGTATATTTATCTTCTGAATAAAACGTGGTGAAAAGCAACTTCACATCATGCCTTCATTTCTCAGATAGACATGCTGGTGGGAAGGGAAGAAAGTGGGAAATGTATGAGGGAATTTTGGGAAGGAACTTGTCCTAAACCATGTAAGGAGCAGCCTCAGCCTTTCTGGCATGCTGGTTTTGACCCATGAAATAAAAAAGGTACCAAATCTCAGAACATGCAACTGTTATATATGAAATACAATTAAGAGATTTGGAACAACATGAATATATAATGTATGCATTTCTTTACAGATGCATTTTTCTCCAGACAGTCCGGTGCCTGCTTTAATTTGGAAGCTATCCATTTTCATACAAAGTTAACCAAGAGTGACAGGAAATCAGATGCTTACATTATATATCTTTTCTGAACTTGAAAAAAAACCACCCTCCTGTTAATTACTTTTCTAGGAAGCTATTTTGTGATACCACAGGGATAGATCTTCCATATTCATAAGTGGTACAGAAATGAAAACTTTACAACACATAGTGTGAATAAAGTATGTAACATGCAGATATTTAAAAGTATATTTGTCTTCATTTATTGTTATGTGAATAGGTGACTAATAATAAAGAATTTAACTGCTTCTGGCCTGGTTGGATGAATTGACAGTTGCTGGAGATCTGACCTCTTTGACCTTATACATCAAGCGGCACGTATCCATTATTTATTTAGCTGGAATTAACAGTGATCTGTGAAGCTCACTGTATTTTCCTTTAGTTCTCTTTCTCATCAGTCATACCTGACCCCTGCAAGTATGTTCAGTGGTAGCACTTTCATGTCATTCTGATTCATGAAAGACTAGGAAACTACAGAACAAAGAAGTTAAATAATTTTCATGGATTTTTTTTAATTTTTAATTTAAAATATCCTAAACCACCTTTACATCCTACATGATCCCTTACAGATTGTGAAGGTGAAGAGTAGACAGAAGTGCCCTACCTTGCTATAATTATTGGAAAGGAGGATGTGAGCTGGTATTAACACAAGTACTCTGCAGAAGCAGCAAGGGCTTGGACTCCTCACCTGACTGCACACCGACAGAACACTCCAGTGCTGTGCAGTGGGAGGTCTGGGAAACAGAGTCCATCTAAGTATTTCACTGGTAATCTGAACTCCACAGCAAGCCCACCCTTGCTCTCCCTCTGTACCTCGACCCTCTCTTTTGTTAAAGAAGCCCTGAAACAGATGGGGAGAAGATGCTCGGCCAAAACTCCGCATGGAGGACAGTTTCTTGTGCTGGTGGGAGCGCCGTGCTGGAGCACGCAGCTCCTGCAACCACATCCAGAAGAGTTGCTTTCTCCAGCTGCTGAATACCTTACAGGCCTGGGAGCAATCCATGCTAATGGGGCCAGAGGTGGAAAAGTGATAGCAATACCGTGTATCTTTTCAGGCACATTTTACAAAGAACATCTATTAGACTACTTTGTTTCTGGTCAGGACGACTTTTATTACACGCAGTTATCATCATAAGCACTACAATGGATTAAAAAAAATCAGACAAAATGTGCAATTAAAATCTGGGGTTTGTAATTCCAGAAATCTTATTTCCTTCATCAATAACTTTAGTGCTTACCACAGGGAACTAAAGAAGCAATTAAACATGGTTGTGGACATTTTTATGCATGCACTCTTGTATCAGCTCCAGAGCTGATTCATAAACCAAGCCATCCACTCAAGGGGGGGCGGGGAGGGGCGGTTTAAAACTAAAAGGCAAGACAAAGTTTCTCACAATTAATCATATTCTTACATCCACTGAGCTTTCCTAACTCCAAAAGTGGCTACTTTTCCAACTTCAGAAAAGATGGAAAGACCAGTTTTATCAAAGGGAAGATCTGACTTATGAGAGACCCGAATTAACTGCTCAAAAACGTTTTCAATAATTAGAAAACAACAATCTCAGGAAAAACTTGCAAAAAACCCAGGTGCAAACATTAAGGAAAATCCTTGAAAATTGTAAATTTACATCTAATTTCAAGGTATTTTTCTCTGATCATAGTCATCCTACCAATGAAAAACAGTGAGGAACAAGTGATTCACCATAGCAACAAACACACACAGCACATACCATATGGTAATCAATCCATACAGAAAACTTTAGAGGTTATTATTCTATTAAATTCTTAATTTTCAAAAACCTATAGATAAGTTCAGCTAGTGCTGTCCCAGGAAGAAAATGATATTGACAATTAATTCAAAAGAGAAAGGAACTTGTTTCACTGAGGGTAGAAACAGTAAATGTAGGGAGCTCTAAAAGTAAAGTAGAGGTGTCTAAATAGCATTTCCATTCTACAAGGGCTGTCATGGAAGAATAACCAGAGAGATTAGGCCCACTGTGTTCACTGAAGCTGCCCTCACACACAGTTGTTGTGTGCCTTGGAGACTGCAGAAGGTGAGAAAGGCAAAGCCTTGTGTCATGATTTGAAAACTGTACAAATAGAAAAAAACCTTTCACATTGTGGTCTCCACTGTGTTCCTTAAGAGCATTTCCAATACCGCTCTATTTAATACACTCTTTCTTCACAGTCCTACTCTGTTGAACTCTGCTACATAAATACAGGCAGTAACACACAGCCCTCCCACAGACACACTTGAAGGTCCTGAGTAACTCACCACTAGCAGGGATCTCTGCACCACACTGCTCTTGCTGTGCAGTTCTTCCTGTTTAACGTGGGAAAACATTCTTTATTCGTGGGGAAGGTCAGTGCTACCATTACAGGGATGAATTGATCTGTGTCTCCTTGTAAATGCAGCATGAACATCTGGGAAAGAAAACATCTACAACTGCCTCATCCTCACAAGTACTCAAGTGCTGTGATTGCTAACTGGCTTCCCAAGCACTGCAATTCTTCACTGAAGTCAATAAATGGTAGAGGAGTATCAACACACTTAATTCTGTGCTTATGTCTCCAGCCTCTTTGGGCGCATCCTGAAATGGTGCCGGAAGAAGTCTGGACCCTGTTGCTAATGCATTCAATCTCTCCCTCGCTTTTCATCTAAAAGAATCTTTGACTGCGCTTTTATTTCCATTTCTGCCTTTCTGGGCCAGAATTAAACAGCCTGGGATGTAAAGAAGAACAACCTGAATTCTACTCTTAGTCCTGCAACACTTCAACAGGCTCCACCGCAGCCAGGGGGATGTGGGGTTGCACCTGTGAGGAAAAGCACTTACTCAGATCTCCTCTAAACACTCTTCCTTCCTCATGAGATACTGTTTCCCCTCTACTGTCCTACAGATCCAGCTATGTGGGATTTCCAGATGAAGCATGAGCTATATTCCCTATTTAGTTTTCACGGGACCTTTTGTTCTCAAATGAAATGTAACAGCGCACGAATTGCGTCTTCAGTTTTAAACTGGGATGGAACTGCTTATTATAGATGCATCTTCTTCAAAGAGACAGTTTTTTACCAAATTATCAACATTGAGGCTAAATTGTAGTTTTCTCAGACAGAGGAAAGAGTTATGGGGTGTTTTTGCTTTCCATTAATATGTGGGGATAGAGCTGATAGGCAAAAAAGAGATTGCAAATTCAAAGGACATTTGCTAGAGTGTGTGCCAGATGCTGATGGCTATATATAGCCACTCAAAGGAGAGTGACTGCAGGAATTTGCCTGAGTAAGAACAGGGCAAAAATTAAAAAAAAAAAAAATTAAGAAAAAAAAAAAGAGGAAAACCAAAAAACAACCCCAAACCCAACCTTTAATCTATGGTGCATTAGGTCTGCTGCAGAAGTTGTATAAGTACTCCGTGAAGTGAATAAGAAAGAGTATGTCCTCATGATGACCTTACCTACATTTCACATAAATGTGTTTCCAAATTTAACAAAACCAAATCTTCCTTTTTACCATTAGAGTCATAGTCATTCTTGAATACTACCTTTATGTCTTTGCTCCATAACCCTTAAGAGAAGTAAGCAAAGGACAATAGATAAGGCTTCTTCAGTGTAATAAAAAAGCAGCATGCAGCCTATGAGATGAAATTCAAAAACAGAACTTGGATATAAAGAACATGATTTGCCACCCTATGTTTTTCTTATTGTTTCACTCAAGAACATTTTAGTAAAGAGAGGCATTTGATTTCCCTGCCTCTTTTCCTCTGTACCCTGGTATCAAATTTTTCTTCCCTTTTATCCAATACAGTGGGATTTTACCTACAGCAATATAATTTCTAAGTAGTTCAAAATGTGAAATACCAGCACTTGAGTTGACGAGCTATCATTTCTACAGAGCAGTATGGTAATTTTGGAATGGCCAGGAGGTTGGGTATGGATTCTAGTTAACACTGATGAACCTGGCTACTAAAGATTTAATTCCCAAATGAGTAAATGCTACCTTTCTACACACAGGTCTATCCAAATTATTCTCATTAAAACAATTTTAAAAATTTATAAGCTTCAGTCTGTGTCAAGTCTATTGAAGACTTTCCAAAACTGATTAAAAATATAAAATGAGTTATTGAACTGCATTAAAAATCAACCTTTTCCATGTATTGAAAAATAATGGTCTATAATTCGTATTCAAGAGATCTTATTTCAAGTGAATAATAATTGTACTGCAGCCAGCTCTGTGCCCTGTTTCTCTGAAAACCTCATGGAATGTACAGAAGAGGGTTTTGTATCCTGCTGATCACACACAGACACAGACACACAGACACACAGACACACAGACACACAGACACACACACTTTCTGTGACACTGCTGCTTATCCTCCAGTCCTTACAGGGAAGCTTAACTTTGTTTCATTACGTGATTATTTTTCCACTGATGGTTCTTTCAAGCTGGTGAACACAAATGGAAGTGCACAGGTATCACAGAATGGTTTGGGTTTGAATGGGTGTTAAAGATAATCTAACTTCAACCCCAGTACCGTAGGCAGGGGCACCTTCCACTCGACCACATTGCTCAAAGCCCCATCCAACCTGGCCTTGAACACTTCCAGAGATGGGGCATCCACAGCTCCTCTGGGCAACCCTTTCTAGTGTTTCACCACCCTCAGAGTAAAGAATTTCTTCCTAATATCTAATCTGAACCTACCCTCTTTCAGCTTCAAGTCATTACCTCTAGTCCCATAACTACATGCCCTTGTAAAAACTCCCTCCCCAGCTTTCTTGCAGCTCCCTTTAGGTCCTGGTGCCATAAGGTCTCCCTGGAGTCTTCCCTTCTCCAGGCTGAACAACCCCAACCCTCCCAGCCTGCCTTCATGGGACAGATGCTCCAGCCTCTGCTCAGCTCAGTGTCCCTCCTCGGGACTTGCTCCAGCAGGTCCACATCCTTCGTGGGCTGGAGCCCCAGAACTCGTGTTAGATAAACTGATGAGACTCTGGCAAGGGGAACTACTGAGTAAGGGGAGGGATAGCCTCAGCAGCAATACAGGCTGGCTGCTAACCAGAGGGACATGAGCCCTTCAGCAAAGGACCCAGGGGTTCTGGTGGACACCAAGCTGCCCAGAGCCAGGACGGGCTCACGGCGCTTCCTACACAAACCCTAGAGCACAGTGACTGCCCTGCCCAGCCCTTCTCAGCCACACACCTTTGCTTTTAGCAGACACAGAGCTTCATTTCACTACCAGCACTTCAGATACCCTACCCCAAGCCCCCTACCCCTCTCCTTCTTTCCTGGCTGATCCTAAACAGCTTTCTGCCACTCTCACTTCTGTTTCCATGCAGCTTCCAGGCACTGCTGTAGCCTCCTTGTCATCCTGCTTTCCCTCACAGTCATCCTGTATGACATGTCTCTGGGGATACTAGGTCTGTCCTGGCCAACACCTTTAGCCTCACTCTGAACAACAGAGGCATCATTTTGCCTGCAAACATTCACAGGACCATGGCAGCTTTTGTGCTGCAAGCAGCTTAAAACTTCTGGCCCTGAGGGGATGGCAAACATTTGATGTAAAGAGAAAATTTATGAGTTTCATAGCAGAAGTTTTTTAAAAGGATGGGAATTCTTACACAATTCTACTAGAAGATTTATGATACAAATAATGGGAATGGAAAAACATTTTGAAATTAGAAGAAGTCCAACTGAAAATCAAAGAGCGGGTGGATTAGGCAACATTGAATAAAAAACTTTCAGTCTTGGTCAATATTTCTCCCTGTAGCAATACCAGTGGGTTACAAGTTTCAGCTTCTGCCGCTTGGGATGGAAAAAGTTAGAACAAAGAAAATATCAGGATAAATGAAAAATAGCTGGTCCGTTGTCTTTCACTGATTTTTCAGATCTAAACATTGTCTTTCATTAGCTCCAGTTCCAAACCCCAACACCCATAGTACCTACTATTTTTCTTCTTAGAAATTTGTCCATCAATTTTCATAAAAATCTTTTTTAAACCACCAGACACTGCTTTTAGTCCACTTCCTTCAACTTGAGTTGAATGTTTATATTCTGTTATCAAATACTGTTTTATTAACGCTGCATCACATAAAATCTGCGAGAAATTGGTGAATATTTAATAGGTAACCTGCAGTCCACTCTCTCCTACTATACATTGCCATCAGTATCTAAACAAGCTAGTTTAAAGTGATCTCAGCTATGTCTTCTCATTTCAAAACTGCAGTATAAACTTATGCTTATGCAGCAGCATGGATTACATACAACAAATTACATCTTTCTTTCCGGAGGTAGGCGAATTTGGAATGCAGAGGTAAATCCTGAGTTTCAGATGAACAAATGATACTAGTCCTTAGAGTATTGCATACATGTAAAGGGGGAAAATTTGAAAGAGTCAGATAATTGCCACAGGCATCTTAATTCTAACAACGCCTCCCACTTGCAGATAGAAGCACAAGTCTGAAAGGGGTAATAACAGCTAAATGGATATTACTATCTGCCGTTACCTGATCTATCTGCACAATTACAGCACTTTGTGAATGTAAATTTGCTTATAAGATCTAGCTTAAGAGCCTAAAACAACCCCTTTTCAGGAACAACATATCACCTACATGTTGTTTGGAACTGATGGAACTTTCACTTAGAGAAAAATCACAGAAATAATTGCTTCCAGAGAGATTTCTTTCCCAAACCAAACCCAAGGGGAATACAAGAGTCAACTCCATTTCTGAAAAGCAGGCATTAAGAGGCCAGAGAACTCCACCAAAATTAGATTTTTCCTCTCCTTTAACAATGCCAGAAACAAAATTTTAAGACTTAAAACATCTCAAGACTCACCACAGCTGTCAAAAAAGAATAAACAATCATTGCCTCTTCTCTGAGAAAGTCACAGTGATTCAGTGAAATAGAGTCCTATGGTCCTATAAATACTATAAATTGCTGAATTCATGGGAGATCTATCAGTTTTCACAAGAGGATGATGTGACCATCTTTGTATTGGCATACAGGCCTTTGAACACACCCTTCAATAAAAAGTCACCCTTTATTCTGCCAAAACGAATCACTTCCTTCCCAACAAAACAGACCAAATAGTCAAAAAACAGATAATCACCGTCAAAGTGGTAAAGCAAAGTGTCCTCCTGGCATAAAAGGAATGTGAAATAAATGAATATACAGTAAGTCCAAGCAGCCATATTTTATTGCTGATAAATAAATGTTGTCTAAAAGCTTTTCAGACACGTTCTCATACTTGTAGCATAGCCAGGTGTATTGGGTCAACCCACTACACCAGGTTTCTACAGATGGAAATTCTTTAAGAAGGAAACCTCAGTCTTCTCATAAATTGGCTTGAAGCACAAACAGATAATATTAACTAAAAGGAGAGTCTCATTGCTCTATTCTCATCTATTCCACAGATTTCATATTGCGTAAGTAATTTATTTAGACTGTGAAACTACTTTGACATTGAGGATGGCAGAGCTATTTCTGGTCACATTCACTTCATTTAATCTTTGCCAAAGAGAAAGAAATCAATGAAATATGAACAGCAAGAAGCAATACACCTGCCAAAAAAAAAAATCCAGGTTTTATAAATGAGCACTGTGGAAAGAGTCAGTGAAATAATATATACTACTAGAAAATGTGCCATTGTAGGAAGTGTTTTGGTTGAGCATTTTGCTGTTGAGATACCTTTAAATTACTGTGAGGCTGCTATTCACAATATACTATATCAATGTCACTAAAAATATCAACATGCAAACCAATGTTAAAAACGTTTAAAGAGACAGGTGCAATAAGACATCATCCATCCATCCATCCATCCACCTGTGGGGGTATGTCATAAGAAATATGAAAACACTTACTTCTTCTTGCTTAGGAATGCTGAACTTGGTGATCTTTGACTTGGTCCTGGCCGAATCAGGCTTGCTGGAAGGCACTCCCCGATATGACTTGGTTGTCTCTGCTGGTAACTTCAGCTTTGGAGACTCATCTGGAGCCTGGTCCTGACCGTCCATTGGCCTTACATAAGCTGTTGGCTTCTGCTGACCCAGACTGGGCTTTGAAGCAAGAGAGGGTGGGAAGTTTTGGACGCAGTGTCCCCCACCATGCTTTGCTGGCCTCTCTTGGACTTTGGTTCCTCCTTCTGAGCTACAACTGAGCTTCGCTGGCTGCTGGACTCTGTTGGTGTTGTCTCCTAATGTGGCCCTCAGCGAGCTCTGCTGGGCAGTATTGGAGGAGGAGGAGGAAGAGGAGGTGGAGGAGGAAGAGGAGGAAGAGGAGGAGGAAGAGGAGGAGGTGGGACTCGGTGCATAGTGTTTTAGTTTCTCCAAACTGGATTTTTGGCTCGCCAGTTTGAAGTCACCCTTGTGTGACTCCAGCGACCGGTGTCCGTGTTTGCTTGCTCTCTGCTGGCCATCTGAAGCAGCATTATGCCCAGCCTTCTGCCAGCCCATCGTGGTACTTTTGCTCTGCTGGGCAGCTAGGGATGCTGGTGTGGAAGAAGTAGAGCTGGAAATAGGAGGAGGAGGTGGTGCTCTCGAGTCTGCGATAAGATGTTCATCAGCCTTGGGGAGAGATGTCTGAGGAACCCCAGGTTTTGGAACCCCAACGAGATGGCTCTGGTTGGACCGGTCAGTTAACAAGTCTTTCATCTCATCATAGTTGCCCAAAGTATTCTGGATGCGATTGGAAAGCTCATCCCCCTTGTTAGTCTGCAAAACAAAAATCGAGTGTTCTGCTACAGTCGACATAAGAAAAACAAAATTCCCTGCATGCTTCTGCTGAAATCCTTACTGCAGTGAGACTGCCTTATTCAGCAGCAGCGTTGAGGGATGAAATCGAAAATCCTTATTGTCTCTGAAGACACTTGTCAACATCTTAAATCTACCCTGAACTGGAAAAGCTATAAAGGGCCTTAGAGTATATAAAAAAAGAAATCTATCACAGATATCATGCTGTAGTTAAAGTATATTACCTGGAAACTGGAAAATTTATTATTGCAACTGCACAGAATGGTTTGGATTAAATCTGACCATGATAAAACTTTTCCTGTAGCCCTATGCAAGCTCTCCTTCAGTCATGAATGAAAACACTGCATTCCCAATTTCTTCCTCTGCCTGCCTAAGTTTTCATAACCATCTGGGAAGCCACACAACATCCCATGCAAGCGCTGAATGAATTTGTCAGTCTAAGCCAGCCAAATGCTCTGAGGTGACTTGAAAACAGCTTGTGGGAAATGAGAAAAGTACAGATTATGTCCCTTCTTTAAAAATGCTCTGACAGGGTGCTCATTCCAGGGCATTCTCCTCTTGTAAAAAAATAAAAAAGGTGAACAGAACCCTTGCCAAATTCTTCACATTTCTCAGTGCTTGCTGCGCATAGCAGGGGAATACAGCCACCCTTCCTCCCCTTCAAGATTAATTATTGTCTTTAAAATGATCCATTTACTTCCTGACTGAAAAGGCAGAAGCTTCACAAAGAAATAAAACAAGCAAACAAAACATACTGGAAAAGATTGAAAATTCTTGCTTTAAAAAGGCACTGTAAGCAAAAGGGTATATCATTAGCATTTTTACAGCAGAGATTTTTTGAACCCTGCCAAGATCCAGGCATGTGATATTCTTTGCTTTACGTTTTCAGAGGAAGACAGTAACGAGGCAGTAGAGTTCTCCTTTCTCTCTTCCAGACATGGAGTTTGAATGGGAAAACCCCTATTGGTTTCAGAAGGCCAAGCTTTCATCTCAAGACTCTCTGTTTTAGAGGAAAACAGAAAGAAGGAGAAAGAAGGGAGTAAAGGAAGTGGAGAAGATCCTCTTAAAGCTACATTTAAAAACACGAAAAATGTAGAAACCACATCAGTTACTCTGGAAAACTGGGGGTATGGAAGGGAAGGTGTTCAAGGGAAACTCCCCAGTTTTGAATCTTTTATTTTTAGGGTTTCCTAGTAGAAAACCTGAACCCAGGCAAAAATGCACAGTAAATAAGTGCTGTGCTTGCCACATGCAAACTTTTAGAAGTCTACAGTGGAAGCATTCTTATGTCTAACAGTAGAAGCAGTCCTGTTTTGCTTCAAACTTTTCTCCTCAAATTTCAAGGACACTACCTTGTACCTGTAAAATGCATTACACCTAGCTTTCTGGTATGTTTTTGTTACTATGCTATCAGAGCTAAACAGATATATCAGTAGTATATACTGAAGGGGAGGTAGGAAGGGAAGGACATGAAAGTCTCGCATCTGAAACACTGCATTGGAAACTTGGAGTAAGATGGCTCAAGGTTCAACCACTACAGCCTGATCTCCCCTCTGCAGATGAGGCTGTTACTGTTACAGACATAATAACCTCCTATGGAAAAAAATTTGAAGGACTGACTCACAGATGGCAAGTCACTTTAAGAAAGGGTGCTCTTTCACTTAACAGGAATAACATCAATGTCCTATAGAACAGGAAACTATTAATGAGGCTAAAGATGTGGGAAGCATCACATACACCTAAAAAAAAGAAGGTTGGAGATATCCTCACGTGTCTCCTGAAGTCAATTAAATAACTTCTACACTTGGACATCTCCTTGACCAGCAGAACTGTGTGCCAGGATGCAAAGAAAACTTTGCTTTTACCCAGTGCATCTCTTTATGCTTCACTGGATCCTCCACCTTGTAGAGAAGTATTTTTTCAGCTTCCCTCTGTGGTGGGAAATCTGCTGTTGGGCTGGTATTCATTATTATTCAGCCAGAGTGTATGTGAGGTTTCTTTCCTTGTCAGGAGCATGGCAACAATGACCACCAAATGGAATGGGGCTCCTGGCACCCACAAGTCTCCCACAGTGCAGACATCCCGTGAGGACAGCTCTCCACCCATCTGCCTCTAGCTCCATGAACGTAAACAAATTTGTGTGCAGGTTTTGCCCCTAAGAAGTCCAGCTTCCCTAGGTCTGTTTTTTATGATGGCTGCTCTGGGGATGGAAAGAGAACAAAAGCCTAATTGCAGATTGTCTGTAGACTATCAACAGCTCAGAGAAGTAATTGGGTTGTCTTCTACATGGATGTGATGTGAAGGTCACAAGCAGACATCTTGTACTGAGAGATTCCAGATAACCACAAGAATAACTGCAGCAAACTGGTATCGTGGCATGTGCTGACAACTGGTCTGTGCTGTTTATTCCTTCAGGATGCACTGGGGACAGCTTCAGTTGAGATTTTGTGTTGAGCTGATCTCATACAGGAGAGTTCACCTACATCCTCTTGGGAACATGGTGGGATCTGAGATAACTTGTTATGAGCTTTAGATTGTCCTATTATCTTCTCTGAAATATTGCTGGCCTTATTTAAGCATTCCCACAGGGAAAATATGGTCACAAAATGGGTAAGTAGGAAAAGCATTCTGTGCAAACATGTCTAACTCACAGTGCTCTGATGTTCTTCTGCAATGCAAGACAAATCCAAGCATTTGAAGAGGGCAACATATAACACTTCTAAAAAGAAACCTGATGGCTGCATAGAAGGCCAGCAGATTTTTTTTTCTTCACTAAAAATACTTACATAGTTAATGGGGCAAGGTGTTCTGTCCAGAAAATATCTAGAACTAATTTCCTACTTTTTCATTCCCCTGTAAAAGAAATTTTATGTAAAAGATACTGGATTTCCTGTAATCCTTCATAGAGGGTTGCTATGGATACTTTGAACAGGATAAGGGGCAACCTGAAGAGTCAGGATTTTTGAGAAAATTTGATGTTACAGGAGTAGTTATACATGTCAAGGTGAGAGAGGACATAAGATTTAGGAGATTTCCAGCCTGCCTTTGATTTTCAGATATGGTCTTCTGAATAGCATATCCTTTGACTTTAGCTCATGTTTCTCAAGCTGTGCAGAGGAATACTGAATTTAATCAGATCTTGCAGTGAATGTCTGCTATAACTTCATTCCCCTCTGGAAACCCCTAAGAGGTGAACATGATCTTTAAAGGGAGTACAAGTGGGTTTAAGTTTTGCTTTTGCAGAAAGGTTTCCTCTTTTGCAGTTAGGCTCTCTCCACAGTAAGATCAAAAAGCCACATCTCTTTCTCCCTGCACTCAAGGTTCACAAATGCTTGGCTTAGTTCAGAGAACCCAATGGTCCACTGCCAGTGTATACTTGACATTCAGAGTATGCCACTGATAGAAGTTTTGATGTCCAATATTATCAGAAGGATTGATCACCCCAAGCAACTCTGCCATACCAACATAGCTGTGAGTTATACTACTGTCCTGGGCTTTGCCTTTCCCCAAGTCTCCTTGACAAAGTTAGCTGTAGGATGTATTTCTTCAGCACCCTCTTTACACATTTGTTCAAAATGGGACATAGTGTTTAAAGGTAAGAAGCAGGAATGGAGCCATTATTCTGCTTGCCTCATAGGATTATCCACTCAGTGTCCTCTCTGCTTCTAGAGATGGCAGTGATTTTTCATCCACTCCTATTAAAGCTGATGGAATTTTACTGTGGTTGCACAGAGGTGCCTTCTGGCATCCTAACTCAGAAACTGCTGCTGTGTCCATGCCACATCATGACAGTCAGCACATCAGCACAGAAGTAATAATCGAAGTTTGTAAGTGATTTGAGCTTCAGTATCACCAACTTGAGGCACCACAGACAAAACAGTACTGGGGACACAGCAAAAGGCCAGGTCCTTTTTGTGTGTGGTCTGTTTGACTGGACCAAATGGAAAATCATTAAGTCATCACTGCAGCACAGCCCTCAAGAAATGCCAAGACACAGCTGACTTATGCTTTCCAGGCTTTCTTCCATGGATTCGCCCTTGACTGGTCTCACGGTAGACATTTTCAAGTAGGTCATTGAGGAGTTCAAGACATTTGACATGGTTTCTAAATGCCTGTGTAATGAATCTGAAATCCGGGCAGCTGGAGGTCATCTTCAAGGCAGACAGAGCTGTGTTCCTTCAAGGGACATGGTTTAAAGTGGTAGATCTTTCTTTTTTATTAGGGACTAAATACAAGCAACAATCTAAAGAAGAGCAAGCTAAAAGCTGACCCTGGAGCACAAGAATTAAAACGCAAGCATGGAAGTCAAAGCAGAAGCCAGGTGCCAGGTTCCAGGTAGGTCTCCTGGAAAGAGGCACTAAAGCACCCTAAGCATCAAGGGCAAGTGATGCTGTATGGAGGGAAAGGCTTCACAATGTGGCAGCTGTGAAAGTAACTTGGACATTTCTGGAAAGGCACAGCAGAAAATACATGATGATGGTTTGATACATACATGCAGTCATTGGGTGAATTGAGGGAGATCATGGGACGCTGCTCTCTGGTCCTGTTCACCATTTTCAAGCTTCTGCAGAGCGTAAAAGGCCCTGCTTGACCTTCTGATGGGGAGTGATGAAAGATAGTTGTGCCTCATCAAACTGGTGTTACCGTGAGGAACAACACAGGGAGTGGAGACTCCTAAGCTACTTCTGCCTTTGGTGGAGGAAAAGCATGTACAGCAGACAAATTTTCTTATTATCGCGGTAATTCTTATAGGGAAAAAAAAGGTATTTCAATAACCTTGGCCAGGGCACAATGTTTGCAGTACTGCTTGACCTTCACACACTAGTCTTACACAATTGTTTTCTTCTAAGTATTGCAAAACAGGATACTTGCACCTTCACCTCCTAATTTTAATTCCATCTCAAATATTGCTGGGATATTTCTAGTTTATTTCACTCTTGTGTGCTGCTAAAGACTAGAAAAAGCTTTCTACACATACATAAATATAAATATATATAAAATACAACTTTCAGGGAATCATGCATGTTCTCCATGAATTTTGGGAAGCTGGCACTCATGGGAGGGTGATGAAACCTGGACAGCGTCTTCTGCAGGCTACATTTTTGTACTGTGGAATAAATAAATAAACAAAGATTCGCCCAGCTGGGAAGCATCTACCTTGTAGGGTTCACTGAAGAGGGAATAGCTCATGTTAAACACGCCATTGTCCTGCTGGGCCTCCTGGTTTCTCCTTTCCCACTCCTTCCTTCGCAGCACGTTTCTATCTGGCTCATAGACACTGGAGTTAGAGAAAAAAGAAAAAAGAGAAATAGTTTTTTAAGAGTTAAAAATTAGAGGGCAACATATAAACCAGTTTTGCAGACAGATGGCAAAAATAAGCACAAACATGAATCAGATGAACGCCAGTTCAAGTAGGCTGGGGAGGTTCAGGTCTCTGGGAATGCTGGTGCTTTCTTCACACAGAGAATAGATAATTAAATTCTTACAGAAAAATAAAAAAGGAATCACATGGCAGGATCTAGTCTGTACAGGACTTCTCCGCTTGAAACGTGACAAAGGAAATATCTAAGCAACTTTGACAAAGACTAGAAGTTCTCTTAAGGCAGATGGTAATTACAGCTGTGAGTAAATAGAAATTATGAACATGTTCCCACTTATGACATATCCTCTGAGTGTTGTGTGAAAATGCTCCTTTTTTCACACGGCTGTGTTTCTGTAGAGATTCTTTCATTAACTAGCTCCCTAAAGAGCTGTTAAAACTATATGCTGTAGTGGTTTCCACAGTTAGGTTGCTTCTTCTGATCTCTGCTAATCAGCCAAGTCGTGAAACTACTACTGAAACAATTCCTCTTTCTGATGGATTTGACACTATCACAACCACAGAACATGAATAAATGAACAGTGGCACAACAGCGTATGTATGGCTAGTAGAGTGTAGCTGGAGAGAGAATAAAACCACTGCATTACACAACAGCATTAATTTTTAGAAATTAACAACTTTAGCTCCAATATAGACATTCAGAATAATAATTGTTTTTTTTTTTTTTTTTTTATTTTCAGAATTCTAGTTAAATACATGACAACATAAACCAGATAATTCTTATTCTGAATTTCTACAGAACAACACTCCTTTCAGGTTTACACATTTCAGCTTATTATGTTTTATTCTCCTCATAAAGGAAGCCAACACGTCTAACAAAGTTAACATGCTATTTCAGGACAATGTGACAAGTATGCTTCCTATTTTGCTTAGCTCAGCTAATGTTTTTCCTCTGACAGAGTAAATCTGTAAAGTAGGAATATATATTAATGTTGTGTAAGTGCACCATGTGTTAATAAGATTAACGTTGTCTTGCTAACCAGCTTCCCAGTTAGCAAAACATATGTTGCATTGGCTACCCACGTGATGCTACCTAGTATGCCTCAGGCAAGGCAGCCAAAAGGCCAACAGCTATCTGATTCTAATTCGGGACTTGAGAGAGCTGAAAATACACAGGATATGTTAGATGCTATTAATACCTAAGAACAATGCCTCAACAGTCACTAAATGAACAGAAACTCTTTTGTTTTCTTGTTGATGCTGCTAACTCTTACAGGACTGCAGAGCAGCCTTCTGATGGCTCTGAGGGCAGATGCCGGGGGCTCAGCTCTCAAACACAGGGGCTTGTTGTGAAACACAGGGTTTCAGCACAGCAGGCTGGAGACAGCTTCCAAACACCACCTTGCTTACAACCACTTACAGGTGGTTGAGAGTTTTTGGGTTTTTATCCCATACTTTTCATGAGCAATGCGTGTTATTCACTCCAACACCCTCTCCTTGAAAAGCCGCGTAATGAGGGGACCATCATAGGGATGGAGTTTTGGGCTTGGAAAATGCCTTCTTCCAGTAAGAAGGGGATGGTAAAGGCCTCCCCATGGGCCCCTGGGAGTGAGAACTCCTCCTGCACATGCTGCACATGCTGCTGAGACCAGAGGCAGAGCAGTTGTCATTGACTGCTGTGAGAGCAGAGGTCTTCAGTTCATTGTGCCATCAAGCCTACTCCCATCAGGTGAGTCAGTTAACAACCACCTGTGTCTAAACCAGACTTTCTGCCATGCTTAATAGCTGTTCTTAGGCTGGCTTTTCTTGGAGTTTTAAGAGATCAGGTTATAACTTCATTGTCTGCTACATGTCCCCATCCAGAATTTCTTGACTCTTTGAGATGCTTTGCATTTGCATTTGCCTTGCATTTTCACTCTAGCCTGCAGCCAAATAGAGATGGGCAGCTTCCCTGAGATTAATTACAATACTGGTCTCTACCCAATTTCTAGGAAGTAAATAAGTGCAACATTCTTCACTAGTCCTCATACAAATTTAAAAATTTACTGGTGTGGTAGTCCTAAAGTGGAAGAACATTTTTATCCCTTTATTGGACAGAGATACATTTGATGAAGCCATACAAGTCATGAGGTCTCTGAACCCCCCTCTCAAATGAATTCACTGCTGGCAATGCAATGCACAACCTGTAGTAATTCAGAATGATTATGCAAATGTCAGACCGTGTGACAATGCCTAATATGCCATCTACAAGCAGTAAGTTAGGAAGAGCTACAAGTTGAGAGTCGTGTTCCTTTGGTAATACCAGATGGTAAAATGTCTAGCATTTGTGAAGCTGCTCCTTATTTGCATGAACATTGCAGCAATCACATTTCCTTGAACGTATGTCACCAAATGTATTTATTTGTTTTGGTTCAAGGAGAATACTGCCAACTGCTATAATTGTCTTTATTGCAAACACTTCAGTTAATGGAAAATGATTCTTTTTAATAGATTTCTTCTTCATTTTTTTTAAATTTGCAATTTAAAACAATCCTAGAGGTACCTTTTAATGGTTTAATCTGTGTCTTGTTTCAATAGCTAAGCCATGAAGAACAAGCTCATGAAAACCTCATGACTTTTCCCTCATCGGGGCATGTCTGCATACGTGAGTGATATATGCATATCTATGTGTAGTATGCATGCTCACTTTTGAAGACTTGGAGCCAAAGAACATGCAAACACTCACCACTCAAAAGTCAGTGTCATTTCTATTTGTTTCATACAGGTCAAATTCCAAAAGGTGAATTCAAACAGCTTTTAAATGGTATACTGTTATTTTTAAAATGTTGCATCTGTTTCTAATTCATGCTTAAAGGACACGAACCAGAACGTGAGCAACAAGTCAAACTCTTGCAAAAGTTATGTATGAATAAACGTTGTTTTATAGAAATTAAATTATCTCAAATCTGGCACACTGCTTTTTTGATTTATCTCAGCCCTAAGATCTGCCAAGACACACGCTGGATACACCAATGAATTGTTCCTAAACGCCAGTGTCTCACGCTCAAAGAGCTTTCAGCACACCGCCACCACCCCGGCCACAGCACCCCTACCTCCTCTGCTTCTTCCAGGACACACAGAATAATTTCACTCCCAGATATTTGCCAGAGCAGATTTCCATGGATTGCTAAACGTCTCAGAGTAGGTATGTTTAATGAATTTTGATCTGCTGTGATGCATTTTGGCAGATTACCTGGATGGTCCCTGGGCTCTGGCCATGCCCACGGTGAGCGTGGCTCCCTGTGAGACCAGCCTGCAGAGGGGAGCCCAGGTGTGCTGGTTCCTGGTGTGAGGGTGCTCGTGGCACCAGCCTCCCCACAGAAGCACTCACAGCTCTCTTCATGCTACTCCTGCCATCAGAAGGAACCCTTTCCTTTAGTCCTTAATTAGAAATAGACAGAGATGGCTCAGGGGACAGCCTAGGAGCAGAGCAATAATTTTACCTGAAAAACCTGGGGCTGGATTTAATCTCCTACAAAGTCCAAAGAGTTATGTTGTCTCAGGCTAGGCTGAAAGAAATCACATAAAAAGCTTAAGTTTTAGGTATTGAAAAATCTCCTTTTCTTTCCTCTTTCTTTTTAAGTACTCTATTCCTGACTTGCTCAGATATCACTTTTTGAAGCAACTCAAATAAAAGGTCTCATCTCCGTGATGAACAAGGTGGCAACAGTGCACCAACATATCCTCCTGTCCTTCAGTTTGGGAACACCCAAATTTGCATTCAGAGGAAGATGTCCTTTCCCACAAACGAAGCACTGCACCTTCACAGAGGAATTACATGGTGTGCATTAACGATGCTGCTTGACCTTTTCAGAAACCACAAAACTGCTGCATCACGAAGGGGAGATTCTGGAAGGGTACTGTTATTCTGGTACACCATCCTCCTAACAGCTGGCATCTTTGAGGCTCTTAAAGACACAGGTAGGTAAAATGAGGGTGAGATTGCTGGTACTGCCCTTTCTTGGCATCAGTTTATTTTCTGGGAAAGGAGGGGGGCTGTGACCCAGCCAGCTGTACCAGCACGACAGAGTAAGGTGTTACCACATGTGTACAGAGACCTGGCCACGGTTTCTGAACTTATCATTGGCAGCACCCTGCAATCTTGCCTTTGCCTTTCCAGACCTTCCAATATGATTTTCCAGTCCAAAGACTTAGTTCATTATTCTGTGAATTGTGAGGGCTTTGCCACACCCATATATATTCACATCTTCCTTCTACCTCCCCCTTCACATAAATACTGCGATATAAATTTAGCAGGAGTAGCTTGTTTGTTTGCAGTTAATGTTTATCCAGGAGGCTGATCTCCTTCACCTTGGCAGCTACCTGTGGCACTTAGCACAAAACATGCAGAACCTGAAGCCTAGACATATTAATTACAAAAGCAGAGCTGATGCTTCATGCTAACAGGCAGCTATTTCTTAAACTGTCAAACCCAGAGTTCCTGTGGGTTCCTGGCAGTCCTTTGCTAGGGAAGGCCTAGTTCATAGGGCTGAGCTTCTTTCCCAAATTTTGTCAACCTCCCCACTTATTCTTAAACTGACCCTTCTTTTTCCATCAGGAAATGAAAATGCTCCATCAAAACGTCATCAGCCACTCCTGGTGTCACAGGAGTGACACCATCCCCAAGCTGCTAAGTGCAGTCCACATCAGCACAGTGCTGATTATGTTCCAAACAAGCAAAAAAAAACTCACCTCAAAAATATAATCCATACAGTAAGTGACTAAAAGATATGTGCATTTCAAGAATAAACCTAGACCCATGAACAAGTTTTCTGCAAGGACATATATATCTTTGAAATTAAATGTTAGCACACGGTCATTTTTGAATTATGAACAAAGCTAGAACTGCTTCAAAGCTGTGGAAAACAGGCAATATTTCAAGAAAATAAATTTTAAAATGGTTTACTGATTATTCTCAATATTTCCCCACAAATTTTAATCTGGCACACAAATCAATATACTAAATTTCAGGCTGAAGTGAGGACATTTTCTTAAATATTTAATAGTCTAATTCTCCCCTGAATTACTACATTTATGCCAAAGTAGCTAAATAGAGTAAGTCAAAGGAAAAACTTACACAACACCATAAAAAAGCAGCCCAGCCCTGATGCAGGACAGTGATTATGAAACTCAATTCAAAATAGAAACTGGATTCTGAATTTTAATGTACCCTCATTCCTGTATTTCTGCCATATTTTAAAACTCAAAAGGACAAGTTAGACTGAGACCCTGTAAAGGCAAAAGCCTCAAACATTTTTAGAAAAAACAGTCTTAACTCTAATAATTTAATGACAACAATTGAGGTTGTCTTGTTTGCTGAATCGCCATGCTTAACATAGTAGTGTTTTCTATTTCACTGTTCACATCCATGGTTTTTGCTGGCCAATCCCTAGGTACCAGTTTTATTTCCAGATAAGCATAAATGGTATCTGCTTGGAAACTCGTTGCTAACAGGGTACAGGGAACTCCAAGATACGGCAACCTTTCATTTTTGAGCATTAAATATTTTCCCTAATGATATTTGAACTATCGGTTAAATTATAACAAAGGAGCTGCCTTTGATGACCAAGTGTCATAATCAATAAAATACCTTCCTAGGCTACAACTGGCTTTTTTTAGACTCTTTATCTATCCTAAACAGCAGAAGTTAATTTGAGGATTTTTACAGTATTTTTTCCCATTTACAAACAGGAATGCCGTGGGGTAAAGCAATTACTCTGATTTACTGTTTTCACTTTGATTGAACATAAAGATGTAGCAGGGTCTCAAAAAAGCAGTAACTTAACAAACTGTGCTCCTATCCACAGACAGATAAAGTACCTATTTTGCTATTTCAAAGAGTTTACCTCCAGGCAGCAGCACAGAGCAAACATCAATCAATGACATGTGTCTAAGATGAGATTGATGTTTACTCTCACAGCTTTTCATCTTCCATCCAATAAATTATTTTTCCTTCACCAAAGTGCCTGGTTAAATTTCATTTTTCACTTTGCAGTATCAGTTTTAAAACTTTAGCTTCCAGCAATTTTAAAGCCAGGCTTCATTGACGCTTCAGCTTTTACAGCCTGTTTATGATTTGTATTAGCCATGAAACACTACCGACCAAACATGAATATGATCAGGGGAAGCCGAGCTGGGGCAGCCTCTCACACGGTGGCAGGTGCAGGCTGGAAGGTGTGAGATTACTTTAATTATCTGCCTGGAAATTCCAAGTCCAAAACAGGGAGCTGTATTTTCAGGGGCAGATATATTGCATCCTCCAAACAAATGAATATATACATATCATATCTGCAAAATCGGCGTGGCAGCGTTCGGGTCAGGTCTTCTGAGGGTTAACACTGGGCAAGTGGAAGGAGCCAAGGAAAGGCTAATTGTGGCTGCAGTTATTACCTTACAGGCACTCATACCTGACATTCACAGAATGTAAGTGCTTTCCTATGCAACCTGATTGAATTTTAAATATGTATCAAAATGCTGAGAAGACCTAGGGCTGCAGTTAAGACTGGGACCTAAGCTGTTGAATCAGAGCATCACAATAGAGGAACATTAAAAAATCCTATTTAGCTCAACACCTGCTTTTATAAGAGTACCTCTTCCAGTCTCACTACAGACAAAACAAGCACGTTTTATTCCTTCTGTGAAGTTTTGCTCAATGGGAGAAATTGAAACATTATTCTAATTTATTTTTAGTTTCAGGAAAAATAACTTCATCATGTGATAAAATTTACCAGACCATACTTACATTACACATAGATATTCAAAAATCCACCACTCTGTATTAATAGGCAATCCTGTTTTCAATACCTTATTTACTTTTATAACCCTGAATCTGCTAGCAAAAGTGCCTAAGATGGCTGAAGATCTTAAAACAACATTGAGGCAAGCTAGAAACAAAACACTACAACAGCTTTAATTTTGCACTGCTCTAACAATATATTCTTTGAAAGTATATTCACAAGTGTAAAATTCACCACTGCTAATAATCTTACACCTGGAAAGAGCTTGTTTTTCTTCACAATTCAAAATTAAATTTAAAACCTCTAGAAACTGAGTGAAAATGTTGGCTGCCAAGAAACAGATACTGTAGATGTGACAAATATTCCTTTTGTATCCTCATCCATATCTCCCAGGTATAGATTAAAAAAAAAAAAATAAGACTGAAGAGCATAAACCTGACAGATCACAATAATATCCTCTAATTTAACTTTGAAAATGTTACTTTTATGTTGTGTTTTAAAAATACAACGGCCCAGAATCATAGAAAGGTGTGGGTTGGGACCCCCAAGGGACCTTTAAGATCATCTAGTTCCAAGCCTGTGTCCTGGGCAGGGACACCTTCTACTGCAGCAGGTTGCTCAAAACCCTATTCAACCTGGCCTTGAACACTTCCAGGGATGCTGCACCCACAGCTCTCTTCCACTGTCTTGCCATCCTCATAGTGAAGAATTTCTACCTTATTTCTGATCTAAACCCACCCTCTCTCAGCCTGAAGCCTCTCCTCCCGCTCTGTCACTACATGCCCTTGTCAGATCCTCCCCAGCTCTGTGGCTGGCTCCCTGCAGGTCCTGGATGGTGGCATGAGGTCTGCCAGGACCCTTCTCTTCCCCAGGCTGAACAACCCCAGCTCTCCCAGCCTGTCTTCCCAGGCTGTGCTCCAGCCCTCTGATCATCTCCATGGCTCCTCTGGATCCATCCAAGCCCAGATCCCAGCCCTGCTGAGGACCCCGGCTGGGTGCAGCACTCCCGCGGGCTCTCCCCAGCGAGGAGCAGAGGAAGGAGCAGGGTCCCCTTTGCATTTCTTCTGTAGGCTTCTTACAGTCAAAAATATCAGTTTTTTAAAAAATTTTTTTTCATTTCTGTGGAGAATGCGCTCACATAAGTAAATTATACATACAGTCTTGGTCAGACTGAATGGTGCCATAAACTGAATTTACTCTTATCACTGCCTGATTTCTAGGGATGCTCTGAACTTTTAAAATGTAATGAAAAAATTCTGGCCTTTTAAAAATCTATTTGACATTTTGCAGTAAGTGTTTAATACTTTATTTAAAATGTTTGTTGAACTTCCTTTTGATATGTTTGCTGAAAACTGGATTTCGGTCAATAAAGATTTTCAGTGTTAGTTTCAGTAATAAAAAAAATTAAAACTCATAAAAATTAACCTCATAAAAGTTTAAAAGTTTCCTGAAACTTTATAAAATCTAAATAAATTAAAAAGTGCCCTGAAAAATGTGAAAAATTATGTTTTGCCTCTAGGTCTTTTAGAGTAAAAAGATCCCTCCTTGCTCCCATTTTTTTTTTTAAGCTACTTAAGTAGCCTGTTCCTTCCAGGGGGCTCTGTACAGTGATCCATCTACCCACAGCTATTTGCAGGACTGCTAAATACTCCAAGGTATACTTCACATGGCACACACAAATTGAAAGCTCTGCAACTGGTAGAAAAATTTTACCATACAATTCACCCTGGTATGGCCTGACTTGAAGTAGCAAAAGCAAAGATTAGAATCATAAAATTAGAGAGTCACAGAATCACTGAGGTTGGAAAAGACCTTCAAGATCAAATCCAAGCTTTGACCAAATGCCACCATGTCAACCAAATCACAGCCCTAAGTGTCACATCCTGGTGTTGCTGTGACACAAGGGCAGGTCCTGGCACTTTGCTTTACTGAACCTGATGGATCATGTCCAGATCTCTCTGCAGAGACTTCCTGCTCTCCCTCAACACTCCTTCCCAACTTGGTGTCATGTGCAACTGACTGAGGGTGCCTTCAATTCTCCTGTCCAGATCACCAACTAAGATATTAAACTGAGCTGGCCCCAAGACTGAGCCCTGGGGAGCAGTACCTCAGGCTTTTCCTCATCCTTGGTTACAATGTTCCCCTCCACATCCAGTAAAGGATAGAGATTTTTCTCAGCCCTTTTCTTTTTTTTTCTTTTTTTGTTAATGTGTATATAAAAACATGTTTTATTATCTTTCACAGTGGTGGCCAGATTGAATTCTAGCTGAGCTTTCGCCTTTCTAATTTTTGCTCTACATGACCTAAAGACATCCTTGTACTCTTTCTGAGTTGCCTGCCCCTTTTTCCAAAGGTCATACTCTCATTCTTTTCCTGAGCTCCGGCAGAAGTTCCCTATTCAGCCAGGCCATCCTTCTTCCCTGTCAGTTTGTCTTTCAGCACATTGGGATGGCCTGCATCTGTGCCTTAAAGATTTTTGTCCTAATGTGTGCCCAGCCTTCCTTTGTTTTTAAGGGCTGTTTCCCAAGGGACTCTCTGAACAGTGTCCTGAGCAGGCAGAAGTCTGGGAGGAGGTTTTGTTGAGCCCCTTCCTTACTTCACCAAGAAATGAAAACAATATAATTCTGTGATGATTATGCCAAGGATGGCCTCTGAGCAGCACATCTCCCACCAGCCCTTCTCTGCTCGTGAACAGCACATCAGCAGTGCACAGAGGGGATGGCCCCTGGTAGGCTTGCTTACCAGCTGGGGCAGGAAGATAACTTCCACACACTCCAGGAAACTCCTCAACTGCCTGCTGTCTGCTGTGCTGTTTCCAGCAGACATCCTGCAAGGTAAAGTCTCCCACAAGAACAGGGGGTAGAGACCATGACATGTCAGCCAGTCACTCACAGAACCTGTCATCTGCCTCTTCATCCTGGCTGGGTGGTCTGTGACAGGATGTCTGCCTTGTTAGCCTTCTCCCTTTTCTCACCCACAGGCACTCGACCTCATCATCACTATTACTGATCTCCCTACAGGCAAAACACTCCCTAATGTACAGAGCCACCCCACCACCTCTGCTTCCTGGCCTGTCCCTCCTGAGGTGCTTGCAGCCACCCACTGCAGCACTCCAGTCATGAAGGTCACCCCCACACCTCTGTGACAGTGACCACGGTGCCCTTTTCCTGCTCCAGCTCCTGGGGTTTGCTCCCCATGCCGCTGCACTGGTGCAGCTGCACTTCAGCTGGGCCATTGATTTCACACCAACACTGGCATGTGACCCCTAGGCTCATCTCTATTGAGCCTGATTTTATCCCCTTCCCACTCCAAACCTAGCTTAAATCATTAAGCCAGATCTAAGAGCACTTTACCAGTACGGAGGTAACAGAGTGTTTATTAAAAAACATTCTTGACATAGAAGCAAAAGGAGCAAAACTTCACAGGCTGACAAAAATGAGTAGCTCTAACTTATTAAACAATTCTGGTGCTGCTAAGAATCCCTATGAAACAGGAGTGAAAAATACAAAAATTCAGCATCTCAATGTATGGATTCTGTAAACTCTTTCCTGTATTTATATTCTGGTTTTAGATCAACATTCAAAATTATCTGATGTCCAAAGCGTGCCAAAATACAGACCTGAATTACAGGACACAGGACAGCAGCCTTACACAGTATTATACTTTCACAGAAGGCCAAAGCGCAGTATTTCATTATGAATGTGTCAGCTGTTAATAACCATCAAATCTATGACTCATGAAAACGTCTATACATGTTTTATTAACAAAGCAACATTTCCAATTTACTTTTACCACAATGGATAATGACTGAAGGTTCATCAGGGTTAATCAAGAAAATGATGTAAATTTTATACTGCATTATGTTTCACTTGGCTTAAAATGGATCTTGAGCGACAATCTTTTTTATGTGTTTAATCATGATTTACAGCATTATGGAAACCACACAGCAGCCCCATTGTGGGAAAAAAAAAAAGTTATTAGCAAGTCAGTGCATAAGTCATCAGATTTTATGTATTCACAGAAAATCACTTCTTAGGATCTTCAGTGGACGAGCACTGAGTCTGCTTTCTGTAAAAATAGAATTAATATGTTTTGAGATGCCTTGTTTTAATTTATCTTTTCTTCAATATAATAGATGGAGATATTATTTTATTTTTATTTTTTATTATTTTATTTTATATATTGCAGAGAAACCATCACTCCATACAGGTAAGGTTGAAGTAAGTGTTAAACGGATATTTGCTAGCATATCTACATGATAAAAATAAATTTGGAGGATGTTTTTGGATCATTTTAATAACTGCACATGCAGATAAAACAACCAATGAAGTTAAACCTTATGCTAATTGTAGAGATTTAAAAAAATCAACCTCTGTAAATGCCCAAATAATAAATCCACAAAAATCCCTACTTTTGCTTACATGAACACACAAATGTAGCTCACTGTAAGAAGAAACTGTGATTGTTTTTAGCAATCATTTGCTTGTATCAGTGTCTGTAAGCATAAAATCTAATTATGGGGAATTACAAAATTCCATCTTCATTCTCCTCAACTGAAAGCATTTCAACAGAAAATGGAATGAGACACCTATATTTATTTATAAAGATGGCTATATATAAAAATTTATACCTAGATCTATCTCTCTAGGACCTATGTAGGCAGCTTGCTTTCACAGAACTAAAAGGACCACTGCAATAAATCTGGGTTCAAGAACCTAAGAAAGTTGTGGCTTATATATAACTTCAAGATACAAACAGTGAAAAAAAAAAAAAACTTATATAGAGGATATTTCACTCTCCTTTCACAGGACAATAATAGTAGCCAAACATTGCCCTGTGCCATAAAGCTAACCAACTTCTCTAAAAGACATTGCATATATTTAAACTAAGAAGATTGCAAATTCCTTCCCAGTACTTTCCTGTGATAATGGACAATGTAAACTGGACCTGAGTTTATGCTTTACCAAATAATAGTATCACCACATATCCAGAACCTGCCTAAGAAAACTGCCTGCCACACAAAACATAAGACTTTTTTAATATCTTATTCATTATATCCTGCTTGTTCTATCATATTTTGACACATCAGCCCCAAGGGTTACGCAATCAAAATTAGAAAGAGAAGTTAGTCAAAACCAGCATACCCATAAATAGAAGAATAATTTACATCCACACATTCATAAAGATGCACACATGTTAAAATGACGAAAAAGTTAAAACTTTTATGCCCCGCGACTGGTGTAATTAATGTAAGATTCTTACACATGCTAGTCCCAATTCATTCTGACTACAAAGATGACTCTATCACATAACTCATGCTCACCTTCAAAGAAGCATCCATGTCTTTCCCCCCTCAAGTCACATGCAATGGGAATTGAGGTATTTTATCTCCCATTATAGCAAAAAAACCCCAGCATTTGAACCACAATTTCAGTTTGTGCCTCCCTTAACACTCTGCTTCTGTTTAAGAAGAATGGCCATGCCACAAATCCAAACCAAAACTTAAATATGTCAGAAATACAAAAGGCTAAATGAAATTAAGTGCAAAAACATCTCCTATATTTTACCTTGCAGAAACAGTGTGACTGTTCAAGTGCTTCACTTTCAAGTAGAGTAAAATGCATTTAGATATTTCAAAATTTGAAGGAAATTATATAAAAACGACAAAAAAAAAAATACAAAAAACAAAACAAAACCAGAAGCTTCAGTGGTTGTGATCGATGCAGAAGCCAGAGATGCCCATGCAGGGATGGTGCCAGAGGCAGATGCTGTCAGCTGGGGGTTCCAGGCCAAAGCAGGGAAGCCAGTGACCTGATGAAGCTGGACACATTGCTCCCTCACTCTCTAACAGCTGCCTTGCCCTGACTACTTTTTCTCAGCAAATTTTAGCTCTACCGAGAACAACAAAAGCTTACAAGAGAGAAATGTTTTATTTTTACTGCACACTCTACTTGAAGTCTGAGTTCATAAATGTATATTTGTGTCACAGTAAATTATAAGGCTATTATTTACCTGTATAGTATAAGGTGTAAAATTATTCAGTGTTTCATTTTGAAAGTGTTAAGAGGTATCTAAATTCTATGCGTAGTTGCAAAAACATGAGGAAGGATCTAAATTGTATGTATTATTCTAAAAACATGTATTTGGGAGACATCTATAACATTTCTATTTGAATCTTCCATAGCAAAGATCCCTTTTTGTTGTGTTAGGAAGCTTAGAAATGTTTGGGTAATTTTTCTACAAATTCTTTAAATGTTTCAAAACATTTGACTTCAGTTTGACCTTCTCTCACTACAATGCTCAAGAATATCAAATTTGTGTGACCTGTCAGTAAGCCCACTGAAGCTGATTTCATGGGAACAACTTAGAGGGACTGAAATAATTCTCTGACAGGTGGTGCATTAAAAAAAGGGCCAGAATTTAATTATTGTTCTGTTTCACTGGGATAATAGAATATAACCAAAAGGAGTTAAAGAAAACCAGGAAACAAGACTGAAGGAAATTCTCCTGATTTTTCCACTTCAGAAAAGCCAACAAAATGCTGATGCCTAAGATAGGAGATCTGCAATGCTAAAAAAATAAAAAATCCATATAGGAGGAATCCATCCTCCTCCTTTGTATTGGCAGATTATCAACCCACGATCCCACAATTCTCTGGGGATGGGACAGGACTGAAATAGAAAGGACTCTGAAAACAAGACAAGATCCCTAAGCAGTTTCAGTTCGCTCAAACTCACATTCACCATGCTAAAAATCCAGCACTTAGAAGAAGACTAATCACACAGCTTGGATTTAGCTGCTCATAGGCTCACAGGCTCTCAGGTCTTAAAAGTGATGACATTCAAAATCCCCACAGTAGATACCCAAATTCTTGTCAAGAGATAACATTTGAACCTCATGGAAGAGGTTCTAAAGACACTGGTAGAGTGACTCTGGTAGATGTAGCAGAACAATTTTTTCCCCACCAAAAGCTGGTTCCTGGGGTGGGTTGTAAGAAAAGTGAACAGTGGAGGTATTCCACAGTGCTGCTTGCTTCCAAAAACCCAGAGCAGCACTGAACATCAACATGAGGGACCTGCTTGCTGTTCCTCCCTAACCCTGCTGGATGGGCCCACAGAGAGGAAAAAATGACAGAGGTGAGGGTGAGAGAGAGCACAAAACTACACCAATCACCAGCAAACTTGATTTTTATTTCAAACCAAACAAACCAAGGTAAAATTCACACTTGGTAACTGGAATATCCCAGTGCAAAAAATAAACAGAAGCTGTTATTAACAAGAGAATATTTTGTTGCTAACATGCCATGTTAAGCTGGAAACTGCTACTACATTTAGCCTTCTGTAACATTTCCTAAGCAGCAATGCTGACAGAGTTTCTCAGCGACAAAGGGAATGGCAGAGAATTACTTCCTTCTAGGTTATGGAAAGCAAAAAACTTATGATAATCCATTTGGGTGGTTTTTTGATACAAGCAAAAGAAAATAAGCTCAGTGAATTTGTTCAAGTTTCTATTTGGGGTTGTTTCTTGAAAAACCTGTGAAAAAATTGTAATATGCATAGATCTATTTTGCTGTGAACCAAGACAGTATCTTAGTAACTCAATAAAGATTTCTGAGTTTTTTCATGGTTCTAGAGAACATTTTGCTGTTCCTGATGTGTTCCACTAAATTAAAAAGAATTTAATAGTTGGAAAGACCTAAGTATCAAGCTGAAGATAATATCATTTAAAGCTAAGATAGCAGACTTCATGTGCAATGTGCCCTGGGGTGACCTGTTTGAGCAGGGAGGCCAGACCAGATGACCCACTGTGGTCCCTTCCAACCTCACCCATTCTGTGACTCTGTGATGCACCCAAACCTGACCCACAGCTGGGCACTGAGGAAATCCCACACTGGCCTGCTGCAGGAAAGACGTGGTGTAGCCCAGAAAAGGGACAGACGGATAAAGGAGTGAGGTATGAAGAAGGGACAACTTGAGCTCGTCTGGTTTAGAAAAGAGAAGACTGGGAGACACATGATAATGATCTACCCACCTATAAAAACTGGTTGCAGAGCAGACAGTGATGAATGGTGTTCTCTGTTTCTTAAGTCATGCAACCTAATTTGCAGAAGAGGAGATTTCGATATGATTCCAGAAGTGCTATCTAACTTTAAAAGGAAGGGCTAGAAGAGGCTGGCTATCAACTCCACAGACTCCTTGGCTTCTTTATCTCAGCTCTCCTCACAGCCCTGTCCTCACCAGCAGACAGTTATTGTTAAGATTATTCCTTCTTAGACAGGTTTAATACATAAAATAAACAAGAATGGGAAGTCTTTATCCGCTGAACAAGACAACATCCTATCTTCCAGATGAGCAAAACTGCCCCCTGACATTATTACAGGGATGCTCCTCCTTCAGAAATACCTGCCTGTTATCATTTACCAAATACTTGTTCTCCTCAACAATGAAGGCACTTCTGGGAGGGACATACATCAAAAAGATGTATTAAAGGATTATTTCTGGAGTAGGGACCTACAGAAGTCCCTGTGTGGCTACTCCACAATTCTGAGGGACTCATAGGTGCTCCAAAGGTTAGATTCTCATCTGTCAGGCTGGCCTAGGTGCCCTTCTCCTGACTTAGAGCCAGATGGTGGAATAAAGGTTCCATGCAGCCCAGCATTTGCAACAGTTTTTATTTTGAATAGTTTGGGCTTTTTTTTAAATATATGGGTTAAAGGACAGGGAAATTTTCCTTTTTTCAGTAACTGAATTCAGAAACTGATCTGTAAGATGTGAGAGCAGGAACATCTTTGCCACAACCTCCAAATCAACCATGTTTAGCTGCTACAGAGACATGCAAGGCATGCAAGAGGTGACATGCAAAACCAAGAGGTTTTCTAAAATATCCTGGTTATGAAGAACTTGAAATTATCTCTGGCACTAAAAATTCCAGAAGGGATTCTACTCAGGGCAGTTCTACTTATATTTGCTATTAGAAATTTACTTTTCATTCCTAAAACTCTCTGGTGCACAAAAGATCTGAATCCCATTTTATATCAGGAGAGCTAAGGGACAAACAAGATCATTTTGTGACCAAACTCAAACCCCTGACATCTTAAGTATGCCCGACAGCACACATGTAAAGCCAAACACTAAGCACCAGCCACTCAGAGCCAACTCAGGAAGATTCTCATCACTGTGGGCTTTGGGAACATCTACGAAATGTGGTAGAAAATCATGGCTAGCAAGAAGCTATCTGCCTCAAAAGCTGAGTCCCAGAGCTTAAGTTCACTGTACATGGTATATTACAAGAACTATTTTTTTACTTTCTCTCAGGATTTGCAACTGTGAGGTAAATACAGTCTAACAAATTCACTTTGGAAGAAGAAGTCATGCTATTTGAATTCGCCTAGCTTGTGTTTAATTTATGACAAATCAAGAAGACACTGCAAAAATAAAGTAAATTAAGCAATTATGATTTTCTATTGATAGGCAAGCTGAAAAACAATTACAACTGCCCCTAATCCCACCAGAAAACTATTTTTCTACTCTTACAAGTTTAGCAAAAAAAATCAAGAAAGAAGAGATGAGCTTGTCTGTATGGTGTAGATATATTATACTCTATTTTGGGATCTGATTAGACATTTTCTATAATGTGAAAATATAGCACGTTTTGTCACAAATTGAAGTAAAGTCTTCTTTCTTTAACTAGTTTGGATATTTTTGCTTACCTATTCATGGCATGGCATTCTATTGCGTCCATCATAAAAAGAAAATACTGTTGGTGATATTTTCTTGCAGAGACAGACATCAATGCTAAGCACTTAGCAGTATGTTATGTTTTTCTGAAGATGCACTTGGGGGAATCAAAGTATTTTATTGCACAGTAGATACTATTCTGTTTGTACTTGTATTTCTCTAAACTTAAACCATTTGTAACATTATGCATACATAACCAAGAACACTGACTGGGTCATATTGTTAAGCATTCAAACAATTCCTGCACATCACTTACCAAAAAATGCCTTTGGGTAAATATCTTTGCTTTTTCTTTTTCTTTGCCTTTCCTTTGACAATGCCCTTATATGACATGTTCTAGGAAAAAATGAACCACATTTGCTCCATTTACTGCTTAACAAAAATAAAATGAAAAAATGTTAGAAGCTATAAATAAAATCATCTAGTATTTGTATTGCACTAATTTGTCAGGGGTTGAACAAATGTTAATTATACAGCTTTTTAAAAATCGGGCTTGTTAATGTCATTTTTAATTTAGAATGTTACACTGTAAATGTTTTCCATTGTGTTAATTTACACCTGTTATTACAGCCTTCATTATTAGGTTTGTACTGGAACAGCTACTTTGTGCCACTGAAATTTGCTTAAAACAGCAGAAACAATTACTAATTAGAAGGGCATGTTTACTTTAATTATATTTATTTCCTAGTCTACTTTTATATGTAGCACACTATGAAAGTGTATGATTCAATTAGCCAAACCCATTTATCTGAGGCAATTCCTCAAATGACTAGTGCTTAGAAAGACAGCAAATTCTTTCAGCACTACTTTGCCTCATAAATTTCATATGTGACACTAATAAATACATATAGTGACTGGGTATCACTTTCTATGTGACCTCACTGCTCTCTCTGATTTTTGTTAATGTATGTTCAGTAATTGCAGATTTCCAGAATGATATTCTGGTTTAAACAACATGCACAACTGTTTTAATCAAAGATCTTAAACCACTGACAGGGTGAACCATCTTTAGCATTCATAAACTCGGGATCAGTGGCAGATAAGCCCCCAGCTCATTCAGATATGCTCACACTGTGAAACTACTACTGATACTTATCCACTGATATCTCGAGTTAGTCTTATGTATTACAAAGTGCTTTATAAATTTGCAAATCAAGTGCAATTTAAACTTCTTGGGAACCAAAAGGTAACATCTTTATCCTTTACAAATATGACTCTTTGAGCTTTTCCAGTGGAAGCTGTATTATCTGTCTACTCACACAGATAAAAAAGGAAGACAGTCATAAAAATACTTTACAAATTACTTCCCTGAAGCTCATTCCTAGTGCTATGTTTTAAACCTTAAGTGAGGATTAAAAAAAGAGTTATGTTTCTAATTGACAGTTGCTGCTCCTATTCTATGCAAATGATATTGGCAGGTAGTACAACATGCTGTAGCTTTCAAACAACATTATTTCAGTACTTACAACGAAATTCAGCCCTCTGAAAAATAAAACTGCAGATAAAATCGTACCAGGCAGGGGGGAAGCCTCAGTGAGTTCCGTGTCACAAGGTGCTCTGTTTCATTCAGCCATCAAGGCTGACATTTCCACCATTCCACTGTCCCTCCCTGGCACAGCAGCTGCACGGCACCCAAAGGGTGCAGCTGAGGAGCTGATGCTGCCCAAGTGGCTTCCACAGGGCTCCAGCTCCCCAGACAGGGGCAAAGGTTGCCTGTGGAACAACTGTGCCTATCAGCAGTGCTACCCATAATGATCAAGTACATTAATCCAGATCATCACACTTTGGACTGCTTGGGCTTCATTTGATACCTCCCTCACAAAGGGCACTTGCTCCTATTTAAATTTCTCTTTAACATACAAGGTGTAAAAAAATTATGAAAATCTAAACTTCTAGTAAGAATTAATCCATTGTTTTATGTGGCCAAAAATCACAGACCTCCCTTCTCCTAACCCACTGCAACACAGAAAAGAAAACAGTGTATAAATAGAAAGCCTGATGTAATTCAGAAAAAGCCGCTATTAAAAAGTCAGCATTTTAAAAAAGCTAGCAGAGACATATCTCAGCTGAGGCAATTATTTTGTAGGTTAAGAGGAGAGAGATACTGCTGCAATTGAAGATTCATCTTCACAGGGGTTCTCAGGAAAGTCAACGCAAATCAAGTGAGGGAATGAAGTCAGTTCCCAGTCAGATGAACATATATTATGGCAGCTTATCCTTCCTCCAGGAGGAAAAGGGATCAACTGCACTGATGTAAGATCCCTTTGAGGATAGACCAAGCCTGTTCATGCAGGGGTTTAACACACTTTAATGTACACAAGCTTACTTCAAGTATTTAGTGCCTCCTCTGTCACCTTTATCCACCCTGTGTGGTCACTGGTAGCAAAAGCTGACTTAATGGACCCCATCTCTGACCTTACACTAATAGCATCTTCTCTTTTATTTACATAGGGGGCACAGGGACAGGAGGTTATACAAAGTGCACTGGAAATTTCTAATAGCTAACTATCTCTAATAATGAAGTGTAGGATAGCAAATCTAGTCTGAGTCACAACTACTTAAAATAAATGGGAATGGAAAATAAATGTAATCAGTAAAAATTTCTGATCGGTGTTTTTATTTTAAATTTTGTAATTAAAATGGAGAAATCCATGTTTTGTAACAAAATCAAGCCAGTACACAAGCAACTTCTGGCACAAGCAATTAAAACTTTAATGAAGGTAGTAGTGCTATTTTGTTGAAGTAAGAAATAGACGTACTTGTATGGTACAAGCAGTTGTAATGAATTTGAGTTCTAAAGGTTTAGGATATATACTTGCAAAGCAGGTACATGCCTTTTAAAAAGAGGCCTGTATTTGTTATATTAAGCAGACTTCAGAAGAATATGAGTTTATAGGAGAAATATATTGATTTACTCTAATGTTTTCCCACTGACGTATACCTTCTTATACCCATGGGCTGGTGCTTTCTAGGCTTTTTCAATCTGCATCCTCCAACCCCCAAAAGGGTTTTTTTAAATCTGTAACAATTGACTAAAAGCACTGATACATGCTTTTCCTACCAACTATACACCTCGATTTTATTCTTTTTGCTCCTCTGCAGCCTATTTTGACACCAAAAAAAACCCCATAGAGAAGCCTGGTATTTTCTTCAATGCTTGCAATGCTGACCACCTCAGAGCTTTTTAATTACTTCTAGCCCACATCCCCAAGGTAATAAGCTCACTGAGTGAAAGAGCACACCAGCCTCAGCTCTGCCTGGCCAGCCAGGGGGGCACTCTGCCTCACTGGCAACCAACTGGATACACAACACGGCATTTACACTCCTCTTGTCCTTCTCCTCTTGCCCGTCAAACAAAGATTGAGGCATGGCAGCCTTTTCCAAAAGAAGAGGATCCTGATCCAAAAGATAACTGCATCCAGTGGAAACCTGCCAGTGCAAAGAGATAACACACGACACAAGTCCTGTGTTCTGTATTACTCCTAGGAGAAAGTAACACTACTTTAACCCAACGTCCCAGACACAGAGAGCACAGGGAAAATGCATCCATCCTCAGTTCAGGGCTGATGGATAAGCAACAACTCCATTAAGCCATGCCTGTGATCTGACACTATCTAAAAGGCAAGGCTGCTTCCCGGGGAGCCTGTCTGGTGCCCGCTCCTGCGGCTGTTGTGTGAAAGGCTTCAATTAGTACTGACCTCAGCATGGAATATTTCTCCCTGGGCGACAAAGAAGTATCACAGGCTCAGTGCCCTTCTCTCTGAGACTGGGGTGAAACTGTGCCACAGAGGATTCAGCTCGCCCAGACCCACCTGGAGTATCATGGAGCAGCACTGTCATCCCAACTACAACAAAGAAACCAATTTTTTGGCTGTTTGCACTGCAGGGAAGCGCATGGCAGCGTGTGTGCCCAGGCACGCTCCCCTCTGCAGGCTTGCCAGCCACCCTGAGGCAATGCTGCTTCCTACTCATGCTCACACACCAACACCTACTCACACACAGGCAGCTGCACCTTATGTACAACATGGGGAAAAAATACAGCAAACTAGAAGTTACAAGAGCCTGAAAGATGTACTCAGGTTTCACATGGACCCTGAAAAGCAAAGGAAACTGCAAGGGAAAAAAAGGGGGGAGGCAGGGGAGGCAGGGGGAGAATATCTGAAAAGTGGCTGTATTCAAATATTCCCTAAACAAACTCTTCTTTTACTAAAGCTGTTAAATTACCTTCTAAAGAGCTTCAGAAACATGGACCTGAGTGCTACTGTAGCAATAAAGAAGCTGCTGAAACACAGCATTCAGGCTACCCAGTCCAGTGTGGTTAAGATTACCTTTATTCCTGATTCACTCAACCTGCCGCCCCACCCAAAAAACCAAAACCAGATTCGTGCATGCAGTTGGAGATCACTTTAAAACAGATATATGTACCCATCTTAAAACCGTTAAAAAATAAAATCTCTTTTTCCTATGAGATTCTGGCTAGATGGAAAACCAGGCAAGCGTGGTAGAATCAAATGATTAATAAAGCAAGAATTCATCCGAATCAAAGGTAAAGCAAGCAAAAATGACAAGCAGAAGGAGAAAGCATCTTAAAAAAATTACAAGAGAGCTAGTTTTGGATTTAAAGGCAACACCAAGCCTGCCAACTTCTCAAAGAGACTGCCAAGAAGCCAGATGCCATAACTGGAAGGATATTATCCAGAGTTTTACATCTGAGTCTCATGAGTGCCTTTGAAAAAGGACAAAAAAGGGATGCTGGCAAGAGTTCAACTGTTTAATTTCTATCCCCACCCTAAATATTTATTTAAAAGTCAAATTGAAACCATTGCAAAAATTAAAGACAGGAGGAGTAAATACAATGTTAAGTATTTACAATGACCCACAAGGACAAACTAGCCCTACTCAAGTACTGGAAAAACCTCTGGGAACACAAATTTAAAAGGTCATCCCAAACTCCCTGTTTGAGCTGGGCTTCAGAGAACACTTGGGAGTCCCTGAGGAAAGGCTTGCGACAGCTGAGTTTACAGAAGTGGCGCCTGCCCTGCAGCCAGGGTGGGAACAGGAGGACTCTCCCTGGCTTCTCTTCCCCCAGGCAGAGCGGGCAGAGGGCTGACCCCATCACACCACGACCTGCACCTCTGGGTGCCCTGGAGCAAGAAGGCTGAGCCGCACAGGAGCTGGCACGGGGTGCCCAGCAAGAGCAAAGCCTTTGTTCTGGCCATGCTGGAGGCGTGCTTGATCGGATCGTATCGGGGAGGAGATGCTGACCACCCCTGAGACAGACCACCAGAACAGTTTAGATGGTCTACAGCTTTCCCAGTTCTCACAGCCAAAGAAGCCAATGCAATGAGGCAGGCAAGCAGCCTGCCAGTAACGAGGTGCAAAAATAAACCCCAAAAGCAACTGAAGAGTATCTAATCAGTGACCAGACAAAAGGCTGGCCACATCTGCTCCGCAGCAATGTCCCCGGAAGTGTCAGGTAGCGCTGACAAATTGGATCCAATCCCTCTAATAAGAAATAAAGTGATCCTATTCGGAATTTTAGGGTGAGTGAAAGAACATTTGCACAGGACTCTACAGAACCTGAAAGCTCAAACTCTGATTTTACTTCATGTAGCTCCCGTTTTGTGAGTGCATGAGCACACACGTTTAAAATACTTGAATAATTCCATTTAAATCACCACAACTCCTCCTGTGCATCAAGTTAAACATTTGCACAGGGTCCATTTAGGTCACAGCCTTGTGCTGTTTATGCCAAAAAAAAAATCTGGTACCAGGTTGATTTGTATATCCTGCCATCGCTTGGCACTGAGCATTTGTATTCCTTGATGTTAACTGGCATCTGTCAAGTGCTCTCCTATAAAAAAGTTATTCAGTTGCTCACATTTGTAATATGCAACTGCATATATTTCTCGGGTAAAGAAAAGGCAGTTATTTTGAATTCTGCCATAAAATACAGCGTAAGTGTAAACTATGAACTGCAGAACACAAAAAAATGTAATGACTTTTTCAAATACTGGCCAAGTAAGCAGTATTTTATGAGACAAGAAACAAATGTTCAAGTCAAAACTGCAAATGGAAGTCACCATGCCTGCGCTGGACTTGAAGGAGCACAAAATCCACCCCCAATACTCTGACAGGTTAATGTCTCATCTTTTTAAACATGCTCTCTGTGTCTCTCCTTCTGGACTTTTTGCAAGCTCATTAGGACTCAATATGGCTTTTGAGGTCTATTTTTTTAAGAAAACACCAGGTAGTGTGCAAAAAAAAAAAATTAAAACAAAAAATACTGAATTAACTTAGATCCTCATTTTAGCTAGTTCAATCCTTGTTTAGAGTGTGCACACACCACTTTGCATTTACCATGAGGCTCCCCAATTAGTTCATAGCCAAGTTAACCTTCTATCTCCCAGCAAATATAACTCATGCTCATTTTATACAACACAGCATTCTGCTGGCTATTATCCATCATTTACAAGTGTTATTTGTCTATAAAAATGACACTAAAAAGTTGAAAAATGATTCTGCTCTGCCTGCTTCTGGATATGTTTTAACAAATGATACCAATGCAAAAGGCTCTAAGTCATGTAAGAAGCAATTAGTCAAGGAAGCCATAAATATTTTTTAAAAAGGATATAAATGATTGCTTGCCAGATAGTAAAAGCTCTAAAGGTTGCTACATAATAAAAGACTGAACCTACACATACATATCTGAGTAACTTTACCCTTGTGTGCAATCCCATTAGGATGAAGAAGGTTACTCAAGCAAGTAACGTTATCCAGGTGACTGTTTGTCCTAAAATAGTTAAAATAGTGTTCTTCATTATTTATCGTTAATGAAGTTAATCAAATTCAGTGGTACTTACTCATGCATGCATTGAATAGAAACCTGAACATGACATGCATATTTATGGAACAGAGATTGAAAGATCATTATCTGCAGGGAAGAAAATCCAGCAAAGAAAAGGATGCGTAAAATATGTCTGTTATCTTATTAGAACATAAACTGTTTTGCTTTAAACATAAATATTTATTTTAATTAATTCAATTAACCTAAATAATTGCTTCCACACATGGCAGCTATAGCTAATATATGAATTTCATGATTTCTGATGGCCACATCCACAGCTACCATCAGCCAACTGGTCTGATTCCATGGAAGTCAATGTAGTTCTACTAATTTACACCATTGTGTGTCTGGCCTATAACTCCCCACTAAGTGAACTGAAATACAATATACTGCACATCACCAGAAACACAAAAATGAAAAAACAAATCAAAAATCAAATAAAACCATTCTATTAATTTGCAGTTCACAAATAAGGTGAGTATTCCCCACTTTCATCGCAAAATTCTGAAACTGCAACTAAGGGGTTTTTTATTTTTACATTTAGATACCTGTAAACAGGTTTAGAGGCCAGACAGATGGGTTTGGCAATCCCAGAGAGAGAAAGGATGAAAAAACTTTAAAAGTGCAATTATTAAATATTCATGCCACTGGCACTCTGTATCTTCAGTGAAGTTCTTGCTCTATATATGGAATGAAACCTATGGTTAAGCACATGAATCTACCAGCTATCAGTTTTGAAAGAGTTCATTATAATGTGGAGGGGAAAAAACCCTAGGTTACTAAATATGCACTAAAATATATGGAGAAAATAGGTAAAGAAGACATTTCTGCATGTTCCTTGGCCTTTAAAAAATGACAGATCCATTTTCTTTTAAAAACATTCTCATTGTTCAAACACCTGAAGAAAAAACAGCGCATTACCTTCCATCATATTCTCAACTTCTAAGGTGATTTTATTAACTCCTTTTTATTGCACAGTTTAAATATTCTAATTGGCACACAGCACACTTTCTGCCACTAGATATCCATGAGTCTTTAATGGGTTCAAAATGGTCCACAGCATTCCAGGGCTGGCAGAGCTACTGCAGCCCCATTTACAACCATGCAAGGTAAGTGGGGCATAAAAACACCATGGTTAATCCACTGCAAGCACAAAAACACCCCACTCCTTCCAGTTCCTCCAGTGGGCATCCTCAGGATGGTAGGAGAGGAGAGGAGAGGAGAGGAGAGGAGAGGAGAGGAGAGGAGAGGAGAGGAGAGGAGAGGAGAGGAGAGGAGAGGAGAGGAGAGGAGAGGAGAGGAGAGGAGAGGAGAGGAGAGGAGAGGAGAGGAGAGGAGAGGAGAGGAGAGGAGAGGAGAGGAGAGGAGAGGAGAGGAGAGGAGAGGAGAGGAGAGGAGAGGAGAGGAGAGGAGAGGAGAGGAGAGGAGAGGAGAGGAGAGGAGAGGAGAGGAGAGGAGAGGAGAGGAGAGGAGAGGAGAGGAGAGGAGAGGAGAGGAGAGGAGAGGAGAGGAGAGGAGAGGAGAGGAGAGGAGAGGAGAGGAGAGGAGAGGAGAGGAGAGGAGAGGAGAGGAGAGGAGAGGAGAGGAGAGGAGAGGAGAGGAGAGGAGAGGAGAGGAGAGGAGAGGAGAGGAGAGGAGAGGAGAGGAGAGGAGAGAGGAGAGGAGAGAGGAGAGGAGAGAGGAGAGGAGAGGAGAGGAGAGGAGAGATTTGCTGTTGCCCAGTGTGTGTGCTGGGGCTTTCTTCCACTCCATGAGCAGCATGCCCACCGTAGCTGCTCCCCACATGGAACACTCACCCAACACATATGGGCACTGATAGTCTCATACACCTATTCAAGGAAAAATGAGAACTGGGCACCTTTGTTATTGTGAATAAGAAAGCCCTTCCCACTGACTCACTGTAGGTGTAAATGAAAAAAAAAGGAAATCTGAGTTCCATATGATAATTTTAAATTTAATTCATTACCATGCAAGAGGTTTTAAACATCCCATGTTTTATGATGCTTAGGAAATATCAATAAAAGCCTACAGAAATCTGGAAATCTGTCTGTGCTACATAAATAATTTCTCTGCCTCCACTCCTAGGTAAGTGCAAAGGCCACATGAAGATTCATTCCCTCTTTCCCTCTCCCCCGACCCAGCTTTTCAGGACAATTCAATGTGAAGGAATAATCATGTTCCTCAGCAGCCTCCTTTACTGAGTCAAAATAACTGATGTCACACATTTAATCACAGAATCCTTCTTTTATCCTTTAATTATGAAGTGGTGCCTGTTCAATTAAAGCAGCATTGCTTGCAAATATGTTCAGGCACAAAGGAAGAAGCAAAGCCAGCTAAGCAATTTGGTAAGAAGGAAGGTGAAAATATCATGAACCTAAGGAACGTCCTGTATTTCTGAGTTACAAGTGATGAGACAGTTTTTATTTGGGTGGTTTTACACAATAAATTTTAAAGAGTAGTTGCTTAAGTACATCTAAAGGTTAAACCTTCAAGCAGCTAATCTGTATGTAGGAACAAGTAACTGTCAAATACTTAACCTTTTACAGATTAAAACTGTCTGCGTAACAGATGTGAAATCATCATTGTTGTAATTGTCATAAGTAGATATCTGAGCATTTGCTGGAGATAAGATCTCTTTTTTCTGAGCAGTAATTTTATGCCTTGGGTCACTTGCATGTTCATGGCTGTGATAAAACCACTGCTTTCCATAAGAAGTCATATGCCAGGACTTTATAACTGCTGCACTCGTTCCCAGCACCACAGTTATTGGTTGTAACAGGCAGTTTTAAATTACTATAAAATGAACTCGCAGGGTGACTGGAAATGTTTTATTGTTCAGTTGCTGGAATGGTTGTATGAGTGAACTTTCACAATAGTATGGCCAGGGCATAGGAGAAGAAAATGCTTCCATTTCTGATATGCTTCAAATGTTAATAGACAATATTGCTCTTTGACAACACTGGATAGAAACACACACAGTCACTAGAATATGTCTAGAATGCCATTACATTATGTTGATCAGTTATAAGTATTATGGATATAAGAGAAAACTTTTTCTAATATAAGTGAGCATGGAAATGGAATTTTTCCCGCATGTTTCTTATATAAAGCAGGGAAAACTAGCTTGACACCCTTCAGCTACTCTGTGTGAACACATGTTCTTACACAGGTCTATGTTCAGGCCCACATCCTGTAACTAGACCAGGCATTTTCATTTCCAGTCAGAGCAAAATGTAATCTTTAGACTGCCCAGCAACCCCGTCATCTGACAAGCCCAGGATGTGACACTCAGCCATGCAGGGTTGGAGGGCACAGACTTAGCTCAGCTCTCACTGTGCTGCTCAATATGCTTTGGGACATATGCATCTGACTGAGGTCCAGGTTTCACCCTTCTCTTCAGCTTTCTGTAGCTTTTTTATCATTTTAGCTGTAAATATCAGAGATCAGGATTCTTCTGGTTCAAGATGCTGCACCAAGTCCAGCACAGGGAAAGTGGCTGCCCTTCACAGACTCCAGCTGCCTCCCACACCATCCTTCCTGAAAGACTTAAAGGCAATTTTCCCCACAAGGAAATTTCCTGCAAGTATGTCTTTTGGGCTCTGTGCCAGATATTCAACCTGCACTTTTTTCCTCCGTCTAATGATACACATGGTTTTGAAACAAGATAGATTTTTTTTTCCCAAACCTATGTTTGTTTCACAAATTGACACATACTGCGTGGCTAACAAAGTTTCCTTGTAAAGCAAAGCAAATCTAGACTGTGGTGTCTCCCTGCCATCTAGTCCCTCTTCCACAGCTGTTACTTTGAACCTGCTAATTGATTTCAGCCATAACTGGCAGAAGTTTCCAAGAAGCCCTACTGAAATCAGCAGCAGTTTAGTTACAAGCAGTGCTAATAACTTGGTCCTTATCTGTACCAGCTGATGGCAGCTGGCTGTCCATCAGCCCATGAGCCCTGCTGAGTCCAAGCACAGCCCTGAAACTGCCCCAGACCTGTTCCCTCCCCACATCACCAGAGAGGAGCACCAGGGAAGATGCCATCACTGGCAAAGAGTTTATGCAGTGGGGCTCCTGCATTACAGGACACCAAACTATGGGGTCGTTTTGGTAATTCCACTGCTCAGGGAAGCTTTTTCTTCTCATATCTAAATAATAATAATAATAATAGTAATAATAATAATAATAATAATAATAATAATAATAACAACAACAACAACTGACTTCTATCAATTGTCAGTCAATACCCTTTTGGTATTCAAAGCCCAATCACTAAAAACAAAAATAAGTTTCTGAAGAGCCACAAAAAGGCCAACAAAAGTAACCTCTAGCAAAGTACTGGGCAAATGACCCCTTGCACCCCAATTTGTCTGAAAGAGAGATGCAAAACTCGGTGTGTCACCACCATGCCTATGAGAGGTCATTTCCAGGACAGAGTGAGGCAATAGGCACTGCCCTGCACTCTGCATCAATGCAGCTCCCCTACAAGTTTATTTGTGAGCTGAACTCGAGCAGGGAATGCCAGCTGTGCCATACTGTAAAGTGGATTTGTCATGTGGATTTATCTATACTTTGTCCATTAAGTCACCCTTGGGAACAAGCACTAGTTGGAACTCTCTGATAGATGCAAAGGGTTTTATACAGATGAGAGGGAAAAAAAAAAGGAATGCAGTGATTTCAAGAGACTGAAGGAAAGAAGAGACGTATTATTAGCACATCGATAGGCATCTGAAATATAAATTATTTGAAAGCACATCACTTTATATATCCTGTTAATTACATGGTTAATATTATGGAATCTGACAACTCCCCACAGACACCAGGACTATTGATGAGTTCCATTTTATCTTAGAAATTTCTCTCTTCTTTCCAGAATTACCTCTTTAACCTCTTTCAGTCTAATAAATTCACATTAAAATGTGACCAGGAGTGACAACCTTGGGAGAGGACTAACCTCTCCCTCTATCATGTCATTTTAGCCTCAGTCTCAAATTGGTACAGCACTCCCATAGCTATTAGCTCAGCTCTTCTCCTGCCTCCTGAGTAGATGAAGCAGTATGTCTAATTAATTTACAATCCTTAAGTACAAAGGTAGCTATCAGCAAAACTATATTAAAATCAAACCACCAATAAGGTAATTGTAAAATCCTAATTTTCTGGGATGTTTTCCACTAAATACCATCTTAGCTTTGAGGCCGAATGTTTTTGGAAGTTTAGCCTTACAGCTACATGAAAGTCAAATACTTCATACATTATAGTATATCTCACTCACTACAAAAAAAAAAAAAAAGACATGCTCTTTAATACAATGAAATGCAATTTAAAGCCAAGTCAATAAGATAGTAACCTCTTATCCTCAAATGAGGGCTATGCTATACATCATGGGTTAGAAGTTAAAAATGAAGAGAATGGTTCTTGCCACTCATAATTCAAAGGTTGTTGTCAAAAGCTTTCTGCTCATAGAAATGCTATTGGTTTTATTCAGCTGGCAGAAGCTGTGCAGTATTCTAAGCAGCTCAGACAGATAGCTTTTTTAGCTATTCAGTTCAGAGCCAAATTTTCCTGAACAGCATAAGGACTTGATTTTGCTAATGTATACATGTTGCACTGTACCCAGTTCCAGAAATAACCCACATCCCCGAGTGCAGGCTGGGGTCTAGGGAGGATACATGCTAACAGCCAGATTCCCTATTTTTCTTTGCACTCAGAGAGGCCAGACACAACCAGCAAAAAAAGATTGCTCCAACTAAGAAGCCCTGTGACACAAAGCTCTGCTGCTGCCCAGCTCCCTACCTGCTTCTCACTGATGAGAAAATACTGAATACTGGGGGTGGGAGGCAAGAGACCCACTGCCACACAGCATCAATGGGCAAGCTCCCATCACCCTCATAAAACCCATTTTTGCTGGAACCAAATAGCAGAGGGACATGAGAAGCAGCCAACCTTCTGCAGGCAGCCATCCTCTATTCCCTCTCTTGAGCCTGCAGGGGACACAGATGAGGTGCAAAATCTGAAGTCCCCTTAACTCCCCTGTCTTCTCTGGCTGTCAGATGAGGGATGCTTGCCAGCATCCTGAAGGGCGTGGGGAGCCTTTTCCCTTTCTCATTCCCCTGGATAAACCCCTTTCTGCTGCCATGGCATTCCTGCATGGTCAGGGACAGCAGGAGAGGAGCTGAGTTCATTTGCTCTGAGAAGCTGTCAGCATCTCCCTCAAGGAGGGCAGGCTGCCAGCCTCCCAGAGCCAGCTCTGCGCAGCCTTGCCTCAAGCAACCCTCATTTCCCGCTGTCACATTCCTGTACACCACATGATCCCTTCTCCTGCGGCCAAACCTGACCAGCACAACCCAGTCCTAGACTTGGTCCTAGTCCTTTGTGGTCAGTGCAGCTCATGGAAAAGACAGGGACAGGAAGCAGAATGCTGGGCCAGCCAGTGACTTCTCTAAGACAGCCCAGGAGTGTTGCAAAGGCACAGCTGAAGCCTTAGGTGTGAAATCTCGTACAGTTTGCTTGGTGTTGTTTGGTGTCAGTGGCCCTAAGGAGTGAGCGACTGCAGCAGGAACAGATAGAAATGTTCCTGCTGACAGGAACAGAACAGGATGCTTATTTGTCCCGTTTTCTCTCTGGAGGGAAATTATCTGCTGCTGCTAATGCTGAAATCTGTGCATCATGTTTGTGTCTGCACCAGGTTGAGCATGAGGGAAGTTGCCAATTACAGGTAGAGAGGCTATCTTCAAAATTTAGATAGAAGCTGCTCATTTTGACTGTCCTACCTTATAGCAGAACTATAAGAGTTTAAGAGCATTCTTACTACGATATCCAGAATTTGGTACAGGCATTACATTAACTATATTTGAAATCCATACAAGTGAATTCAGTTAAATACCTGATTGTATGTGTGCAATTTTCCACATACCAACACCAGCATTCTGCATGCTGTAGAGCAGGCTACTCAGTTTAAATCCTCATGCATTTTGCTTGCTCACATATAGGTATGGCCATAGTTCCTGATATTCTTTTAGAAATCTGACCTGTTGTCTACTGGGAGTTATTATATGTCTCACGAGGAAATGCTGGATAGAGGATAAATCCTGCATGAGAGCACGAGGACACATGTGCCTTTACCCTTATGTACTGCACATGCCTTTTCCCCAGGCACATACCTGGCAGGTGCAATCCAGAGCTACATTTGTCACTCTGACACCAGTAATGGGCTCTCCAGAAATACTCTAAATAGATTAGATTAGATTAGAATTATCTTCTGTCTTTTTAGATCATCTTGGCATTAACCAAAAAAACTGGATATATTTTCTAGGCAAACATGCTTTCTTTGAAAAACTGAAAGATAGGACAAATGTTCCCATCTCTTCTGAAATAACATTTACCACCTCTTGCTGGAGAGAAGCAGCTGGCTTCAGTTAATCTGGTGGGATAACAATAAACTTAATAAATGTAATGACATTAAAATCTAAACCTTCTTCTAAAATATTTGGGTGCAGGGATGAGCTGCACAGCTGCGCGCAGAGTTTGGCACCCAGCTCTCAAAATGGATCTCAGTGTGCTGCACTGGGTGCCAAATCTCCCCATAGGGAACAGGGGGAGAAGCCAGCATCAAAGAGCCAGCTCTTAACATCCAGAGGCTACGCTGGGAAGCAAATCTTATGCTGGCCAAAGGAAAATGTCAAAGATAACTTTCAGGTTTTGCTGTGATTAGACTTCCCAGTGGAAGCAGAACTCACAGCTTGAGTGTCACCTATGTGCCCTCTTGGGTATTTAGGTCAGACAAGGAGGGCATACCTCCCTTTGAAAAGAAAACCAAAGGACACAGTTAAACACTCTGTTTTGCCAACACTCCAGTGGTTAAAGCAGCAGCATAAGAAGATGGGAAGCCCAGATCAAGTATCTCTCTAGCAGGAGTTTCACATCCAGAGATTCAGAATCAAGGAACACGTGCTGCTTACTAGGTGAGAGGCTACTTCTGGAGCACCTTCAAAGCCCTTCACCACACTCTCTGGAGCCTGATCTGGGAATGGGGGGATCGTGGGGCCAGGAGTAAAGTGGATGAAACATCCAGCTGGAACAGGGGAATCCTGACCTCCCTGGGTGGTATCATCCCAAAGACACCATACAGTGTGACATGCAAGCAGCACAGACACCATGTGGCCATAGCATATCTTGGACCTCTCCAGGCCCTCATTCACTGGGATAATGAGCCTGCTAATCCCCAAATTGCCTCTAGATGTGTGTAGTAGCTGGAGCTAAGTCTAAAGGTTCTTCTGCCAGAAAACATCATCTTGGTGCCCAGTTCAGCTGTGTGGGGTTTCCGGGTCATGGGGTTTGCTATGTTAATTCTGATAAAACATAAACCACTACGTGGCACCCTCCCTAAAAGTGGTAAAACTCAAGTAAGGATCTGCTTCAGCGGCACATCATCAACTAAATTAATCTCCTGGCATAAACTTGCACTGCCTGGTTCAGTGAACAAAATCAAAATCCAGTCTCCAAATAAGCCAGAGGAATTTCTGGCTGGTGTTGCAATTGCTAGGCACATTAAATGACAGATAAAATCAAAGTGATTTTCAGTGGTTTGGATACACAGGGCACTAGAATGTCAGTCCTGCATTCAGCTTCCAACATAGGTATGTCTCCAGCCTGCTAACAAGCACCTTTTGTGGATTACTCCTGTACCTTGACCTTCCAGAACAGCCAAGTTTTGATTTCCACTGAAGACCTAAGGTTCTTCTGTGCTCCCTTAGCCTGTACTCCTCATAAGCAATGTCTCTTGCCTGAACTGACTGAATTTCTCAGTAATCACACACCTTAGATTACAGACTGCAGGTTTAAATGCATCACTGTATGAAATACTGTACAACAAGCAATCTGCTGGCATTCTATCATGCTTAGGAAACACAGTCTCACAAATAAGCCTGGCTCACCTCTCTCTTTTTAAGCCTGTAAGATGCCCATGCCCACAAAGACAGAGTTCATCTGGCTCACATCCTCTGGGAAGCTTTGGGCACACAGCACAGCAGGGCAGAGATCCTCAAGCTAACAGAGACCAGAGGAGGGCTTTCACATATAGCACCTTGCAGCCCTATAGCTTTGCTCTAGAAGCAGCAGAGATGGACTCACATGATGCTGAGCCCAAAATAGATACTCTTGTTTCCTGATGAAAAACAACCATGGACAAAGCTGGTCAACTCAGATGTTTTTCTCTATGAACACAGCAGAACTTTTACAGATCTGCAGATATGATGTTCAATGCAACTGGTGCCAAGCAACACACAGCATTACCTCAGGTAAATACAAGCCCACTGTTAGTAATAATAGTGCAATTTGGTTTTAGC